>NC_069657.1:21822689-22447272 GCF_027244095.1 Hemicordylus capensis | reverse complement strand
AGGACGGTATAGAAATCGAATTGATGATGATGATGATGATGATGAAGAAATTGAAAGGCTGTGGCAGAAAAAGACCAAAATAATCTCAGTGGTAATTGGCACCCTAGGTGCAATTCCAAAACAACTTGAAGAGCACCTCAACACCATGGGGGCCACAGAAATCACCATCAGCCAATTACAAAAGGCAACTTTACTGGGAACTGCCTATATTCTGCGATGATATCTATAATAACAGCAACAACATTGATAATAACATTCAGCCATCCCAGGTCCTTGGGAAGGACTCGATGTCTGGATAAAACAAACCAGTCAATGACACCTGTCTGACTGTGTAAACAAGAAATAATAATAAAATGACACTGTGAAGTAACAGACCCCAAGGAGCCTTGGATGTCGTCCCAGGCGAGGCAGGAGCCTCTGTTCATCCCGTGCCTACAAGCTCAATGCAGGTGAATGGCAGCTTCCCTGTGATCGAGTGTGTGGGCACATACAGGGCTCTCAGAAAGCTTACGTAACTTTCTGGAAATGCCAGCTGTACAAACCAGCCTCTGCATGTGAGGCCTATACACGTGGGAGCTACGATTTGTGCAGTAGTGATTTTCCAAACCGCTGCAGTCGTGCAAGTGGTCACCGTGGCAATGTTTCCGAGGCTATGTGGAATTGTAGCGTTAGAAGGGACCTTTGAGCTCCTCTTGTTCAACAACCTGCTCAGTGCAGGAAACTGCTACAGCATTCCCTGTTTAAAAACCTCTAGCAAAGGAAAATCCTCCACCGTGTGAGGCAAACTGTTCCATGGTCAAATAGCAGTTCCAGTTAGGACATTCCGCCTAATGTCTAGTCTAAGACCAGATTCACACCAAGCATGGAATCGGCCATTCAGCAGAGATGCTGCAGCCCTGGGCACATGTGCGAGGCTTACTTCCAGGCTTGGGTGTGGCATGAGAACTCACCAGTCACAGCACAGCATGCTTTCCTTGCAGCAAGGAAGTGGACGTCGGTCACTCGCTTCAGTTCTCCATTACAGAGGTCTAGTTCTGTGCCACAAATAGGGTAGGATATTCCAAGATTGGGCATGACGTATGACCTGACCAATCTCGGCACATCGTTCCTGAGACTGGAAGTAGACCTTGTGTGTGCCCAGGACTGCTTCAGCTCAGCTGAACTGCTAGCTCAACACTGCATGTGAGCCCAGCCTGTTGCTTGTAGTTTCAACTCATTGGTTCTAGTCCTTCCCTCAGAGTAGATGGGGAGTGCATTTTAAGGGAGCCATGCCCCGCCCCGCCAAACTGGCTTGCCTGCAGGAGCCCAAGCTGGATCGGCACTTCCCAAAGGAGGTGCCAAACTGGTTTGTGCACATCCCTAATGCATGGATAGAGTGGTTAGAGTGTTGGACTCTAGCGGTTAGAGTATTGGACCTAGGACCGGGAAGACCCGAGTTCGAATACCCATTCAACCATGGAACTTACTGGATGACTCTGGGTCAGTCATGTATCTTTCAGCCTAACCTACCTCACAGGGTTGTTGTGAGGATAAAAATAACCATGTACACCGCTCTGAGCTCCTTGGAGGAAGAGCGGGATATAAATGTAAATAAATAAATGAGCAGGTTGAAATGCAACATCCAGTCTTATGTATGGTAGATTTCTACTTTGCAGGTGCCACCAGCTGAAACAATTCCTCAGGTAAAGAAAGAGAAGCACAGTACCCAGGCTGCTAAGAACAGAGCTAAGAGGAAACCTCCCAAAGGCATGTTCCTTTCTCAAGAAGATGTGGAGGCTGTTTCCGCCAACGCAACCGCCGCTACCACCTTGCTAAGACAACTGGATATGGAATTGGTCTCCATCAAACGACAGGTACTAGCATCTTCCTGTGACGAAACGAGGCTTTTAAAAATCATCAAATACATATTTTCCAAAGGAACTGCCATCGGTCTCAATTCGGAGGCTCCCTGGGGGATTTATAGCTTGGACGAGATGTTTTGCATGGGGCTGAGACTTGATTAACAAGCTGTCAGCCGAGCAGCATGTTTTAGAACAAAATTATTTCAGCTTGGCTTTCTATTTACAGTGCAATAAGGTACAGTGTGTGGTTTGCCAGCTTTCTGTCTCTTTCCCCAAGATGCTACTACAGACTTCCATAAATTACAACTTATATATTCTATCTTCATACAGATTTCTCCCCCTTTGGAAAACATTCCTTTTTGGTTTTTTGCATATTGAGTAGCTGATGTCTTTCTCCCTTAATCTTTTACTCATTTAATCATCATCTGCATATTCAAGGCCAGAGGTAGGACTAGCGAAGCATCCCGTTTCCTGCCATGCTAGCCCTGTGCAGCTAGAGTTTCTCTCTCACCTCTCTCTTTCAAGAGCTTCATTTTGAAGGGACTGCTCTTTCTCAAGAGTTTTCCAGTTGTAGGACTGACCCATCAATGGCAGAAATCGGTGTTCCCAAGGGAGGTCCAAACTCCACCCAGATATTTCCTATTTTGTCCTGACTGGACCCAGAGGCTGAATGGCGATCACTTGATTCTCCTGTAACGAAGGAGGTTCCTCCGTGTTCTTGTTGGGACCAGAGGAGGAGGAGCGCTGGTCTTGTGTTAGCAAGTGTAAATTGTGTCCTTTGCTAACCAAGGTCTGCCTTGGTTGGCATTAGGATAGGTGACTACATGTGAGCGCTCTAAGATATTCCTCTTAGGGGATGTGGCCATTGCTCAGAGGTAGAGGACCTACACTATTGTATGCAAGAGGTTCCTGGCATCTTCAGGTCAGGCTGGGAGACACACATGCCTCCAACCTTGGAGACTGTGTAAACAATACTGAGCTAGTTGGACCAATAGTCCCACTCAGTATAAGGCAGCTTCCTATGTTCCTCCCCAGTGCTTGAATTGCAGGAAATCCAAAGGGGTTCTGGTCTCCTTGGCTACTGGTCCCCATAGGAACATAGGAAGCTGCCATATACTGAGTCAGACCATTTGTCTATATAGCTCAGTATTGTCTTCACAGACTGGCAGCAGCTTCTCCAAGGTTGCAGGCAGGAATCTCAGCCCTATCTTGGAGAAGCCAGGGAGGGAACTTGGAACCTAGATGCTCTTCTCAGAGCGGCTCCATCCCCTAAGGGGAATATCTTCCAGTGCTCACACTTCTTGTCTCCCATTCGTATCTAGCCAGGGCAGACCCTGCTTAGCTAAGGGGACAAGTCATGCTTGCTACCACAAGACCAGCTCTCCTCATTTATTGATAACTCATTGATAACTATAATAACTCATTATAGTTATTGTTTTAGAAGACTATTGGGAGCAGGGGGAATCTAAAACTGGGAGGTGGGGTATCTGAAATTAATTAAAAGGCCGCCTACCTGTCCTTCCATAATTCTTACTGTGGATCCTTCCCCATGTTGATTAGCCATGTTGATGATTATATGATCAATCTTTATTTATGCTAAAGATATTCATTCTCTCTAACAACTTAAACATATCTACTTGTCCATAGGCCAAGTAGTACGACTTGCCCTATGGATGTCTGTAGCACTGTCAGATTTTAATAGATGTATATGCATCACAGCCACCTTATGGCGCAGCTGGGAAATGGCTTGACTAGCAAGCCAGAGATTGTCAGTTCGAATCCCTGCTGGTATGTTTCCCAGTCTATGGGACTATATCTGGCAACAGCGATATAGGAAGATGCTGCAAGGCATCATCTCATCCTGTGTGAGAGATGGCAATGGGTAAACCCCTCCGGTATTCTACCAAAAGACAACCACAGGGATCTGTGGCCACCAGGAGTCAACATCGACTCTACGGCACACTTTACCTTGATATGCATCACACAACTTAAATTACTGATGATAAACCAAACATTCCATTTGAGGGATAGTATATAGTGGAGCAAGGGATGTTGTTCCAAGACCACAGTGACCTTTACAAACCTGAACAAAGTTAGTGTAACCATTTCTGCCACACTTTATATTCATTTATACCAATGCCGAAAAATAATCTGTTGTACGTATTCATTTTACTACATTTATAACTTCTGTTATATCTTGAGTGTCTGTTTTTCTTACATCTTATAGGTTTGAAATAAGTCCCCAGTTTTATGTCTCTTGAGGGATATTGCTTGAAAAACTCAAAAAAAAAATGAATAGATTGTGTGCATTGTGAATGCCATGTGAATAACTAGAAACAGAGGAGAGTGGAAAGACCCACCGCAACAGCACAGCAAGAGAAACACCACTCACTGCAATTCTCCACTGACACAACTGTTGCTGTCTTTCTTTTCTTGATATGCTTCTGCTGCTTTCTGTTCTTTCTACTCCTTTCTCATTAGATCTCAGGAACTAGAAGTACAAGAGAAGTTACAAGCCCTGCTAACTGAGCAAAGAGGCACCTTTTAAAAGTGGTGGTTCTCATATATTTAGCAGGGGGAGAGAAACTGGCCCTATTTAACTCCTTCAGTGGCTGTTGCTGGTCTCTCTTTGTCTTTCTTTTTAGAATGTGATGCCGTTGAGGACCGGGAACCATCCTCTTTTAAAAAAAAATTAATAGACCACTTTGAGAATATTTCTCTGAAAGGCGCTATATGATTGTTATATTATGTAGGTATTGATCCATAGCTCAGTGGTAGAGCATGCAAAAAGTCCTGTGTTCAATCCCTGGCAGCATCTCTAGCTAGGGCTGGGGAAGACTCCTGTCTGGAATCTTAGAGAGCTCTTGCTAGTCAGTGCAGACTATACTAAGCCAGATGGACCAATGGTCTGACGCGGTAAAAGGCAGCTTCCTATGTTCCTAAGTGGCTGCCAGTGAAAACAGCAGCTTCATGTCCCCTTCTCCTCCCCACCCCACTTCCCCAGTAACAGCCGTTGAAACCAAAACGCATCATATGATGTCACTGGATGCAGTGATGTCATGTGTCAAATTCTGGACTAGCCGATGTTCTATGCAGAAGAGGGGGATGAAGTAAGCAGCTTCTGCTTACCGTGGTAGCCATGCAGTTCTTGTTGTATCTAGTTCCACTCTCTCAAAACATCCAGTTTTCTGCTGTATATTGAAACAGAATATGTTTCGGAACAGGACTTCTGTGTCCTTTCATCTGACACCTTTTTAATTTTTAAAATATGGAGTTATTTTCTTTTGCTGTGTGTTGTGCTGTTAGGGGTTTTGTATGCAGGCACTCATCCCTTTAAAGGCCTGCACTTAACTGTTAGTTACATCTGCGCATAGAGGTCTTTAAGGGCAAATGTTCTCTCTAATTCAAAGACTGAGCGTACTTCCCCAGTTATTTCCCACTGAGTCGTATGCCCTTTGAACTCTCTCTGAGATCATTCTGACCGGCACACCTCAGCCTTAACCATTCCCTCAGATTTCTAGAAGCCTTAGAAAAGCTTAGATCTGGTGCAGTCTTGAATTAAAGTTCTCGTTTCTCCCCTGGAGTCATTCAGCTCAGGAGGGAACTGTAGTCCTCTGAGCAGTAGTGACAAAAAATATAGGTTCTTGGGCTCTTTTTTAGAGAATGGAGAAAGTGTTGCAGAGCATTGCAGACAAGAGGGCCAACTGCTTAACCGTTTTCTGAATTTCTGTTATGTCTATATTGATAGAAGAATCTTTCCCCCTCCTCAGATTCAAAACATCAAGCAAACAAACAGCGCACTGAAAGAGAAACTTGAAGGGGGAATAGAACAATACAGGCTACCAGAGGTAGGTTTACTTTGCAGTCCTCTCTCCTAATCTTGACAAAAGGAATGGGTGGGGTGCAGAGACCTTGCTGATTTTGTACTTGCTGACTTGGGGCCTTGGGCTTCAGCAGGATTAATGATTCTGCCCGAGAGAGGCAGGGAGAGAATGACGCTTGAAACTCCTGCACAAAGGGTCTAGCTGATGGAGCTTAATCATGCCATAGGAGATCTTGCTTCCCTGTAATTGATGTCCCTGAACTATCAGCCCTGCAGGTTTCATGTGTAGGGAGCGAAGGAGGGGATCTCTTTGGATTAGGGCCAAGGGTGCAGGAAGAGAGAATTAAGTGAGGAGCAACACTTCATTTGCATTTTTGGAAGGAAAGGCAATGGCACTTGGCAGGGGCGAGAGAGAAATGTTGAAGGCGAAGATATGGGCTACTCAGTTTGATGGGGGGAGAAAGATACTTTTGCGGGGAGATAGGGGTTATTAGGCAGGGGCCAGGGGAGAGAGCAATCTGTGAGGGGTGAGAAGTGTTATTAGCTTGCTGGAAGCGAGAGTTCAGTAAAATGAGGGAGGGAATTCCTCAGATGCTTGCTGGGGGGGGGGATCTGTACCCTTGATTAGGGCTGTTACCCGATTTTAAAAAAAATCTTAGTTGCCTTAGGAGTTCTTTTGAATTGAAAGATGTGCGCATGCCTTAAACCAGCGGTTCTCAACCTTGGGTTCCCGGATGTAGCATCAGTCCCTGCTACATCATCCTGTGCTACATTAAGGATGTGTAAACAAGTTTGATTCCTAACCTGTTTGACATCGAACCAGTTCGGTTTGAAGGCTCAATATTGGACCCACTCACCCACCCCACACAGAGTTTGGTTTGATATAGAGCTGAACACCCACCCACCCCACAGGCCTGTTTGGGGGTGGGTGGGGGCTCTAAGTTTTAAAAGGCCACGCAGAGGCCCATCGGGCATGTTCAGCAGCCTCCAAAATGGCCACCACCATGGAGGGCAGGCCCGGACCAAGCCAAAGACTGCCAGAACCTGCCAATTTGGACAGTAATGGAGGCCAGTGGGGGGAGGGGGAACCTCCGGAGACACACACACACACACACACACACACACACACACACACACACACACAGAAGCCCCCTGGGGCAGCAGCTGTGAGTTATTTTTCTTTTTTAAAATTTTCTTAAATTGTGGAAACACCCCCCCCCCCGACCGAATGGGGTGATGGTTTCGGGATGCACAAAACTGAACATGTCCAATTTGAGTTTGGACTCGAACCAGGCAACCTAGTTTTGTTCACACTCCTATTCTACATCACCCCTTGCTACAATGGTCAAAGGCCATCTGGGGGCCTAGGAACCCCTGCCTTAAATAAGAATAGTCAATTAATTTGTATGCATTTTAGTCGATTAATTGATTACATCTTTATTCGTTTGCAAATGAGAGAAAGCAATATTCTAAAAAAGAATTATTTATCTTTAAAAAATAAGTGTGTGTGTGTACACTTGCATGCTCTGTGTGTGTGTGTGTGTGTGTGTGTGCGCGCGCGCTGTGTGTTTCATTAATGCATATGGAGCTTTACACAGTATAAAAGCCCTTGCTGCAAAAAGCTTCCAATGGAGCCAATAGAGGAAGGGGGCAGGGTTAAACATGGAAATAATATGTAAATATTTCAGTGTATGGCAGGTTATAGAGACTAGGGGTTTGTGTCAAAGGCTTTACAAGAAAGGTGAATCTAGAGGAGGTCTTTGAAGGAAGTAAAAGAGGAGGTGTGCAGGTATTCTGGGAAGCACTTCGAAGCATAAGGGGCTGCAGATGGCGCCTATTTGTATTGCAGCAAGCATCATAGAAGAGGCATTTTCTCACATACACGCACAAGCGCATGCACACACACCTCTTCTCAGTTGGTGCTTGCCACCTGCTTTGTACAAGTACTCCTATTAAAAATATTTTTCAAAGTGTAAGGATGGGTATGGAGCCATGGGTCAGTGGTAGAGCATTTGCTTGCATGCAGAAGGTCCCCGGTTCAATCCCTGGCAACATCTCCAGGTAGGGGAGAGAGAGAGACTCCTGCCTAAAACCTTGGAGAGCTGCTGCCAGTCAGTGTAGACAATACTGAGCTAGATGGGCCCATGGTCTGGCTCAGTATTAGGCAACTTCCTTTTGTTCCTAGGTATCTGCTGCTCTGTTAATTGGGAGAACCTCTTTAATCTGTCAAAATATTTATAACTGATTGATCCATTAAAAGTTGCGGCCCTACTTCTGATTTTGTTCTGCTGAATGTGATCCAAATCATCAGCTCATTAAAAGTACAAGCAGTGTTCTTTTGGAATTGGAGACATGTACACATTCTCTTAATATCCATAATAGACAGCTAATGAAGCATTCCTCTTTCTTCACTGTCTGCCTCCTGATTTGTGATATGGTCATGTAAGAAGAACTTCCCTCTGTGATGTTCCACACACCTGTCTCATTGCACAATAATGTGGGCCATAAAATTACTAAAGGCAACAAAACGTCATATATAGTAGTAATAATAATTTTTAAAAAGTTAAACCAGGAGAAAGTCAAAATAGCAAATCATATAATCCAAGGACCTGCTGAAATAACTAGGCATGTGCCCGAAACACTTTGGAGGCCATTGTAAAGGCCTCCGAAACGTTTCGGGCTAGGGGCCGCTTCGGCGTTTCGGGCTAGGGGCCGCTTCGGCGTTTCGGGCTAGGGGCCGCTTCGGCACAGGCGGGAGTAGCGCTCACTCGCACACTTGCGACTTCCGGCTGAGGGCAGAAACGGGGCGGCAGGGAGGAACGCTGCCGCCCCGAGGGGCTTAAAACCGACAGCGCGCCGGTGGGGGAAATGCGGCGGGAGGGGTGAGTACACCCTCCCCCGCCCTTAAAGCTCTACCCCTGCCGGCGCCGAAGATCATCATGCACATCCCTAGAAATAACCACCTTTTGAAAATGACTGCAGAGCACCAATGAAACAGGAGCAGAATGAATTCCCTGTGGAAGGCCTTTTTGTGCATCTCAACCAACTGGGCTATCATTTAGAGTTGGACATTGGACTGGTCAAGAGAAACTTGATCAAGTGTCTAGTCAAGTATTTGTAAAGAACAGGAAAAAATTGCTGTCAGAGCAGCAAAAAAATATTTTGGCATTCACTGACTCACCATCCCATGTATTTTACTCCAACCAGTGTGTTTAGGGTTCTTCCAGATGGCAATAAACAATGCTTTTGAAAAGAGCTTGCCTGCAAATTGGGAGCTTGGCTGGCCTCCACATGTCCCTACAACCTTGTACCTTCTCCAGAGGACGTTCATAGGGTGAACACACAGACAGCCCTCAGGGACCTCGTGCATTTTCTGCAGTGCCACCTGCCAGCCTTGCTTTCTGCGCAAGAAATCCACCATGTTTTTTTAATGCATAGATAAAAGAGTGCATTAATCTCAGAAATCAAGAGCTGGCCAGCAGATGGTGCTGGAGAAATAGCACAAGGTCCTTACCTGGCCATCTGACCATAGGGATGTGTGAACTGGCTCACCCTTGAGCCAGTCTGCCCTTGAGCCGGACCCGGTTCTGCTTGAGCTCCAGTGGCCTCAGGGGGTGCTGCCATTGCTGGGGTGTGTGTGTGTGTCTTGGGGAGTACCCCTCACTCCACTGGCCTCCCCCGCAGTCTTGAAAGGGCTGTTTGGGGGCCTTTTCAGCCCTTTCTGGGCTGGCAACAGCCATTTTTGAGGCCGCCACACACGTGCACTGGCCATTTGTGTGGCCAGATCCCGAAACGGCTCTTCCAAGACTGATTGGGGAGGCTGGCAGCAGGAGGGGTACCACTGGAGGACACCCGGTGGTAGCAGCAACCAGGCCCATACCAGATCAGGACTAGGGCCCGGCTTGACGTGAACAAAACTGGACTGGGCCCAGTTCGGCGCAAGTCCAGTCCAGTTGGACTCGAACCGAACCGGGCTTTCCAGTTTTGTGCACACCCCTATCTGAACAGCCTCCAAGTTATCACTGGGAAAGAAGACTCAAGGCTGTAGGAGTGGGTGGATCCTGAGTAAGCTCTTGCTTCCAACTTGTGGACAAGCTCCTTTCAAGGTACTGTTTGTTGCCATCTGGAAGAGTCCTCAGTCTGCTACTCTCAACCGTTGGTTTTTCTGCACCTGCATCCCGTTTCACAGATGCTTTACAGAGCAAAGAGCCAGATCACATGGACGTACCTGTAGCAATCAAGATGGTGGTTCTAGGTAGTAACATTTGCCACTGGTGACTGCTCATAGCAATAGCACTAGCACTAGCACATTTATATACCGCTCTATAGCCGGAGCTCTCTAAGCGGTTTACAATTATTGCCCCCAACATTCTGGGTACTCATTTCACCGACCTCGGAAGGATGGAAGGCTGAGTCAACCTTGAGCCCCTGGTCAGGATCGAACTTGCAACCTTCTGGTTACAGGGCGGCAGTTTTACCACTGCGCCACCAGGGGCTCATGTCATGTCTGGGGATGTGCACGAACAGCTCGGGCGGGGCAGAGGTCAGTTTCTTTTGTAAGCAGGACCTTGCCTGCTCCTCTGCTGCCCTGCTGCTTTTCTGGGTGTGACACTCGCTGTTCAAAAGCAGCAAGCTTTGAGGGAGCAGCACTGCACCTTGTGCTGTGCTTGAGGGAGCACAGCACCTTGAGGGAGCAGCACTGCACCTGCACGTGGCCTTTTGAACCAAGCACCACACCCGGAAAAGCGGAGGAGCAGACCAGGTCCTGCTTACCTGCTTTTTAAATGAACCGCCCCCCACTCCGCTGAACTAGTTCGAATGCTGGCACCCAAACCACTTTGGTGCTTCCCTAAGGAGGCGCTGGACCAGTTTGGGCACATCCCTATTCCTGCCTAGGGGTGCCTGCAGTTCTAGCAAGTGGCCAGTAGGAGGTGATTTGCTGTGCTCCCAGGCCTTGCTCCTTCCTGAACTGTCAAATTACATCATTAATAACATTTAGAAATGTAAGCTGCCACTACACAGTGATATTCTTGGCTTCATGGAATATTTCACCAATCGTCCGGTTCATACACTCAGTGTATGAACTGGGCAATCCTTGCACCTGATCTGTGCTTAGATCAGTTGGCTTCTGCCTTTCTCCCCTTCATTTTTCCAGCTGTCAGTCAACTAACTAAATAATGAATTGCTTCTGCCATTTAACTGGAGAGATCCATTTGTACTGCTGAGAGGAATAATGAAGGCTTTATTTAACAAATGACTGTACTCCTCTCCAGGCTCAAGCAATTTGTTCATTATTTCATTTGTATACAGTTGTCAGGCTGGGGTTTGAAAGCAGATCTGTTGCCTAAGTAAATGATTCTTCTTATTTTTTGTGACACTTAGGTTACACAGAAATTTAATGCACGCTGGACCACAGACGAGCAACTCCTAGCTGTGCAAGGTATGGAGCTATAAATCTGTTCCTCTCTATTGGAGGGTGACCTTTTTCCTCTTCATGATGGAGAATTTCAATTTCCTCATTGGCTAATGGGAGAATTTCTCTGCATCCATATGTGCCATGATATTGCATACTACGTCAGGAGCCTCAGAGGTGATGCCGATTCACAAGCTGCAGCTGAGGCCGCTCCGCGGTGACCCAGCTGTAGTTCCGTTCTTGCAGTTAGTGATGTTGCTGACACTTGTGCTTCTGGGCTCAGCAGACACATCTCGGACTCTTAATATTCACCTTAAAGAGGAGTCCAAGTGAGAATGTTGCTCTTGCCTTCGCTGCCCCTAAAGCAGGGCTGTGTAACTTTGGCCTTCCTGCTGCGGTTGCACTACAACTTCCACCACCCTGACTGTGGGCTGCTGTGGCAAGGGATGATGGGAGTTGTAGTCCAACAGCAGCTGGAGGTCTGAAGTTGTGCAGCCCTGCCCTAAAGCCTCTCCCACCCACTCATTAGCCTCCACCAATCCCACTTCCTACTTAACAGGATGGTTTGCTCCAACAGTGGCAAGCTGCCTGGAGAAGTGTTTCCATCCCTCCCCTCTTAGATGCCTATGCTGCATAATATCATGCCATGCTAAGCTGTCATTCCCCTAATCATTGTATTTCCCAGGGGCCCGGCATAGTCGCACTAAGGGTGAAAAGGGTGGAGATACTTAGGCCCCCCCTCCTTCCTGCAGCTTGCTCTGAGCGTGGCAGACGAAGGGGCCTGGATGGAAGGAATTAATTTGAGTTGGCTCAGGAACACGACTTCCTGGTTTGGGGTCCCCCGCCCCCTTGGTTAGAAGCTTGGGTTACTTGCAAGCCAACCTACTCAGTGTTTCTGGGGTTGGGATTGGCTAATCACTACGCAGTGATGTCTGATGCATGTTATGGGTGGTTTTGGTTAAAGTGGGAAAGGTTTTGCTGGAAGTGGTAGTTCTGCCCATGTAAAGTATTTTCCAAGATCATAAGGTTGTAGACTTTACCACCTTGTACATTTTCAGGCAAAAATGCCAAGTGTTGCCTGGTGTAATTCTTCCCCTTAACACTATGGGCGGGGCCACGATGATTTGTGGAAGCGGCTGAAACTGTAATCAGGACTCTTCTAAGTTATAAAGAAAGACAAAGATGTATTTTTCAGCTTTTTTGAAATCTTGGCTTTTCCTTTTTTTCTAAGCAGGCATGTAGCCCTTACAGCTTTACACAGATAGTTTGAAAGTGTGTGGGCTATACCTGGTGAAATCTCAATAGCTGGGGGCAGGGGTGGCTGACTGAATAAAATTAGTAGTGGTCAGTGGGTGAACCTTCAGTGCCTTGCATAATCTCTTGCTCCCCCCCCATTATGCAAATGATTAGGCTAAAATATGCACATCACCTTAATCAACATTTTAATGGGCTACAAAATTAGAAAACCACAGGGCTGTGTGGGCGCCAGGAGTCGAAATCAACTTGACGGCACACTTTACTTTACAAAATTCCACTTCGCTTTGTACATGTGAGGTGGAGAGGTTTTTGCAGCCTCAGGAACTTGCTTACTCCCAGGGAGATATCAGTTCCCAAAGGGAATATCAGGCTTCAGGTCTCATCATTGGCCTCTTTTCCCCTTGGCATTCCTAGGCAGTGGTATCTGCGTAGAGTTAGTTAAGCTCAGGTCTTACTAGCTGTATGTGATGAAGACTAGTTATGTCTTGCTCCTAGACTGTAGGCTTTTCCCACAAGAGGCAAGTCTCAGTCACACACCAAACTGAGTGAGTAAGATTCTCACTCTCTTCCTCCAGACAGAACTTCCTTTCTTTTATGCCTGGAGGCAGTGGGAGGAGGGAATGATTTCCTTCAATGCCCTTCCCATTTCCTGCTTCTCTTCCCAGCCTCCACTATCAGTGACTCACGAGGAGACTGGCTCAGCTGCTCTGCCTTCCAGACAGGACATTTAAAAACAACAACTGCAGAATACACAGTGGCCTGGCTATATTTCTTAAATCTATTTGCTGACTTCTAAGTTGTTAACAACTGTGATGAGGCTTTATTTGTTCAATTTGTACCTAGTTTTACAGGGTGTTCTTTTCTGTTCCTATAACCTCTCCACCATGTATTTGGGGCAAAGATCTCTTAATTTAAACCCATCACTGCCCTGTTCTCTCATTCTGGTAGGGTGCAGTGTTCTAACAAAGCCAGTTCAAGTTCAGTAGTCAAGAAATGACAACCATCATTTCTCAGTAGCCTTTAGGCTCCCGTTGCCACGTCGCTATAACCACTTTTCCCATTTGCAGCGATCAGAAAATATGGCCGTGACTTTCAGGCAATCTCAGATGTGATTGGAAACAAGTCTGTGGTGCAAGTGAAAAACTTTTTTGTAAACTACCGGCGGCGTTTTAACATAGACGAAGTCCTACAGGAGTGGGAAGCAGAACATGGCAAAGAGGAGGTGAATGGAACCAATGCCCAGAAACCTGTCAAATCACCGGATAATCCCATTAAAGTGTCTGAAGAGGAAGATGAGGTAATTCATTTATTTAACATATTTCTATACTGCCCAAAACTCGGGTCTCTGGGCGGTTTACAATAAAACAACATAGGAAGCTGCCATATACTGAGTCAGACCGTAGATTCATCTAGCTCAATATTGTCTACACAGACTGGCAGCAGCTTCTCCAAAGTTGCAGACAGGAATCTCTCTCAATCCTATCTTGTAGATGCTGCCAGGGAGGGAACTCGAACCGTTCTGCTCTTCCCAGAGTGGCTCCATCCCCCGAGGGGAATATCTTACAGTGCTCACACTTCTAGTCTCCCATTCATAGGCAACCAGGACAGATCCTGCTTAGCTAAGGGGACAAGTCATGCTTGCTACCACAAGACCAGCTATCCTCTCTTCAACACACATTAAAACATTAAGACAATTTACAATTTTAAAACAATGTTAAGTTCTATAAGTCTAATGGAAAACTTGGATGTACAAATGTGTCTTGACAGCATTTTAAAAGGTTGTCAGAGATGGGGAGGCCCCTATTTCAGTAGGGAGTTCATTCCAAAGCTTCTGGCTGGCAATGGAGAAGGCCCGTCTCTGAGTAGTCAGCAGACGAGCCGCCTCAGATGATCTCAATAGGTGGCAGGGCTCATAGTGAAGAAGGCGTTCTCTTAAATACCCTAGCCCTAAGCTGTTTAGAGCTTTATAGGTTATAACCAGCACTTTGTATTTTGCCAGGGTAAAGATTTATTACAATCTTTCTGCTCCACCTTTTCTGTCAACAGAAAGGACTCTCCACCAGGATTGAACAGTCATAACTGATACCATAACAGCATATCAATACAAAGAACAGATTGGAATATTAAAACAGATTAGAATAAAAGAACAGATTAAATATAGCAAATATAACAGCATACTAATAGCAGACTGCATTAGGAAAGGCAGGAGTTCAGGACAAAAAGCTCACCATAATAGTAACGTTTTGATCATAATGTTTGTCGGCAAAGCAAGTGCTAAATGAGCCTTCCAGGGTCAAGCGTTTTCTAACACTGCTGAGAAGACCATGTTGTGTGTGCCCAGCAACAATACCCAGACAGCATAGAGCAGGGCCCTTGTCACAGACTTGGGTAAATTGGTAGGTTCATGTGGGAGATTATCATCCTTTAGAAATCCTGGCCCCAAATTAGAGGTAGTGTGATTTCTTTTCTTTTCTTCCTGGTCTTCTGAACCTTGGGAAGCTGTATGATTGGGAACCTGGCTAGGGACTGTCAAATATTCATTGAAACCAAGAGTGGTTGATAGGTTATATGGTGAGACTGATGTGAGTTGTTTTTAGATTGTTTAGCATCTTCCAAGTGTGTACTGATGAGACCTACTATGGCTGGGATCAACATCATGGGGAACATGAGGTTCCCCCATCCTAAAATATGGAGGGAACAATGTTCCCTCTAAGAGGAATTCCCAGATATTGTTGACTACAACTCCCACAATCCCCAGCCAAAGGCCATTGCAGCTGGGGATGCTGGGAGTTGTAGTCAACAATATCTGGGAATCCCTGTTAGTGGGAACACTGGTAACTTGGGAAATCCATGAATGATGTGTCTGAGCAAAGGGGAACTGCTGACTCCCTGCTCTCATGTTAGCTGTCTGCAGGCATTTGTCTCTTGCTTTATTTCCTTAGGGACAGAAAAAGGGACTTGGAAATGTAAACACTGTCTGTATATGTTTTTTTTAAAGGCTCTTTTCCCTCACCCCATTCTCCTTCTTTTTTCTTTTTGTCCTCCAGGCTACCTCTGTGTTGGATGTCAGATATGCGTCTGCTTCATGAGAAACTCAGGTAGCCTAGAACAATGTTATGTTTTGACTACTGTGTTATCCACGATATCAGGTATTAGCAAAACCTCAGACAGCCATATCTCTGTGGACAAGCAGCTATTACCAAAAGAGAGAGAGAGAGAACAAATCTCAAACAAAAGGCAAACACTTTTGGTCCTGAGCAACATTTGCCTTAATTTTCTCTTCAGTCCTCCATTCTGCCTCCATTTATGGCTTCCACAGTTCCTGGGACAGACTCTGCATTTTCATCGGTATCCCACGCAAAGCATTGGCTACTCCTCGAACAATCTACATCAGTGTGTAAACCTCGATGAGTCAACTCCCCTCCCCAAGCAGTTATCTCTGGACAGCAGGGGTGTTTCTAAAACCTGCTCCCTTGTAGGGTATTACTATGTATTGCTACATGGCCATGTGTGATTTTTTAATTTTAAATTTTTGCTTATTTTCTGACGTAATCATTACTCCTAAGATGACAATTCCTTTGAGTGAGCTTTCTGTCCGAGAAAAGTGTTGTATGTATGTCAGGTGAGCAGACAGCTTCTCTGAAGTCATTGTGACTTCAGGGCTGCAAACGATAGCTTGTCACCTGGCAAATACAATTCTTTTCTCGTGGCTATAATTTCCTTCTAGAAATCTCACCAATTAACTGTGATTTTTTTTTAATGATTATTGTAATGGCATTTTATTTAGTGCAAAAGGGAATGCATTGCCTGTTTCCTGCTTTGAACTAATCTACCCAAAAACCTCCCCAGGAAGCCCCTTGGCATCTGACATACTTGCTCTCTAGGGCAGGGCTTCTCAAACTGGGGTCCCCAGATGTTGTTGGATATCCCATAATCTTGGGACTTCTAGTAGTTGAAACCCAACAACATCCAGGGACCCTAGTTTGAGAAGCCCTGCTCTAGGGGAAATGCCAACACAGGTGTGTTTGTGTTTGACCATCCAGGGGATTAATGCAAAACACCAGCTTTTTCTGTATGTTTAGGGGTGGTATTTTCTTTTGTTGTTTGCATCTGGAGCATATGCCTCTCTTTTTCTTTTTAAAGTGAGTGGAAGCTACACAGTAACGATGCTTGGTTAATTACCTGCCCAGCTGGGAGCTTGGCAACACCAATGAGAGAATTAGAATGGAGAGCTTCAGTGCTTTTAATGTGTGTTTTGCATAGGGGAAACCCCAGAGTAATCTTCCAGCCTTGTATTTTATTCCCTTTCTCCCCTCATTCTGACTCTCCCACCCTCTGAGAGCTGCTTTAGCATGGTTTCTTCCCGTGCCAACGTTCATGCCTCCTTGCAGCCATGGTGAAGTTGGGATGGGAAACGGCAGACTTGGTGACACTTCTCCAGTGGCTTTCGTCTTCCATCCTCAGTGACATGGAAGGCTTCTGTACCAGTTGAGTTTTTAACTGCCTCCCCGCCCTATAAATTAGTGGTGACAGTAAAAAAAACCAATCAAACTAATATTTTACTTGCATCTATCCCCAGATTATTATTATTTTAATTGACTAATAATCTGATCGCTTTGAATATCATAATCAAGTTTAAATAAATGTGTAGATAATGAAAACCTCTTTATTCGATACAAAGCATAAGATTAATTTACATTTTAATCAACAAGCCCAACCATTTATTGTTGGATAGAATACCGCACCCTATATATATAGTAACAGTTGATATGTTGCTCTTCCCTTGCAGTCTGACTGATTTTAAAATTTGCCTTCACCGACTGAAAATTAACCCCCGCTAATTAACTAAAGCTTTAGCTTAATTAACCTGCCAATTAAATTTTATCAAAGCTTGCAGCCCTCATTCACATTTTTGTTTGATATACCAAACAGCACCTCAAATATGTGAGAAGGGAGGGAGAAACGTCTAGTCATAACTCTGTTTCCTGAGGTAATGTAAATGCTTTATTTTTAGAAGGGCCTGTCCCTTCCGTTTTGATAATTGAAAATTTGCAGTTGCAGCACAACAGGTGGCTTATTCCATATGGCCTGCATAAGCCTCCATCCACAGCTTAACCATCGCTGTGGACCTGAGATTGCTCTGAAGCTTATTTTTATTCAGGGAGCTTCCACTAGGCATATAAAGGCAGAGCTGAATTTGATTGTCTTTTCCAGCAATAAGACCACAGGAGGATGGTAATCGGTGTGCAGCTAACTTTGTATTATTTCTCAAATTTGTAGACCACCCCAAACTTCCAGCTGTGGGTGGTTTACAACATAAGACAAATTAAAATGAAAACCTTAAAACAATTTAAAACCACAGTCAATTAAAAAGCTTGGGTGGGGGAAAAAAAAGAGTCTTTAAGGACTTGTAAAAAGTTGTCAGAGATGGGAAGGTTCTTATTTCAGCAGGGAACACATTCCATTGTCTTGGGGCAGCAACAGAGAAGGCCTGTCCCTGCGTAGCCACCAGACATGCTGGTGGCAACTGCAGATGAACCACTCTGGATTATCTCAGTGGGCGGTGTGGTGCTCAGTGATCCCTCCCAGTTACTGAAAGTAGTAGTAGCCTATACTGTTCCACCACCGATACTTGACCATTTCCCTCCAGTTGCTTAGAGCAGGGGTTCTCAAATCTGAGTTCCCAGTTGTTGTTGGATTATAATTTCCATTGCACAACTCCAAAGTAGTTGTGCAATGGATGATGTGTGGTGTTGTCCTACAACATCTTGGGACCCAAGTTTGAGAACTTATAAGTTTGCTTAGAAGCAAGTGACTGATGAATAGCTCTGAAATAGCCCCCAAGTGAGCCAGTCCAAGGCTAGTTCTTGGCATGTTGGAAGTACCTGTTAAACCAAGTCTGCTTCTGGGCTTCATAGCAGCTGTCTAAAGATGGAAGTGTAGGAAAAGTCTAGATGCAATGGTGCCCGTGGTCTTGGGCCAAGTCTACATGTGCCACAGATTGAGGTGACTAGGCTTTGCAGTGGTAGAATGGGTTGTACCACTTTACAGTGGTACAGAGCTCTTTTGATTGCTTCCCTTCTTGAAGGATTTCCTACAAATAAGGAAACTAGTACACTTGTAGAGAAGTCCCAGCCCAGGCCTGCCTGCTGTGCTGGTTTTCTTTTTGCAGAGAATTAATGTTGGGGAGCATTCTGAAGTGTGGTCCACCTGACTGTCATGGTTCAGTCTTGCTCTTCCAGCTCTTTCTGCTGCATGTGTGTAGACCAGACCAGCCTTAACTTGCTTGAAAAACAAGAGGGAAAGCGAGGATACCCCAGGAATTACAAGAGAAAAACAGCAATGAGGAAGCCCTTTGAAAAATAACACTAGCTAGGCTAATATGAAACAGAGAGATGAACACCAGCGTGCATATAATGAGATCTTTGGCTTCCTTCCTTAATTAACTCCTAAGTGACACCTCCTTGTGCCTGTGGTATCTGATCCATCTTATGAGCTCTGGGAATTGTACATAATTCCTAACCTCTGCATCTTAAAGTAGGTCTGGTCCCTGCCAGCAAAGTGTAGAGAAAGTAACGCTACCAAGTGTTGCGATGACCAGAGATTGGTGTATTTTAAATATATTCTACATGAAAACATTTAGGGCTTTGGGTTGTTGCCTTCTCTTCCCCCCGCCCTTTCCCGCTTTTTCCTTTTTTCCCCTTTTAGGCTCCCTTTTTAATCCAGCCACAGTACTAGACAGTGTGCAATTTTATAAAATCAGGAATAGTTTATATATATGTTTTATATTAAATTATCGAAAGGTTTAAGGGTCTGCTGGGATTGGCCTTGAATGGTTAGCCTCAAATTCATACTGAGAGCTGAAATGTATGATTCACGATTTATGTGGCGTAGATATTGCTGGGCTGTACCATTTCTCGCTGCATGTGGGGAGGTGATTGTTTGAAAGCTCTTGCCAATTATTTATGAAAAATCTCTGTGCACTGGAAACTGGCATGTCAGAAAGAAGACTAGGCTGAAACCCTATATATGGAGCATTTGCGTAGGGCTGTGTTCTTCGCTGCACGGTCCAGGAGCCAGTGGCGGTTCCCATCGACCCTAAGTGGGGCTACCTGAATAACCGTTTGTTAGGCCTGTGGGAAGCCTTGGCTGAAGCCAAATGCACCATACAGCCCCCCACCCCCAGCACTGTGTAGAGGCAGTGGTTCCCACCATGTTGACCTTTGCCCAGCACCAGTGGGACTCTTTCAAAGGAAATGGAGCCCTGTGGAGCCCCAGTGCTGTCTTGGAAGGTGCACAAGGAACACTGGGAAGTGTAGTCCTTCCCGGTGCTGTCCTCATAAAGCTCTACGGGGGGGATGTTGAGAAGGACTATACTTCCCAGTGCTCCATGCATGCATGCCAAGATGGTACTGGAGCACAAGAAGGCTCCATTTCCCTTAAAGAAGCCCTCTCCCTGATGCTGAGGAAAGCGTAGCACTGCGTGAAGGTCAACACAGTGGGAAATGGTTCTCAGACTGAAGGGTTGGGGGTTTGTTTGTTTGTTTGCCAAAGTGGCCTCCACTTGAAAAATAGTGATGGTCACTAATGAAGGCTAAGATTATGTTATTTCTCCTCTGTCTGAAGTGGCACCGTCCAACCATTGAGGCTGGTGATCATGTGGCTAAGCTCCGAGGTCAAGTAAGTTAGGTTGGCCTCTCCTGCAAACCTACCAAATGTATCAGAAAAAGACTGGGTTTTGACTTGATCCCCTGTAGCAGTCAACACAGAATTCCTCTAAGAGGAACAAAAATCATGTCTGTTCCCTCAGCTCTTCACTGCTACTTTATTGTTGACGTGCATACAATAAATTAGCACAATTTTGTGTGTTCTGTTAGTTGAACTATGCCTGCAACTGTTCTATTCTGAAATGGAAGAAATTATTTAGCATTCAATGTTTTTTAAACAAACTGGGCTTCTGAATGAAAAGGCCTCGACTTTATCATCCAAGTATTGCATTAAGGCTCTGTGTTCTTATCAGAAGGGTCCACAAAGATTACTACATAATATGTAATATTTGCTTACATTTTGTTTCCTTAAATTTTCAGTGTGAATGTCATAATTATATATATTTTGTGGAAGATGGGAAATTTTATTTCCTCCTAAGTATAAGTTATTGTGCATAACTATGGTATCGCTAAAGTAAAAAAAGTGGTACTTTTTAAAACTTCTAGTTTTAGACATTTAAACAAATGTATTGTATATGCATCGGAATTTTACATTTGTTCTATTTAATTTTTAAATATAGTTGTGTAACATGCTAGGTAATTTTTTCATCCCTCTCCCCCCGCTCATCCATCAGCACCTTGTTACTTGAATATTGTATCCTAACTAGTCTGAGAAACAGTGATCAAACTTGTGTAAACTAGAACTAAGGGAGGAAGCAACATATATTATCTCTCTCTTGTGCTTAAACAGCTTCTGCAACATTGTATGATCATCTGCTTTGTAGTCGCTGCAACCAATAACACAGCTCTAAAGGGTTGGGTTGTTCATCTGTATGTATTCCACAGATTTTTAATTGCTCCTTTGCCTAGTCCCCCTTTCAGAGGTTGAGTTTGTGTAAGATCCCCATGCACACCTTCCCTCCAGGTGTATACTAAACTTGCGGAGAAGGAAGGGGACATGGCCATTGGCTATACCTCTGACTGCTACGTGGCTGCTTCCCCTTCCCCTGAATCCCAAGTGTTCAATGGCAGTTGTGAAAGGGGTTTCTACCCACCTACAGCCATAGAGTCTTCCATGTAATTGGAAACACTTTGTGAACAGAGTTCCCAGTGCATGGAAGACCATCCGCAGATACAGCTGTACGTATGTAGAGGCCCTTTTTGCTGAATGCACAGAATTGAGGCCAGAGTGTGTGATTCTACTTCCTCCCCCACTCATTTAGTATACATGTGAAAGGAAATTTTGTAAGGGATGAAGTCAGGAGTTTTCAATCTTGGATCCCTAGGTGGTGTTGGACAACTTCCATCATATCCAGCCACAACGGCCAAAGGATGATGACAGTTGTAGTCCAATAACATGTGGAAATCAAAGGTTGGGAACCCCTGTGCTAGCCAATGTGTTGTTCACCTGGGTGCCCAACCAGTCCCCATCCTGTGTGCCCCAGAGGAAGTTGGTTAATATGCCACCTCCCTGTAGTGAGGTTAGCTCAGAGAATCAATGGACTGTTCATTTTATTATTACTTACATTTTATAATAAGGAGCTCAGGACAGCATGAAAGGTCCCCCCCCGCTCCATACCCACACACTATTTAATCCTCACAACAACCCTGTATGGTAGGTTAGACTGGATGAAACTGGCTCAGGATCACCCATGGTCTAGTGGGAATTTGAAATTGAGTCTCCCTACTCCTCACCCAACACTCTAACCAATAGACCATGCTGTAAAAGGAAAGGGATAGTATAAGCCACTCCAGAATCACTGGAGCAGATAACACTTTCCTTTTCCCCTTACATTCTACTCTTGAGGTTGTAGCAGGTAAGGGTAAAGGGACACTGATTGCAAGAGGAAACGGAGTGCCAGTCAGAAGTCTCTAAATCCCAGTCAGACGAGAGTCGGAATGCCCTGGTGATATTGGTTGTTTAGGCCCATACAATACTCTGCTCCTTGCCCAGTGGGGAGTTTTGACATTACCTTTGAGTATGCCATATTGCAAGCTGTTTCAAAGGTAGCTTTATCATGTGGCATTGGTAAGGAGGAGGGTGGTTGTCAGGAAGGAGGGAAAATCTAGCAACCCGCCCCCACACCTCTTGGGCTCAAGTATCTAATTTCACTGGCTGACGACCTGACTACCGCAGTGCACACACAGAGGGGCTGTGGAGATGTGATTGGGGCTTATGTGCAACTCCCACAGTCCCTCTACCCATGTGCCTGAGCTCCAGAAGCAATCTGGAGGAGAGGAAACACATCATAAGAACATAAGAACAGCCCTGCTGGATCAGGCACAAGGCCCATCTAGTCCAGCATCCTGTTTCACACAGTGGCCCACCAGGTGCCTCTGGGGAGCCCACAGGCACTAAGTATGTGCTTGCCCTCTCTCCTGTTGTATATCCCCTGCAAGTGGTATTGAGAGGCATCGTGCCTCTGAGGCTGGAGATGGCCCACAGCCATCACCACATCATTACCTCTCTTCCAGGCTGCTTCTGGACCATGGGCAGAACGTGGATTTTTCATCCACTTGTACAACAGTATGTAGAAGGACCGAGAGAGTTATACATGAGCCCCAAGCCCCATTCAAGCTTCTGTGATTAGCAGCTGGGATCTTCCGAGGTTCTTTCAAAACATCTGAATAGGCCTTCAGTAGCCAGGATGTCGGCCAGTATTCTTTTGGACCTGTTACTTGGCTTTTCTTTAGCAACTGTGATCACTGTTTTGCAACTTCGTTTTTTTGAAAGAGAAAAACTTCCTTCAAACACCATCTTGACAATTTCCTTTCCATTTGAGCACCTTCTGAAGCCTGACTAAAACATGCCTATTGTCACTTTAACTCCATGTCTTCGCTTAGTTTCTGCCCTGCCCCCCTTAGGCTGTTGGTATCTTGCATACTGAATAAGAGCCAACCAGTTTGCTACCCTTGCTTGGTAACTGCATAGGCAAGTTGTAAGGACTTTGTAATTTTAAAAAACCTCCAAAAGTAACAAAACAAACACACACACACACATCATGAGAGCCGTAAGTTTTTTCTGAGTCTATATTTTTAAATGCATTTAGAGATGACCGGTACCCAGGTTCAAAAATGAGTGGCACTATTTTTAATGAAAAACCAGATTGCAGTTTTATTCGTTCCAGTGTGTGTCCACAGCTAGTCAAAATCCACTCACCTTGTGCAATGCCTCTGAACCCCAGGAGTCCTTTCTGCTGCTCCCTGGAATCAGTACAGTTCCTTTTTTTTCCTGGCACCGTCTGCCATGCTCTGGTTCTGCATAGCTCCCACTCAGTGGCGCCCGCACCGGACCGTCTATTTGTACGCATCACTGAAACAAGGCGGGGCTGCCCATGAGCAGTGCCTGTTTGATTGCTGTCACTGTGGATAGTAAAGCACAATTACAGTGAAGGTGATAGTTCTGAAGACAGAAGGTCAGTATACGGCTATGCATGTTGTATATTAATGAGTGTTTATATTCATATTCTCCTCAAAATGAAATTTATACTGGAGTGTATAGTATTCAGTTATGTAGATTTCTTCACTTTTGTGTTAACTTCTCATAAATGCTTACAATTTTTCCCCTCCTACAAACTTTATGATGTATAAGGTTAAGTTTGCATATATAATAAAGTGCTGTATAGCCTTTGAAGTGATTAAAAATTATGCATTTGGGGGGTTGGGTTTAAAAAGAAGTATGTAGTAATAATGCTGTTGTAAGTAATATTTTTCATGTCTCTCTTTTTGGCCTTTTTGCGCCCCCCCCCCCCCCATTATTTAGCACACTTACTGTGATGAACGTTCATAGAATTATAAAACTGCTTAGCCACTGAAAAATAACAGTTTGGGGATTTGTTTTTGTTTTCCTTGAATTATCATTTTACTGTAAGAGGAATTACGGGGGGAGGGGAGTTCACAATTCATTTGTGAAATTCTACATAGTTCATTTTTTTTCTATGATTTCCAATGTTTGCTGACATTAAATAAAAAAAAAATCAAACCAGTAATGTAATAAAATATGTATTAAAAAGCTTCATCATTCCAAGATGGATGGGACTGGGGTTTATTTACTTGTCAACGCAGTTCTCTGGAACAGTTCTCTCTCTTAAAACTTCATTTCTGCATGTAGAAGAGATCTGGTTTACAAACTGGAGTCTGGCATTTCGACTGGTTCTGATGAGTGGAACGGGGAAATGGGAGGTGGTGGGCAAGGGAGGACAGAAGTCCAGATCCAAATAGCCATGTAGTGAGCTGTGCATGCACAATGTAGTTGCCCCTTCCGCATTCTGCAAGCAGTCCAGCATATTGTCAAATAAGTTGCCTTAAAAGTTTGTTTATGTTGGATGCACACCAGACTTGGAATGGCATAGAAGACATTGGGTGGGTTCACACGTAATGACGGCAAGTAAGTATGAAAGAACGTTTGGTTTCCAGTGGGTGTGCGTCCCCACTCCTGCTGCTGGTTCCATGTTGTCAGGACCCAGAATGTTGGGTGGAGAACGTTGGGTACCCTCTTCTGCCCAACATTCGCCTGACATTTGCAACCAATACTGAGGTTGGCTTGACAAAGTCAGGAAGAAGAAGGTACCAAACATTTTCTACCTGACATTTCCAGGTTCTGATGACACGGAAACAGCGCCAGCAGAGGGAGCAGGAGACACTGACTCTTTCATACTTACCTGCTGCCATTATGCGTGAGCCCAGCCTTTCTGTGTCAACTCCCTGTGGCTGAACACAGACAGATGGTGTAAAAAGGGCTTGTGTGTTTTCATGAAACAGATTTTGCGTTTTTATTTTGAGCTCAAAACAAAAGGCAAAATGCCCAAAATGTTTCATCAAAACAGTGGCCAAACTGGCTGTTTCCACGAAACAACTCAAAATATTTTGAGTGTTTCAGCCATAGGGAACAAAAGGGAAACTCAGAAACACCCCACTGTTCCCTGTGGGTAGCTCCCAGCGACACCAAACTGGGTTGTGAAGTAAAACAAACAAACAAACACATAATACAATCTGAAAAGCATGCAAAGCTGTACATTAAAAAAAAAAAGTCAAAAGGAGAGAAATGACATAAACCACAGTCAAAACCTGATTTTAAATGGCATCTGAGTACCACCAAAGAGAAAGCCAGGTGAACCACGGCAGGGAGTCCTACATGTCGGGCACCACCACAGAAAAGACCCTGCCAACCTCGCCTCACTGAGTGACAGAATGCACAACAGGGACTCACCAGATGAACACGGGATGGGTTGTATTGATCGATCAATCGATCTAATTTCTATACTGCCTGATATGGACATCTCTAGCTGGTGTACAAATTTAAAACATAACAAATGTAAAAAACAATATAAAACAATTAAAATACATAAAACAGATAAAACAATCTAATAAAAACATTTTTAAAAATTAAAATATATATTTAAAAGCCTGGGAAAACAGGTACATCTTGAGGGTCTTCCTAAAAGCAAGCAGAGAAGGAGATCCTCTTATTGCAACAGGGGGTGTATTCCAGAGCCCCAGGCAGCCTCGTGACAGAAAGGTGCTCTCTTAAGTAGCTCATGGAGGGGGAGAGACAGTATTTGAGGTGTCTTGGTCCTAAACCATTTAGAGCTTTAAAGGTAATAACCAGCACTTTGGAATTGCACCTTGAATTGTATCAGCGGCCATTTAATCCAGCATGTTTCACAGTATCTATCTATCTATCTACCGCCCAAAACGCAAGTTCTCTGGACGGTTTACAACAAAACAATAAAAACACAATGAAAAGATTGTGTTTAATTTCAGCAATTAAAATTTAAAATATTAAAACTATTAAAACACAATTAAAACAATATCTAATTAACAGCCTGGGTGAACAAATGTGTCTTGACTGCCTTTTTAAAAGTTGTAAGAGATGGGGAGGCTCTTATTTCAGCAGGAAGTGTGTTCCAAAGCCTCGGGGCAGCAATGGAGAAGGCCTATCCCTGAGTAGCCACCAGATGAGCCGGTGGCAACTGCAGACGGACCTCTCCTGATGATCTCAATGGGCGGGGACGGTGTGGTTCATAGCAAAGAAGGTGTTCTCTTAAATACCCAGGGCCCAAGCTGTTTAGAGCTGTATAGGTTATAACCCAAACCTTGTACTTTGCCTGGAAACGTATCAGCAGCCAGTGTAGATCTTTTAAGATAGGAGTTGTATGTTCTCTCTGAGATGACCCAGAGACCAACCTGGCTGCCGCATTCTGGACTAACTGCAGTTTCTGATCTACGTACAAAGGCAGCCCCACATAGAGCGCATTGCAGTAGTCAAGTCGGTATTGGATGGATTTTGTATATATTGCGAAATCGGTGTCAACCATGGCTGACATTCTGTCAGCCTAGTAACTGAATCATTCCCCATGGCCCTCTGTTGCACTAATGCATTTGTGCAATTCTGCACTTTTGAGCAAAAGCTGATGAACCATGTGCACTTTCCAGACTAGACCCTACAACGGGGTCAGGACGTATCTCAGAAGTGTGCTTCCACACTTCCTGCGTTGTAACACCACAGTCCCTACACGAACAGCAGGGTACCATTCACATTTCCAATGCCTTGTTTCGAATTTAATCACTGCGATATAGAGCCAGAACATCGTATATCTGGCATGGAAAAGTTGCTGTTTTTTTGGGTTGTTAGTTGCTGCAAGACTGCTCCGCCTGCTGTTTACGTTTTGAATGCGACTTTCCTGAACAGCCTGGAAAGCACCATTGTGCAGTATGTAAGACCATGGAAAAAATCTTTTGCCTGCAAGGGAGGGTCTCTCTCTGTGTGTGAAGTCTTGAAGAAGTAAGCATGAATTATCCCCTTTGCTAAGCAAGGCCCATCCTGGTTTGCATTTAGATGGGTGACTGCATGTGGGTGCTGTCTGCTGTAAGAGATTCTCCTTAGCAGGGGTTGGGACTGTAGCTCAGTGACAGAGTATCTGCTTGCATATAGAAGGACCAAGGTCCACTGCCTGGCAGCATCTTTAGGTAGGGTTAGAAAAAATTCCAGTTCCTTCATTAAAAAAATTCTGGCCTAAAACATATAATGGAAAGTAAATAAAGTAAACTACAGGGCAAATGCCCGGCGGAAAAGAAAGATCTTCAATAAGGATTTAAAGACTGGTAAAGAGGGGGCTAAACAAATCTGAGGGGAAGAGAATTCCAATGAAGTGGGGCAGCAACCGAAAAAGCCCCTTCGCGTGTCCTAGAACGCCAAACCTCTCGAAAATCAGGGACCAACAAAAGCGCCATCTGAAATTATCTAACAGGATGGGATGTAACTGGATGGGAGAGGTGATTCTGTAGGTAAACAGGTGCCAAGTCCCGCAAGGCTTTGAAGGTAAGAACCAGAACTTTGAATTGAATTCAGAAGTGAATGGGTAACCAGTGCAGCGACTGCAGGAGAGATGTTACCCAATCATATCTTTTGGCACCCATAAGTAGGCGAGCCACTGCATTCTGGACCATCCTGCTAGGTCAGAGGTTCCCAACACTGGGTCCTCAAATACTGTTGGACTCCCAGCAGCACCTCTGCCACAAGGAGAATGAAGGTGTGATGATGGGAGTTGTAGTCCAACACCTGTTTTGTTGTGCCTACTTAACAGATAGAAGAATGAGGGTAGCAAATAACTATGAAAAAGAGTGGGGGAGAGGAGAGACAATTTGATTTGTGACCTTTGCAGGTTTTTCTATCCAAGATATGCATGTCTTAAAAATCCACAGATTGCTAAACAAATGCAGAATTTTCTATCTCATGGGCACCACAAGCAATGAGAGTTTGTAGTATCTTTTGAGGAGAAGCTTAAAAGCCTGTGTAGAGTTCACCCAAGGATAAAAAATGCCCTGAGCAAGGAATGCCTTCAGTGCCTACCCCACAGTGTTGCCTAATTGAGTGTCTTGCACAGGGTTGCAAAACCAGGATTGCAAAACCCTCTTGCTGCAAGAGAGAAATTGGGCAGAAAAAGCTCTTTTCCTGGTTCTGCGTTTTTTCGTCTCTAGCCTCACTGAGAACAGGAGACTCTACACACAGTGAGCCATCAGGCTCAGCTCAGCACCCCTTTCAGGTAGATTCCCTGGATGACCATCTGACTTGCCCACCCCTAAGGCCAGCCAGGAATCTGTGGGTCTGGCTAGGTACAGGACCCAGCTCAGTAAACTGAAACAAAAACACACCATGGAATGGGGAGGAGAGCTGGTCTTGTGGTTAGCATGTACAGGTGAAACTCGAAAAATTAGAATATCGTGCAAAAGTTCATTAATTTCAGTAATGCAAATTAAAAGGTGAAACTGATATATGAGATAGACGCATTACATGCAAAGCGAGATAAGTCAAGCCTTAATTTGTTATAATTGTGATGATCATGGCGTACAGCTCATGAAAACCCCAAATCCACAATCCCAGAAAATTAGAATATTACATGGAACCAATAAGACAAGGATTGTAGAATAGAACAATATCGGACCTCTGAAAAGTATAAGCATGCATATGTATTCAGTACTTGGTTTGGGCCCCTTTTGCAGCAATTACTGCCTCAGTGCGACATGGCATGGATGCTATCAGCCTGTGGCACTGATGAGGTGTTATGGAGGACCAGGATGCTTCAATAGTGGCCTTCAGCATTTCTTCATTGTTTGGTCTCATGTCTCTCATCCTTCTCTTGGCAATGCCCCATAGATTCTCTATGGGGTTCAGGTCAGGCGAGTTTGCTGGCCAATCAAGCACAGTACACTGTATACTTTTCACAGGTCCGATATTGTTCTATTCTACAATCCTTGTCTTATTGGTTCCATGTAATATTCTAATTTTCTGGGATTGTGGATTTGGGGTTTTCATGAGCTGTACGCCATGATCATCACAATTATAACAAATTAAGGCTTGACTTATCTCGCTTTGCATGTAATGCGTCTATCTCATATATCAGTTTCACCTTTTAATTTGCATTACTGAAATTAATGGACTTTTGCACGATATTCTAATTTTTTGAGTTTCACCTGTATTGTCCCTTTTGCTAAGCAGGGTCCACCTTGGTTTACAATTGGGCGGGTGACCATGTGAGCACTGTAAGATATTCCCCTTAGGGGAGGGGGGCATAGCTCAGTGGAAGAGCATTTGCTTGGCACGCAGAAGGTCCCAGATTCGATCCCTGGCAGCATCTCCAGACAGGGCTGGGAGAGATTCCTGCCTGTCACCATGGAGAGCCACTGCCAGTCAGTGTAGACAATACTGCACTTGATGGACCACTGGTCTGACTTGGTAGAAGGCAGCTTCCTATGTTCTGATGACTAAGTGGGCATTGTAGCATGGACTGTCATGGCACTTCCTCATATGTTAACATGTCAAATGCTTGCCCAAAAGATTGGGTGCTACTACATTTGACTCCTGATGAAGTGGAATGCGGTGCTCAAAAGCTGATGCTGTAACAAATGTGTCTTGTCTTTAAGGGGCCACAACACTTGGCTGCTTTTGCTGCTACAGACGTAACGTGGCTTCCCTTCTGGAAGTGGTGGCTGTCTTAAGCGGTGATCTTTCAGTGCCAGAGTCAAGGATTAGGAATGTGCCTGAATCGTTTTGGTGCCTCATTACAGAGGTGCCAAAAAGATTTGAGCTGCCGCAGCAGAGTAGGCAGGGGGCAAGCGGTAGCTTTAAAAGGGGGGGCACATAGGACTTACTTGCTCCTCCGCTGCGCTGCTCCGTGGTGCCATCAGTTCTAAAAAGCCACAGAGCGTGGCTGCGGTGCCACTCCCAGCGACCCACACACAGCATTGGCACGCACAGGGCTGCCACGTATGCATGAGGACCCTCTGCGTGGTCAGCAACACTGTGCTCATGGCTGCGGCACATGTGCGGCGGCCATGTGTGTGCCAATGCCACATGCGGGCTGATGGGAGCAGCACCGCAGCGGGGTGGCTTTTTAGAAACCACAGCATGGCGGTGGGCAGCAGAGCAGCAGGTATGACCTGTGTGCCCCCTTTTAAAGCTACCATTCTGTGTGCCCCATTCTGTGTGCCCCTTTTAAAGCTACCATTCTGTGTGCCCCTTTTAAAGCTACCATTCTGTGTGCCCCATTCTGTGTGCCCCCTTTTAAAGCTACCATTCTCCACCCCCACCCTACCCCTGCGGCTGCCCAAAATGCTTCGTGCACATCCCTATTAAGGATACACATTTTCTATGCTTTTCTAGGAGAGAGCCCCAAAGGATTCACAGTGGAAACAGAGCAAAACATTGGCTGCATGAATGGAAACCAGCCTTTGGTGCAGGAAGAGGCAATTAAGACAAGTTTCAGGGGAGTGCCTACTTAATTTCTGCGTTGATTGTGTTACATTTAACAAGTAGGTTACAAGGGCTGCTGCTGTAGATGCTAGTGGTCTTGTGTGGAACAAGAGGTTGGTGGTTTGCAAAAAGCCTAGTATCCTCCAGAGATGATGGTCTTTTCGACAGAGCTACAGTTCGTTGCAAAAGACTTTAGTCAGTTTCCCATGACTGAGCATTTTGGAGGGTATCAGTGTGAGTCCCTTTGTGTTTTTTTAAAAGGGGGTGGGGTGGGGGGAAGGCTAGCCCTGGTAGAGCCAGCATCTCTTAGTGCCCTGGCAACAGAGTCTCAGCTCACGTGTTGCTTACCTGGAATTGTATAGCTCTCTCCTTTCCCTAGAGGGATAAAAACTAATGAGCCCTTGTCTTTTGAAGACTGTAAGAGTGTGAGTTGCAGTCTTTAAGGAAGAGAACTGAGGGCTTGCAGGTTCAGGTCTCATAGCCAGCATAGCATAGTGGTTAGAGTGTTGGACTAGGACCGGGAAGACCTGAGTTCGAATCCTCATTCAACCACAAAATGCACTGGGTGACTCTGGGCCAGTCATGTATCTCTCAGCCTAACCTACCTCACAGGGTTGTTGTGAGGACAAACACAACCATGCACACTGCTCTGAGCTCCTCAGAGGAAAAAGTGGAATATAAATGTAAGAATGAATGAATGAATGAATACAGACTACCTGCCAATTGCTGGATTAAACCCAAGTTCCAGTTCAGCACCTGGCTTCTTTCTTACAGTGGCTGACCAGATGTCTTCAGGAAGCCCACAGGCAGGACTTCCTGTGGCTTAGTTATTGTTCTCCGACAATGGGAATGCTGCCTTTGGTTATGGAGGCTCCACATAATCCATGGAGCTGTTGAGAGACCTATTTTTCATGAATTTGTCTCATCCTAGGCTTCACAACTTCAGCCATACAGCTGTTGTTGGCCTATAACTCACACCATCCCCAGCCATAGTGGCCAATAGTCCGGGAGGATGGGAGTTGTAGGCCAACAACAGTGGGAGGGCCAAAGTTGTGCCACCCTGGTCTAATCCCTCTCCAAAGCCATCAGAGCTAGTAGCTATCGCCATGTCGTCAGGCAGCAGATTCCATGCCTTAATTGTGCACTGTGTGAGGAAGGGCTTTCTTTTGTCTGCCCTAAACCTCCGGCCAGTCAATTTCACTGGCTGACCCTGAGTTCTGCTATGATAAACTCTTCTAATGGAGCAAAGAGGCACCTTCTAAAGGGGTGGCTTTCTTAACAGGGGCAGCCCTTCCGTGAGGCATGGTGAGGCAGTTGCCTCGGACAGCAGCACATTGTGGTGCCAGCAAGGCAGTAGGATGATCCTCCTCGGAAAACAGGAAAGAGGGGGAGGATGCAGGGTTGCCAACATTCCACTGCTCGGTTAAGGGACACGAGGCAGGGAGTATGCGGAAGGACTTGGGAGCCTGAGTGCTATATACTGTATGTTTTCAACTTAAACTGCAGTATAAGTTACAACTTGGATTGCTTCTCCGCTGCTTTATAACCATGGTTAGCCAAACTGGGTGTGATGTAATTTTGTTTTCTAGAAAGAGAAGCATTGCCACCTTAGTAAAAATAGGTTTCACACATGAGCACTATCTAGAAGTCATTGCTTGCATGATTTTCATGATCCTGATACCTAGATAATGCAAAGTTAGACAATCATTGACGGCTCTTAATGTTGTTGTTAATCTCCCATTTTGGGGACACTGTTGGCAACCCTTAACCTGCAGCCCACCAGAACCACAGAGTACTGTGGTTCATTGTTCCCTCTAAAGCGTGCGCACATGAGCATGCTCACAAGTTTTTGGATGTCTGCTCAGTTCATTTTGGATCCCGCTCAGGCTGCATCAGGAAGGCCCCACTCAGAATGCACATGTGCACAGACTGCCTGGATACTGCCGCCCAAAACAAAACCCATTCCGCACAGAGATGAAAAAAGTTAGGGGGACCACTGCTCTGGTAGGGAGTGAGAAGGGAAAGGAGTGGGAGCTCATTAATTATTTCACTATTAGTGAAAATAACTAGTTTGATCTGAGCCATAGGTTCTTCCTATTAGCTGAAAATAAGGGACAAATGGCATCTCATAGGGGACAGACAATTTGGGGCTGAAATAAGGGACGTCCCATGCCCTCCTCCTAGGGTTAACTGTGGACAGTCAAGTGGATAGCATTTGGAGCCCTGCCTCTGATGTACAGAGGACTTGAGCCATCACTGTCCCCTACACAGAGCACGAAAAGAGCAACTGTCCCCATTTAAAATTGGGTTTCCAGTTTTAATTAAGCTTTAGTTCTGTCTGCCATTTTATCTTGTTGTTGATTTGCTTTTATGTTTTATTGTTTTTTTGTTTTGTTATTGCTTTATTGTGTTTTACTGTAAGGCAACATAAGAAGCAAAGTGCTGGGGGTGGCAGGTTAGAAATATTTTAAATAAATCATAAATATTCAGCCCAGCATAGGATCCCTCCTGGTGGCTGTAGCTGCCATCTCCCTTCTGTTACTTTTTAATTGTGAGCCCTTCTGGAATTATGTTCTCACTCCTTTTGCTGTGCAAACCGAGCTGAGAGGTTTTTTTGTTAAAAATAAAGTGGTAATATCAATATTTTTAATAATGATAATAATGATGATGAAATTATTATTTCTCTATCCTCTCCTCTCTCTATATATATCCCGGTTCTCAACATGATGCATAATTGTATAACCCTCTAACCTGCCCAATCATAAATTGGTACTTGCTCTACTAAGCTGATGAAGGTGAAAACCTTTAGGAGACAGAGATTGCTACATTGCCCTTTTTGTATACTGGATCCTCTGCTATGGATAAACTATGTGCAAACCGGGACAAACCCTGACTTGACCAGGATGTGCGTGACACAAAGGCCAACATAAATCTAACTGATGGCCATCTGAGCTACAGCAAAGCGTGTTATGACTTCAGGGCAGGTGTGTGTGTGTGTGTGTGCTCAATCAGGTTGATAATAAACATGATGGAGGAGAAAGAATCTGAAATGATTACCCATCAACCCTTTTCATTAGTGCCAAGTTCAGCTTGACTGCAGCAGCAAAAAGAAAGGAGATCTGTACTGGATAATGGGCTGCTCTCTGCTGCTTAAGATGATAACATATTAGTGTAAGTGTGTGGTCTGTGTAGCAAGCAATTTTACATCAGGGTCAGCATTGTTCGGCAGCTGCCAATGGTTCAGGACCTTCAGAAGGGCCCGCTGCTGGTCCCTGAGACCGTAAGCCTGTTCCCACAACAATTTGAGGGTGAGTTGGAGGGTAGGGATGTGCAAACCAGCTCAACGTCAAACAGGTTCAATGTCGAATCGGTTCGGTTCAATGGCTCAGGGTCAGACCGAACCACCCCCAGACTGACCCCCTGCCAACTGTTTGGGGGAGCGTGTTCCATGTTTTTTTTAAAAATGGATATTTTTTTTTAACCGTATCCCCTTCGGCGGAGAAGGTCCTCAAGGCGGCGGCGGGGTGTGTGTGTCCGTGGAGGTAAAACATTTTTATTTCATTTTTAAAAATCACGAACCTCCCTCCGAACCGAACCGAGCCGGGTGGGGAGTTCAAGGGGTTGCCGGACTGAACTGGTCCAGTCAGGTTCGAGTCCGGTCCGGACTCAAACCGAGCCAGCCGGTTCCATGCACATCCCTATTGGAGGGTTGGAAGGCTCCAACCTCATTAGCAGCACATGACCAGAACCTCTGTTGGGGTCAGCAAACCCAGGAAACACACAAGAAAGCCAGGCCTGATGTCCCTTGTTAAAATCAGGAGCTGACAATCCTCTAAGGCCTCCCTGGCTTCCCAGCATGCTTTGCACTGCCAGTAGACTGGAAAGCCTCATGACATCAGCAACTGCCCTCTGGCCACAAAGGAGCAGGAGGTGGACCAAGCCTTGCTGAAGCAGCTCCAGGATCATAGAGTGTGCTTTGGAGAGTGCAAGATCCATGCACAGCAGCCCTGTAGCCACAGCTCTCTTTTGTTTCCAAGACTGCTGGGTCCCAGTGGCTGGACAGAAGAAGTAAGTTGATCTACACAGCCAGAAAAGTAAGGAGGGGAGAGCTCTCCTCTTCTCCTACCTTGATTAAGAGCAAGGTACAAAAACTGGTCTACCTTGCTTTGAGCAACCTGGGTTGAAATGATCATCATGATTTCACACAATCATGCAAACCAAGGTAGAATGCCTCCTACCCGGATGTTGAGGATGGTGTGAGCAGGCCTCAGGTCTATGCCCACAGCCTTCATAGAGTGGTGAAACCACCCACCTAAGAAGGGCCCACAGGAAGCTGCCTTAGACTGAGTCAGACCATTGGTCCATCTAGCTGAGTATAATGACTGGCACTGGCTCGCCAAGGTTTCAGGCAGGGGTCTCTCCCAGCCCTGTCTGGGGATGCCAGGGATTGAACCTGGGGCCTTCTGCATGCAAAGCAGAGGCTCTGCCACGGAGCCGTGGCCCCATCCCGCAGAACATCCCCATGGCAGGCAGTTTTGCCATTGGCAGCCTGAAACCTGGAGCCAGCCCTGTTTAAAGTGGTGGCAGAAAATATCCAGAGCCAACACTCGCCTGATCTTTTATAGAGAGAAATGTGATCGAATACAGAACAAGCACTCCTGTCTAAGAGTCTTTCCCTTCATGCAATTATTTACTCCCGAACAAAACCAACATGATTTGACTTTCAAGCCAAAATAGCCTGAAGAAGAATTAGGTGTCATTCAAAAGCTCCCGTCCTCTATTTTAAACTTTAATTAGTCCAAATAAAACTGTACAGTCTTGCATGGTCTGTTTTATGCTCCACTTGGGGTTTCAACCCTCCCGTCAAATTAGGAGCATCTGTGAACTATTATTTATTAGAAAAACACCAGTCATCATGAAGGGTGAATGGAGGTAAAGCATATTAGAAATATTCTAGAAATGGGGAGACCTGGGTTTGCATCAATGCTACTCTGGATTATAGGATTATCTCCTAGCTTTCAGGACAGGGTCTTTCCCAGCCCTACCTGGAGATACCAAGGATTGAACTGGGGAACGTTCGTATGAAGAGCAGATGCTACAGCCCTCCCACCATCAGAACCCCTTGGATGAACTTGGGGCAAACATAATCCCCCAGCCCAACCTACTTCCCAGGGTTGTTGTGGGGATAAAATAGGAGAAAGATTGCATCCCATTGACTATCCCGCAAAACAGTTTACTGCTCGTTGAGTTTGAAGGAAGACAGTAAATGTTATGATGTAGCTAGGGACACAGTGTGGGGAACAATCTCTAACTTTTTTTTTTTTTGAGGGGGTGGAAGAGGTCTGGTATCAGAGGATGCTTTCAAGCGAAGACAATTGTGACTGTGTCTTCTGTGGTTGTGGCTGCCGCTGCTTCTCTGACTTTATCAGATATGGAGACAGCCTATTAGGCACCATGGAGGATTTTTCTATTTGCTTTGTGCTTTTTGTGGTTTTGACATTCAAGTCTAGCCTGCACTGGAATGTAAGAGTGACAGAAGGGAACTGAGTAAGGTCCCCAAATGCTGAAAAGCTTGCTGCTTTTTTGGGGGGGGTCAACCTTTCTATATAATTCAAATGCATTGTGAACACATTGACAGAAGTGGGAAAGTATGTGTTTAATGAAATATCAGAACACTTGTCAGTTAATACAAGCCTTTTTAATGTGAGGAGAAACTGTGACTGGCTAAGACCAGCCTAGTCCCTGCCCACCCTTGCCACTGGCTGAGGTTCTGTGATGTTGTTGAAACTGGGCTGTTAGTTTTACTGGAATGAGTCACACGCTTCAGCTATTGGCTGAGCTGCTGTGATGCTATGGAATGTTCAGCAGAGAAGGAAGGAATGGCCAATGGCCATTTGGAAATTCCATTCATGCCTATGGCCATTTGGAAGGAACTAGTGCATGTCAGTGGGCATTCCCTGTCATTCATTCTAGTACATTCCCTAGAGTCTACAGCAGCCTTGACTTGTGGTAACAGAACCCCCAAATTATTGTATCTGTCTAAATGAGGGGTGTGGCCATCAGGGTGGGAGTGGCTATGAGGGCTGTCATGAAGAACGCCTGCCATTCTGAATTAGCAAATACATCACTGATAATAATTATACTTTCTACTGAACCAATGTTTGCTGGTGAAGATCACCAACCAGAGCCCTTGAAATGGGCAGATGACTGTGGGTGAGATTCCAGCAACAAGTCTAGGCACTTCTGTGCCCTCCAGATGTTGAACTAAACTCCCATCAACCCCAGCCACAATTTATTATGAATGGGGAAGGTGGGGTTGTATTTCAATAACAGCTGGAGGGCCAGGTTTGCCCAGCCCTGACAAAGGGACATAGGAAGTTGCCTTATACTGTGTCAGAGCGGTGGTCCATCTAGCTCTGTATTGTCTACACCAGGCCTCCTCAATTTAGTGCCCCCCCAGCTGTATTTTTACTACAACTCCCATAATCCCCAGCCACAGTGGCCAATAGCCAGGGATTATGGGAGCTGTAGGCCATCATCTCCAGAAGGGCCAAAGTTGAACAGCCCTGGTCTACACTGACAGTCATCAGCTCTCCAAGGTTTCAGGCGGGAGTCTTTCCCAACCCTGCCTGGAGATTACAGGGAGTGAACCTCGGACCTTCTGCATGCATTATTGTTCAACGCTGGTACAGTGAGTGTACAGTGCACAGGGGTACAGAACTGTAGGCAGGTATAGTTATTCAACACATTATGTGGAACACAGGTACAGCAGTACCCTTCCTAACGTTATCATGCATTTGAGGGACCTGGAGCCAAGTTCATGTTTTAAATTAATGCAGGTACAGACATTCACAAAAACATGTCTGAGTGCAGAGACATCTGTACACCCATTCAACAGAATGCCTGAATAAGACTACTGTAGGGAAGAGGAGGGGGGGTTCTTGCCGGTCTGCTTGTCAGGTGGGGGTTACATGAAGAGCCTGCTTCAATTTGTTCTCTCTCTCTCTCTCCCTCCCTCTCCAAGAATATGGACAGAGGTTTTCAGGGGTTCAGCCCAAATGTAAGTTAGGCAGTGTGATAGGCAGCTCCTGCAATTTCTTCATAGCATGTGGAAGCTCTAATCACATTGCTGCTCCACCAGCAGCATTCTCCTGTTAACATCCAGTCTGGCAGCAGATGGTGACGCATAACAATGTGATCCAGAGTGACCAGATCCCATGTGACCAGAGCTTCCATACGGGGCAACCACAAAAATGTGGATGGGGTGTGTGTGTGTGTGATATGGCATGGCTAACATGAATTCCTCATCCCACCTTCACCTGAGGTTTAATTGGCAGGACAGAACCTTCTTGGTGGTGACTTCTGGTCCCGCACACCTAGCCTTAAAAGGACTTGAAACACGATCCTTTTTAGACAAGCTTTGAATGTTCTCTGATTTTCTGTTGCTGTGATTTTTGAGTTGCTGCGCTGTTCAGGTTGGACTGCCAGATGTTATTGGACTACAATTCCCAAGTTTTAATGAATCTGGTACGATTGATTTTGAACTGCTTATTTTATTGTGTGTACCCCCCACCCCATCTCTCTTTGGCAGTAAGTCACTTTGGAGATCACTCTGTGACTGAACAGTAGCATTTAAATGCTGGTATACATAAATGCATAAACAAAATAGGCTCTCAGTGGCTGTTGTACAGCTGTGGGATTTGCAACTTCTGGAGGTCTGCCAAAGCCTGATCATCCTTAGAGCAATTCAAAGTTTTTGGTGTGATTTATCTCCAGCATATCAGATTATGTGAGGTATCAGATGTGTGTCCGTTTTTTTTGTATGAAATCTGAACATAGATGGTATTTAACAGGAGGGAGGAAGTACTTTTTATGTACTTCTGCTCAAGGCGCCTTGACTTCTGCTCAAGGGGCCTACAAGTCCAGCATCCATTATAAATAATGAAAATTACCACATTAAAAACTCAAGTTAAAACCATTAACCATCTAAAAATCAAAAATAAATTCATAAAAAGGCAAGGAAATTGCAAATAGATTAAAATTCTCCTCTAAAAGCTGATTGAAATAAGGCCGTTTTGACCAGTTTCTTGAAGACCAGCTGGTGTACCTGCCAACTTTCTTGGGAAAGGAATCAGTCTGAAGTGTGACTACTGAAAAGGCCCTGCTTCTAAAAGATGCCATTGCCAGCAGAAATGGCATCTGCAACAGGACTCTTTTTGGAAGATGTTTGTGTCAAGGTTTATTTTAACGTGCAGCTGGACACATTTTGTGCAGTGTAAACAAAACAACATAAGTAAAAACTTGAGATTTGGGGCAGTTGGGACTATGAAGGAAGTTGGTGATTTTGTGAAAAGAAATAGAGGAGGAAAGGAGAAGAGAAAAAGAAACAGCAAAAAATAGGTGAATACTTATTGGCTGACATGATCATCCAAACAGCACACACATGCTTCAAGGCTCTGCAGGCACACTAGGCACAGAGCGACAATCAGGGGGCATAGGAAGCTCATCTGCAGTCACGGGACAAGTGCCTGCTGGTGGCCCCTCTTTTGTGCACAGTTTTGTGCATGTGCATGCGCCGGCCACCCCCTGCACATGATGTCCTATTCAGGGAGTGTGGCTACTGTTGGCAAGATGCACTGCCCTTCTGCCACTTCCAGCCCTCGCTTAGAACATAAGAACAGCCCTGCTGGATCAGGCCCAAGGCCCATCTAGTCCAGCATCCTGTTTCGCACAGTGGCCCAACAGATGCTGCTGGAAACCACAGTTGAGGGCGTGCCCTCTCTCCTGCTGTTACTCCTCTGCAACTGGTACTCAGAGGCATCCTGCCTTTGAGGCTGGAGGTGGCCCACAGCCCTCCACCTAGTAGCCGTTGATAGACCTCTTCTCCATGAAGTTATCCAAACCCTTCTTAAAGCCATCCAAGTTGTTGGCTGTCACCACATCTCGTGGCAGAGAATTCCACAAGTGGATTATGCGTTGTGTGAAAAAGTACTTCCGTTCATTGGTCCTAGATTTCCCAGCAATCAATTTCATGGGATGGCCCCTGGTTCTAGTGTTATGGGAGAGGGAAAAGAATTTCTCTCTGTCCACCTTCTCTACTCCACGCATGATTTTATAGACCTCTATCATGTCTCCATGCAGTTGTCTTTTTTCTAAACTAAAAAGCCCCAGGTGTTGTAGTCTTGCCTCATAAGAAAGGTGCTTTAGGCCCCTGATCATCTTGGTTGCCCTCTTCTGCACCTTTCCCAGTTCTACATTCCTTCAACTGCTGTTTGTGTGGGATGGTTCTCTGCCCCGAGCAAGGAAGAGAAAGAAGCACCTATCCAGCATTTGAAAAACATACCAGCTGAGAGCAGCTGAGAGAACACACAGCCCGTTTTGCCTGGGCGGATAGGGGCTGTGCATGGTCCATAAACAAAAGCTCCTCACAATGGCACTGGATGCACTAGTAATTCTGGATGTGGGCAGCGGGCAGAGGAGGGGATGAGTCTCTGGCGGCCCCCAGAAGTCCCCGGAGGTGCACAGGGCAGAAAGAGTGAGACTTTGGTGGCCCTCGGAAGTGCCCTGGAAGTCGGCGGGGCACTGGCAACCCAGGGACAATTGTGGTGGAACAGTGTGTGTGCTAGACAACTGGGAGAGTTGTTTGCGGGGGGCCCCAGGATGCCCACAGAGCCTCAAAGCATGTGTGTGCTTTGCTAGTCAGGATGGCAGCCAGTTTCCTTTCAGTCTTCATCACCTTCCCCCTCCCTTCCTCCCTCCCCAGGGGTGGGCCAATGTCTTGTGGCCTCTGAGGCGAAGCTCAAAATGCCCTTGGTGGGAGCCAGTCGGCTTTCGAGACCAGCCTGAGCAAGCTTTGAAAGTGCATGGGAAGGGGGAGGACAGCTGCCAGCCAACTCCTCTTCTCTCCTCATGCTTCTTGCAAGCTTTGCCAGGAGTATGAGGGGAGGTGCTCTTTGCAAAGAGGTCCTTCTTGCAAAGTCTGCAAGGGTCAGGTTGGTCTAAAAAAAAAAAAAACTGCTCCGAAAGCAGTGGAGGGGGCACCCCCAACAATCTGTTGCGCGAGGGGACTGCCTCACCTTGCCCCATGAAAGAGCTGCCCACGCCGCCGCCTCCTCGTTCTTGTTCTTTTCCCTTTCTCCCTCCCTCTCGCTTGGTTTTCCCGCCACTTTCCTTTCCATCTTCCTTCCTGTTAAGTGAGGAGCTGCTCATGGATGGGGAGGCAGGTGAGCTGCCTCTGCCACTTGTGCAGCAGGAAATAACATTTAGAATAAACTATGGTTTGTGATTAAGTAGTCCCTTATGGGAGAAGGTCAGTGACGGAGCAAACCTGGTGGTGACCTATGTTCAATATTTTGTGTGTGCATGTGCCCAGAGTACTGCTGCCACAGCCATTGCCCTCATCGGTCTCCCCTGCTACTGCCTTCGCGATGGACCCACTAAGCCACAATCGTGGCATGTTAGTCATGATGTCATGGCCTGCTGACAGGCACCAGGCATGATATCGTTATAGCATGCTGCAGCTGACAAAGCTTAGCAGGCCGGGCTGCGCATGGGGACTGTGAGTTTAGAGAGGCTGCCATGGAAGCAGTGGGTGAGCCAGGGGCCCTCAGCAGCCTCACTTCTCAGGGGGTCCGGGGTGGCCAGTGTCCTTAGAACACGCCTGCCCAATTACAGTTATGCCTGGGGAGAAGTTACACTTTGAGGTACCCCAGACACACACTGTGCATGCGCAGACACAGACACTGCACAAGTGGTGCAGTCGATACTGTTGCATTTGGAGCCAGGTTCAAATCCCATCCCATCCGATTTACTGGGTTGTCTTGGGCAGAATGCTGTATCTTAGCTTTGTTTGCAGAATGGGAACAATCACGATCTCCTTTGCAGATTTGTCAGGAGGATAAATGACAACTTCTAAAGCATTCAGCATAATGTAACTCCATAAATGATAATAGTGATATAATATGGTTAGACTTAATATTTTATATTTTCCTCTGCTTCTAAGCATGCTGTTATCTGCACTGGGCCCCTCTGAGCAGGGTGTGAGATAAATCACAATAACAGGAATGCAGCATTTTAAAGCCTGCTTGAGTTATAGCATGAGAACTCCCCTAGGGAGGATGCAGATAGTGGGGAGGAAGGGTTGAAATGCAGGGCCTGGATAATGAGGTTTTTGCTGTACAGTGGAATGAGAGTGGGGTGGTCACTCTTGGATGGTGCAGGCAAAGTCAGTGAGCAAGGTGACATACTGTTCTTTCTTTCTCTTCCCATTTAAGAGGGTATGTCTACAAATTTATTATACAGTCTCTCTGCAGTGGCATGTCAATATCAGAAGGGGGAAATTCTTTCAAAAGAGGCATTTTTCTTCCACTCTTGGGACATCCAGACTCAAGCAGAGGAGGGGAAATAGGTGTACTTTACTGCAGGACTCTAGAACTGGGCTGCTCGACTTTGGCCCTCCTGCAGATGTTGGCCTACAACCCCCATAATCCCTAGCTATCGGCCACTGTGGCTGGGAGTTGTAGTTCAAAAACTGCTGGGGGGGGGGCTAGGTTGAGTAGGTCTGCTGCTCTAGAATTACCAATTTGGGGGAGCAAAGAGGTGGCAAAAATGGGGAGCAAGGATTTTGCTATACAATATATATGCATAGAAGGAAGGTAATTAATCTTGTTAAATTATTTCCCTTATTAATGAAGCTTGCCTGACATGTTCAAACTTGTTCCGAAAATGGGCCAGAATCCTCTTAGAAAATACTCCCTTTTTGGATTGGGCCAAACCTCCCAGTCTGCTTTCCAGGCATGTTTTCTCTTCCTGTCCGAAACCATGTGGTAGGAAAAGAGGTCAATACCAGGCCAGCTGAAATCTGCAGGGGAGATGACCCTGCACCCCACCTCCCTGCACACATGGTCTCGCCCAGCCCATTTCCTGGCCAGGAAGGAAGGTAAGGAGTTGGCCTGGCTCCTGGGAGGCTGGAGGAGTTGTTTACATATTTGGCTGCAGTTCTGCTGGGGCAGAGCAGTGACTGAATTAGGCTGCTTTAAACAATGGAGACCTTTTAAAACAAGTAATTCAAGCCACAGGGCCGTAATGTATTATGACTGTATTGTCTAACACTTTGCTGTAAATTTCCAGTCAGGTGGATGGGGAAGTGAAAGGGGGAGCAGGAAATAAGTTTTCTTTTAACCCATATCACCAGCAGAGCTGAAACCTGGTTGTTTCTTAATGCAATAAATAGGCATGATAATTCCCATGCACGAGATAATGGGCTGTAAGCAGTTATGTGGGGTTTTTGGGTCTATTTCCCAAAACGACTTTCGAGCACTTTATCGGTGCTTATCGGCAACATTTGAAACAATAATTGCACCATTCCAAGGATTCTCTTTCTTATTGCAATTGGTGCCGGTGTTATTTTTACAGCTAGGCCTGAAAATAAAGGATGAAAATCTATCCTAGAACAGGTAAATATACAAGTTTATGGGGAGCATTTTAGTATCAAGAGTTATGCTGAGCACTGTATAGTATATTTCCAAGTGTGTTCCGGTGCATTATCTCAGTAATACTTAAAATAGTCCTGCAAGCTAGGTCCATATTGTTATCCCCATATGGGGCTGCAGTTATGGGGCAGTGTGGAATGGGAGTGGGGTGGCTGCAGAAACAGCAGCTCACTGAAGATAGAGTTGCCAACTCTGATTGAGGCTATTCCTGGCATGTTCCCCACACTCCACATTTTCCTCCCCAGTACTTTTCAACAGCTCAAGCCATTAAAATCTCCAGAACTGCTTTCAGTAGCCATTTGGAGATTGATGCCAATTGTAGGACAATTCTGGAGGGTTGGTAACTCCAACTGAAAACTAATCAGTGAGTTGCTGATGCAGCGATCCTTTTGTGAGGCAAGGTGAGACCTCAGGTGGCAGATGATTGGGGCATCAGCAGGGAGGCATCTGCTGTCCCCATCAGAGCAGCTCTTTGGGACCAATCTGACCCTCACAAAATTTGCAAGGAGTCCCTCTTGCAAGAAGTACAAAGAGGGAGGCTGCTGGCAACCTTGCCTGCCCCCCATGCATTTTCAATCATTTCAGATGTTGGCTTTGAAAGGGGCCAGCTTGGCCCCCATCAGAAGTGTAGGACGAGACATCATTTGCGCCTCCCCTCAGGCACTGCAGGACCTTGAGCTGCCCCTGCTTCAGAAGTCAGGGTGTTAGTAAACTGATCATAACTGTATTATTTAGGGCTATTTAATCTCGCAGTAGATCTGGCGGTACCTATTCTAGAGCAGATGCAATTTAAACTGGTCCGGCAGCATTTACTAGCTGGACAGGTAACTATGGGGAGGGGAGGGGACAAAAGGGAAACAGTAAACTGGTATTTTGTATTTAAGACCACAAAGAATGAAGAATAACATAGCTACCACTTGGGTCTGGTCAGATAATTTTGGATACATACATAAAACATGTGTGTTAGAGCATTCTTTCCTAACAGGATGAACCTTACTTCCTTCTGTACTAGGAATGCAAACAGGTGTACTGATCAGTCCACCAAAGTTTGATTTAATCCTTTGTCGTGCCCGTCACCCCATGCTTCAGGTGGGCTATGTCCCTTGTTTCTTTTTTTTTTAAAAATTGCATATACATTTATTAAATTAAGCACATATGCTTATTAAATTAGGCATACATTTTTAAAAACAAACAATGTTAAAGCCATTGGAAAAATTGCTGGTCTTGTGGTAGCAAGGAGAGGAGAGCTGGTCTTGTGGTAGCAAGCATGACTTGTCCCCTTAGCTAAGCAGGGTCCACCCTGGTTACATTTGAATGGGAGACCTGATGTGTGAGCACGGTAAGATATTCCCCTCAGGGGATGGAGCTGCTGCTCTGGGAAGAGCAGAAGGTTCCAAGTTCCCTCCCTGGCTTCTCCAAGATAGGGCTGAGAGAGATTCCTGCCTGCAACCTTGGAGAAGCCGCTGCCAGTCTGTGAAGACAATACTGAGCTGGATAGATCAATGGTCTGACTCAGTATATATCAGCTTCCTATGTTCCTATGCTCTTGGAGATGGCTTGTGACAACACCAGTGCTAGCCAATCAGAACTATGCACAGCTAGTTTCTGCTGCAAATAGACAGCCGGTCTGTTTTACCAAGAGAATTCTGAAGTGCCATGTACACTGACAGTGTACAGGACATCATAAATGATAATACACGTTTCCCTAACCTTAATGGGAAGAGAAGGTCAGTTTGAACAAAACACTATGCATGCCTTTCCACAGTGAGCTCACCATTCAAACAATGTATGTTTATATATAGCCTTAAAAGGTAAAGAAAGTATTTGTTGTTTTAAGGATATACTAGAAAAACATAATTGCCAGTGTATTTAACCTCACCAGCTTCAGGATGTGAAGCCACCTGAAACTCTAGGAATGGCAACTCTAGAGTGAGTAAATTCACACTTTTAAAATGCATCTTGAACATCTACAGAAAGCAAAATAGGGATGAATGATTTACCAAGGACAGGCACCAGAAAATAGGGACTGCCCTTGCTAAATAGTACTTTATTTAATTTATTTTTTACATTTATATCCCACTCTTCTTCCAAGGAGCCCAGAGCGCTGTACTACATACTTAGGTTTCTCCTCACAACAACCCTGTGAAGTAGGTTAGGCTGAGAGAGAAGTGACTGGCCAAGAGTCACCTAGCAAGTATCATGGCTGAATGGGGATTTGAACTCGGGTCTCCTCAGTCCTAGTCCAGCACTCTAACCACTACACCATGCTGGCTGGTATGGATGCTGGTACGGATGCTGCTGCTGCACAGTATGGACACCATATTGATTCTGCTGCATGAGTGAGCCATACCGTAGCCCTCTGCATTGCCCCATTTGCAACAAGGTGCAACATTATTCCTGAAGAGCTGCTGAGAATGGAGCCAATGCTGTCCTCAGAAACTGACCTTGGGGCTCATGCCCCTTTTTGCTACACTCGTTTAGGGTCTTCCTCCCCTTCAGGCCTTGGCATTGGTTCCCTCCAGTTTTGCTTTCTCCACCTCCGCCTCTGAATATATGAAGCTGCCTTGTACTGAGTCCAGTGATGGGTCCATTTAGGCAGAGGTGCTCCTCTTACCCTTGGACTTCTGGGCCAAAGTCTAGGGCCTCCCCAGTCCTTGAGGGCCCCCAAATCCTCTTTAGTCTGTCCCAGGTGGCGTGGTCACCTGGCTGAGCATGATGATGCTTAATTTGCAGTGTGTGTGTGTGTGTGGGGTGTCTCCAAAGGCCTTTAGGTCCAGGCTCCAAAATTACCTAGGTGTACCTCTGACAGAAGCCACCTAATGGCACAGTGGGGAAATGACTTGACTACAAACCAGAGGTTGCCAGTTCGAATCCCCGCTGGTATGTTCCCCAGACTATGGGAAACACCTGTATCAGGCAGCAGTGATCTAGGAAGGTGCTGAAAGGCATCATCTCACACTGTAAGGGAGGAGGCAATGGTAAACCCCTCCTGATTTCTACCAAAGACAACCACAGGGCTCTGTGGTCACCAGGAGTCGACACCGACTCAACGGCACACTTTACCTCTGACAGAGGCGTAGCTAGGGGAGATGGGGCCCGTGTTCTCCCCTCTCCCTGGCAGCCCCTCAGAGTGAGGGCTATAATGAAGAAAATAGGGAGGGAGGGATCTGGGGGCCCCAGGTTCTTTGAACCCAGCCGCTCAGTTATAGCTACACCCCTACCTCTGCATTTAGGTCAGTATCGTCGATACCAGCGCTGCACAACTTCAGCCCTCATGCAGATGTTGGACTACAACACCCACAATCCCTCACTATTGACCACTGTGGCTGGGGGTGATGGAGCTGTAGTCCAAAAGCACCGAGGAGCAAAGTTAGGCAGCCCTGGTCGGCCTGGCCCGGCAATGGCTCTCCAGGGCTTCACGCTGGGTTCTTCCAGAGTCTTACCTGAAAAGGTCAGGGACTAGCCTAGGGTTTTCTTCTGCATGCAAAGCCTGTGCTCTGCCCCTGAGTTTCAGCCCCTCTCAACCAGCGTTCCCTCTAAGAGGGATTCCCAGATCTTGTGGACTACAACTCCCACAATCCCCAAGCAAAAGCCATTGCAGCTGGGGATTCTGGGAGTTGTAGTCAACAACCTCTGGGAATCCCTGTTAGAGGGAACACTGTTTCCAACTGTTCCCAGAAACAGCCCCCACCCCCGCTTTCGACCAAGAAACTCTGGCTTTCGACCAATGCAATGAAAGTGGAGCACGGGCAGGCATTTGGTGCTGAGAAGAAATAAGCACTATCAAGCAGCAGTGTCATCCAAAGACTAAACCGGTGCAAGAACTGCCTAGCAAAATATGACAGGCTCCTCCCTTGAATTCTGTGCATTCTTAGTGAAGCCAGAGTTTCTGATGCAGCCAAGGAACTTTAAAATTAAAGAGACCCCTGGGAAAACACCCTGGTGTGCCATCGCGTCCCACATCAGTCCTGCAGATTCAGCATTATAATACTCCCCCCCCCCGCCCCCTGCTGTGCCAAGGAGCTCATGGTTATGTTTATCCTCACAACAACCCTGTTAGGCTAAGAGAGACATGACTGGCCCAGAGTCACCCAGTGACTTTCATAGCTAAGGGGGGACTTGAACTCGGGTCTCCCCAGTCCTGGTTCAGCACTCTTACCCTTTCGTGCATGGAAGCTGTCATGTGAGAGGGGCTTCTGTTAGGTGAATTGGAAAAGGAATGTCCTCCAAGAACATCCTTGTGAGATTAACGTGCAGAAACTGCAGCTTTTAAAAAGCAAAAACATAGATTTTCTTAGATGACTGGTGCAAGCGCCTGCTTTAAAAATTCTTCCTGGTAAATTATGCACCTGCATAGCAATAATGCTCAGGATATAAGGAGAGAAAATAGAAGAAACTGGCAGAAATTGTCCCCAGATCCTCCGAGCAGGACCAGCTCTGCTAGCAAATGGGTTTAGTTTTCCTAGAGCATCCTAGAAGCACTGCAGAATGCCTATCACCATCTCGGGCCATTACTGGAGGAGGAGGAGAAAGCTGTACGTTACAGCCTGCACCAAAAATAAAGCCAAGGTTAACTTGCTTGTGATGTGAATGCAAAGGATGCAAGTGCAAGAGAGGAGAAATGAAGATAGGCATTCACTTATAAAAGGGCTGTTTCTTTCTGTCCTAAAAAAACCCCTTATCCCTGTAGCACTTTAAGTAGCATAAAGTTAGGGGGTTAAATAACTTCTGTTGAAGAACTTGCAATTTATGTCTATGTCCAGTGGCTTTGCCACCACTAGACAAAGCGGGGGGGGGGGGCAAATGTCCCTGGGTTGCCAAGGTGCCCCTTCCCCCTTCCCCCTGGGCCCCCTTTGTCCTCCTCCCATTCCCAGCTGGTGAACGAAGCTAGCTCAGAGCAAGAGAGAGAGAGAGAAAGCAAGCACTGGCTGGCCGTTCGCTCACTGGGTGGAAAGGAGCAGGAGGGGGCCATGTGGCTCCCCATTCTTGGTGCTGGCCACACCCCCTGTGCCAGCCTCAGCACCCTTTCTCCCTGCCTATGTATAAGCTACTCTGTCCTTCAGAAGCAGAGCCATGCAGATTGGCAGCCCAGAGGGTACCAGCTAATCCTGAGTGAATCTCTTCCCCTGGGGCGATCCTTCCTTGAAGCATGGTGAGGTGGCTGCCTCAAGCCGCAAATTGTACCCAGGGTCACTTCTAAAGTGGCAGCCTTTTGGGGACGCCAAGAAATGTTACAGTGACCTTCAGTCATTTTCCATAAGAACAGCCCAGCTGGATCATGCGCAAGGCCCATCTAGTCCAGCATACTGTTTAATATAGTGGCCCACCAGATGCCGCTGGAAGCCACAGGCAGGAGTTGAGGGCATGCCCTCTCTCCATAGCCCTCTGACTAGCAGCTGTTGATAGACCTCTCCTCCATGAAGTTATCCAAAACCTTCCAGGTTGTTGGCTGTCACCACATCTTGTGGAAGAATTCCACGAGCTGATTATGCGTTGTGTGAAAAAGTACTTCTGTTCATTGGTCCTAAATTTCTTGGCAATCAATTTCATTGGGTTGACCCCTGGTTCTAGTGTTATACGAGGGAGAAAAATTTCTCTCTATCCACTTTCTCCACACTCTGCATGGTTTTGTAGACCTCTCCCCACAGTCGTCCTTTTTCCAAAGTAAAAAGCCCCTGGTGTTGTAGCCTTGCCTCATGAGAAAGGTGCTCTAGGCCCCTAATAATCTTGGTTGTCCTCTTCACCTTTTACAGTTCTACAATGTCCTTCTTTAGATGTGGTGACCAGAATTGTACACCATACTCCAAGTGTGGCCGCACCATACTTTTGTAAAAGGGCATTATAATATTAGCAGTTTTATTTTCAACTTCCTTCCTAATGATTCCTAGCATGGACTGGCTCTTTTCACAGCTGCCGTACATTGGGGTGACACTTTCAATGAGCTGTCCACCACAACCGCAAGATCTCTCTCCTGGTCAGTGACTGACAACTCAGTTCCCATGAGCGTATATGTGAAGTTGGTGGTTTTTTTGCCCCAATGTGCATCACTTTATACTTGCTTACATTGAACTACATTTGCCATTTTGTCACCCAGTCTTCCAGTTTTGAGAGATCCTTTTGGAGCTCCTCACAATCCCTTTTTGAGGGTATTTGAGGGATAGCGCCTCACTATCCTAAATAGCTTCGTATCATCTGCAAATCTGGTCACCTCGCTGTGCTTACCTCTACTTCTAGATCTTTTATGAATGACAATAAATCTTGGCTTAACGTGCAGTGTGTATTGATTAATTCTGTCAGGTCCATTGTTTTGTTTCCCACGGTGGCTGATTGATGTCTCCAGGATGTTGTGCTGGGGATGGATAGGGCCAATTGCTCTCCTCCTGCTCAATAAAGAGAACCACCACTTTAAAAAAGGTGCCCCACAGCAGTGAATTTCATAGGCCCACATGCTGGCTAATGCTGCACTTGTGCAACAAACCAAGTTGCACTTTTGCAAGAAGACTGGGTAGCTGTGCTAAATCACAGGGATTTGGGGGCATTGTGCTCTTGCAGAAACGTTCCTTATGGGGCATGCCCAAAGTGGTACACCTTGTTGCACAAGCGCAAACATGTTGGCAGTAGTGCAACATGTGTCCGGTATGCAAGCGCCAAACCCAGCGCAACTAGCTAGCACGGTAGCCTATGCTGCATTCGTACAACACACTTGCACAAGAATGGCATTAGCCAGGAGGTCAGCAGTGGTGTGCTTGACTAATTAATAAATAGCACTGTCCAGTCTGCCCTAAATCTCCTGCAACAGTGGGTAAACCAGGCCCTCGCGCCCCCACCCTCTGCCGAATGTCAGAGCTGTTTGCTTCAGTTCTGCAGTCAGTAGCTTGACGGCTGAGCTTACGAGCCTCCTTGGTTTGTGTGGAACTCACAGCTTAGTTAACATACGCTAGTAGTTCCTTTCACTTGGCTATCCTCCAGTCTTAATGCTCTTTAAAACTGCCTTAATTATCTGTTACGGATGCATTAAGTACATATGCACATGTAAAAACGGAGGCTGTTGGGAGCAGTTCTAAAAGGCTTGCAGACCGGATAATAATCTCAGATTAAATTTGCATTGGTCTCCATAATGAGGCTGCAGGCTTATTATTTAAACTTCAGTTTCCAGAAATCCTATTTTATTCTGTCATGGGAAAGGCAAACCGTATCCGTTAGCTTAGCTGTCTTTGCTTCTCCTGCAGCAGGGACATCATTAGGGGTTGGCCCATGGGCCACAGACCACCGCCCCCCCACACCCAGTGAATGGCTCAGAGCCCCAAATCTCATCAGCCAACTCCCTCCTCTGTGACCTCTTCCAGAAAGGACGTGCAGCAGAGGAGGGCACCTGCACAGTAGGGATGAGCACGGAACCCCAGCGGTGGGGCTTGAAGGCAGGGGAGGTGCCACTTTAAGAGTGGGGGAGGGGGCACTTACCCCTCCTGCCGCTTTCCCCCTGCCGGCGTCCATTTTTGTAAACCGGAAGTCCCCGGCGTGCCTGTTCATGCCGGCGCATCGGGGACTTCTGGTTATATCCAGACAATGAGGGCAATGGGGCAGCAGGGAGATACGCTGCTGCCCCGATGAGCTTTTACAAAAACAGATGACAGTGGGGGTGGGGGGAGTGGGATGGCGGGAAAGGTAAGTGCACCCTCCCCCGCTCTTAACGCAAGACACCCGCCAGTTCTTCAAACCGGTTCGGAGGTCCATAAAGGGCCTTCGAACCGGTTCTGTGCACATCCTACTGCACAGCACCTGGGAGATTGCTCCTAGCCTCACCTAGCTCTCTGCTGCTTCCACCTTTGTAGGTGCTGAATTATAATATTAGAGGCTTAAAGAAACATGTGTAATTATTCTTGGGGGGGGGGATATCATTGAATAATTATCAAAGGGGGATGCTGTGGGCCCAGGCCACCTTTTAAGTACCAAGGGCACCTTAAATACCCATCCATCCCAGGATATTTTAAGTACCTAGCAACACCCCTGTGCTGTAGCACAGTTGAGATTGTGAGTCCTTGGGGGCAGGGAGTCATTTTTTAGATTTTGAGCCCTTTAGGGACAGGGAGCCTTCTCATTTATTTATCTATATCTATGAAAATCGCTTTGGGAACTTTTGTCGAATTGCGGTATATAGATATTGGTCATATTCATATTTGTCATATTGAGAGCTGCCTACTGCTGTGTTGTTCAGGCCCGTTAGAGGAGGGGTTTCCAACCTTGGGTTCCCAGAGGATGTTGGACTACAGCTCCCATCATCCCCAACCACAATGGCTAGGGATAGTGGGAGTTGTAGTCCAGCATCTGGGAACCAAGGTTTATTATTTTATTTATTTAAAACCCCTCCAGTACAATACTGCTCGGGGCAGCTCACAACAATAAAATAGATACAATATACAATAAAAGTAATAAAATTAACCAATATTGATTAAACAAGTTAAAAGCCAGGTCAAAAACCACAATCAGTATCAAGTTCAAATTAAAAATTATTTTAAAAGCTAAAACCTGAAAATTATGAAAACTAAAGAACGTACCAGATATAACCAAAGATGGAGCATTAAAAAGCCTCCTTTAAAAGGTGTGTTTTTAAAAAACATGGAGGGAGGGATCATGGCAAAGCTCTTCAGGGAAGGTGTTCCAAATCCGAGGGGCCACAACCGAAAAGGCCCTGTCTCTAGTCCCTGCAAACGATCTCTGTTAGTGGTGGGGCCATGAGCAGGGCCTGGGAACTTCTTGGTAAACACTAGGAGAGAAAAGATACATGGCATCTTAATCATACTTTCTCTCAGTCTCTGATATCCATTAGTGGCCCATCAAAGAAGCCTCCAAGCAGGAGCATGAAGGCAACTGTCCTCTGTGGTATGTCCCCAGCATTCAGAGGTATACTGCTCCTGAATGTAGAGCCTCCATTAAGCTGTCATGACTAACATTACCCAGTAAAACGATAATGTTATAGCTTATTTCCCAGATGAGAAGGGAATAATATGAAATGCCGAAATGACTCAATGGGAGATCATTCTGCCCTATAGATTTGGTAGACTTGGTTTGAAAATCTCAGATCCACCTTCCTGAATAAATTAGGAAGGCAGAATCAAAATCATTGTGAAGATATGCAGGGAAAGAGTGAACGTGCAGTGAGGTGGAGAGAGAGAGAAAGAGCCGGTATGACTCTGTGTGTGTTTCTCCTAAGCAGGACTATAAAGTTTTTTGATGTTATTTTATCAGCTAAGCCTCTTACTTTCAGCCTACGCAGAGGGGACAGTTTTCATTATGTGTGTGTTGCTTCTTGCATTCAGCTTTTCTTACCTTGGAAAAAGAGGCTGAGGAACTGATAATCTTCAGGTGCCTAAGAAGGCTCATCTGCTTACTATGCTGCTCGTATATCTCCAGATTTACCTTGATCCCTTTTCTTTGCTGTCACTTGTGCTCTCTTTTGTAGCTCTTGCTACACGGGCTGTGGCTTCCTAGGACTGGAAGCCTTTCACCAAGTGTCTGAGGCACTTAATTGCTAGAAAGAGAGGCGGTGGGGGTTTTAAGCAGAGGACTTGCTCTCAGGCTTTAGAGCTGTGTGGGCTGCTGGCGGTGTGTGTCGTGGCCTCTGTCCTGAGCAGCGGTTTGGATTCCAATTCTGCTGAGGAAGGGCTGGCTGGTGCTGAGGGACAGCACTGGTCAGTGACCCAGGAGCCCCCTTAGTCTGCACCTCCAGAGCCTGATCCCTCCAAGGAACCCAACCTGTCCATATGAATCTGTCCACTGGGGGTGAGAGAATCCCTTTCTCATTATAGCAGAGTGCACAGAGGCACAACACAGCGGATTTAGTTAGGCATGCGTGCATGCTGAGAGTAAAGTAACTTGGAGCCAATTCATAGTTTCAAATCAATATAAAAGGCATTTATTAAGGAACTCCATTCTAGATAGGAAAGTGAGGAGTTAGGATCTCTAATCTATCTATCTAGCTGGATGCAGATGGATTCTGCATCTTCTCTGCACACATGGTGCAGGGAGAGAGGCTTGCCATGTTGCAAGGTAGAAGGGCAGGTAGGGAAGAGAGAGAGAAAAGGAAGTTAGTCCCTGAGATTAGCAATCTACATATCAAAGGGATAGCATCAGAGCAGTGGAGAAGTGATGACCAATGTCTTGACCCTCTAGCCCTCTGACTTACTAGTCTGTCCTCCACTGTCTGAGACAAAGAGACAGCGCTAAGTCCTTTAACTTCCAACAGGTCTGCACCTCCAGAGCCTGATCCCTCCAAGGAACCCAACCTGTCCATATGAATCTGTCCACTGGGGTCATAAGGGCCATAGCTCAGTGGTTGAGCATCTTCCTGGCTTGCTGAAGGTCCCTGGCAGCTTCCATCCCTAGCAGCATCTCCAGGTAGGGCGGCTGGGAAAGGCTGCTGCCTGAGACCTTGAAGAATTGCTGCCAGTCAGAGGAGACAGTACTGGACTAGATGGACCAAAGGTCTGAATTGGTATAAGGCAGCTTCCTACGTTCCTATGTACTGTATTCCCCTGTGACTGCAGGTCAGCACTCTCAGTAGTCCGAGAGGAAGTTGATGGAGAGGAGAAGGCGTGCCATGCTCCAGGCTAGAAAGTGGTCCCCTTTAAGGCTCTCCACTCTCCAGGTGAAGAGGTGGGGCCTTTAAGACATTTAAAGTCTCGAGTTTGGAACCCCATTGGAGCAGGTTGCTCACTCAGGGCAATCTGAGGATCCTGCATCTCTGGCTGCCTTGCACATCCTGTTGTGCCTTGTGACAGGAACAGCTTATCCTAATTAGCTGAGGTGGTGAGGTGGGCACTGAGCCAGACACAGCTGCCCAGTGCCATTGCTCTCCCCCCCCATTCCACCCCACCCCACCCCAGAGTTAACAAGAGCTGTGCTGCTTGCAGGCTGGGCATTCATCAAGGAGAGCACTGCAGGCTGGTCAGTGATGGCCAGCCTGCAAGCAGCACAGCTTGCATTAACTCTGGCGGGGTGGGGGGTAGCAATGGAACTGCCAGGAAGTGGAGAAAGTTTGTTAGGACGAACCACACCTGCTTATGGGTTGCCAGTGGTGGGCAGGACAGGACAATGTGAAGAGTTGTGCACATGTTGTAAATCCATGGAAGTGGAATTGCAGCATACCGCCCAGAGCCTTTGGATGGATGAGGCAGCATAGAAATGTAATAAATAAATAATAATAGCAAAGTGCAGAAAACCCACAAAATGTGTTGGTGCAAATTCAGCGTCTTGCAGATCTCTGTTTTCATTAAAGAGAAGTCTCTAGACCTCATGGTTGAAAGCATGTGGAAAATTCCTGCTGTGGCTGAAGATTTCCAGTGCTTGGGGGCAGAGCTGTACTGCACCCCACAGCTCCTTTTCCTATTCGTATGACTGGCAAGGCCAGAATAACTGATATGAAATAGGAAGCACAGCAGATAAATTCTGCAAGATCAGACGGTATGCAAACTTGTTTGATTTGCATAATTTATAAGACTGGTCAAGACTGGATTACTTTGGTACAGAATTGTAATTTTTTAAAGCACCGATACGTCTGGTTTTGGCTGCTGTTGTGCACCAAGAAGCTGCACAAAGTGCTGAGTTGATAAGGCTTAGCCCATGTGCTGCAAACGGGTTCCAGGGCTTGAATTAGGCTTTGAAATAAGCCCTGACAGATGGTACCCAGCACAAGAGTCTCCTTTCATGTATCATCACCCAGTGCAATACAACAATAAATAGAAGCACTGCAGAATTTGCCAGGGAGTGCATCACAGTTCTAAATAAGGGGTTGATGTGTATATATTGGACAAGCATTCTACGATACTACAGAGTAACTTGAGTGTCTAAAAATAAACCAGAAAAGTTGTAGGAGTGTGCACATAAATGGTCCATAAATCTGGGCCAGAAGAATCTCTATAATTCTCCTGGTGAGCTATCAGACAGGACCAAGAACACACGCGGATGAGGAGATGGCAGGAAGAGCTTGATGATGCTGTATTGAATTTTCTTCAAGGTAAATCTTCATCTGGAGGTGACCCAGCGCTCAGCCCTTATGTTCTTGCAAAAGATTATTTAGTACCTGAATTGATGAAGGAACCTTGAGACACGTGAAATAATTTGTAAAGCGTCTGGGTCTGCAGATAAATGAGGCCTGTTGAAATTATCTCCCATTAATGCCAGTATGAAAAACCCTTGCAAGCCAGTAGCTGGTAGATTAGAAACAATGATCGTGTAGATAACTGGTTCTGGCCATGCTGAATTTATGGAGGGTGGCCTGATGCTTCTGTTAAGCGAGAACGAGAAATTTTCTCCAGCCTTTGGAATGAAATTCCCCTGCTAATTGAGCAAAGGGGTGCCTTTTAAAAGTGGTGGTTCTCTTTATTGAGCAGGGGGAGAGTAACTGGCCCTATTCACCCCCAGCACAGCATCCCTCCAGTGGCTGTTGGTGGTGTCTATCTTGTGTTTATCTTGTGTTGGTGGTGTCTATCTTGTGAGCCCTTTTGGGACAGAGAGCCAATCTATGTATTTAATTAATTATATCTATATAAACCGCTTTGGGAACTTTGGTTGAAAAATGACATATAAATATTGGTGGTATTCGTAAATTTGAAAACTCTGGTAGAAAGTGGGAAGTTAGTACAAATCCGTGCACCATAAATGGCACACAACACATCCATAGGCTAAGCACATATGCATGTGCAAGCATGGATGCGCACGTACAACATGGCACATGATTCCTAGGCCTGGATACAAATGCAGAGATGGTTGGAGTGAGTAGAGAGAAGGGCAGACAGAGACGCTTTTCTCCCTCTCTCATAGATCTAGAAGCCGGGGTCATCCAATGCAACTGATTGACAGGAAATTCAGGACAAACAAAAGGAAGTACTTCCTCACTCAGAGCATCACTCATTTATGGAATTCACTACCACAAGGGGCCAATTCAGATGCAGGGCTTCTTCCCACGGTCAAAAACTGGCTAGGAGGAGGAGCAGTCAGCCAGGATTTCAGACCTGTGTGCTCTCCTGAGAACTGGCTTTATGTCTAGTAGCAAAACTAGTTTATGAACTAGTAGCAAAAAAACCTTTATGAACTAGTAGCAAAAATCTAAGTAGGAGGGTGGGAGGGTAATCGTGTGCTAGCCGCGATCCGGATAGGAGGGCGTGGCCAACTGACATTGTTTACCTAGCATTTTATCTAAATTGGAGGAAAACTATGTCCTGTGTGGTCCTACCCAGATTGCTGCTGGCACATAATGAGCCTATTCTCACGATTGGGCAGGCAGATGGCTGGGGGAAGGCAGGGCTCCACCTACCTTCCCCTCAAGACGATCCGCAGTATCTTCGTAGGCATGCCATTACACACCCACGCGATCCACACTGCTCCATGCCATCTGGATTGCTGGAGGCTGGGACTCATCCTGGCCTCCAGGAATCCCACAATGCGCTGCACGACAATGCACAAGACACTTGCACCTTTTAACCTAGGTAATAGCCTGGGTGCAAAACCTGGGCCGGGATCGGGTACAATCCTGGTGCTGCACATGAGCAGCCCTACCCAGGAGGGCTTTCCTAACCTGGGAGGGGCTTTCCTAACCTGCTCATGTGCATAGCCTTATTCACTTTCCAGCCCTCCTACCTCTATTTTTGTTGACACACAACTGGTTCTCGAGAGTGTGCATGAGTCTAGAATCCTGGCTGGCCAATTTTTAATCTTGGTAACCAGCCCATTAGGTTGTACAAGTGTTCAGGTGCCTGTACACAGGTACATGTTTTTGTGTGAATGATAGTACCTGCATTCATTTTAAAAGTTAACTTGGGTACAGGCCTCTCAAATGCATGGTGCAGATACCACTACCATGAATATTATATACCACTCTTCAACCAAAGTTCACAAAGTGGTTTACAGAGAAAAATAAATAATACATAAATAAATAGGATAGGATAGATAGGAAGTGGACAGCTGTATCTGTGATCAACATAACATGTGAATTATTATAGTTGTTTGCAAATCTGTACCTGTGTACACTCGTCGTATGAGTGTTCAACACAGTGTGTGAACAGGGCTGAGATGTGATGATGACCACCAGTTTAGGTTCTAAAAGGGAATTAAATGAGTTAATGTATGTTACTTTCAGGTAGAGAGGTAACAGCCCTCTGAATCTGTTCGCCGGAGTGCAAAGGCAGAGGAGGAGCAAGCCTTCATCTCCTGCTTGTGGGCTTCCTAGAGGAATCTGGATGGCCACAATAGGAAACAGGATGCTGGAACAGATCAGTCTTTTGTATTATCCAGCAGGGCTCTTCTTACATTCTAATAAGAACATAAGAACAGCCCTGCTGGATCAGGCCCAAGGCCTATGTAGTCTAGCATCATCTTTCCCACAGTGGCCCACCAGATGCCCCTGAGAAGCCCACAGCCAAGAGGTGAGGCCATGCCCCTCTCTCCTACTGTTGCTCCCCTGCAACTGGTATTCAGAGGCATCTTGCCTCTGAGGCTGGAGGTGGCCTAGAGCCACCAGACTAGTAGCCATTGATAGACCTGTCCCCCGTGAATTTTTCCAAGCCCCTTTTAAAGCCATCCAAGCTAGTGGCCATCAACACATCCTGTGACAGAGAATTCCATAGGTTAATTATCTGTAGTGTGAAAAAGTACTTCCTTTTATTGGCCCTAAATTTCAAGGGATGACCCTTGGTTCTAGTGTTGTGAGAGAGGGAGAACAGTTTATCTCTGTCTATCCCCTCTATTAGATGCATAGAATTCATGCAACATGATCAGACAGAGAGAGAGAGAGAGCACGCAAATTGGAGTATCATGGGACATGGGCTCTTAAGAAGATGAAGGTGCCATTTCACATAATGGCACACTCACCTGAATCACTTGCTACTATAAATTATAAGAAGCCCACCATCCACTGTAATGTGTGATGGTGACATGAATAATTGGGTGGAATTCTGTTTGCCTATGCCCATGTAGGGGAAAAACAAACATTTTATCTTGAAGGTGCCCTTAAAGGGGGGAAATGTCCTGTCCTGGTTGACTGTGAGGCAAGGGCAATGTGAAGTCAGTCCACAGGACCTTGGACAGCTCTGAGGGCATAAATTCACTCAACATATTATCGATATATTTAATTCTCTTAGCCGGCATGCATGCCCAGGATCTGGCGGCAGAACTCTCATGAGAGTTCATGGCATTGAGGCGAGAGTTGGGGCAAAAAAAAAAAAAAAAAATGGTGGTGGTGGTGGTGGGCCTCAAAATGGGAGGCGGCAGCTGGACAACCTGACCTGGCCAGGGCAGGCTGTCCCGGGTAAGGGGGAGGGGCAGCGGTGGTGACGGCAAAGCCAGGTCTGGCTGCCGGGGGGGGGGGGGGGAGGCGGCAGCGAAAGTGGCGGGGAAGCAGCAAAGAGACTGGAAAGGGGGTGAGTGGGAAAGGGGGAGTGGGGCAGGGGGAGGGAGGGGGAGGGAGAGTGGGGCAGCGGGGAGGTGGGGAACAGCCAGCCCCAAATAGCGTACAGATGCTCTGTGTGGGTCAGCTAGTTGTTGTTGTTATCATTGTTATTATTTTACATTTTATATCCTGCTCTTCCTCCAAGGAGCCCAGATCGGTGTACTACATACTTAGGTTTCTCCACACAACAACCCTGTGAAGTAGGTTAGGCTGAGAGAAGTGACTGGCCCAGAGTCACCCCGCAAGTATCATGGCTGAATGGAGATTTGAACTCAGGTCTCCCCGGTCCTAGTCCAGCACTCTAGCCACTACACCACGCTGGCTCTCTTATAACATAGAGGCCGGCTGAGCCCTTAAGTACCTCCGGAGTCCAGACTACCCATCCTGGTCTCCGCCTCCTTGCCTGGAGAGGGGAAGCTTTAAAGAGGCAGCCTTTTGGAGCCCGGCATTCCTCCATGCTACCTGCTCCTGCTGGGCCTGTTGGTAGCACTAGTGTGCAGACATCAGGCTAGTGTGGGAGAGACCAGCTCTGTAATGGGCTCCAATGCCAGGGGTGCTGTTACAGGGAACCGAGGCCATGAGGGAGTTTCCTCAGGCCCCAGTCTGGGGTCATGAACCAGTGCTGGCTCTGTCCTCCTCAGTGACCAACTCTGCTGTAAGCAGGGGCTGTGATGGACTTGGCCTTACCCTTCCTGGGCTCTGCCCCCTGTGATTGGATGAGGGGAATCCTTACAGCAGCAACCTTCTGCACTCTGGCACTCCTCCTCCACTTCCCTGCTCCTGTCAAGCTTGTTGGTGCTGTCATGCAAACACAAGTGTGTGTGTGTGTGTGTGTGTGTGTGTGTGCATGTGATCATTATAGAATGGGAAAGGCCAGGAAGACCAGGCCTGAGGGAGCTTCCTCGGGATATCCCTGCCCCAGGGCTCTCTCAGGATCCAGCCTGGTGCTACATCTGCCTCCTCAGAGTTGCTACTGTGAGTGGGGGCTCTGATAGGCTGGATCACGACAGGGGGAAAAAAGCTCTGGTTGGCTTTTATTTTTTTTTAAGGATCTCTTAATATGTTCTGCTCTTGTGAAAGTAACCACAAAACCTTTGAGCAAAAATCTGCCACACATCTGATATGTGCCTAGAGTGGGAGGATTCATAAATTGCACGTTATCTTCCGCTAGGAATTTTATAGCTACTGCTCCAATAAGTGTAATGCTGCATTATAAATCAAGTACTCTCGGGTGTGCAAATTTTTTCCTGGTTGCTTGTATAGCTCCCAGTCACATTGCCTTTTTTTTCTCTGCAGGCGTCGTAGGAAATCCCTCTCGCTTGATAGGAGGATAATAGTTGTATGGGGTAATGAAGAAGAATATGAAAGCTTCTCCCTCTAGAGTAGGGCTTCACACCTTTGGCCCTTCAGCTGTAGTTGGACTACAACTCCCATAATCCCCAGCCACAGTGGCCAATAGTCAGGGATGATGGGAGTTGCAGTCCAACAAGAGCTGCAGGGTCAAAGTTGTGCATTCTTGTTCTTAAGTCATCAACCCATCATTTCTATGGGCATCTAAAAGTCAGCCCTCCTTCTATGCTCTCTGTCCCCACTTCACGGCCGATTAATGCTCTGGACCGCACTGATGCAAACATGGCTGATGTTAATCAGGTGTGGTCAGAATCTGGTTGGGAGGCCACCTGAGAGCCCAACTTAAGCCGCTCTAAGTGTTCATGGATGAATGGGATATAAATAATAGCAATAGCAATAGCACTTACATTTATATACCGCTCTATAGCTGGAGCTCTCTACGTGGTTTACAATGATTTAGCATATTGCCCCCAACATTCTGGGTACTCATTTTACCGACCTCGGAAGGATGGAAGGCTGAGTCAACCTTGAGCCCCTGGTCAGGATCGAACTTGTAACCTTCTGGTTACAGGGCGGCAGTTTTACCACTGTGCCACCAGGGGCTGTGCCACCAGGGGCCAATCAACACACCCATTTGATGTGGCTTTTCATGGGCAAGCTGAACCCGTTATAACAGGAGCAGAGAACACTAGATAGCTAAACTAGATCAGAAAAACATCCTGAAAAACACAAGCCTAAAGTTTCAGATGAAAAGGCCATTAGGTAAGTTAATCATTTTGTAGACCTAAGCTGAATCCAGTGAAAAAAAGGAAAGAAGGGATGATTGTATTCTTAATACCCATGATAAGATTACTAGTAGGAATTAGGGATGTGCTAGCAGGCTCACTTCAAGCCTGGCTCGACATCAAGCCAGCCCAGTTTAGGAGGTCTGAGTTTAAGCTGGACCGCCCCACACTGAGGGGGAGGGCGCCAGTCCGAGTTTGAACCAACCCTGGTTCTAAGAACTGGCTCACAGACCAACTCGGGTATACTTGTAAAGGGGAATCCGGCTAAAGGGAATTCCCTAGTAATGTGAGGGAGGGGGGCCAGAAGAAAAGCTACATTTTACCTTTAATTTGCAGGTGGAGGCGGGATGGCAACATTGGTGGTGGGGGCTCCTCCAACACCCCAGGCCAGCTGTGGCTCAGTTCGGGCCTTTGCCCACACATGGAGGCCATTAGAGTGACCTCCGCAAGCAAGCACTGGGATCATTCTAATGGCCTCTGCACATGCACAAAGGCCCAAACTGGGCCACAGCCAGTCTGAGCGGTCATTTGGGAGGCCGGCGGGGCGGGGGTGGTGGTTGGAGGTGCCCACTACCCCCCGGCGATTGAAAATTAAAGGTAAAATGTAGCTTTCTTGTGCCCCCCCGCCATTACTAGGGATTTCCCTTTAGTTGCAAAGGGGAGCCCTCTCCAGATTTCCCTTTACAAGTATACCCCTCGAGCCAGCCTGCAAACCAGTTTGGCCTGGTTTGATAGCTGAACCAGACTGGATCCGGTTCGGCCAAGCCTGAACCTGGGCTGGGTCAGTTCAAATCCAGTCCAGAATCCAGATTCAAACCAAACTGGTCTCATGGCCAGCTCTCACATCCCTATTAGGAATATATTACTGCTACTACAAATATTTATATACTGCTCTTCAACAAAACTCTCAAAGCAGTTTATATAGAAAAATAAATAATACACATTTCTGCCCTACTTGCAGTTCCGAACCCAACATCTGTAACCTACTTCAGATCTAGGTTCCCAATATGGGGTTTGGAACCATAAGTAGGGCAAAATATGTCAACACTTGTCAGATTCAGACGGCATGCCCAATGTTGGCATGTCCTTTTTGCAGTCGGGGAACGGGTGCTCCCACCAAGACTGCCAGTTCTCTGAGACATTTGCCCTTCTCTGGTTCCCTCGTTATGGCAACATAAGTGTTAACCTCCTGCTCAGCTGGAGACAAGCTTGCTCAGGCCTTCTTCAGAAGCCTCGGAGTCTGTTTGCAATATATCAGGCTGCCACAAAGCTTATCAAGGCGCAGGTGCACCAAGCAGGGTGGGCATGGCAGGAAGCGTCTAACCTTTTCCTCCTGCTCTGATTCCTCAACTTAAATTTCACCCCCTGGTATCTCCTGTTAGTTGTAGAGGCGGGGGGGGGGCGGATTTATGGGCACAGTCTGTGCACGTTAAGTTTTCCCCTCCTCAGCTAACAGCAGCTTTGCTAGTGGGAGGAGGGAGATTTAGGCTCCCTCCCTCCCTCCCTCCCACCACACCCTGAGCTGCCCCACACAACTGCCCTTCCAACCCCACCCTACCCTCGCCGCCGCCCATGACTGCTTTTTGAAAAAGAAAAAGGTGTTAGTCGTTTAGTAGTTCATGGGGATTCTCGCATCAGGTCTAGTGCCCTGCCGAAATACACAGTGAGGCTCTCCACACGAGCAGTATGGAGAGTCAAGGTGGGTTAAGCAGGGAGAGTGGACTTAGCCCGCTCTCCCTGCACACGAGCAAGCAGGAAGCCCTGGGTGGCCGGATCGGCAGCCCACATGATTGCCGGCTCCGTCACAGAGCCGGCAGGGGCTGTGGGGATCAGGGGCCACCTGGCCCTCAGAAGTCCCAAGATGCCTGATGCAAGTGTGCGGGGCACCCTGGGGAGACCCCCAAGACTGGGAGGTTTGTTTCAGCCTCCTGGTGGGGGTCTCCTCTAGAGTCACCGTGGCACGAAGCCGCACCATGGGGTCTCACGATCAGGCAAATGGGGTTAGCGGAGCATGCGCTCCGCTAACCTCATTTCAGGGGAGGGGTATTCATGGAGGCTAGCTCCCGTTGCAGCACACGATCACCCAAAAGTGGGCTGGGCTCCTTTAGCCCGCTTTTGGGCGATCATGGGAATAGCCTTGGTGTATCATCATCTCTAGGTGGGTTCAAGACAGCTGCAAAGACTCATTTTTAAAAGCTTGGCTTTAAAGAGTGTTTAAATGATTTTAATTTAATAATTATCTTGTAATTAAATAATAATAATTCTTTGGGTTTTTTGTTGTTGTTGTTTTTAATATTATTATTATTGTGGATTATCTCTCTTGTTTACACAGTCAGACAGGTGTTATTGACTGGTTTGTTTTATCCAGACATCGAGTCCTTCCCAAGGACCTGGGATGCCAGAATTTTATTGTCAGTTGTTATAGATATCGTCGCAGAATATAGGCTGTTCCCAGTAAAGCTGCTTTTTGTAATTGGCTGATGGTGATTTCTGTGGCCCCTATGGTGTTGAGGTGCTCTTCAAGGTCTTTTGGAACTGCACCCAGGGCGCCAATGACCACTGGGATTATTTGGGTCTTTTTCTGCCACAGCTTTTCAATTTCAATTTGTAGATCTTTGTATTTGGTGATTTTTTCTATTTCTTTTTCTTCTATTCTGCTCTCCCCTGGTATTGCTATGTCGATTATTTTGACTTGTCTTACTTTCTTCTCGTCTACAGTTATATCTGGTGTATTGTGTGGTAGATGTTTGTCTGTTTGTAGTCGGAAGTCCCATAATATTTTTACATATTCATTTTCTTCAACTTTTTCAATTTTATGGTCCCACCAATGTTTGGCTACAGGTAGCTTGTACTTTTTGCAGATGTTCCAGTGTATCATCCCTGCTACTTTGTTGTTGTTGTTGTTATTATTATTATTATTTGTGGGGGGGCTAAAATAAAGTGGAATGCTGTAGTTTCAGCAGCTTCTTTCTTTTTTGGAGACCATTCTTAGCTGACCTCCTTAAAACAATGCTTTGTGTTGTAGCCAGAGAATTTATTTCCATTTTGTGGGCTTTAAATGCTGTCTTGGCAGGAGCATAATGATTCAACTCTGTAGCTGTATCCTGTGGTATATACAGCATCTCAAAATGACAAATTAAGCTTTCAAAAGGGGACAAAATGTAATTCCAATCCAATTCCAGAACTCCTAGTTATCACCCATATGTGTTTAATAGGTATCTTCTTTTTTCCTTTTATATGTTTTTTCCTCTTTTCCCACCACATAACATAAAAGAAAAATGATATTATTAATCTGTGGCTTTGAACAAATTGTTCTAATTGCTTTCCTTTGGGGGAAACATTACCAGATAAATCTGTCCCTCTGAAGCTGGTGAAACACAGAGTTGGTTTACACAGAAGTCTCTTGGAGCAGGGCTTCTCAAAACCTGGGACCCCAGATGTTGTTGAACTATAGCTCCCATCATCCCCAGCTACAACAGTCAAAGAGGATGATGGGAATTGTAGTCCAACAACATCTGGTGACCCAAGTTTGAGCAGCCCTGTTTAACTTCTGTAACAAACCACCAGAGGTGGATCAGGCTGTATATGCATGACGCTGCAAGGATGTCTCTGCACTGCCCATCAGTGGAATAGATCAGGGCTGCACAGCTTTGGCCCTCCAGGTATGTTTGGACTACAGCTCCCATCATCCTTTGCCACAGTGGCCAATATCCAGGACTTATGGGAGTGGTGGTCCAACATCTGCAGGAGGGCTGAAGTTGTGCAGCCCTGGAATAGATAGTGTTGGAATGGAACCAGGCATGGAGGGAGGCCAGTGGCGGCCCGGGTTCAGCCCACTGCAGTGGCTTCCCTAGCCCCATCCCCTGTGTCAGACACCCGATGCAGGGGGAGTAGTTTAGCTCACAAAAGGGGCCGCTTGTTCACAAACAGGGCCGTTTGAGCTAAACTATGCCCCCGCGTTTGACATCAGATGCAGGGGGCATGGCCGGGGTGCGAGGCATGGCCCCTGAAGGGCGTGGCCCAGGTTCTTTGAACCCATTTGTGCAATGGTAGCTCCACCCCTGGATGACACAATATGTATAGTGGGGCAAGCTATGTGTGCCAACTCTGACTGAAGCTATTTCAGGAGATGTTTTCTCCCCAATATTTTTTACAATATCAAGTCATCTCTCCAGAACTGCTTTCAGAAATCACCTGTAGATGTATGCAGGTTCCTGGAGCTTTCCCAGACAGCAGGTTTACTGAGAGGCTTTACTGTGAGTTCGAATTTATCTCCAAAAAACCAATGCAAAAAGTGGAATTTTTTTTAACCCCAAATATAGATCAGGCTACACTAAAAGGCACAATGAAGAACCCGAATCATGTTTGAAGTGCTCCCCGATAGCTTGCAGGGCCTCCGGAGTAAATTTGGCCGATATGTGAACATTCCAGAACCCTCTCAATTCTGGAAGAGATGCAAACGGAAGGCTGGGTGTGAAAAACTTCCTGGAGATTCCAAGCCGAGCCTGGAGAGTTGGCTGGCAACGCCGCAGCCAGCTCCATTTCTCAAAATGCAGAACACTGAGGAAAAGGCTGAGTGGATTCGAGCAGGGCTGCTCAGGCTTGGGCATGATTGGAGTCGTGATCCAGCAGCATCAGAGGGCCCAAAGCTCAGAACCCCTAGGGTAGAGGCTGCAGCCTGGATTAGAAACTAGGACTGTGTGCGGTGGCAGCAGTGACTGCAGGCCTAAGCCTGCTCTCACAGATCCCCTTTCCCTGTGTGGACCAAACAGGGCATTGTTGACCAAGAGCACTTATCAGCCTTTTAACCTCTTTGCTTTGCCTGCAAAGCAAGGAGGTTAAGAGACTGTTAAGTGCTCTCCAGCAAGAATGGACTATTTTGCCCTCAAAACCCCTTTGCGGGAGCCACTTCAGGGGATAATGAGGGTGAGGGCCAGGCTGTTTGGCTCAAGATCCCTCATGGGTTTGTAAGGGTGGGTGGGTATTTTGATCAGGCTTCTTTTTGAAATCCTGGGTGAGTTGAGTTTTAATGTGTCTGGGACTGTCGGGAGATGGGGAGATGGGGTGTGTGTGTGTGTACCAAAGACAACCACAGGGTGGTCACCAGGAGTCGACACCGACTCGACGGCACACTTTATTATTTATCTTTATTCCAGTGGTGGTGGGGAACAGAAGAAGTAATGTTGACAGGTCAGCATGCCATTGCAGGGGAAGGGAAATCAGAAACTTAATGGCTCTTTCCCCTTCTGGCTGTCCTGCTAGCTCTTTGATCTTGGAAAGCAATGCCAACCACCCACAGAGCTCCTTTGTATGCCACGCCGGTCCAAAATTAACCTGAAATCATCCATGATTTGATTCTGGATGAAGGGGCTGATCTAGTATATATTACAGAGACTTGGTTGGGGGAGGCTGGTGGCCCAGTCTGGTCCCAGCTTCTCCCTCCAGGGTACTCTGTTGACATGCAGGGGAGGGGAAGTGGGCGGGTAGGTGGAGTGGCTGTGGTCTATAACAATATCTCCCTTGGCAGGATCCCTGTCGAAGTGTTTGACCATATTGAATGTGTGTACCTAAGTTTGGGGACCAGGGATAGACTGGGACTTCTGTTGGTGTACTGATCGCCCCGCTGTCTAATGGAGTCTCTTGCTGAGCTGACGGACTTGGGCTTGGGCTTGCTGTTGGAGCCTCCCAGGCTTGTGGTGCTGGAGGACTTCAATGTTCACTTTGGGACCAATTTGTCTGGGGCGGCTCAGGAGTTCATAGCAGCCACAACAACTATAGGCCTATTCCAAGTGGTCTTGGTACCAATGCATATTGCTGGTCACATGCTTGATCTGGTCTTTCACTCTGAACAGGATGGTGTTCCGTGGGTGGGGACTCCTGTGATTTCCCCATTGTCATGGATGGACCTCCATCTGGTTAAGTTTGGACTCATGACCACATCCCACCTCTGCAGGAGCGGGGGCCCCATTAGGATGGTCCGCCCAAGAAGGTTATTGGATCCAATAGGATTCCAAGAAGCCTTGGAGGGATTTAGTGTTGGCTTTGCTGGTGACCCTGTTGACACTCTGGTAGATACTTGGAATAATCAACTCACCAGGGCAGTGGACATGATCACTCCTAAGCTTCCTCTCCGACCCGCTTCAAAACAGGCCCCTTGGTATAGAGAAAAACTATGGGAACTGAAGCGGCGAAGGAGACAACAGGAGCGCAAGTGGAGAAAGACTCAATTAGAATCCGACAGATTACTACATAGAGCACATTTGAAGATCTATGCTCAGGCGATACGTGTGGCAAAGAAACAATTCTTTTCCTCCCATATCATATCCGCAAGTTCACATCCGGTGGAGTTCTTCAGGGTTGTGAAGGGGCTAATATACGCCCCTTCCCCCTTGAATCATTACTTGGAACCAATAATTACTCGCTGTGACATTTGTAATGAGTTTTTTGTGGACAAAATCTCTCGTATTCAGGTAGACTTAAATTCAAACTCCACAATTGTTACAGAGTCTGATGCTGAAGTGTCCAGCAGTTGATCTTATGTGATGACCCTGGATCAATTTCTGTTTGTGACTCCTGAGGATGTAGACAAGTTGCTTGGAATGGTGTGGTCTACCACCTGCCCTCTTGATCCTTGCCCGACATGGCTTATACTATCTGGCAGGGAGGCTGTTGTAGAGCGCCGGATAGAGATTATAAATGCTTCTCCAAGGGAGGGTAGGATGCCTCATTGTCTTAAGAAGGCAATCATTAGACCGCTTCGGAAGAAGCCTGCCTTGGATCCCTCAGAGTTAAGCAATTACAGGCCTGTCTCCAACTTTCCATGGATGGGCAAAGTGATTGAAAAGGTGGTGGCCTCCCAGCTCCAGGTGGTCTTGGAAGAAACTGATCATCTAGACCCCATTTCAAACTGGCTTTCAGGAGGGTTATGGGGTAGAGACTGCCTTGGTCGGCCTGATGGATGGTCTCTAATTGGGAACTGATGGAGTGTGACTCTGTTGGTCCCTTTGGATCTCTCGGCGGCTTTTGATACTATTGGACCATAGTATCCTTCTGGAACGTCTGAGGGGATTGGGGGTGGGAGGCACTGCTTTGCAGTGGTTTCATTCCTAACTCACAGGTAGATTCCAGATGGTGTCTCTTGGAGACTGTTGTTCTTCAAAATCTGAACTTTCCTGTGATGTCCCTCAGGGCTCCATATTGTCTCTGATGTTTAAGATCTACATGAAACTGCTGGGAAAGATCACCAGGAGATTTGGTGCAGGTTGTTATCAATATGCTGATTACACTCAAATCTATTTCTCCATGTCAGCATCATCAGGAGAAGGCATAACCTCACTAAATGCCTTCCTGGAAGCAGTAATGGGCTGGATGTGGGATAACAAACTGAGACTGAATCCAGATAAGACGGAAGTACTTATTGTGCGGGGTTGGAACTCGGGAGACAATCTTGATCTGCCAGTTTTGGATGGGGTCACACTCCCTGGGAAGGAATAGGTATGCAGTCTGGGGGTGCTTCTGGATCCAAACTTCTCTCTGGTGTCCCATGTTGAGGCAGTGGCTGGAAGTGCTTTTTATCAGTTTCAGCTGAAATGCCAGCTACGTCCATTTCTTGAGATGAATGACCTCAAAACGGTGGTAAATATGCTGGTAACCTCTAGGCTGGATTACTGCAATGCACTCTATGTGAGGCTGCCTTTGAACGTAGTCCAGACACTGCAGTTAGTACAGAATGCGGCAGCCAGGTTGGTCTCTGGGTCATCTAGGAGAGACCATATTACTCCTGTGTTGAAAGAACTACACTGGCTGCCGATACATTTCTGGGCAAAATACAAGGTGCTGGTTATTACCTATAGAGCCCTAAGCTGCTTAGGCTCTGGGTATTTAAGATAATGTCTTCTTCACCAGGAGTCCTACCACCTGTTAAGATCATCTGGAGAGGTTCGTCTGCAGTTTCTGCCAACTCATTTGGTGGCTGCTCAGGGATGGGCTTTCTCCGTTGCCAGGGGTGTATGTAGGGTGGGGCAGGCAGGGCACGTGCCCTGGGCGCCACTTGAAGGGGGGCGTCATTTTGTAAAATTAAAAGATTAAAAAAATGGCTACTGAAAACAAAATGGCCACCGTGCATGCTCAAATGGCCTCTGTGAGGCCCTGGGCCATGCAAGGCCTTGCAGTGGCCATTTGAGCATGCACGGTGGCCATTTTGTTTTCAGCGACCATTTTTTTTTTAAAAAAGATTATTTTTAAAAATGGCCACAACACATGCTCAAATGGTCCCTGCGAGGCCCTAGAGGCCAGCGGAGGGAGGGGGAACCTTTTCAGACCCCCTGGGGCCTTTAGAAAGCCCCCTGAAGGGGCTACAGGTAATTTTTTTTAAAAAAAATTAAAAATAAATAATATAATCTAAGACACTGTACACATATTTAGATTGGCACTATGTACAGAGAATCAGGGCTTGTGAATACTGAACTGAAGCTTATGAGCTAGGATTGTATTCATTTGCTCTTACTTTGCTCTTGTGATAAGTGAGTTAAATGTGATGTCTTAATAATATGGCTATTAATGGTGAGTTTGTCTTTGAATCAGTGTGAAATCCTTAGTATTAAGGCCCACTGGGAGTTTCTTGCTCTCTTTCTCTCATTTTAACTGTCTTTCTGAAATACTAAAATATATTCCCAGCAGTGACACAGTTTACTCTGCATATCCTTTAATTATTTTCAGAGTATCTTGGCAAAGTCCAGTTCTCCATTTAATTTTAAAACTTATGTAATAGTGATGCTACAATGCATAGTAGAGAATCAGACAGGCACTTCTGTTTAGCTTTCCAAGTACACCTCCTCCACATAGTATTTGGGTATTTCATGAGCCCCAGCATACTGAAATTTGTAGTTTTCCAGCATTTTTTGGTCTGGCTACGTCCACTGCTAAATAGTTTTTTAAATATTAAAAGATTAATGAGCTTGACTTGTATTTTTCAGCTGATATAATGGTAAAGTTATCTGAAAGCTGGGTGTCAGATGTTTGGACAGGGGGTGCAATTTCAGTGTTTGCCCTAGGCGCTATTTTCCCTAGATACGCCTCTGTTGCTGCCACTGGACTTTGGAATGCATTCCCTGTTGAAATAAGAGCCTCCCTATCTCCGGCAACTTTTACAAAGGCACTGAAGACACATTTATTCACCCAGGCTTTTAATTAGATTTATGGTTTCAATTTGTAATGTTGGCTTTAAATGATTTTAATGTGAATGATTTTCATGTTTAAATGATTTTAATTGTTTAATTGATTTAATGTTTTAAATGATTTTAATTGTAAACCGCCCAGACACATGTTTTGGGCAGTATAAAAGTATGTTAAAAATAAATAAAATAAAATAAAATAAAATAAAGGGAAAAGATGTTTCTCTTTTCTGGAGTCCTTTATGAGCAGAGAGAGGATTTTTTTTTTTTTTGCATGTGTAGCCTAAGACTACAAGAAATAGTCCATTTCCACATTTCTTGGGAAATGTGATTGGAAGAGAATTTATGGAGGGTGACGGCAATAAATTGACCTTGGCAAATTATTAGAGGCTGTTTGCAATGGAGAAGATAACTATTACTACTGCTACTAATAATAATACTATTTATTTTTATTTTTAACATTTTAGATTACGCTCTTCCTCCAAGGAGTCCAGTGCGGTGTACTACATACTTCAGTTTCTCCTCCCAACAACCCTATGAAGTAGGTTAGGCTGAGAGAGAAGTGACTGGCCAAGAGTCACCCAGCAAGTATCATGGCTAAATGGGGATTTGAACCCATTTTGTTTATTTAGCACATTTCTGTATACTTGTTATATTAAAAAAGTCCTTGGGCGGTTCACAATCTAAAAACCATTAAAACATTAACACGATTAAAACAATTTAAAAATACAAATAAAAACTCTAAAAACCGAAGTTTCTAAAACTTCCTTTGCTCCTATGATCATATCTCATTCCATATTTTGACTGCATAGAGATTGAAATACAAGACTTTTTTGGTATAAATTCTATTCAAAACCATTAAAAGCTGTTATTAAATGGCGCGAAGTACAATATAATTTTCAGATTTGAAAAGTACAACTTCTATTTTTATTGCCATCCTTTATATAGATTTTTAAAAAATTGTATCAGGCGCCGTTGTAAAACTTTTGTTAACATGCTGTGCAATGCAACACCGCTGTTTCTGACCTGCTGGAGCTGCTGTGCATATGCAAGCTAGCCTTGGCGGTATTGTGCAAGGGTGCAGTTGCCAAACTCCTTTACAACCACACCACTGGCACTTGCACAGCACTCCTTGGAAGTAAGGCTGCACAAGTGCCTGTGTGCTGTTTTAAGCAGTTGTGCAACTGTGCCCTTGCACAATATTGCCAGGGCTTGCTTTCATGTGTGCAGCAGGTAAGAAGCCCTGGGGTTGCATTGTGCAGCATGTCGGCCCTTATTCTTTTATCACCTGAAAGGTTGCATGATGAGTCATTCCCATTCCCATTTGGCAGAGTAGAACCAGAAATGCCATCTCCCAGATCCATCTAAGGCAGGCCTGCTCAACGTAGAACCACCGCCCCCCCGCCGCTGTTTCTGGACTACAACTCCCATAATCCCCAGCCACAGTGGCCAATAGCTAGGGATTATGGGAGTTGTAGGCCAACATCTGCAGGAGGGCTGAAGTTGAGCAGCCCTGATCTAAGGAGATCTATATTTCTACCCTGCCTTTAGCAGTGCCACATTCATTTATGTCCAAGCAAGCTATCCAGGAACAAATCCCCAATGTTGTCAAGACAAGCCTCAGAGGTTTAAAACCTCCTGGTGGTATCTTTACACTGAGTCATACGGCTCTCGTTGGCACAGGCCCTCCTCGGTAACTGGCCCCTCATCATCACCTAGTCCAGGTATAAATAACTCACAACAGTCCCAGCAAATCTCATGATATCTCAGCCTGAAACGAGATCTTGTTCCAAGATATCCCAAGAGTTCCAGCAGACTAAACTCTCAGCCCCATCACCACAGTTGGATACTCTTTCCTGCTGGGGCCATTTTAGCCTAGAATCAACCCTATTAAGCCCATCCATTGGCCAGAAGGGGGGGCACACAAACACAAGCTGAGCTCTCCCAGTATTTGGGGTAAGCATTCCCCAACAAGCAGGCATATAATTTTCTGACTTGTGCATCTGATGTGTGACCTGCGGAAGGATGCGCTCTGTCTGCTCTGTGGGATGACAGGCTAAGCAGAAGAGGAGTCACCCCCACAAATCCAACATGGATTAGTGAGAACCCTCTGCTGGGCAGCAGTATTCGAAGCCCAGTACATACATCAGTAAATAAATTTGGTCTCTGGTCTCCAGAGTGCATAGGAGAACCTGATGCTACTACTATTATTACTACTATGACAAATATGTATATACAACAGAAGTGCTCAAATGTGGTTGACATAGAAAATAAATAAATAATAAATTTGATGATTCCCTGACCCCAAAGGGTTCAATCTAAAAGGAAATATAAGGTAGACACCAGTAACAACTACTGAAAGGATGCTGTGCTGAGGCTGGATAGGGCCAGTTGCTCCCCCTGCCCCCCCACCCCGCTAAATAGAAGAGATTCACCACTTTAAAAGGTACCTCTTTGCTCAGTTATCAAGGGAATTGCTCAGTTAGCATATCACTAGATCCCAGAGAAAGGATAGGGTAGCTAAGTGGCATTTGTAATTGGTATGCAATTAATATTATTCCTGTGAAGGAGAGGTTTACTCTCATGTGCTTTCAAATGCACATCTTGCTCTACCTTCTTGTGCAACTATTTGCTTGACATCTGGTTTATGCATGTCAAGAGCTGCACTGGGCCAAGAATGGTTCAGAGGTCTCGGGTTCAGATTCTAGGAATTAGCTCCCAAGAAGTCACCCCAGAATATGTCAGGCATTTGTACATGAGGCAATCTGAACAACACCATTATCTGAGTGGAGTAAGTAATTTGGTCTGATAATTTGTTTGAAAAACAGAGCAAGATTTAGAGAATGGCTTGACATGGACATGCCAGCCCCAAACTAGGCAACAAAAGTGGAGATAAGAGAAAGGGATCTTCCCACGCAGATCAGAGCTGAGTGGAGGAGAGGCAATTTTCTTTTTAGAATAGTTTCATGCCAGTTCTTTTGAGATTCACTCTCATGTAATTAGGCTGAAGGCTTTCAGTGGCTCAGGTTTTGACTGGCCTTCACAGGCTAGGTTTCTTGCAGAACTTATGCCCCTTCAACCTCCTTTATGATTAATTGGTTCACATCCTGAAACACACAGGAGAAGTCAGGTATTTCAGTGGATGTGGGGGATGACAATTTATTATGACTGGAACAAGGTCACTGATTCATAAATTTCAAAACCTTAATCTTATGGTATTAATGAATCTGGGGGTCGGTTGGTGACTAAAAACTGTATAGCCTCTGCCATGATTCATGCGTGTAGTGGCAGCCACAGAGTACAGAAAAAGAAACCTAAATATCTGCTTAGATAAAAATCCTTGTACCTGGTTTGTTCCCTCCTCCACTCTGTTGCAAGGATCTGCATTTCCAGTATATTCTTGAGATTCATGATTTTACTCTGTCATTTTATTATGGGGCTGTTCTAGAATTTCAAAGCAAACATACAGTTAGAATTGTCTTATAATAGCAATAAGGCAGGCGTGACATCTGCAATTGAAATTGAGAGCTGCAAGCACAGATAGTCCTCCAAGGTTTAGAATGCTTTCCCAGCATGCTTTGCACTATCAGCAGACTGGAATGTCTTGTGACATCAGCTCCCCTGTCAAGAGTTCTATTTTATAACTGCTTCCCTCATAAACACAAAGTATTTTTTGTTGATTTAACTAAGAGTATTTTCAGAAACAACTCAATTTTCTGCTTCCCTTTTCCCTTTCTGACTCCACCCCCCCACCCCCCCACACACTACAGAATTCTCACTGGGACAAACCTATCAACAACAAAACAGAAAAGATTACTTGATAGAATGCAACACATCCCTCCTCTTTATAATCACCAAAATTGAAAATTCAGTGACAAAGTTTGAAGTCTTTTAGATGGTCTCCTGCCACACACACTTCTAATTCTTGGGTTCTCTGGCACAGGAGCTGTTAGTGATGTTTTTTTTTTTCTGGTAAAGAGGATTGTCCATCACTTTCATCAGCCTCTTCTGTGAGGTCAAAGCTGGAGGCAAAATAAAATTTCTCTCCAGTTCCTCTCTTGAGATCAGACTCCCTTCCCTCTTGTCTCATAGTATGCATGCTTGGAAGTCTCAGACGCTTCCATTTCTTTCCATCATCTAATATGACAGAATCTCTTCCGATTGTTCAGAATATTGGGAACATCCCTTTCTCACTTTATAAGGCAACCATACTTAAAGTTCCCCACGTGAAATGTTTGTTATTTCGCACCCCATTTCTGATCCACATGCAATTTGTATTTTTGTTGCATTTCTCTTACCTAATCGTAAATCTCTGCATTCTCAGCGTGAGATGGCTCGGAAAGCCCTATCAGTTGTTGCCATTGGGTAAGTTTGGTGGTAGCTTTGTGTCCTCTCAGCAGTTCAAAAGGTGATTTTCCTGTAGTAGAATGAGGAGTAGTTCAAGAAGCAAATAGAGTTTCATGGATTGTCTCTTTCCAGGGTTGTTGCGTAGTAGCCAGTTGTAAACTTTCTTTCACTAATCTGTTCATTCTTTCCACTGAGCCATTCCCTTGAGGATGGTACAAGGAAATAGTCTTGTGTTTTATCCCATGGTTATGCAAATAATGTTCCATTTCACGTGAGGTGAGCTGTGTCCCATTGTCAGTCACTAGCTCTTTAGGAAAACCTTCTCTTGCAAAAATTGCAGCGATGAACTGGATCACTTTGTTTGCAGTAATGTTGTTGGAAAATTAAGCTTTTGGACACCTGGAATAATAATCCACCATCATTATAACAAATCTTTGTTTTGTGGGTTGGTTATTAAAAGGCCCCATTATAACCAGAGCAAGTTTTCCCCAGGACCATTGGGATATTCTACTGGAGTCAAGGGGGTGGTAAATGTCTTCTGTGATTTGTCAGATACAGCACAAGCCATACAGTGCCTGATAAAACTTTCAATGTTTTTGTTCATACCTGGCCATCTAAAACTTTCTCTGAATCACCTTTTAGTCAAGCTAATGCCCAGGTGACATACGTGAGCAATTTTGATCACTTTTGCTTGTAAGGAGGTTGGCAACACCAAATGATCAGTCTTCATCACCCTCTTATTGAGAAGAGACCGCTCATTTGCTACGTGCATGTATGGTTGAAGATGTTCTGGTACCTTATTTTTGTGTGGACATCCATTATTTATGTAAGGTTTAAGTTCAGTAAGCACTTGATCAGCACTGAGGGCTGCTTTCCACTCAGAAAACATGATAACTCCATGAGTGGATGAAGCTATTTGCGCAATTATTACTCCTTCATCCTCATCTTCTGGGATCTTCTCTTGGCCTGGAAGTGGAAGTCAAGATAAGCAATCTGCAGTTGTATTCCAAAGACCTGGAAGATATTCCACCTGAAAATAAAAATCCACAGGGCTGCTGATCCATTTGGCTATTCTTGGGGTTGCTTGACTTGATGCCCGAGTAGTAAATAAAGCAGATAAGGATTTATGGTCTGACTGTAAAGTGAATTTTCTGCCCCACAAGTAAGTCCTGAAGTGCCTCACTTCCCAGAAACGTGCTAGAACTTCTTTTTCAATGATAAAATACATCTGCTCTGATGCAGTAAGCACACTGGAAGCAAAAGCAACTGTAACTTCCCTGTCCCCTTTTTGCTAGGTCAATCAGGGGCATAACTATAATAGGGCAAGGGGAGACAGTTGTCTGGGGGCCTACTGCCTTGGGGGCCCCCCAGAGGCAAGTCACATGACTGACTCCCCCAGCTGCACACCCGCCCGGGCTTCCTTCAGTTGTATTCATCCTCCGAAATTGATGTGAGTGTTAAGACCTGGAGCTACCAGAACAGCATGTCTTTTTCAAGTACCATTAAATAAATGACTTGAATCGTCCACAATTTACAAAACCTGTTAAAAAATAATTTAGGATGGTGTTCTATTGTGGCACATAGGAGATATAAGATTTCTTTACTTCATGAGCTGAGCTTCAATGGGGGGGGGGGCATTTTAAAATCTTGTCTCTGGGCCCACTCCAACCTTGCTACGCTCCTGGGGTCAATCCAGCACTCAAATCATATTCAGAAGCATTCGTGATTACAATAGTGTGCCTGTTGGGTGTCAAAAGAAGTGAGAGCAGGGCTTTCAGCAATGGCCAATTTGATAGTCTGAAAACTAACCGTGCAGGATGCATCCCAGTTTAAAAATTCTTTTAAAAAAGAAAACACAATGGAGCAACTTTTGAGGCAAATTGTCTAACAAATTGAGAGTAACACAGAGTCCTAAAAATGATTGAAGTGCATCCTTGTTGTGTGGTTCTGATGCTTCCCAAATAGCTTTCACCAAGTCTGTTTTGGGATGTACACCACTCTGAGATTTTGTGTGTCCCCAACAAGTATATCACCAAGTGTGTGCAAAACTGACATTTCTCTGCAGAGATAGTAAGTCTGTGTTGTCGGAATTTTCTTTAGACTTCTGTCAGTTTAGCATCATGCTCCTCATTGGTTTTGCCATACACTAAAATGTCATCCTGAAAGTAAGTGATGCCATACATAGTCCCAAAAATTGCATCCATCATTTGTTGGAATACCGAAGCTGCAGAGGCTAATCCAAAGGGCAGTCTTTTGTATTGAAAAAGACCCTCTGGGGTAATGAAGGCTGTGTATTTGCACGAATTTTTGAGCAGAGGAATTTGATGGTATGCCAGAGACAGGTCCAAAGTTGTGAACACTGAGGCCTCTTTCAGAGTAAGCAGCATTTCATTGATATTGGGTAATGGATGACAATCCACTACCATGTTGGAGTTCACATCTCTTAAATCTATGTACATTAGAAGTGTACCGTTTGATTCCCACACAAAAACAATGGGAGAGACCCATCCTGATGAATCAACAGGTTTTCTGATTTTAGCATGCTGTAGTCTTAAGAGGTCCTCTCTAAGTGGTTGGTGCAATGCTATGGGTATGTTCCTCACTTTGTGTTGTCCAGGTATTGCATTTACCTTCACCTTAATTTTATGTTTGGATTGTATGGCAGTGCCAGGAGTATCAGCAAAAACATCCGAGAAATCAGCAATCATATCAGCATATAGATGCTGCATCATCTGTAATACGGGTTCCCTGCTATTTGGGTCTAACACTATCCCAATATTTTCAGCCCTTTACTGAGACACTTTCCCTTCTGCAGTACATCCTTTGTATTCCAGGACAGCACTGAAGTATCCATTTATGGCAATAGAGGAACCTCCAGATCCTCATGGGTGCATGTCTGAAGGCTGCATGTGCAGATCGGACATAGGAAGGTGTTTCTTGTAAAGCAAATGGGAAATGATAGTGTATGGAGAACCAGAATCAGCCAGCATCCGCACTGCATGGCCATTAGGTTTAATTTGACAATGTGGAGTAGCAGGCTCTGATTCTGTCACACTTAGAATGCTATCAGGAAGTGGTTCATCTGCCTCATTCTTATCATAAGGCTTGAAGAAATATACATGCAAAGTGCTGGAGAGCGAGAGAGAGCGCGAGCAAGTTGCCATAGCAACCATACATGGAATGTTGAGAGGAGAATTTGAATAGAGACAGAGTTAGTTAGGAGTTGGTAAGGTACTGAATAGGACTGGGGAACAGAAAACTCTAGCTCATACCTAAGAGATATATTTAGAAAGAAGATCAAGATACACTGTGTTGAGTCTAGTAGTTGACTTATTTGGCAAGATTGTAGTGAAGTTTATGTGCCCTGCTTTGCAGAGATCCTTATTTCCATCTTTTGCAAATAATAAACTTGTTCTTATTTTGTTTTTACAGTTTAAGCATTTTTTTATAATGCACAGAATACATATGCCTATCCTGCAGGGGCATAGCTAGGGGAGAGGGGGCCCGTGTTCATCTCTCTCTCTGGCACCCTCCCCAGAGTGAGGGAGATAATGAAGAAAATAGGGAGGAGTGGAGCTGGAGGGCCCTCAGGAGCTGGGGGCCTGTGTTCTTTGAACCTTTTTGCTCAATTGTAGCTACACCCCTGCTATCCTGCACTCGTGAGGCTAAGTGACCAAGAGGTTATTTATTGAGAGCAGGCTAAAAGACAATCATACGGTAGCAGCGAAAAAAAGTAATCCTCTATAATAAGAAGCTACAGCGTGATCCCGTGCCTGTCTTTGGCCCATGTCTTTCTCGGCTGTTCTGGGCATGCGCAGAGCGCATGCCCAGAACGGCCGTGAAAGATACGGCCGTCCTGACACGGGCGGCCATGTTGGTGAAGCAGCAGCGGGGGAAACTGGGCCGAAAACTGAAACTGGGAAACTGGAAACTGGGCCAAAAACTGAAGCAGCAGCGGGGGAAATGGGAAGGCTGAGCCGGCAGCGGGGGAACCGGGAGGGTTGTGAGAGTAGCGGAGGAACCGGGAGAGCAGCGGGGAAGAAAAAAAAAAAGGCTGGGAGAAAAGAACAGAGTGGGGGGGGTACCTTTAAGAGCGGCGGGAGGGTTTACTTACCCCTCCTGCCGCTCTCTCACTTGCCGCCAGCAGCCGCCCCCGCCCCCCCCCCCCCGATTAAGGGCCAAATCGGCCCAAACAATTGCCGCTGCCGCCCTCCCGCCCGCCCCCATCTGATTAAGGGCCAAATCGGCCCAAACAACTGCCACCGCTGCCGACCGCGCGCCCGCCCTCCCAGCTGCCCGAGTCCTCCTCACCCCCGTCTTCGGCCCTCGTCAGTTGGGCGATCATCAGGGTCCATAATCGGAGAAGGAGAGAGGAGCTCGCAAACAGAGCTCCTCTCTCTGCAAAGCCTCTGCCTGAACTGGCGGTTTGGGTGCAAAGGACAGTTCGGGCAGAGGCTTTGCAGAGAGAGGAGCTCTGTTTGCGAGCTCCTCTCTCCTTCTCCGATTATGGTCCCTGATGATCACCCGAATGACGCGGGCCGAAGACGGGGGTGAGGTGGACTTGGGCAGCTGGGAGGGCGGGCGCGCGGTCGGCGGCGGCGGCAGTTGTTTGGGCCGATTTGGCCCTTAATCAGGTGGGGGGTGGGCGGGAGGGCGGCAGCAGCAATTGTTTGGGCCGATTTGGCCATTAATCAGGTGGGGGGGCGGGGGCCGCTGCTGGCGGCAAGTGAGAGAGTGGCGGGAGGGGTAAGTAAACCCTCCCGCCGCTCTTAAAGGTACCCCCCCACTCTGTTCTTTTCTCCCGGCCTTTTTTTTTTTCTTCCCCGCTGCTCTCCCGGTTCCTCCGCTACTCTCACAACCCTCCCAGTTCCCCCGCTGCCGGCTCAGCCCTCCCAGTTCCCCCGCTGCTGCTTCAGTGCTTCACCTCAGGATGTTTCCTCATTCCTTTTGCTACCTCAGCCGCTCTGGAAACGTGTTTTTGGACCAAAAGCGGGATATAAATCCAGATACGATGCGGCCACGTTTTGAATAAACTGTACGGTTCTGGTTGATGCCTCTTAAAAAGGAGATTCTATCACGGCTCTGGCTTTCCTCCTCCTCCGCCGCTGCCGCCACAAGTGCCTACCCAGAGTTTTGCTTCCCATGTCGACTCGACTAGCAAAAGGGCTTGGCCGAGCTCCGAGTCATCGTGAGAACTCCGCCTGCCACCTCCCCCCCTTGCCCGCCTCAATGGTCTCATCTCCTGGGCCTGAACGTTCCAACCCAACTCCGCGGCCTGCACACCAATGAGAACGTCTCCAGCGGCGTCACGAGGAGGACGCAACCATTCCAGGGGCAGCAGCGGGGGAAGAGGCGAGGGTCGTCATCAAGGCTGCTGCCAGTGTGGGCTGTCCGGCACCTGGCAGGGCTTGCTGCTGCTGCCTTGCAGAGTCCAGCCTGGCAGCAGGGGTGGGGAGGGGGAGAGAGAGAGTCTCACCCCCTTGCAAGGACTCCTCAGCCCCAGGCAGATGCCTCTTTCTCCCTTGCAGGGAGTCCTCCTTGTGGTGGTTGTGGGTCAGCAGGGTCTCAAGAGGCAGGAGGGAGCCGAACTCCTTGAGTCTGTCTGTGTGAGGGCCTAAAGGAGTAATGACCAGTATTTTGTATTTCCCCCAGAAATGTATCAGCAGCCAGTGCAACTGTTTAAGTATAGGTATAATATGGTCTCTCCAGGTTGCCCCAGAGACCAATCTGGCTGCCGCATTTTGAACTAACTGAAGTTTCAGAACTACATACAAAGGCAGCCCTATGTAGAGCGCATTGCACAAGTCAAGCCTGGAGGTTACCAGTGGGTGCACCACTGTTTTAAGATCATTCTCTTCAAGGAATGAATGCAGATGTCTAATCAGCCAAAGCTGATAAAAGGCGCTCCTAGCCATAGCCTCTACCTGAGATACTAGGGTGAGGCCTGGGTCTAAGAGCACCCACAAACTGCGTACCTGTTCCTTCTGGGAGAGTGTAACCCCATCCAGAACAGGAAGATCTATCCCATTCCTCAGATTCCAGTCCCCCACAATGAGCACCTCCATCTTACGTGGATTTAGCTTCAAGTTGTTATCCCTCATCCAGCCCATTACTGCCTGTAGGCAGGCATTTAGGGAATGAGTGCCATTACCTCCTGCTGCTGATGATGATGATCACGATCACTAGATTTGAGTGTCATCAGCATATTGATAACACCCAGCACCAAATCCCCTGATGACCTCACCCAGTGTTTAGACTGAACAGCTTGGATTTCAGGAGGTTGGTTTTCAGGTACCAAAGAGAGTGATTTGGCACAAAAGAGCATTTTTCACCCTCTTAGCCATTTCTATAACTTTATCCAAGGTACATTTCTGGTCCAATAGCAGTTTTTCACGCAGTTTGGAGCAGTTTGTTTTCATAACAATCTGATCCCTGATCGGTTCATCAGTAAGGCTGGCAAACGTACAGGTTACACTTGAGGCATGCAATGCTGTGATCTATTGCTCAATTCACCAGGCATTTGGAATCTAGAACAGAACTTGTAACATTCAGCATTCACATTCAAAGTAGGCTTGAAGAGCAGCTTCATGAGAATTGGCATCCCTTTTGAAGTTGGCAGGAAAGGGCAAGTTATATATTCTTTGGCCTTCAGGGTCCAGACAGGGAAACAATATAGCTTTCTGCTTTGCTGGAGGAAAATCAAGGGTCTGTATGGTGAGGAGGTAATTGCAGGAATAGGACCTCCATTGTTTCCAGGGAACAGCAGGTTCTTCTGGGGTGGACAAGAAAAAAGGTGGTGGTGAGATCTTAGCCATTTTGCAGTGGGTATCCAGGAAACGGCAGAGTTCAGGATTGAGAAGGGGGAAATCCCTTCAGGGGTTGTGCAGGTCAGAAACAATTAGTGGCAGACTGGCAGTGATAGCAGAAAGTAGTTCAGGAATGTAGCCCCAGTAATGAAACGACTAATGAGATTGTAGGAACATCCACAAGTTTTGCAGGTTCACATGCTTACCTGGTTCAAAATCTCATTGCTAAATGTTTTATAACTGCTTCCCTCATAAACACAAAGTAATCTAGATTTAACTAAGAATTTATTCAGAAACAACTCTATTTTCTCCTTTTCCTTCCCGTCCCTTTTCCTTTCTGACTCCACCCCTCCCACCCACCCGACACACTGTACAGGATCTACACTGGGACAAACTTCTCAACAACAAAACATAAAAGATGACTAGATAGAATAAAAGTTCTCATCTTTGCAAGCATGGGATTGAGACCACACACTTGTTGAGATAACATTTAATTATAAGGGTAGACTTTTGTATCTGCTTTCCTTGTAAACCCAAAATGTCTCTTGTAGGCTTAAGTTAGACCTTTATTGAGAAATAACTCCGTTTCACTCCTCTCCTTTATTTCTTCTCTCTCCCTCTGCCCCTCTAACTCTGCCTCCCCCCCCCCCAGCAAGGTTACACAACTTCGGCCCTTCTGCTGTTGTTATTGGACTACAGCTCCCATCATCCCTGACTATTGGCCACTGTAGCTGGGAATGATGGGAGTTGTAGTCCAGCAATAGCTGAAGGGCCAAATTTATGAAGCCCTGCCCTACAGGATCCCCACTGGGACAAACTTCTAAATAACAAAACTGATTATCTTGATACAGAGGACTAAACAAATTGTGTCACTCCCATCTTAGTCACTGAAGTTTTATGACTAATTAGGCTCACCAAAGAAACTGCTCAAGCTCTTTGAATTTTGTGACTTGTTGAGAGATAAATACTGCTTCTGGCCTTGCTACATGAAAGGAACTCCTGCTTCTCTTTGCTCCAAGGCTCTTCTTCCAGCTTCCTGCTCCACAAATCTGTTTGTATTTGTTTGCAGTGTGCACACTATCTCCCCCCACCCGGCGACTTGTTGCCAAATTAGAAGCTGGCTGGTGCTTCACAGCAGTAGCCCTAAAGGCTGTTCCTGCTCTGTGTGTGCTCAGTGGCATTTTATCTTTAGATCTGTGTCTTTAAAACAAAATTTGGTTCGTTTGAAAGGAGAAACGCGCTCTGCACATGACCAGAGACAGTCTGCCCTAGGTCTCAGAACTTTGAAACAAAAAGATGGCAACATTGTCCATTAGAGAGCCCAAGCCAAGGGAGACAAATCCCAGGAAGAGTAATGTTCTAAGGAATCCTCCATAAATTGCCAAACTAGAACATACCAGTTTGATTCTAAAGTTAGATTCTATTAATTTACGACTAGGGGATTCTCTCGCACTACATGTGATGCATACACATTGCAAAGCATAGCAGGTTGTGTTATTGTTGTTCTGAATAGTAATTGTGCTGATCTGGTATACATTAGGGCTTTGCACAGAAATTGCACATTTTGGTTCCCTTGCATTTCTGATTTTCTCTATATTTCTGTGTGTGACTGTCAATTGAGGGTAATACTCCATACATCTGACAAAGGGGACTCTGCAACACGAAAGCTTATGCAACAATTCTTTAAAGTGCCACAAATGTCTCTTCCATTGTGCTGTAACAGACTAATATGGGGACTGTGTTTGTCAGGAATAACTTGCCATCTGTAAAGTTTGTTACACTTTTTATGACACTTCACCTTTGCATATGTTGACCCATTTTAATCATGGACTAATCCCTCCCCCTCCCCTCTGCCCCGGCTTAATATATGACATGCTATACCTATTCAGACATTACGGTATACTGTATGTGTGTTCAGGTTTTTTCCCCTTTCTTTTTTTTCAGGGACTGTCAAAAAGTGACTCCAAGTGGCACTCATCCCCAAAATTTCCCCACTTCCCAATCCACCAGTGACAGCAAAGTGTCAGACTATATAGTCATAGTATATTATGGTTATGCCTATGCACAGATCCTGGCATTTCTCACAGGCGGTTCCAAGCCTCAATGTATAGCAAAAGCCTGACATTTTGAGGAAAATTAAAGTAGTCTGTCCAATTAAAATTAAAAGGACAAGATTGAGAATGCCCAACGTGTCCTTTTCTGATGGACTACTCTGAGTAATTTTCCTCAACATGTCAGCCAGCAGGTAATAACCTATGGGAAAATATGCAATACTTGGGAACTTTTATTGTGAGTATCTGATGAAATGTCAGCATTTTTTTTCTAACTATGATGTGTGTTAACTATATTTATATTTATTTATTTATCATATTTATATACTGCATGATATATACATATCTAGGCAGTGTGCACTATTTAAGTTACAATATAAAAATAAAAGCAAACAGTTCACTTTCACAGAATAAAAAAATTAAAAACAGTTCACAGAGTAAAACAAAACAATTTCACAGAATAAAACAGTTTAAAATTAATTTTCTGTGGGTAACCAGTATGAGAAAAGATTTGGAGATACAACAACATGCTATCAGACAGTCTTTTTTGTGTTTGGGATAAATATACCAAAAAATAATAAGTCCAAGATTATCTCCTTTGGCATCAATTTTTGAACATTTACTTTTATGAAGAAGAATCTTCTTACAAGTACAAATTTTGGAAAGACAATTTATATACTTTGCAAAGTTTAACTCAAGACTTAACACAGAGCAAGTCAGAATCTGCATCTCAACAACCACCTTGCTTTCAACAGGTCCAGATTAGTTTGATAGTATGGAAAGAGTTACAAATACAAGGTGGAAAACCTAGATAACTGACTGACTTTGAAGACTTAATCAGCCGAAATAAGGACAATTTGTTGGGGAAAATATATAATCTGTTGCTGAAATATGACACAGAGACGGAGCAGGTTAAAGAATGCATGATAAAGTGGATGCAGAATTTCAACAGGACGATTGATTTTTCTGACTGGGAATACCAGTGGGGAGAAAATGTTAAATTTACAATGTGTTATAACCTAAGGGAAAACTGGTATAAGATGTTTTTCAGATGGTACATGGCCCCCGTGATAATTAATAAGATAGATAATTCATTCTCAAAAAACTGTTGGAAATGTAATTACCAACCAGGGTCATTTTTCCATATGTGGTGAACCTGTAATAAGGCTCAGTTGTATTGGAAGCAAATTCATGAGAAAATGGAACAAATTCTAGAGATTAAATTTCCTTTTTTACCAGAAATCTTTCTTTTAAGTATGACAAAACCTTATATTCCTTCTAAATGTAAAGAGCTGTCTTTATATATGATTACCGCAGCCAGGACTTTATATGCTCATAATTGGCGCGTTTCTGAAGTCCCGTCTTTAAATGATTGTTTTTTGAAATTATGGGATTATGCCTCAATCTCTAAAGTTTCAGTTTATATGAATGAAGTCTCAACTGAGTCATTTATGTCAACTTGGGATCCCTTCATAAACTTTAATATTCAACAAGGACATAATTTATTCTCATTGTCTGGATTTGATTTGTGAAGCTTTATGTACCCAGCTTTATGCAACCAAGCATTGATCAGATGTAATCAAATGTTGAATACTGCTGCCAAATTTTCTTAGAACTGTTAATATATTCAGAATGTTTTCTTTCTAGTACTTGCGTAAAGAAATATCATGACACTGTTTTTCTTTTCTTTTGCTTATGTTTCAATAGAATTGAAAAAATGTTTTTTTTTAATTAATTTTAATTAAAAGCTTGAGAAAACAGGTGTATCTTAAGGGTTTTTTTTTTAAAGCAATCAGAGATGGAGAAGCTCTTATTTTGACAGGGAGTGTATTCCAAAGCCCTGGGGCAACCACAGAGAAGGCCCAGCCCTGAGTTGCCACCAGGTGAGCCAGAGACAACCGTAACCAGACCTCCCCAGGTTTCATGACCAAGAAGACGGTCTCTTAAGTACCCTAGGCCTAAGCCATTCCGGGCTTTATAGGTAATGACCAGCACTTTGTATTTCACTTGGAAACATATTGGCAGCCAGTGCAATTATTTCAGAATCAGTGTTACATAGTCCCAGCGGGTTATCCCAGAGACTAACCTGGCTGCCACATTCTCTACCAATTATAGTTTCTGTACTATGTACAAAGGCAGCCCCATGTTGAGCATTACAGTAATCAAACCTTTCTCAACCTGAGAAACCAGAGAGTTTTGGATCCAAGAGCACTCCCAAGCTACGTACTTGATCTTTCAGGGGGATTGTAGCCTCATCAAGAACAAGCAGATCTAAACCATCTCTTGGATCTCCATCTTATTTGGATTCAACTTCAGTTTGTTATCCCTCATCCAGCCCATTACTGCCTCCAGGCAGGAATTTAGGGAAGACGTGGCATTTCCTGATGAAGTCGCTAGAGAGAAATAGTTTTGGGTGTCATCAGCATGCTGACAACACCCTGCACCAAACTTCCTGATGATCTCTTCCAGCGGTTTCATGTAGATGTTAAAGAGCATTGGAGACAGTATGGAGCCTTGTGGAGCTCCATACTAACTCTTGCTTTGAAGAGCAACAGTCTCCAAGTGACTCAGTCTGGAATTTACCAGAGATGTAGGAATGGAACCACTGTAGAACAGTGCCACCTAATCCCACCTCCCTCAGTCAACCCAGAAAGATACCATGGTCGATGATACTGAAAGCCACCGAGAGATCCAAAAGGATCAGCAGAGTCACACTCCCTCTGTCAGTAGCCAATTGGAGATCACCCATCAGGTCGACCAAGGTAGTCTCTCTACCTCATAGCTCATCCAAAAGCCAGTTTGAAATGGGTCTAGATAATCAGTTTCCTCCAAGAATGTATGGAGCTGAGAGGCCATCCTCTCAATCGTCTTGCCCAACCATGGGAGATCAGAAATTGGCCTATAGTTGCCTGACTCTTAGGGGTCCAATGTTGGTTTTTTCAAGTATGGCCTAATGATAGCCTCCTTAAGACAAGGGGGCATCCCACTCTCCCTCAGAGAAGCATTTATGATGTTGTTTACCAGACCCTCTCCAACAATCATTAAAAGCATCACAGCAGGTAATCAATGGTTCAAAATTTGGATTCAAGGGGGAGGGGGCTGGTATTAGCCCTCTCACAACCCTAGACAACTCCGCTAGACGTTAACTCATGGATGCTATAAGTAGGCTTTTCAGCTGGTTTGGGTGCTGGCATTATTATTATTATTAATAATAATAATTTGATTTCTATACTGCCCTTCCGAAAATGGCTCAGGGCAGTTTACACAGAGAAATAATATATAAAAAGGGCTCACAATCTAAAAAGAAACATAATATAGACACCAGCAACAGTCACTGGAGGTACTGTGCTGGGGTGGATAGGGCCAGTTACTCTACCCCTGCTAAATAAAGAGAATTACCACATTAAAAAGGTGCCTCTTTGCCAAGTTAGCTTGGGGATCTAATGAAGCATCTTGAAACTGGCGTCATACTCAGGGACACTTCTGAAATAATCAAGAATGAATTCCTGGATCCCGTCCTCAAATGCAGGAACAGAAAGCAGCTAAGTTCATAGCAATGCAAGTCAGTGGTACAAAGGATGTTTCTGTCAAGTGCCAGTTGGTGCTGATTGTCAGATACCTGGATGCAGTGGATCATGTGGCTGGAAGAACACTAGAGAATTTTCACACACCTCATAGACATGCATTTTAGCTCTGTTTTGCACAGGTCTGCCGGAGTAACTGGATAAGACATTGCTGCTGTTAGAGTAGTGAAATGACTTGCATTCTGATGGACAGAGTGTGGTGGAGGAAGGCTGTTGCTTACAAGGATCCCTTAGGATGCAGGGCCCTTGTTTACACTGCTGATATCGGATCCTGCAAAGCTATCAAACTATAGAGGTGTGCACGAATTGATTTTTTCATTTTGATTTGTACCCGAATTAAACACCCTGATTTGTTTTGGGTCTGAATCTGACACACACCCCCATCACCCCAGATTCAAATTGTGCCTGAATTTTCCAAATCTGAATCAATTCAGATTTTTAAAAGGGTCCTGGAGCCAAAAGAATGTGGGTGGTGGTGGTGGTAGTGTCCAATTGGTGGAAACTACCACCCAAATTTCAAAGAAATTGGGCAAAGGGGTGATTTTAAAAGAATTTTTGAAGTTTACGCATTTTTAAGATTTTTCCCATAGGGAATAATGGAGATTTCAACAACCTTATAGCTCTATGTGGGGGGCACTGGGGTGGCCCAGAGTGGGGTGTGGTGGGTGATAGTGCCCAATGGGTGCAAGGAAGTTACCACCCATATTTCAAATGAATTAGGCAGAGGGCTGATTTTTAAATGATTTTTGAAGTTTATGCATCTTTAAGCTTTTCCCCATAGGGAATAATGGGGATTTCAGCAGCCTTAGTTATAACTCCCCGGGGTGGGGGGTGGCACCAAGGTGGTCCAAAGTGGGTTGTGGTGGGTGGTAGTTCCCAGTGGGTGCAAGGAAGCTACCACCCAGATTCCAAAGGAACTGGGCAAAGGGTTGATTTTTAAAGGAGCTTTGAAGTTGGCATGTCTTTGGGCAATTTGGGGCAGAAAGGGGGTTTTGGGGGCAGAAGAGTGGGTCAGGTGGTAGCACCCCAATGGGTACCTGCTACCATCCAGATTTCAAAAGCAATTGGTGAAAGGGGTGATTTTTAAATAATTAGTGAAGTTTGTGCGTCTTTAAGCTTTCCCCCCATAGGAAATAATGGGTATTTTGGCAGCCCCATAACTCCACTTGGGGGCACTGGGGTGGACCAGAGCAAGTGGTGGTGTAGTGCATATTGGGTGCCAACCACCCCCATACCCACAAGCCCATGGGGTAGTGGGTTTTGTTGCTCTGAGGTGTTCTGAGAGTAGATTCTCTGATAGCAAATGAGAATGGAGTTATTGTTTGTCATTGAAAATGAACAGTTGGGGTGAGTGCTGCCAGGAAGGTGGCGAGCAGTGGGGCGGGGGCAAGTGAAGGGGGACAGCTGGTGGGTGAAGGAGAGTGAGCGAGAGGGCACACTTGGCTTTTGTTCCCAGGCCACCTTGAACCTTGCAATGCCACTGATATAGCACCTGTCCATGGTGCTAAATACAGTTAAATATGCAAAATCACAGGTGCCCATGCCTAAGAGCTTACAACCTAAATATTGACAGTGGGGAAGACCGCATAGGGAGGGGAAGGAAGAAAATGGCAAGGGTATGAGCATGTCATTTCAGATTTGGTAGGGGGCAACCACCAGAGTGTTCACTACAGTGGGTGGGGGCCAAGATTAAGCAAAGGCTCTTTAATAGCTTCGCAAATTAGAATCTAGTCCTCCCAAGAACTCTGGTCTCTTGTCTGCATTGAAATCTCTAGTACTCCATTAATGTCTGAAACCTTAGGAAGAATTACGCCAAAAATTATTTAATAGCATAGAAGGCTATGTTGCTATGCGGTTCACGTACCACCCTGTAATTCATAGGTTATGAGTCTGCCCAAGCTGTCTAATTCATGGGTGTGATTATTTAAACTTTTTTTTTCTTTTTGGAAATCACTCTGTGGATTTATAGCTTCTCCGCTGAAGTTTCAAATTCACCTTTTGAAATGAAGCCATGATGGGGGGGAAGGTATCCATCAGTAACAGGATTAGTATATGACACTGCTTACCCCATCATAGTCTTATGCATAAATAATAATACTTAGCATTATATCACACATGGTTGAACATGGACACTCTGAAATCAACACTGTAGCCACAGTGGTCCAGACTAATCTGTCCAAGGGCATTTCACAAGACCAGTTTATACATCCAGGAACTGTTGCATGTTGGAATTATCTTCTATAGGGAGAGATGGAGATCAATGGCTGAGTTGGGCCTCCATCCAGGCAGGGATCCAGATGTTAGCAGGGGTTGTGGGAGGGACACAGACCACGAACAGCTTCCAGGGAAGCAAGACAATAAAGGGGTCAGGACCTTGGTTACCTCTGAGCAGGCAAACAAGAGAGCTGGGCACAACAAGGTAAGAGGAACGTTGATCCAGCAGATGTTTGGAGATGACTGACAGTTTAAATAGCTGTGGCCCAGGTAGATTGGATTTGCCCTGGTTCTTCTCTTGCCTAGTTTTGTAAGTTGTCACTCTGGTGGTGCTGTGGGACCCGTACTTGGACTGGCAGGTCCTCGAGGCACTTTTTGGAGTTGGAGGATGGCCATGTCCTTGGGTGATGGGGTGTGTGTGTGCTGGCTTTGGGTCCTTTGTTTTCCCTAGTATGGGGAATCCCCGTGGCATGGGGTTGCCCAGGATCTGAACCATAGCGTTTTCCCATGCTGTTTCATCTTCTGAACTGTCTGCCAATGGGTGGGGAGTGGTTTCCAGACACAGGGTTATGATGGTGGGGTGGACTTCCCTGCACAAAGAAAAAAAGAATTTCCTAGAGAGGCTAGGCCAAACCTTTCTCCTTGACATAGTGTTGGTGTTGTTGATGGTGGTGTGTGTGTGAACATTCAAACAAGTATTCCCTTGTACCTATGACCTGAGGTGATACAGTCTAGGAACTGCTGTACCACCAGTTTTCATTGAAGAGATAAACTGGCCCACTGACATAAATAGCCAAACAAGACTATTTATGTGATGGCTTTGGACAGAACTCTTATGCTGTAACCCCTGCTAACTGAGGAAGAGGCACCTTTTAAATAATGAATCTCTTCTATTTAGCAGAAGGGAGAGCAACAGGCTTGGACAGACTTCAGCACAGCATTCCTCCAGTGGTTGTTGATGGTGTGTACCTTATGATTCTTTTTAGATTGTGAGTCCTTTTAGGTCAGGAGCTCACAATCAAAAATAAACCATCTTATTTATTTATATTTCAAAAACGCTTTGAGACTTTCTGTTGAAAAGTGGTATCTAAATGTTCATAATAGTAGTAATGTACTCAAAGTTGGCACAAGATATTAGGGTGCTTAGACAGAACCTCTAAATAAGGCCCCATATTAGTAAAAATATAATCATGAACTAAATAATTGTTATTTTGCTTTGTGGCTCTGAAAATCTGCAGCCTAAGGCAAGCTGTGTTGCCCTGTTGAATGGTGGGGCTGGCCCTGCTAAGCCATTTTTCCTTACCTAACAGGAACACAGGAACATAGGAAGCTGTCATATACTGAGTCAGACCATTGGTCCATCTAATTCAGTATTATCTACACTGACTGGCAGCGGGTCCTCCAAGGCTGCAGCCAGGAGTATCTCTCTCTCAGCCCTATCTTGGAGATGCCTGGGAGGGAACATAGAACTTTCTGCATGCAAGAATGCAGGTGCTCTTCCCAGAGCAATCCCATCCCCTAAGGGGAATATCTTACAGTACTCATATGTGTAGTTTCCCATTCAAGTGAAAACCAGAGCAGATCCTTCTTAGCAAAGGGGACAATTCATGCTTGCTACCACAAGACCAGCCTCCCTCCCTAGACCTCATCCTATCAACACAATTTTAACTTCTGTGAATATCCTGTTTTAAACTGCATATATTAGGGATGTGCAAATTGATTATTTATTTATTATGTCTCTGTGCAAACTGCCCTGAGCCATTTTTACAGAAATCAAATGAATGAATGAATGATTCGGGTACAAATTGATTTGTACCCGAATCTAGCTGATTTGGGTGATTTGGAGACAGAACAAATCACTCCTGTGGTCCATTGGCGAGATTCGGGTCCAAATTGAATTGTGCCAGATTCAATTTGAATTGATTTGAGTTTCAGATTCCTCTTATGAATTTCCCTAGATTCCCGGCTTTCATTTTTTTAAAAAAAAGCTAAGCTCTAGCCCTTATAGAAGTGGAGTTATGGAGCAAAATGTGTGGTCACTATTTTTCAAGTGTTTGGATTCTTTGGTGTATAACAACTTTTCCTCAATGAATCCTTATGACAATTTATTACACACCTTCATTTCTTCTATTCATTTTGACTGTCTTTGGACAGTGCCTGTCAACTGCCATGTGCCAACTACACCCACTCCCACCCACAAGGTAATGAGGTACTATTCAATTTATGTTCTAGGAATTGTTTCAAGTGTTAATACTCTTTGGTGTCTAATAACCTTTTCTCAAAATGAATCCTCATAATGATCAAAACAGTGGTACATCTGCTGGTAACCTCCAGACTGGGTTACTGCAATGCGCTCTATGTGGGGCTGCCCTTGTATGTAGTCCAGAAACTAAAGTTGGTCCAGAATGCGGCAGCCAGGTTGGTCTCTGGGTCATCTCAGAGAGACCATAGTACTCCCGTATTGAAGGAGCTACACTGGCTGCCAATATGTTTCCGGGAAAAATATGAGGTGTTGGTTATAACCTATAAGGCCCTAAACACTTTGGGCCCTGGGTATTTAAGAGAATGTCTTCGTCATGGACCCCACTGCCCACTGAGATAATCAGGAGAAGTCCGTCTGCTTTTGCCACCGGTTCGTCTGGCGGCTACTCAGGGACAGGCCTTCTCCGTTGCTGCCCCGAGGTTGCTGTTTTAAAATATTGTTTTAAATTTTTTTAATTGTAATGTTTTAAACTTTTGTTTTTGTTTTAACTAATGTTTTACTTTTTCTGTTTTTATTTTGTTGTAAACCACCCAGAAATGTAAGTTTGGGGCAGTATAAAAATATGTTAAATAAATAAATTCCTTTGAGGATTCATTACACACCAAAGAGTCTAAACACCTCAAAAATTCCTAAAATATAAACTGAATACCCAGTGGCTTGCGGGTAGGGAGGTAGTTGGCACATAGGATACCCCTAATTCTCCACACCCACCTGCAAAGCAGTGGGGTCAAAATGAACAGAAGAAATGAAGGTATGCAATGAAGACACTAAAGAATCTAAAAAAGTAAAAATTCCTAAAAAATAAACTGAGTACCCCAGTCCGTGTGTGTGTGTGTGTGGGGGGTAGTTTACACATGGCAGTTGACAGTTGGCACTGTCCAATGACAGTCAAAATGAATAGAAGAAATGAAGGTGTATAATGAATCCTCACAGGGAATCCTCATAGGGATTCATTATGAGGAAAAGTTATTAGACACCAAAAAATCAATATTCCTAAAAAATAAACTGAGTACCCTACTGCCTTGCAGGTAGGGGGTGTAGTTAGCACTTGGCAGTTGACAGTTGGCACTGTCCAATGCCAGTCAAAATAAACATAAGAAATGAAGGTGTGCAATGAATCTTTACAGGGATTCATTATGAGGAAAAGTTATTATACACCAAAGTATCTAAACCCTTGAAAAATAGTGATCACACATTTTGCTCCATAACTCCACATCTACAAGGGTTAGAGCTTAGCTTTTTTTTTTTTTTTGCTTTTTTTAAAATGAAAGCTGGGGATCCATATTAGGGGTAGGATAGGGTGACTTCAAATTCCCATTATTTCCTATGGTGGAAATATACAAAATCAGTTAAAAAAAGATAAAATATCCACCAAGTGCTCCACTGCCTTGAAATTTGGGTGGTAGGTGGCACCTTTGGGGACCTACCCACCACCCAAATTTGGTAACCCTAGGATGTTTATAAGTGGTCTGAATCAATCTGAATCCAAATAAAACTAAATCCAACTTGAATCTGGGGTGATTCAGGGGGACAGATTTGGACACAAAACTAATCAGGGGTGATTCAATTTGGGCACAAATGGAATTTAAAAAATTGATTCGTGCACATTCCTAGCATATATTGCCTTCTAGATCAGAGATTCTCAATGTTGGGTCCCCAGATGTTACTGGACTTCAGCTCCCATAATCCCCAGACCTAGTGACCTTTGGTTGGGGATTATGGGCATTGAAGTCCAATAACATCTGGGGACTCAACATTGAGAATCCCTGTTCTCGATTCATTTCTGAGCTCTATTCAAGGTGCTGATTTGTACCCTAAAAAGCCCTACGATGTGGCTTGGCATCAGGATATGTCAAGGACTGTCTTATCCTGTATGAACCTGCATGAAAGCTAAATCTGCTTCAGAGGCTCTCCTTGGGTGCTGATGCCAGGAGAAATCAGGCGCATGACAGCTGTGGAGGGGATATTTTCACCAGGACACTTTGCTTCATAGAATGCTTTTCCATGACAATGCCTTCCCCTCATGCTGCTCTCATTCTGTCGACAAGTTAAAAATTCCCTAAGGCTTTTAGTGGCTCTGACTGGAGAGTTTATTGCTGCTTATATTGGTTTTATTGATCCCCCTCTGTTTTTAATGATTTGTATTCTTTTAGTTGATGTTCTGCTGCTCTGTTTGCTGTGTTATGATATACTGTTATTTTATTTTTGTAAGCCTCTGTGTGTGTGTGTTTGTGTAAACCTATTTATAGATATAAGGCATACAACTATAGTATAGTTCTTTTGATTGATTGATTGATTGATTGATTTGTTTGATTTATATACCACTTTTCATTAAAATAATCACAATGGTTTACAATATAATTAAAATAATGCATAATTAAAATACAAAGGTACAGATAATCTCAAAGCACTTTACAATATCATTAATAATTTATATTCATAGTTTATAGTTTTAAAGCTTTGATTTTAGAGTTTTTATTGTATTATTGTTTTAATGATGTTAATGTTTTAATTGGTTTTATGTTGTGAACCACCCAGGAACTTTTTTGTATGGGGCGGTATATAAATGTACTAAATAAATAATAAGTAAATAAAATTAAAACAATCTATATCTATATATTTAATTCTCTTGGGACCATGCATGCCCAGGATTTGGTGGCGGAACTCTCGTGACACGCTGCGAGAGTTCGGGACTGAAGGAAACATCAGTTGGGGGTTGGAGGAGCCCGGAGGAGGAGGCCGAGGGGGTGCCACTCTGGTGGCTGGGGGCAGCTAGTGAGGGGTGGCGAGAGGAGACGAGGCAGCGGGCGGCTGAACCACACTGCCGAGAGGAGCCCAGCTGGGTGGGCGGCAGTGGCAGCGGGCTCCCGAAAATGGCTGGGCGGAGGCTGGCGCAGCCACTGGGGCTGTTGTGGCAGACATGGGGGCTGGGAGGGGGGAGAGTGGTGGAGGAGGAGGTAGGCCCTGGCAAAGGAGGCAGCCAGCGGGTGAAAATGACAGGGAATAGATTGGGGCGGGCGGGTGGGAGGGGGGAAGTGGTGATGAGAGACTAGCGGCGCAGATGCTGTGTGCCGGTTCAGCTAGTATATATATATTTCTCTAAAGTGTTCCCGTTGCTAATCCCATGTGTTGCAGCTCTCATGAGAGTTAGTGAGCGAGCTGCCAGCAGGGGGGGAGGAAAGCAGCAGCACCAGCAGACAGGCTCGCAGGCAAGGGGGAAAAGAAAGTGGTGGCAGTGGATGGGCAGGCGGGGAATGAAAACAGTGGAGGGGGGGCTGAGAACAGAGGGGAAACTGAGAGGGAGGGGGGAAGGAGTGGGGAGAACTAGAGGTGCAGATGCTCTGTGCCCAGCCCAGCTAATACATACTTAAAATACAAGATGATTGCAATGCAGTTCACAATATAATTAAAACAATGCATAATTAAAATACAAAAGTACAGATAATATACATGTAGAGCACATTGTAATAGTCAAGCCTAGAGGTTACCAGCTAATGTACCACTGTTTTGAGGTCATCCTCTTCAAGGAATGTGCATAGCTGTTAAATCAGCTGAAGCGGAGAGAAAGTACTCCTGGCCATGGCTTCCACCTGAGATACCAGGGTGAGGCCTGGGTCCAGGAGTACCCCCAAGCTGTGCACCTGCTCCTTCTGGGGTGGTGGTGGCAACCCCATCCAGCACATGAAGATCTAAATGATCCTTCAGATTCTGAGCCCCTACAATGAGCACCTCTGCCTTGCTTGGCAGATAATTTGTTATCCCTCATCCAGCCCATTACTGCCTGTAGGCAGGCATTTAGAGAATGAGTCTCATTTCCTGAGGATGAAGATGAAAAGGAGAAGTAGATTTGGGTGTCATCAGCATACTGATAACACCCAGCACCAAACCTCCTGATGACCTCACCCAGTGGTTTCATGTAGATATTAAAAAGCATTGGTGACAGGATGGAGCCCTGAGGGACTCCATATAACAATAGCCAAAGTAATCCAGACTAATCTGTCCACATGCATTTCACAAAAACAGCCAGTACATTAAATATCTCACATTTAATCACTCATCCAAAGGCAAACCAGGGCAGACTCTGCTTAACAAAGAGGACAGTTCATGCTTGCGACCACGAGAGCAGCTCTTCTCTCCATAGGAAGCTGCTTTATACCAAGTGAGGCCATTGGTGCATCTAGCTCAGTATTGTCTACACTGATTGGCAACAGCTCTCCAAAGTTTCAGCAAACTCTCCCAGGCCTACTGGATATGCTAGGAATTCAGCCTGAGACCTTCTGATGCAAACATATGTTATAGGTCTCATCCCCTAATGGGAACATCTTACAGCAGTCAACTGTTGCATCTCTGGAATTGATGCCAGAGAGGGAACTTGGAATCTTCTGCATGCAAGCATGCAGATGTTCTTCCCAGGGCGGCCCCATCCCCCTAAGGGCGATATATGGAGGGCAGGATATGGAGGGCAGGATAAGGGCAGGATATGGAGGTTGCAGAGGGGAACCTCTGGCAATTTTCGAAAAACACCTGAAAACCCATCTTTTCGCCCAAGTTTTCTCAGCTTCCTAAAATTTTTGGGTTTTAATCTCTGGTTTATTTTAAAATTGTTTTTAAGTTTTTTGTATATGTTTTTAACTGGTTTTATGCTATTGTTAACCACCCAGAGACAAAAGTTTGGGGCGGTGTACAAATTTGATAGATAGATAGATAAATAAATAAATAAATATATCTTTCAGTGCTCACATGCAGTCTCCCATTCAAATGCAAACCAGGACAGACCCTGCTTAGCAAAGGGGACGATGAATGCTTGCTACCACAAGACAATCTCTCCTCCCACAATGATGTCCAGCATTATCTGGGGAACCAAGATCAGGAACTCCTGGGCTCATGGATCTGACACTTATCAGCACTCTCCCCAAGCTAGAACTCCAAACATAGGATGGGTAAAAAACATGTATGTGCTTGTAGTGCATATACAGTAGGTGATCACCAGCTACATTTCTTTCCAGGGCAGGATGACACTTTGCCCCCACCTCTGCAGGTGGCAATTATGAAATCATCCGTAGCTTCTCTATTATGGTTCACTCATTGTCTCCTTGGTGAAGGTGAAAAACGCAGTGGTGGGAGCAGGGGCGGAGCTACCATTGGGCCAACGGGATCAAAGAACCCGGGCCGGTGGCCAATCAGGAGCCGCGAGAGCAGCCCCGACACGCCCCCCGCGTCTGACGTCAGACGCAGGGGCGGTAGTTTAGCTCCCGAGCGGGGGCCGCGTGGCCCCTTCGGGAGCTAAACAAAGGCTGGCGCTGCATTTGCAGTGCCAGCCAGGAGCGGCTCTTCCCTGCAAAGAGAGGCTCTTCGCAGCGCCAGCCTAACTAGCTCCTGAAGGGGCTGCATGGAAGGCGCCCGCATTTGCAACGCAGCCCAGAAGTGGCTCTTCCCTGCAAGGAAGAGCCGCTCCTGGGCTGCGCTGCGAACGCAGCACCAGGCTTCGTCTAACTGCCAAAGGGGCCGCGTGGCCCCTTCAGCAGTTAAACTGTTGCAGTGTGGCTATCCCCTGCGTCTGATGTCAGACGCAGGGGGTGGGGCTATCGGGGAGCCCGCCGTGGCCGCAAACGGGCCGCCAGCGGGCTAGCTACACCCCTGGGTGGGAGGATGCAGGAGAACAAGAAGCATCTCATAGTGGCAGCTTGGTTCTCTTCATCCTTCCCCACGAACAGATGGGATAAGCATGGCAAAGCAGCTGTGCTCCTTTTACATATACAAATGCATGGTAAGGCTGCCCGGTAAGAAGTATCTATCTGTTCTAAAACAGGAATCTGTAACAGCTGGAGGTGGTTTGAAACCAAGTGATCCAGCAGATGAAGCAAGTATTTCAGCATCTCTACAGACCAAATTGTTTTGCTTGCTTGCTTTGTATAGGACAGCTTCCCATGTCCCTATGTAATTCTAGAGATGGTAGGGGGAAAGATACCACATTGCCTAGAGAAGGATATTCACCCTGGAAATAGACCAGTTCAGGGGCACAGTCACCATTGACTGAACAGGTCCGAAGAACCCGGGCCGCCATGGCCCTAGGACTGCTCCTGGCACCACAGCTCCGTTCGTGAGAAGCTTCAGCCAGCGCTGGGTTAACAGCCTGGCTGGGGATGCATCTCTCTGCCTTTCCAAGCAGGAAAACGTGCTCCCAGCCACGCTGATAACCTGGTGCTGGCCACTGAAGTGGTTTGCCAACAGGGCCACATGACCCCATTTCTGCATTTCACCACACCTCTGTGTCTGATGTCAGATGTAGGGGGTGGTTGGATGGTGGGGCTGGGTGGAAGAGGTGGGTGGTGGGGCTGTGACGGTGGGGCCACTGGTGGCCTCGCTACACCACTGGGCCAGTTTGAACAGGAAACTACAGACAAATGGACAACAATAAGAGAACTGTTGTTTAGGGAATCATCTGGAAAAGCTAAAAATAAAAAAAAGATTCTGCCAAGTTTGTGACACAAGATAAGGAATGATGCAAGGTAAGGAACATAACCTGTTGCACTGTTACAGAAAAGGGGAAGTGGAAAACTTCAGATATTGACATCACTCACACAGAGGAAAGTGCTTTATTGCTAAAAGAAACAGCCATTTGGTTTCTTTCTTACAGCACGAGAGGCAACACCACCACAACATGCTTTACAATTGTTTGGCTAGAAATGCATGGTTTTCAACCAGTTTAAGAAAGCAACAAACCCATCACAAAATGTCTGATGGTAAGCATTGTTGCACTGTTTCAGGAAGGAGGAAGTGTAAAAGATCACAGGTGGTTACCACCAACATGGAGGTAAGTGCTTAAGAGCTCAGTCCTTTCTTGCCAAAGAAAATGACTGCTTGGTTTCTTTTCTGGTCCACTGGCCAAAGCAATCTACCTTGGTTAAATGTTATCTGACCATTTATCTATATATAAGAGGCTAAGGACATACATAGCAAGCCCCGCCCCCACTGCAGCCGCAACCAATGAAAATGAGGGGGATATTTATTTATTTATTTAACATATTTATATACCGCCAAAAACACAAGTCTCGGGGTGGTTTACAATACAGGGTAGTTTACAACATTGGAGACAATATGGAGCCCTGAGGGACACCATACGAATGTTCAGATTTTGAAGAACAGTTTCCAAGAGACACCAATTGGAATCTGTCCGTGAGGTAGGAGCGGAACCACTGCAAAATAGTGCCTCCCACCCGCAATCCCCTCAGACATTCCAGAAGATACTATGGTCAATAGTATCGAAAACCACTGAGACACTCCCTCTGTCAATTCCCAACTGGAGATCATACACCAGGCCAACCAAGGCAGTCACCACCCCCATAGCCTGCCCGAAAGCCAGTTTGAAATGGGTCTAGATGATCAGTTTCCTCCAAGACCGCCTGGAGCTGGGAGGCCACCACCTTCTCAATCACCTTGCCCAGCCGTGGAAGGTTGGAGACAGGCCTGTAGTTGCTCAACTCTGAGGGATCCAAGGCAGGCTTCTTCAAAAGCGGTCTAATGATTGCCTCCTTAAGACAACGAGGCATCCTACCCTCCCTCAGAGAACCATTTATAATCAAGGATCAAGAGCACAGGTGGTAGGCTGCATCATTCCAAACAACTTGTCCACGTCCTCAGGAGTCCCAAACGAATTGATCCAGAGCCATCACATAAGAGCTGCTGGACATCTCGGCATCAGACTCTGTAACAATTGTGGACCTTCAATCCAGTGTTCCCTCTAAGGTGTGCCCACATGCCTGCGCTCACAATGTTTTGATGTCCACTCAGTTAATTTTAGATCCCGCTCAGATTGAATCAGGAAGGCCCCATTCTGAATGCACATACGCACACACTGCCTTGATACTCCTGCCCTTAACAAAACTCATTCCACACACAGATGAAAGAAATTAGAGAGAACACTGCTTGAATCCACAAAAAACTCATTAAAAATGTCACAGCGAGTAATTGTTGGTTCCAAGTACTGATTCAAGGGGGAAGGGGACGCACATTAGCTCCTTCACAACCCTGAAGGGGTTTATGTAGGAACACTGTGTGAAATTTCATAGCTTTTTGCCCAGCCACTCAAGAGATTGATATTTTTGAGTTTATTATTGATCCCTATGAGGGAATTATTTTATTTTATTTTATTTTAATTAATTAATTAAACTTCTATACTGCCCAAACTTTCGTCTCTGGGCGGTTTATTATGATTAAGTTGGAACTTATGATTTAGTTGGAAATTTGGTCCAGCTCCCCCTAGTGGTGGCCTGTGTTCATTGCTCAATATTTGCTCAATTATAGATCCACCCCACCAGAAGGGATTGGGCCCCCACTCTCCGAGTAAGGTCATTTGTCCAAGAAGTCTAACTTTTCAATCACTGGCTGCAGTGGTGCTTGGGAACCTCCACCCAGGCCAGTGTGTCCCTGAGGGATGAAAGCAGGGCCATGTCCCAGGTTGGGGGTCCGGGGGGCTGGTTCTACTAACCCTGGTTCTCCTACCATGGGGGGTCCTGTAGATATGAGGGCATAAAGGAACTGGGTGAAAGGGTCTTCCCACCCTTTCTCATTCTTTCAACTGTCTGCTGCATCGCTCAAGTGTGGGTTCTTGAACCAAGGGTCAAGAAAAATATATATAATCTCAGAAGGACCTAGAAACATTGTAGACTAATAACCAGAGTTATTTTATGCATTCTTTCTTCCTTTATATTGAACTACACAATCTTCACCCATGTGTTCATTTTTTCCATTTCTTTTAGCAGATTTGGTGTGATCTTAGGAAAATAAGGATTAACCAGTCTGCAATTCTGGAAAGAGCACAAACATTTATAGAGAATGTACTAAGACTGGTACTGGGACAGTGAGGGGGCAGAACTGAAACAGAATGAAATGCGACAAGAATGTTGCTGTAGACACTCCTGGCGAGAGGCCTGCTCTCCCAGAGATCCTTGCAACCCCCACCCCCACCCCCTGCCCATACTGCTACCACAGTATTGCTTGGTTAGGTTAGGTAGAGAAGATAGGTGTGGGGGAAGAAGTCATTAAAGATGCCAAGTGATTGCAGTGAGCTTTGAAATACTGCAGGGAACTCATCAAAGCTAGCTATAAATACTCTTTGAAATTACCATAAGCTGTCTGCAGCTGAAGCAGAGAAACCTCAGGCAACTGGTCACTCATTCACTCAGGCTGAACTCATACCTCTCCCTCTCTTCAGGAGAAAACTTCATAGCGTTTCATAGCTGCCAACTTTCTCTGGCCGTAATAAGAATATCCAAGGGCAAGCTTTAACCTGGTCAGTTTCCATCAGTGGAGAGTAAAGGTAAAGTGTGCCGTCAAGTCGATTTCGACTCCTGGCGCCCATTGAGCCCTGTGTTTGTCTTTGGTAGAATACAGGAGGGGTTTACCATTGCCTCCTCCCGCACAGTATGAGATGATGCCTTTCAGCATCTTCCTATAGCGCTGCTGCCCAATATAGTATCAGTGGGGATTTGAACTGGCAACCTTCTCAAGCATTTCAAGTCAAGCATTTCCTCGCTGCGCCAATGAGCATGAGGGAACAGTCAAGTAACCAGGCTGGCAGGGCTAATCTTGACAGTAGTTTCCCCACTCGTAAACACTGGGGTTCTTAAACGTGGGCTCACAGATGTTGTTGGACTGTAACGCCCACCATCCCCAGCCACGGCGTTGTAGTCCAACAACATCTGTGGGCCCAGGTCTGAGAAGCCCTGCATCAGCCAAACATGCCCCTCCAAAGGGTTTGTTTCCAGTCAGCTGCCAAACCTCAGCTGTCAGTGTCTTTTGCTGGCTTCTGTTGCACCTGACACAAACCTTTCTCCTTCCTCTCATTATAGCTCATTAATTTAATTTTAATTTTATGGCTGACTTTAAATTGTTGCATTGTTTTAACTTTTTATATGTGTTTTAATTGTTTTATGTTAACCGCCCAGAGACGAAAGTTTGGGCGGTATGGAAGTTTAATAAAGAAAGAAAGAAAGAAAAGAAAAGAAAAGAAAAGCAGTAGCCTTCTGCTACCAGTGTGGGTTCAATATACCTTCCACACAGGAGCATCCTCATTACAGCATGATCTCCCTCCTTTATTCATGCCCCTCAGTGCTGGGACACACAGTTTTAATGCCAGGACTGCTCTGTCTACATCAGGTATTGCCTACATCCACAGGTTTTGGACTACAACTCTCATTATTCCCCAATCAGAATGACCAGCAGCCAGGGACGATGGGAGTTGTAGTCCAATATCTGCAAGAGGGCCCTAGTTTGAGAGCTGACATGATCAGAGAGTGTGTTCTTGAGTAATACGTTGTGCAAGATTCTTAGAAGCTACAGTTAATTAACAGCAACATAGTAGAAAGGTAGCCATATACATGGTCTGTTGATTCAGAGTTATGAGAGGGGGTACTGTGCATCTCTTAAACTCCCCCCCCCCTTTAAGTTTAACTGGATATTTATTTATTTATTTATTTAAAACATATTTTTATACCGCCCAAAACTCACATCTCTGGGTGGTTTACAACAAGCAAACAAACAAAAAGTTAAAACATTAGTTAAAATAAATGACAACAGAAAACTTAAAACAGTAGTTAACACAAACTAAATGATATAGTAAAAGTTAAAACATAACAATTCAAAAATTTCAAACAACATTTTAAAACAGTGTTAAAACTGTTAAAAACAATATGCTCTCTAAAGGAAACGGTAGTATCCAAAACCATGATCATCAAAATGGAAACAAAGGTGAAAACTTGGGGGAGGGACAGAGGAAGAAGGGATGTATAGATACAGTAAAGTGATCCGATTCATGGCTGCCCATAGGGAAGAGAACACAAAGTCCACTGCAAGGTTACACACACAGAGCCCTTTCTCACAACCAGCAAGAAGGGCTGGAAGGCTGGTGGTGGGGAAGGCTGCTGAAACTTACCCTCTCTGCAGACAACTGCTCCTCTATTGCTGGGCATGCTCACTGCATACCCTGATGATCCTCTGCTGCTCCCGGCGGCGCAGAGGGTCAGGCCCTGGGACATGTTGCCCCGGCCCCTAGAAATCCCAGAATGCACCATGCAAGTGCATGGTGCATTGTGGGGAGCCCTGCAGTGCTGGCTAAAAGCAGCCAGCACGGCACACGATTTAAAAGACGGGGCTAAGGAACTGCTTGCTCCCTTAATCTCGTTTAAGAGGCTAGTTCCGTAGGCGGGTTTGCTGCTGCGGCACTGCCAGCAGCCGGTCGGCTCCTGAGGGTTCACACATGCAGCTAAGAGCGGGTTTGGCAGCCTTGGCTGCACGTGTGAACAGCCTCACACTGGGTTTCTTCCTCAGAACAATCAAAATGACCCTGTATCCATCGAAACAACATTATTCTGGTAACCTGGGCTGTTAAGGCAACCTTGAGTCCTACACCTCCAGATTCTGAAAATGTCCAGTCTTTACTTTTCTTTGACAGCCTTCTCAGGGCCAGCCTGCTCCCTGATAGCCCATCTCTGTTCCTGACCTTCTGCATTTAGCATTCCAGCGCGTAGTAAGGCTTGGAATCTGTTCATGGTGTTTGGCAGAACTTCTGGTTTCTTTGCCTCAGCATGCTGGCAGCTGTTTTTATAACCAAGCAGCTATGCCAGCAGTGTTTGCTCCCTTGCCTGACTGCCTCTGCTGAGCGGCCAAAGGGCAGGCAGTGAGGAACAATGAACCTACTGGTGGCCACCACAACTGAGGAGACGAGTTCATCTAGTGCAGGTACCACTCAGCTGCACTCCTACTAGAAGCTTTTACACAGGGCCAAGTTCACGAAATCAGGAGAACCAGACTCTCCAACCCCAGATTGCTACTTATCGGTAGCAGATGTTAAATGCACACCATTCTCCTCCAACAGTATTGGAGATAACAAGTATTGCAGCAAGCATGGTCACATGGGCTTCTGTCAGGGTAGCCACCTAGCCAATATTGTATTGCTCCAACCAATTGAATTACGATCTGTCAGATAACTAGAACTGGGGGGCTGAATAGCCAGCAAAAAAACAGATTTGTCCTTGGCTCCACCCCGATGCAACCTGGCTCCACCCTAATTGGCTCCACCTTGGCTCCACCTGCACCTTGGCTCCATCCTAATTGCAAGCTTTCATGCCAGCTCTACTTACCCTGGCTTTGACCCCTTGCACTGCTTGGTATTTGGGAAATCAAAAGCTGGTAATCATATCTGCTCTTGTGCATTCCTGGTCAATATTTTATGAGCTAATGCAGCAGAACTCATTATCCACGAGGATTCTGCTCTTGGCTAGAACCGCAGATAACGAGGCACTGAGGTAATGGGAATTGGGGATTAGATTCCTTTGAGTCGGAAAAAGGGCAAAACCAGCTAAAAATGGAAGAAAAAGGAGGAATAAGGGGCCGTAATGTGCTCTGCGGGTCTCCAGCTGTCCAGCAATTGTCTCCCAAGCAGCCAATTTTCTGTGAGAAATCCCAGAAATCTCTTCCCCACAAAAGGGCTCCTTTCAACAAAATGGCGGCCAGAAATTACCTTGGGGGTCATTTCCAGCCACCTAGGAATTGTGGATACATGGATATTAATCCTTTATTTAACCGTGTATACCAAGGTCAAGTGTCTAGTGCCCAACTGCGGATACGTTAAACTGCTGTTGTTGGGCTCACAAATAGTGAGGTCTGCCTGTATATTTTTATGAATCTAGATAATGAAGGATTTTTGACCTGCCTTTCAGCCCTAAAAAGGCCAAATCTTTATAGTGCTGGTTTTTTACTTTTAAAGCCTTTAATGGTCTGGGGCCAGGATATTCTGAGAGCCACTATCTCCCACATAAACATCTCCAAATCCCAGTCCTCTGTCCCATCACCACCAGATGTTTGGTGGGTAGATAAGAGAGAGACAGCCTTTTCTACAGGTGAAACTCGGAAAATTAGAATATCGTGCAAAAGTCCATTAATTTCAGTAATGCAAATTAAAAGGTGAAACTGATATATGAGACAGATGCATTACATGCAAAGCGAGATAAGTCAAGCTTTAATTTGTTATAATTGTGATGATCATGGCGTACAGCTCATGAAAACCCCAAATCCACAATCTCAGAAAATTAGACTATTACATGGAACCAAGAAGACAAGGATTGAAGAATAGAAGAATATCGGACCTCTGAAAAGTATAAGCATGCATATGTATTCAGTACTTGGTTTGGGCCCCTTTTGCAGCAATTACTGCCTCAATGCGGCGTGGCATGGATGCTATCAGCCTGTGGCACTGATGAGGTATTATGGAAGACCAGGATGCTTCATTAGCGGCCTTCAGCAATTCTGCATTGTTTGGTCTCATGTCTCTCATCCTTCTCTTGGCAATGCCCCATAGATTCTCTATGGGGTCAGGTCAGGCGAGTTTGCTGGCCAATCAAGCACAGTACACTGTATACTTTTCAGAGGTCCGATATTGTTCTATTCTTCAATCCTTGTCTTCTTGGTTCCATGTAATATTCTAATTTTCTGAGATTGTGGATTTGGGGTTTTCATGAGTTGTACGCCATGATCATCACATTTATAACAAATTAAGGCTTGACTTATCTCGCTTTGCATGTAATGCATCTGTCTCATATATCAGTTTCACCTTTTAATTTGCATTACTGAAATTAATGGACTTTTGCACGATATTCTAATTTTCCGAGTTTCACCTGTACAGTGGCACCCAACCCATGAAATGCCCTCATGAGGAAGACCTACTTGACCCCAACACTAGCTGCTTTTTGCAGGGCTCGTTCAAACAGGCATTTGGGTGCTGAGCTGAATATGATTTCTTTTGATATGCCTGATGTGGCAATTTGTTTAAAATCATTATTTTTTAATGATTTTTTTAAAAAATCAGATACATGATAATCACATTTGAGAAGAATATAAAAAAGCAATATACAGGGGGAAACACAAGCAAATAATAATATTAACATTTCAATCATTAAAACCCACCAAATTCCACGAGAATATGTGAATACTAGAAATGGCTATCTAATGCAGGGAGGGGGTGCAAGAAGAAGGCTTATCTGTTTTAAGGTGAATAGGGTTTAATTCTCATCACCTCAAAATAAATAGATGTTTAATAAGAATTTGATCTTTGGACTGTACCCCTGTCTTTGCACCACCCATACTGGTATGTGAGTCCGGGATGTTTGATCGGCAGTGGCTGGTGGGCATTGGGGCAGGGGAGAACCTGGTTTCCAAGGCAGAAACCCACCCACCCCTGTTCCTCCATGCCAGTGGGCTTGGGTATTTAACCAAGCCTGCCCGCATTGAGGAAAACAGAAATGGGCGGGGGAGGGGACCGAAAAGCAGGGGCAAAAGTAGAAAACAAAAAAGGATTTTTTTGGGGGGGGGGAGGAGGCAGAAAGCAAAAAAGCCAGGGCAAAAAGCATGGAGAAAGAAAGCAGAAAGGAAGGGCAAAAGCAGAAAGAGGGACAGAAGGGAGAAAGCAGGGATTGCATCCCCACTCCCACCAAACAAGCAGGACAGTAAAAGATCAGACTAACCAGCAGCCAGGGAACCCACCCGAGCAGGACGCTTCCTCCTCCCCTGCCTGCAACTTCTTCTTTTGTTCTTACTGGTGGAAACAGCTGCTACTCAAGCTCTTCTAGTCAATCTGATTCCTAGGGGGCTCCTCCTGGCACTGTCCCCAGGAAAAAGGGGGAAATGTATTAAAAATATACACCATGAAGCAACCAGGAAGTGCATTTTAACTCATTGTTTTAGTTCTTCCTAGGGGCTGTGCCAGGAGGAGCCCCCTAGGAATCAGATTGGCTAGAAGAGCTTGAGTAGCAGCTGTTTCAGCCAGTAAGAACAAAAGAGAAAGTTGCAGGCAGGGGAGGAGGGGTAGGAGAAAACTTCCTGCTCTGAAGTTTTCCCTGGCAGCTGTTAAGTCTGATCCTTTATTAGCTTGGTTTTTTTTGTGGGGGGGGCACTGCCCCTCCTGCCCTTACTGACCAGCCACCACTGTGTTTGATTTGTTGATTCTAAAATGGATATGACACCTTTCTACCACTGTGCATATCCAAGCTGATGAATGACATATCAGACCAGGGGTCAAGAAATGTTGGCTCAGTTCAACAGCCAGATAAAATACTTTTCTCGTCAAATAGTTCCTTGAGCTATGTTGGCACGTTACTCATCAGGATTTTTTTTGTTGTCTTGTTGTTGGCATATTTGTTCAGTTGTCACAGACTAGTGGATTTCCTGAGCCCTGTATCAGACCATTATAAAAACAAGGATACTATCACAGAACATTAATGTCTTGTGGTACCTTAAGCTACAGACTAGCACAGCCACTCTTCTACAATCACAACAACAAACATTATGACAAGCAACTTTGAGTTAAGAACAACACCCACAGGGATTGTGGTGGGGGAAATGGAGAGAACCATACACAGGATTTCAGACTCACTTTTGTATGAGCTGCAGTTCAGGGGTACAGCACATACTTTGCATGTGGAAACTCCCCATTTTCATTCCTGGCATCTCCAGATAAAGCTGGCGGCGGGGGGGGGGGGAGACCCTGCCCGAGACCTCGGAGCGCTGCTGCCAGTCAGAGTACATGGTGCTGAGTTAGATGGAGGAAAGGTCTGACTCTGTCTGGTAGCTTTGTATGCTGATCAAATCAAATTGTATGTCAAAATCCTGAATAAACAGGACAGACTTTTCCTGGGGCCTAAAGAATAACAACTGAGGCTTCTTTAAGAGCCATAATCTGGGCACAACCATTCACTGTACAGAGTCCAACTGTCCCAGTTTACCAGTCCCTCTTTTCTGGAATGTGTCCCTAGTAAATTATTGTCCCTTCTTTGCCCCACTCCCTCCCTCCTTCTCTCTGCCTTCCATTTTTCTTCTTCTTTATGCAAGTTGCTAGAGTTGGCATTCTTCGGGATGCTGCTCCCTCCCTAGAGTCTCCAGAAATTAAATCTCCAAATGAGTGGGTGGATGCATCATGTCTCTAGCACACTTGCATGTAAAGAGGTGCTTAATGCTAAGGCACTATATGCAGTGCACATAGCATCGAGTGGGTGGAATCCAGTCTTCAGCAACGTCTAATAGTGGGTGTGGGGTTTGGACAGTAACACCGGGGTGTCGTTAGGGGAAGGCCCATGGGGCACAGGCTCCCAGTGAATTGCTCAGAGCCCTGAATCTCATCAGCCCTGAATCTCATCTAGTGTAGCAGTGAAGGTACCTGCACAGCACCTGGGAGATTGTTCCTAGCCTCTTCTAGCTCTCTGCTGCTTCCACCTTCATAGGTGCTGAATTATAAAATTAGAGACCCAAGCCATTCACAATTATTCTTGGAGGGGGGTATAATTGCATTTAATTATCAAAAGGGGCTGTGGACCCACTTTTAAGTATCTAGCAATGCCTCCACAGTAATCCTTGGTATGAGAACTGGTTTTTAGAAGAGCATCCTTATGTTCATCTGTGAAATGTTGGAAACTATGGGCATGGTGCGTCCAATTTGGTCATCTGGAATTATGAGCTCTGCATGCACTTTATTCCCTGCTTGCCATTTGTGGCATGCTGCTAATCAGAATTGTATGCCACGCCTCCCGGGTTCCTTGGCCACACCCCTACACACAGCACACCACACCTCCAAAGTTACTTGGCCACATTATGACAAGCAACTTTGAGTTAAAAACAACACCCACGGGGATTGTGGGGGATGGAGAGAACCATGCACAGGATTTCAGACTCACTTTTGTGTAAGCTGCAGCTCAGGGGTATAGCATATGTTCTGCATGTGGCAACTCCCAGTTTTCATCCCTGGCATGTCCAGATAAAGCTGTGGAGGGAAACCCAGCCTGAGTCCACGGAGAGTTGCTGCCAGTCAGAGTATACATTGTTGAGCTAGATGGAGCAAAGGTCTGACTCTGACTGGCAGCTTTGTATGTTGATCAAATCAAATTATACACCAAAATCCTGAATAAACAGGACAGACTTTCCTGGGGCCTAAACAATAACAACGAAGAGCCACAATCCTCTTCACATTCACACCCATGTCCATTGGTGAAATGTTGGAGTGTATGCCACTGAGGAGGCCCTTCCTCACCAAGCCTAACCTATGCAGATGAGGACACCAAGCAAAATGTTTGTGGTAATTTCAGCTGCGGGTTAGGTCTACATGAGAATAGGCAGTCCTTCCTGTATTGTGCTTTGTCGTTTGCAAAAACCTTGCAAGCATATCATGGGTTGGTCACTTGGAACTGGGGAACGGCCATGGGTAACCCGGATCAGCCCAACCACGGTAAGAGCATTTCCCAAGGTAATTCCTGCAATAAATCCATAATGAAGGGTGCATGTAAACACAGCCCAAGCGTGACTTATTTATACTGCAATTAACATAGTTGGATTCCTCCAACTCTCTATTTATAGGGCTATTTTTCCCCTAACGCTGCTAAGTCCAATGTCCTTTAGAATGCCAGCTCAGCACTTCACGAATATCAATGCATTTCTTCAGCCAGTGTTAAGCAAGGGCAGCTTATTTGTTATACTGTAATGGACTGAGCCCAACTATTGAAGGAACTTTACAAGGTAACAACTGAATAATAATGGCTTGGATTTTACTTATTTAAAAGGAAGAGTCCTGTGAAGAAAGATGAATGGGTGCTTTGCTTTAATCAATTCAGATACTTTCCTATGGCCTAAACTGGCCTTGGATCATTCCAGAAAGTTTATAGAATTCTGCAGGATATGGAGAAAGTGGATTCAGAGGACCTTTTTTCATCCTTTTCTCATAATACTAGGATTCAGGGTCACCCAATTAGTTGATGGGAGCCTATTTGGGACAGACAAAAAGAAGAGTTCCTTCACACAACACACAGTTTAACTTGTGGAGTTCAGTGCCACAAGATCTGGTGGGATGGCTACTGGCTTAGATGGCTTTCAAGAGGATTAGTTCATGGCAGGATGTCACTGAATACCATTTGCTGAGGAGCAACAGTGGAGTGTTGGTCACCACCATGACCCAGGCTCTAGTCTGAGCCTAGCACTGACCCTCAAGAGGAAGCCAACTTTTCTTCAGATGAGGAGCCTGAGGCCTATAAAACACCTGAGGAGAACAGCATGGCCCTAGCTCCTGGCCTCTCAGCCTTAGATGAGCCACTCAAGACCCAAGTCCTCCCTAGCCCAGAAGGCGCCCCAGACCCTCCTCCGCCACCTGACAGCCCTGCTCCTCCAGACCCAATCAGTGGTCCCTCTAATTTTTTTCACCTCTGTGCGGAATGAGTTTTGTTCTGGGGCACTGTGTGCACACCTGCATTCAGAATGGGGCCTTCCTGATTCAACCTGAGCAGGATCTAAACTTAATCGAGCGGACATCTGAAAACTTGTTGGCACGCACACATGTGCATGCCTTAGAGGGAACAGTGGACCCAATCCTCACATTCACACTGGACCTTGCTTCTGAAGAACTAAGCCCTGCAGGACCTCACAAACCATAGCCGCTGCCCCCCCCCCACTCTGAGACCCTTCTTTGGTCTTTCAGCTCCCCAGAGAAGATCCCTCCAGCAAAGGCACATCAAGACCCAAGAAAGCCTCTATGATGGCACAGGAGTACAAGCCTGGCGTTTGCCTCAGGATGGGTCTACTCAAGAGGACTAACGGAAGTCTACTCAGGAGTTACCTCGGGTTGCAGAAAAGGGTGTGGCTCTCCCAGTAGTTTCCTCCATGCGTCTTTTAAAGCCCTTTTACTTGCTTCTCCTCCAGAATGGAGGGGGTGCATTCACATATCGGGCAGATTTACCCCGAAGTCCCTGCCAGTTATTAGGGAGCAGTTCACATACAATTCAGGTTTTTCACAGCGTGTTAGAGTGTAGCCTGATTTATATCTGGGGTAAGAAAACCCACTATTTGTGTCGGTTTTTTGGGACAACTTCGAGTTCTCAGTAAAGCCTCCCAGTAAACCTGCGGTAAAGCCTACTGTGTATAAAAGTCCCAGGGGACTATATAAGTTCCTTCCTGGCTTTGGGCCTTTGCTGTTAGCCGCTATTTGCTATTGGGAGTCCTCTCCCTGCTGCTAACACCAAGACCACCAGCTCCCTGACTCTTGACCTAAGCTCTCCTTGCCTGAGTTCTTGTTACAGAAACCGCTTGTCTTGCAGTTGCAATCAGCACCCCTCAATGTGATTTGGAGTTGCAGACTTGCAACCTCCATCTTGGCTGCATGAGCTCATGGGATTGTGAACTCTGCACATGCCCATATTTGGCAAATATACAGTTTGGTCGCTTTGCACAGGCAAACATGGGGCAGCACTGCCCAAGGTCAGGATAACAAAGGACTGCAGGGAGACCCCCATGACCCCTCTTGCAGAAAAGGGAGGAATCTAGCAAGTAGACTTGGGTTAAGGAGACTTTCATCAGTGAAATAGCTAACTCACTCCACAGATAATTGCTTTCACAACTACTCAGATAAGCATGGCACACTCCAGTCTCCTATCACCCCGTTAATGAGCTGGTGAAGACACAAAGGTGGGATCGTTAAGCCTATCTCTCTCTCAGGAAGAGATGCCCCATAAGGCTTTTGAGTTCACCCATACAGGCTTTTGAGTTCACCCATACAGGCTTTTGAGTTCACCCTTGATAAGGCTTTTGAGTTCACCCATACAGTACTTTATACACAGCTCTCCACCAGCCATTCCAGCTTTTGTTTCTTAGAGTACACCCACTTGACTGGTTCATGTAAACATGAACTTCATTGTAACATATGAGTTTCAGCCCCTGCAATCAGGGTGCACAACTTTTGCATTGCTTCAGGATATGTTTCCAAGTACAAATACCCCTAGCCCAGCCACATGGCCTCGGGATCAGACTGGGGACCAGCATTGGAATCAGACTCCACATGGATCTTTGCTCTACTGGTTCTCAAGGGTTCGAATTGTAGCCCTTTGCTCCTCACTCTTTCTTCTTCCCACTTTTCTGCTGCCTTCCCTCTGCAAGGAAGTCTACTTGCGCACCCCAACCTGCAAGTGTAACCAGCACACCAATGGATCCAGTCTGGTAATACTAACTGCCTATCCCTTTTAAATCTTCATGCTCCCTTCTCTCTCCTCTTTCTCAAGCAAAGTCTTAAGCTGATTTAATTGACAATTCGGACCTTAGGCTAAAATGCCTCTATGTAAGAATCTAGTAAATACTGTTAAGAATTTATTGCCTCCTCAGCTTGCCTAATCAATCCTTTCTCTTCCTGTACTCCCGTTACCCCCAAATAAATCTGATTGCACTCTATTCCTATCTTTCCCTCATATTTCAGACTAATACTTTGCACAAATTTATTCTGTAATGAACTAATTCCCCACATTAGCCCAAAAGCCCAATTTGAGGTTTTAGCCAGGGCTCCAGAACAGTCTGGGGGATAGGTTTATCACCTAGAATGCATCAGGGTGAGAAATTGCCAGATGCACCTGGTTGGCTAGGGCCTTTGGCCTGATCCAGCAAGGCTCTTCTTATGTTCTAATGCAGATTACTCCTGGTCTTTAACAAATTCTGAACCATGGTTTGTTGAGAAAGGAAATAGAATTTATAGAATAGAATAGAAAGGAAATAGAATTAAATTGGAAAAAATGTTATTTTACATTGACAAATAGGGTTGTCATTCGGCCATATTATAACTCAAATGATGTGTGCTTTCCTTGCTATCTATCTAAAAATATTTGTATCTTGTCTCTGAACCTTAGTTCCTGAAGCAGCTTACAACAAGATTTAAAATAATCATAGAAGAAATAAAATCAATAAAAGTAAAACAGAACAAAACAGCAGTAAAAGCAAAATAACCAGCAAAATATATACCATAACACTATTCTTAAAAACCCCAGAACTTCAGCAAATTACAACAACCTATATTCAATAGCAATATTTTAAACTGGTGCCTAAAAGCTATTAAGAAACACACAGTGTGGCTAGACAGCAGTGTGTGTTGTGGCTTCAAGATTAGGGGTGTGCACGGAACCAGCTGGTCCAGTTCGAGTCTGAACCGGACCCAAAATGGGCCAGTTTGGTCCGGCACCCCCTCGAACCCCCCTGGTTCAGTTTGGTCCAGGGGGATTTGTGAACTTAAAACAATTTTTTTTAACTTATCCCTTCCAGGGGTGTTCTCTGAGGTGGTGGTAGTGGGGGGTCCATGGAGGTTCTCCCTCCCCCCACTGGCCTCCCTTCAGTCAAAAACTGGCCTGTTCAGCCCATTGCACAGGCGTGGCAACCTCCAAAATAGCCAACACACCGGAGGAGGCCCGAGCAGTCTGAAGAACAGCCAAACAGATTGGTTTTCAACTGAAGGGAGGCTGGCAGGAGGAGGGGGAACCTCAACAGACACCCCCTCCCACCACCTCAGAGAACACCTCCAGAGGGGGTCGGGCCGGGGGGGGCTCGGTCTGGGGTCGCACCGAACAGGGGTGGTTTGGTTCGACCCCAAACCATTGAACTGAACCGGTTGGACATCGAACACATTCAACGTTGAACCTGTTTGCACATCCCTACTGAAGATGCCACAACCAATACAATCCTGTCTTTTGTTGCCACCCAGCATGCTAACCTGGGTTTCTGATGAAGATCTCAAGAGTCAGTCAGGTTCAAGGGGAATCGAGATGGCTACAGCTGCTCCTACACACTGCTCTCCCTTCTTGACTTTTTTGTCTGCCCAATTCTTCTTACTTTGGTTGCAGAGGTGGGCAGAAGAAAACACCAGCAGAGGGACAGACATAATATGTTTGCACATGCCTTATTCACTGATTCACCTAGTTCAATACTGTCTACTATGACTAGCAGCAGTTCTTCTTGATCTCAGGCAAACGTCTTTCTAGTTCTGCTGCCTGAGATGTCAGGGATTGGACCAGACCTTCTGAAACATAGGAAGCTGTCTTATATCGAGTCAGGCCCTCGGTTCAGCTAGCTCAGTATCGTCTGCATGGACTGGCAGCAACTTCTGCAAGGCTTCAGGGAAGAATCTTTCCAACCTTTCCTGGAGTTGCCAGGGACTGAACCTGGAGACTTCTGCATACAAAGCCCGTATGTACAATCGGGATTCTGCATGCAAAGCAGGTAGCATTGAGGGATGGTCCCTCCCCAAAGGGGCAGGGCTCCTTTTTCCCAGTTGCAAGGTTTGATCCAGGATAAATGCTCAGCTTTGAGGCTGCAGCCTAGCAATCCTGCTCACAACTCCAAACCAACTTGAAGAGTCTATCATATAATGTTTTCATAGCAGCCCTACCACAGCCATGACTTGTTATCTGTGGCTCTTTGCATAATCACACACTCTATGTTTCTTAATGAGCATTTCACAAACTGGAAAATGTTATGTGTGAAGCGGCCTCAAGACAGATGATATCATTTCTTTCCACTGCTCTAGGCAGCAGGCTTGAAAGGATCCCAGCTTATCAGTAGATCTTGATTTTTAAAAAAAAGCAAAAAAAAAGCCTGCCTGCCAAATGAGCTGCTGCTTAGCTGACATTTTACAAAATTGTGTTTGAAATAAGACCCATCCCAAAAATGATTGTGTTAATTTCATTTTCATGCAGAAGGACGATGAAATTAGACTCTGAAAACATAATCGATCATTGCAAATGTAGACTAATGACTGCATATTGTATTTTTCTTTCTTAAAAGAGCCAGTGAAATTGGATTGCACTAACTCTCCAACTATTAGATGTAAGTAGATGCAATGCTATAAAAAGGGGGTAAGGATGAGACAATTTTGAATCAGAAAAGCGTGAAATTTATTACTAGATGTTTCCCCACCCGAAATACATATTTTGCAATTTGGTTACACTTGTTATTTTTTTTACAGCCAACCCTAGCATAAAAACTATTCCCTTATTCTACTAAGCAGCAGTTTCAGAAGGCATCTGTTTAGAAGAAAACAACAATGAAATTAAGCAGTTCTTTGTAATCCAGCAAAGAGACTTGCTCCAGATCAGTATTCCCTGGGTCCTCCAGCTGATTTAAAAACCCAGGGTGTGATCCTGCCAAGGTTAGGCCTTTTAAATTCTGATTGATTACAATAGGACAGAATGAAGCAGGTGCCTATCTTTCTACATTGTCCAACAATTCTGCAACTGAAACAGAGATAACATCTCTATTAGGGTGGATTCACATGACCGTTGTTTGTTTATTGTTTAAAATATTTATATCTCGCCCCTCCTGTACAGTACTACTTGGAAGTGGTTCGTGACAGTAAAACCATAAAAGTAATATAAAATTTAACATGATAAAAAAAATACAATGTAGAACAACAATTAAAACAAACCCAATTTAAAAACTCATCAGGCCACAGTAAAACAAATTAAAAAGTCTCTTTAAACACGTAAGTTTTAAGATCTTTTTAAAAAAAACTTTAAGGGAAGGCATGTGGCAAAGCTAATCTGGAAGTGGGGAGAATGTTGCGTATCTGTTGGGACGTGAGAGAGCACTTTCCCGGCAGGCCTGTCACCTGAACCCATACAAGTCCCAGGATACTCCATCTGACATGACCCCAACTTCTGTACCCAAGATCTAGAAGTTGTGCAGATAATTTTGGGAGAATGTTGGGCAGAACTAAAGTGAATCAGGTTCAGATGTCACACATGCTGGGAGTGTGTGTTCTTACATTCCAGCTTAACCCCAACATTTTCCTCACTTCCAGACTGGCCAGCAGTCATGTGAACCTGCCCCAAGAATTCCAAGGATACTTCATGAGGCATATCCACCCCCCCACCCCCATGATTATTTTTGCTTATTTTTACACTTATATCCTGTTCTTCCTCCAAGGAACCCAAAGGGGGTGTAGATGGTTATGTTTATCCTCACAACAACCCAGTGAGGTAAGTTAGGCCAAGAGATAAGTGACTGGCCCAAAGTCACCTAGTGAGTTTCATAGCTGACAGGATTTGAACTCAGACTTCCCTGGTTCTAGTCCATCACTCTAACTACTACACCACTGGCCCTTAAAAATTGGTCAGCATCCTGACTAGTAGTTCTGTGCGTAAAAGATGTTCTACTCGCACAAATGGAGAGGAATGATTCTTCCTAAGCAGAGTTATAGGAGTTATAGAGTGAGGAGAATTATAGAGAGGGGCCTGGAATCTCTTGCTGTCATCTTCATAAATACAACTTCTGTTGTTCTCAAACTGAATGTCTGGCATTTCTGAGAAAGAATCAGCCTGGTTTAACAACTGGGAGTAGCCTGCAAAACAATTAGGTATGTGCACAAAACAGATTTTACATTTCGTTTTGTGCTCGAAATGAAATGCAAAATGGACAAAATGTTTCGTTGAAACAATGGCCGAGCCAGCTGTTTCAACTAATCAGACTCGAAGTGTTTTAAGTGTTCTGGCCATAGGGAACAATGAGGAACTTGAAACACCCCATTGTTCCCCATGGGTAGCAAAAATAATCAGGGGGGGGGATATGCCTCATGAAGTATCCTTGGAATACTTAGGGCAAGTTCACATGACTGCTGGCCAGTCTGAATGTGAGGGAAATGTTGGGGTTATGCTGGAATGTATGGTGGCTTTAGGTTGTACCAGTATGGTGGCTATAGGTCACCTCCAGGCTCGGAAGCAAGGTGCCTCTAAATACCAGGGGGAGCAACAGCAAGAGAGAAGGCATCCCTCACCTCACCTCACCTCACCTCCGCCTGTGGGCTTCTTAGAGGATGGCCACTGTGTGAAACAGGATGCTGGACTAGATAGGCCGTCGACCTGATCCAGCAGGGCTGCTCTTATGTTCTTATGTATTCGAGGGCACACCAGCCTATTGCTGCCAGCAGGAGCAGGTGATGCAATTGCAGGTACCGGATGTTAAGAACATAAGAACAGCCCTGCTGGATCAGGCACAAGGCCCATCTAGTCCAGCATCCTGTTTCACACAGTAGCCCACCAGATGCCTCTAGGGAGCCCACAGGCAAGAGGTATGTGCATGCCCTCTCTCCTGCTGTTGCTCCCCTGCAACTGGTATTGAGAGGCATCGTGCCTTCGAGGCTGGAGATGGCCCACAGCCACCAGACCAGTAGACATTGATAGACTTGTCCTCCATAAATCTGTCTAAGCCCCTTTTAAAGCCACCCAAGCTGGTGGCTATCACCACATCCCATGGCAAGGAATTCCATAGATTAATTATGTGCTGTGTGTAAAAAGTAATTGCTCTTGTTGGTCCTAAATTTCCCAGCTTTCAGTTTCGAGGAGTGACCCTTCGTTCTAGTATTGTGAGAGAGGGAGAAAAATTTCTCTCTGTCTACTCTTTCTACTCCATGCATAATTTTATACACTTTGATCATGCCTCGCCTTAGTCACCTCTTTTTCAAGGTAAAGAGCCCCAGGTGCTGTAGCCTAGCTTCATAAGGAAGGTGCTCCAGGCCCCTGATCATTTTGGTTGCCCTCTTCTGCACCTTTTCCAGTGCGCCAATATCCTTCTTAAGATACGGTGACCAAAGCTGAACGCAGTACTCCAGATGTGCCCGCACCATAGATTTGTATAAGGGCATTATAATATTAGCATTTTTATTTTCAAACCCCCTCCTAATGATTCCTTGCATGGAATTAGCTTTTTTCACAGCTGTCCCGCACTGAGATGACACTTTCAATGACACTTCTATAGAGTTTATATCCAGGAATAATTGTGTCCCACTGGTTCTCACCATTCCATCAGCTTTCTGTTACACCCACTATATCTATGTTCTCATTAGTAACAGAGTACTCCAGCTCACCCATCTTGGCTCGGAGGCTTTTGGCATTGGTATACAGACACCTATATGCCGGATCCCTCACCTGGTATTGGCGTGTACTATCCCCCTTACCACATTTGACCTATTTGGCAAGCTATCCTGTGTTTCCTTCTGCTCAACTCCTGGCTCTACTCTGTCCCCTTCTGGTTTATCCGAAACATGTTCACCCTCACACCTTAGGGAATTTTGCCAGCCGAAGCAGATACCACCCTGTTCCCACCACCACAACCAGCATCACCCCTCCCTCTGCCTGCCACTCTGCTCCTGGTTCTGCCTCCCGCCCACCCGGGCATCTTGGGGGCTTTTTAATTAAAGCCCTAACTCTGATGGGCAGGGAGAGGAGAAGAAGTGCCTTTAAGGCAGGTATATATTTTTAAGGTGCTATTTATGCTGTGTGTACCACACAGTACAGTCTACAGCACTGTAGTGCACACTCAGAAGCAAGAAAAATTGAATCCCCCCAAATAAAGAAGCAGGCTTTATGGGGGGGGGCTTTGGAGGGGAGCAAGCAACAAAGGGGTGAAGGGAAGGGAAAGGAGATTACTGTGGCCTCTCCTAACCCACCTCTCCTGTCTTATTGTCCTAGTGTCTAGTACTCAGTCCCCTTCCCCAAACTAGGCCCTATTTTAATAACTGTAACTGACCAGGGGCAGGGGTACTTACCTTCCAGCATATTCTGCTGGAGTCTGTCCAGGTGCTCGGGCTGAGGCATTCAGGCTGAAGAAAGACTGGCACTCAACAGCTGGGGGTAGGGCAAGTGGGTGCCATCCCCCCCCCAAAAAAAAGGCTGGGGGAGAGGACACAAACAACCCAGGGAAACAAACAGAGGGAACCTCAAAGGCACCAGAACACTTGAGCCTACAAAAACAAATAATGACGTGGATTCCAGGCACACAGCAGCAGCAAAAGTGCAGCTTGGGGCTGCAAAAGAAAAGAAAAACAGTCAACACAGCACCCCCATTATCAAAGCCACTGTGGGCTGGCTAAAAGCAAAAAGGAGAAAAAATCTACAGAGGAATAAAAACGTTCAAAGCAGCACCCAGTTAAAGCCTCAGGAGCTGCTGGTTTAAAAAATGAGGGTGGGGAGAGAAAAGCAGTTGTTGGCACTGTAAATTAAAAAGAGAAGGGAACCCTAGAGAGACAGGCACTCTGTCTCCCTCTAGACTGGCAGGCTCCCATTCTACCTGTTCTGCTGCTTCAGTCTCTCTGTTCCAATCCTCTGATTATGTACTATCCTCAAGAGAAGAGACAGACACATTCTTTGCCTCCCAGAGTCCCCTTATATACATTTCGAAACACCCTCCTTTTGTGCTCCCCTCCCTCCTCCTTCCCCTCAGCCAATGGGGGCACAGTTGCCCATGACAACATTTAATTTGGATGACAACAAGCCAACCAAGAAGCAAGGAGATATCAAACCAATCAGAACCAGTGCCAGAAAACAGGCCTCCAAAATGGCGCTCAAAACTCTTGAAACATTTTGATCGAAATAGGGTCTTCCTGCTTTGAGCTCAAAACAAGCCCTTTATTTTAAGGGCATTCTGTTTTGAGCCTGAAACACCCAAAATGGCCTTTTCGAGCTTGAAACATTGTAAAGTGTACTGTCAAGTCGATTTCGACTTCTGGTGCCCACAGAGCCCTGTGGCTTTCTTTTGGTAGAATACAAGAGGGGTTTACCATTGCCATCCCCTGCACAGTATGAGATGATGCCTTTGAGCATCTTCCTATATTGCTGCTGCCCAATATGGCTGTTTCCCATAGTCTGGGAAACATACCAGTGGGGATTCGCACCGGCAACCTCCGGCTTGTTACCGGTAGTCAAGCATTTCCCCTCTGCACCACAAGTTTCCTTTCCCCCTGCTAACAGAGCAAAGAGGCATCTTTTTAAAGTGGTGATTCTTTTTATTTAGCAGGGAGAGAGCAACTAGTCCTATCCAACCCCAGCACAGAATCCCTCCAATGGCTGTTGCTGGATCTATCTTATATTTCTTTTTTAGATTGTGAGCCCTTTGGGGACAGGGAGCCATTTTATTTATTTATTTATATCTATGCAAACCACCTTGGGAACTTTTGTTGAAAAGCGGTATATTGATTTCCATCCTATTTTGTCATTCTTCCTGTCAGTGGACACTTTGCTGTCTGTGGTCCCAGCAGGGGCGTATCTAGGGTAGGTCAGGCAGGGCATGTGGTCTTCAACGGTTCCCCCTCCCCTCACTGGCCTCTAGGGCTTTGATATTTTAAAAAATTTAATATAATATAAGTCACTGTACACATTCAGTTTGGCACTATGGACAGAGAATCCGGGCTTGTGAATACTGAGCTGAAGCTTATGAGCTAGGATTGTATTCATTTGCTCTTACTTTGCTTCTTGTGATAAGTGAGTTAAATGTGATGTCTTAATAATATGGCTATTAATGGTGAGTTTGTCTTTGAATCAGTGTGAAACCCTTAGTATTAAGGCCCACTGGGAGTTTCTTGCTCTCTTTCTCTCATTTTAAGTGTCTTTCTGAAAGACTAGAATATATTCCCAGCAGTGACACAGTTTACTCTGCATATCCTTTAATTATTTTCAGAGTATCTGGGAAAAGTCAAATTCTCATATTTATTTTTAAAACCTATGTAATAGTGATGCTACAATGCATAGTAGAAAATTATACATTAGTTTTCCAAGTACACTTCCATTTAGTATTTGGGTATTTCATGAGCCCCAGCATACTAAAATTTGTAGTTTTCCAGCATTCTTTGTTCTGGCTATGTCCACTGCTAAATAGTTTTTGAAATATTAAAAGATTAACAAGCTTGACTTGTATTTTTCAGCTGATATTATGGTAAAGTTATCTGAAAGCTGGGTGTCAGATGTTTGGACAGGGGGCGCAATTTCAGTGCTTGCCTTAGGCACTATTTTCCCTAGATACGCCTCTGGGTCCCAGTTACCTTGCTGAGCTCTTACATGTGCTCACTATGCTTCCTAGACATAGGGAATCTCCTGCAAGTTCACTGGTATTGCTTCTTGGTGCCTGGTGCCCTACTTGCTAGGACTGCCTTCTGGAAACAGGTCTCACTCTACCCTCCTGGCCCACAGTGGTACAATATCAACGGAAATACCACGTCTGCAGTGTACAGCACTGGGTGAGTTGGATGGCTTCCCTTTCAGGTGATTGTACTGTTTGTGACTTGTTTGCTGCCTGATGCTTGTGAATGTGTTTGTCACTATGTTTTTTGCCTAAAGCAATTCCCATTTAGAGGCCTGCAGTTGACAAATTAATGTGATGTTTCTTGGTGTCTGGGTTGCCTCCTGAAGGAGCAATAAGGCTGAGGCAGAGACCTGGGGGACTGAGTGTGTGTGTGTGTGTGTGAGAGAGAGAGAGAGAGAGAGAGAGAGAGAGAGAGAAATTTTGAATTTGGCAATAGCCGCTTTCATATTTGCAAATAAAGCAGATATTGTGAAGCAAGACTTTACAAGCAGCCTCTCATAGGCTGGAGACACGGGAATGGAACCGTAGCTCAGTGGTAGAGTATCTGCTTTTCATACAGAAGGTCCCAGGTTTACTCCTCAGACTCCTGCCTGAAACCTTGGAGAGCCGCTGCCAGTCAGTGTAGACCAGGGATTCCCAATGTTGGGTCCCCAGATGTTGTTGGACTTCAACTCCCATAATCCCCAACCAAAGGCCATTGGGGCTGGGGATTATGGGAGCTGAAGTCCAATAGCATCTGGCAACCCAACGTTGAGAATCCCTGGTGTAGACAATACTACTGAGTTATATTTTTATTTTTATCTTATTTATTTATTTGCTTTCTATACCACCCTTCCAAAAATGGCTCAGGGCGGTTTACAAAGAGAAATAACAAATAAATAAGATGGATCCCTGGCCCCAAAGGGCTCACAATCTAAAAAGAAACATAAGATAGACACCAGCGACAGTCACTGGAGGTACTGTGCTGGGGGTGGATAGGGCCAGTTACACTCCCCCTGCCAAATAAAAGACTTCACAATAAAATAAAATGGATAAACGGTCTGATGTGGTATAAGGCAGCTTCCTATGTTCCCTATAGTCTCATGCAAAGAAAACCAGTCACCTCTTCCCACAAAGGTTTGACTAAGATAGATTATCTTTGGAGGCCCTTTCCTGAATCTGCCTATCTTCTGAAATGAGATAGGTGGTGCCTGAAAAAAAGGGTCTCCTCTACTGTGTTACCCTGACTATAGAACTATCTCCCCATGGAGGCTTGCCCAGCAGCAACGCTCAAGTTTTTGGGTACCAAATTGAGACCTTTTAATTTGCCATGGGGCTTTTAACGTAAATTCTTGTATCAGGTTTTGTTTGGGTTTTGCTTGACCTTTATTTGCTTTTATCAAGATAATGCATGTGCTGCTGTATTTCCATTATTAATTTTATTATGTTTTTATACTTTAAAGTTGTATACTACCCTGGAAGTTTTATGCCTTTCAGGACTGGAGAACAGCTTATAAATACTTGTAACAAATATAGATTACAAATAATAACTAGATCCTTAGTTACAGTGTATTTCATGTTTACATTTTTGATTACTTTTTTCTATGTATTTTTATGAATCTGTTTTGCCTGGGTATATGTACCTAGTATATGTACCCAGTATATGTATTTACCATAATTGTGGGGATGTTTTTCCTATCTTGTGTGTGTGTGTGTGTGTGTGTGTGTGTGATCAAACCAACTTCCACTTAGGTTTTTCAAACTCACAAAAGTAGATCATGTATGCTACTGCCACGTCCTGTTTTTGTCCCCAGCATTTGGTACACAGAGGTATACTGCCTCTGAACAAACAAACAACAAATATGTATATACTGCTTTTCAACAAGAGTCTCCAAAGCGGTTTACACAGATAATAAATAAAGATGGCTCCCTGTCCCCAAAGGGCTCACATTCTAAAAAGAAGCATAAGACACACACCAGCAACCGTCACTGGAGGTCCTGTGCTGGGGGTGGATAGGGCCAGTTACTCTCCCCCTGATAAATAAAGAGAATCACCACGTTAAAAAGATGCCTCTTTGCCCAGTTAGCAGAACATGGATGTTCTGTTTAGCAATGATGACTATAGACCATTGTCAGGAAGCCAAAGCCACTGAGCCTGTATCTCCAGCTTGGCAAAGCTTTTTTTCCATTAGGCTGGCCCCTCAAATGGTCACCACACATACGCATCAGCCAGCAGAGCAGTGCAGGTGGGACATGCAGCAGGGACAGGGTAGCCGTGGCATGGTGGCAGTGGCAGGATATTCTATGAATATTTAAAGATATTATCTGTTTCCTCACTCCCTCACCACCCCAGCTGCCACTGGGAGCTGCCATGGCTATTCAATGAAGGGGTAGGGCTGCCTGTGTCCCCCCCCCCCCCACCTCCGCAAGATTTGGTGTCCTAGATCAGAGATTCTCAATGTTGGGTCCCCAGTTATTGGACTTCAAATCCCATAATCTCCAACCAAAGGCCATTGGGGATGGGGATTATGGGAGTTGAAGTCCAATTAACATCTGGGGACCCAACATTGAGAATCCCTGCACTAGATGACCTCCTAGTACACGGACTGGCCCTACAGATTTCTAACTGCGAGCAGGATTTGGAAAGCTCCCAGGATGAATGCAGAGCATTCAGTATAGAACACAGGATGTTGCTTCAGCCACTCCACTAGACTGAAGCCCTGTGAAGCTCTGGCCTAGGGCTCCTGTCATAAGGTCCTCCACTAGGTTCCAGGAGCTTCTAGGGCTTAGGAACATAGGGAGCTGCCATATACTGAGTCAGACCATTGGTCCATCTAGTTCAGTATTGTCCACGCAGACTGGCAGCGGCTTCTCCAAGGTTGCAGGCAGGAGTGTCCCTCAGCCTTATCTTGGAGATACTGCCAGGGAGGGAACTTGAAACCTTCTGCTCTTCCCAGAATGGCTCCTTCCCCTGAGGGGAATATCTTACAGTGCTCACATGTGGTCTCCCATTCAAATACAACCAGGGCGGACCCTGCTTAGCTAACGGGACATGACACTTTCTGCCAGCATAGGCAGAAATCCTATGGGGGTGAGGGGATGTTTTCATTGCAGTGGATTGGAACTTAAAGGAATCGAGCGAGGATTCCAGTGAATCCTTGGAGGACAAGGGCAAAGGTGAGCTTCACTGCCTTCCCAGAACTCTGCCTCCAACTCTGGCAGGGGGTGGGGCTAATGACAGAGGGGAGGCAACGTGCAGGTGTTCCAGGAGGCAGTTCCAAGCACAAGGAGCAGCAAGGGAGAAGGGCATAGATGTCGGAGGCAACAGGAGACCTCTGGATATTTTAGGGCAGTGAGCCGGAGGAGTGAAGGCCACAGGTAGGGATGTAGCAGGATATGAGATCGGAGAGGTGGGGAGGAGCAAGATCACGGGATGCTTTGAAGGTAAAGGGAAGGAGCTTGTGCACCAACTGGCAGCAGACGGGAAGCCGGTGAAGGGATTTAAGGAGGGGAGTGCTGTGGCTGAGGCAACGAAATAAGTGAATGAGTTTAGCAGCCAAGTGCTGGAGGGAGTCGAGGGGACCATGATGAGCCCATGGAAAGCCAGCAGGAAGTGTACTGAAGCAGTCAAGACAAAGTTTACCTGGGCATGAACTAAATCTATAACTTGGTGGAATATCTTCCCCAGTCACTGTTACTTGCCATGCATTATGAACAACAACGAGCCAGCATCATGGAGTGGTTCAAGTATTGGACTAGAAACCAGGAAGGCCTGAGTTCAAATCCCTGTTCAGTCACAAATCCCACCGGGTGACTCTGGGCCAGTCACTTCTCTCTCAGCCTAACTTATCTCACAGGGTTGAGGGGAGAATAAACATGACACTGCTCTGTGCTCCTTGGAGGAAGAGTGGAATGTAAATGTAGAAATAAACAAATAAAGCCCTTCCTTGGAGAAGGGCTGTAGGTAGAGCATATGGCTTGAATGCTGTAAAGTTGTCTGAAACCTTGGAGAATTGGTGCCCATTAGTGAGGGCCATACTGAACTAGAGGGACTATTAGTCCAACTCGATTCAGGTCCAACTCATAATACACACAGTATTTATATGTTCAACTTGCCAAATGGTAAATATGGGGAAGCATGACCATTTAAGAACATGAGAAAAGCCTTGCTGGATCAGGCCCAAGGCCTATCAAGTCCTGCATCCTATTTCACACAATGACGCACCAGGGCGCTTTCCAGATTAGACCCTGCAATGGGGTCACGTTGGATCTCAGAAGTGTGCTTCCATACTTCCTGCGTTGTGACACCACCGTCGCTACGCGGACAGCAGGGTGCCGTTCACATTTCCAATGCTAGGACATTGTATACCCAGTGTTAAAAAGTTGCTATTCTTTCGGGTGGTTAATTTTCACGAAGCTGTTCCCCCTGCTGTTTATGTTTCGAATGCGACTTGCTTGAACGGAGGCATTTTGCTGCTGTTGAGCAGCTAGTCTGGCAAGCGCCCTGATGCATCTCGGAATGCATCCCACAGGCAAGAGCTGAACTTAATTTGGCTCCCAACATTTATCACACATTAGACTAGCCAGGGCGGGGGTGGGGGGGAGGAGTAATCACACAGATTTTCCATTAATACAGACAGCCAAGCGGAACTATGGTCGGAAAACTTACCGCTTTGTTGGTTGTCTGTACTTGCCTGCAACGAACTAGAGACTGAAATCAGAACAAAGTTGATGTTTGCCCTCAAATAGCTTCTGTTGCTACCTTTTTATGCCTCGGGCCCACATGTAATCATTTGAACCAAGAACAAACAACTGCCCTTTACATTTTCATAGCCTCTGATGGACATTAAATATGCTGTTCACACATCTCTGTTATCCCGAAGAAATAATGTCAGTGAAAAAGCTCATCTTTTCCCCATGAGTGGAAAATGTCACCATTTATAATAATACCCCTAATCTCTACTGGCCAGGAACACAGAGAGAAAGAGAGCGAGTGCGAGTGAGAGATTGTTGCGCAGAGGCTGTTAATAAATGTAAAGGAAGACGTAATGCATCCTTGATAAATTTACCTCCAAATGCCTGGGTTCCATACATGACACAGTGTGCGGATAGGGTTGCCATGTTCAAGTTTCCCAAAGCTGGGTGGCCTGATTTGCATATTATGCAAATTATGTGGTAACTAATTTGCATTCTACCTATTTATTTATTTGACAGATTTGTATACTTTCCCCTCTTTCTCTGCCCTCCTATGTGATCAGATCCAGAGTAAAATCCAGGCAATCCGGGCAGTGCATTTGAAATCCGGGTGGAATTTAGCAGCTGGGTGGAGGAGCCAATCTAGGGGCTACCCTAAATTCTGGGGGACATGGCAACCCTATGTGTGGATCTAGTGCTTGTTCAAATTACTCATTACCTCAGGTTAACAGCCACTAAACCTGTTTTGGATGGAGTAAAGCGTCCCACAAAAAGGAGCATCACTGAGAGAGAAGAGGAGAAGTGTGCACCTCTCATTTTAACCCCTGAACAGTCTGTACAATCCAGATCTAAAGCAGGGCCTTTCCAGATCATTAAAACATTCCCTTAACACAGGGGTTCTCAACTCTGTTGTACTAGAACATAAGAACAGTCCTGCTGGATCAGGCCCAAGGCCCCTCTCGTCCAGCATCCTGTTTTGCACTGTGGCCCACCAGATGCCGCTGGAAGCCTACAGGCAGGAGTTGAGGGCATGCCCTCTCTCCTGCTGTTACTCCCCTGCAACTGGTACTCAGAGGCATCCTGCCTTTGAGGCTGGAGGTGGCCTTTAGCCCTCCAACTAGCAGCCGATGATAGCCCTTTCCTCCGTGAAGTGATCCAAGCCCCTCTTAAAGCCATCCAGCTTGATAACTAACACCATCCCCAGCCCCTGCGGCTGGAGGATGATGGGAACTGTAGTCCAGCAACATCTGGGGACCAAGGCCGAGCACCCCTGCCTTCATGCTACACTTTCACTAGCTCCAGTCTAGTTCTGGGAGTGTGCAATATCCTGTCCCACGTTGTGCACCCCAGGCCGGCACCAGAGAGGGAGAGTGCACAATCTTAAAAAGAATCCTAAATAAAATGTGTTTTGCAAAGCCAATTTGCATGAAAAGACGTTGCAACCTTTTGCCCTTGGATATAAGCGGCCTCAGTTACTGGCTGCTTTTATTTCCGTAGATGCACACTGGCACAAGGAGTATCACCTGTGTAGTGCAAGCATTTATGGGTTTAAGTGGAACTGGTGAATAAGCATCAAGGCAGGTTGGAGACCCTTCTCTCCAGGTCGTGCCGTTCAGTACTGAAGCAAAGATTCCCGAGAACACATTTCCTTCTGAAGCGCGGAGATTGCAAACAGCCACGTTATTACTGCGGGGGCTGGAGCTGAATTAGTAAAAAGTGCTGCAGAATTCCCACACAGCCTTGCAGCAGAGGTTGGTTCTGTATGCACTCTGGAGCTTTTCTGATTCAGCTCTTTCCCTTCCTATAGATCTGGACTTGGCAGCAATGAGGTGTGATTAGAATATACAGAGCTGCTTCCGCAAGCGCCGCTGTTCAAGTCCCTTCCCGAATGCTGCTGCTGAATGCGTTCGGTGCACAATATGGTTACATCCTGTGTTGTTGGTTTGCAGCCTCCCAAGCCATGCTCAGAGAATGATGAAAGCATTCTCGAAAGCCTTTTAAATATTAGTGGCACCTCCTGCCAGCACATATGTTGTTGATGCTACTTCTAGTAGACATTTCTTTTTTAAAAAAAAGCTAGGTTCTGGCTAAACCATAGCAACTGATGGGGAAGTGACGATGAGAAGAGAATCCATTTCTGTCTTTGAGACTTACCTTATTGTCAGCAGAAAGATGACTGTGTGTTCTTTATTTGTCATCTCTTTATATTGTTTGCACACAAGAATAAGCACAGTGCAACCGTGTGTTTCAGCCTAGAGCAGCAAATGTTGCATGCAGAAATGGAAGATAACGTTTCATACTCAGAAGTGAAGGGAAGCACAGCTAAGGGGACCCAGCCAATTCAAGCACGTTTATTTCTGCTAGCATTGTTGTAGCTGTTAAACATAAATGGAAAGACATGTACTGGAACCTGTTTTTACTGTACCTGCTTATACTGAAAACCCATGAAGGTGCTGTTCGTTAAGCTAGTTAGTGGTAGTTCTGGCAGGGTTCCTGGCACTCACATTACATAGTCCTTTTTGTAGAATCCAAGGGAAAGAGTGATGGCATGCAAGGACAAGGCAGAGGAGTGCAATCAGGAATATCAATTGTTACATTAAATAGATATTTAGAGGCACGTGCAGACTGCTTTTCCGGGCTCTTGCTGCTGGCTGTTTTGTTAGCCCCATTCCAGGACTGGAATACAAGTAACTATGGAAAAAGGAAAGGTTGTGCTATCGAGTCAGTGTCGACTCCTGGCGACCACAGAGCCCTGTGGTTTTCTTTTGGTAGAATACAGGAGGAGAGCTGGTCTTGTGGTAGCAAGCATGACTTGTCCCCTTAGCTAAGCAGGGTCGGCCCTGGTTGCATATGAACGGGAGACTTGATGAGCACTGTACGATATTCCCTTCAGGGGATGGAGTCGCTCTGGGAAGGGCAGAAGGTTCCAAGTTCCCTCCCTGGCTTCTCCAAGATAGGGCTGAGAGAGATTCCTGCCTGCAACCTTGGAGAAGCCTCTGCCAGTCTGTGAAGACAATACTGAGCTAGAGAGACCAATGGTCTGACTCTTTATATGGCAGCGTCCTATGTTCCTGTGTTCCTATGGGTTTATTATTGCCTCCTCCCACACTGCATGAGATGATGCCTTTCAGCACCTTCTTATATTGCTGCTGCCCGATATAGGAGTTTCCCATATTCTAGGAAACACACCAGCGGGGACTCGAACCAACAGCTTCCTACTCTCTAGGCAGGTTGCACCCCATTCAAATGCTGGCCTGGATCAAGGAATAGATTAACCCCAAACACCACACTTTTCAGGGATCAAACGGGATGTTATACACAATCTAAAACCTTCTGGTCGCCTGGTGGAGTTGGGGATAAGAGGCACTGCTCTGCAGTGGTTCCACTCCTATCTCTCGGGCAGATCCCAGATGGTGGAGCTTGGTGACAGTTGCTCTTCACAACAAGAGCTGTTATATGGAGTCCCTCGGGGTTCCATTCTGTCACCAATGCTTTTCAATATTTACATGAAACCGCTGGGTGAGGCTATTGGGAGATTTGGTGCTGGGTGTTATCAGTATGCTGATGACACCCAAATCTACTTCTTTCTTTCATCTGCATCAGGAAATGGTGTTCATTCCCTAAATACCTGCCTACAGGCAGTAATGGACTGGATGAGGGATAACAAATTGAAGCTGAATCCAAGCAAGACGGAGGTGCTCATTGTAAGAGCTCAGAATCTGAGGGATGAGTTAGATCTCCCTGTGCTGGATGGGGTTACACTCCCACGGAAGGAGCAGGTACACAGCTTGGGGTTACTCCTGGATCCAGGCCTCACTCTGGTATCTCAGGTGGAGGCTGTGGCCAGGAGTGCTTTTTATCAGCTTAGGCTGATTCGACAGCTGCATCAATTCCTAGAGGAGGATGACCTCAGAACAGTGATGCACCAGCTGGTAACCTCCAGGCTTGACTCTGTAATGCGCTCTACATGGGGCTGCCTTTGTACGTAGTTCAGAAACTTCAGTTAGTTCAAAATGCAGCAGCAAGGCTGGTCTCCGGGGAAACCCGGAGAGACCATATTATGCCTGTTTTGAAACAGCTGCACTGGCTGCCAATATGTTTCTGAGCAAAATACAAAGTGCTGGTTATTTCCTTTAAAGCCCTGAACGGCTTAGGTCCAAGTTACCTTAGAGAGCGCCTTCTTCTGTCTGATCCCCACCGCATGCTAAGATCATCTGAGGAGGTCCGGCTCCAGTTGCCACCAGCTCGTCTGGTGGTGACCCAGAGGCGGGCCTTCTCTGTAGCCGCTCCTGGACTGTGGAATGCGCTCCCTGCAGACATCTGTAATTTGAATTCTTTATTGGAATTTAGGAGAGCCCTAAAGACCTACCTGTTCGGCCTTGCCTTCCAGTGCTCTTAAATTGTTTTAAAGGGTCTTTGATGTTTGTGAACTACCCTGAGCGATTTTGTAAGGGCGGTCTAAAAATCAAACAAACAAACAAACAAATAATCATCCTCATGCATCCTGGAGGGTCAGTCACAAGTTGTGGTCAGTGCCCCCTTCCTGACTGGCACTCAGGTGGCAGCCCAGGCCACACCCCCTTTGTGTGTGACATCACATGCAAAGGGGTGTGGTCTGGGCTGCTGAGAGCTTGAGTGAGCTCTTAGCTTGTCATTTTGGGCAGCATCGTCTAGAGAGTGTGAGAAAGGGGAAAACGTCCTGTCGGGCAGTTGGCACTACTGGAAATAACTAGCAGAGAGTTCGCCCGGGCTCTTGGCAGCCTGGGCGTGGGGGGGGGGCAAGTTCGCTCTGGGCTCCTCTGGAACCTGAACCATGGGGTTCGACAGTCTTTTTCATTGGCGGCCTGGATTCTTTGAACCTGTTGGCCCAATGGTGGCTCCGCCCTGTCCCCGTTGCTAAGCAGGGTCTGCCTTGAAAAGCATCTGCATGCTTGCATGCAGAAAGTTCCAAGTTCCCTCAATGGCATCTCCAAGATAGGGCTGAGAGAGATTCCTGCCTGCACCCTTGGAGAAGCTGCTGTCAGTCTGGGTAGACAATACTGAGTCAAATTCAACTTAATAGAATGCAGCTTCCTATGTTCCTACGCTACCAATTCCAACATTTAATATGCACCTTTGCATGTAGTTTGTCACTACTGCCCCTTAAAAAAAAATTATGCACACAGTTGCATCAGCATTGTAGTACAGTTGTGCCTTTAGTGCCTGCTAACAGAATAGAGTGCTCCAGCCCATCTATTGGGAGAGAGAAAAGTGGCAGGGAGGAAAGCTGAAAATTAAGCTAAAGAAAAATGAAGCAGAACATATTTGCTCTTTTCAAATTCTGGGAATGAAAATCTGGAAGGACAACAGACACCAAGTTTATCAGTGTCATTCCAGAAACACAATCAAGTAAGCCCACCAATCCAGGGGAACGTGGGATGGGGAAGATCTCATCACCATCCCTACTGATTAAAGTGATTGATGAGTAAAATTCAAAAGTATTTACATCTTACCAAAGCATCAGTTTAGGTGACTTTTTGAGATCTTGGAAGACGTGGAAGAGAACTTAAATTCTAATGAATAAAAGCTAACACTTGTTCAAAGGAAAGGTCATCTTTCATCTTTTCTTTTTCATTCCTTGTTACATGAACACAACAGAATAAAAAGTCTAAAAAATGTACAAGTGTGCCTTTAACTATTAGGTTCTGCAATTCAGACTTGCTATTCCTGATTAATCAATGCAAGCTTTAGTTAACCTGTCTACCAATTGAACTGATTAAGGTTTGCAGCCCCAGTGTGGATGAGCTGTTCCATTTGATACCAGAGTGTGATCAACTCCAGTATGACTTTCCCTTTTTGCTCCGGTGTGACCCTAGCCTTATCATGCATCCTGGACTGTAGACCTAGGTGGTTGCCTTATCATGCATCCACTGTTGGAAGTGAAGGACTTTGCGCTGTCTCATGTCTCAGTGACAGAGGGGGACAGACTAGTGAGTCAGAGGGCTAGAGAGGTCAAGACATTGGTCATCCCTTCTCTACTGCTCTGACACTATCCCTTTGATATGTAGATTGCTACTCTTAGGGACTAACTTCCTTCCTTCCTGGGTGCCACTTCCTCTTCTCTTCCCTTCTTTCTCCCTCGCAACATGCAAGCTCCTCTCTTCCTGCACCATGTGTGCAGAGATGCAGAATCCATGTGCATCCAGCTAGACAGATAGATTAGAGATCCTATCTCTCCACTTTACTATCTAGAATGGAGTTCACTAATAAATACTCCTTATATTGATTTGAAACTATGAACTAGCTCCAAGTTATTTTGCTCTCAGCATACGTGCATGCCTGGGCAGACTCTACTGTGTTGTGCCTCAGTGCACTCTGCTATATTAGAAGGGTATCTCTTACCAGAGAGAAGGTGGTCGCCTAGGACACCAGTTCTTGGGGGGCGCATAAACAGTGCCAGTCAGCTGCTGCCAGAATATATCACTGCCCATTATTCTTTCTCTCCTGCTTGTATTGCACCTCTGAAGTATTGTACAGTGATGTAAGAATGTAGTGTGAAATACTGCACCTTGCTCCCCAAAGGGCCCAAACATTCTGCATACCAAAAGACGGTCTTTTTTGTGTGTGCATTGCAACTCAGCCCCCAATAAGCGGCTAGTCTCATAAGCTACAGTCCCTCTCTTAGATACGAAGTACCTGTCTCAGCATTCATTTCCAAAGAGAAATGGCTTCATACTGGATTTCCAAATTAAGCAGCATGTTTTTACTTCTGAAGTGTTAAAGTCTGGCCCCCATGATAGACTAGGAACTCTCTCACACGGGATCCTCAAACCAGCCTGGGCTAGTTATTTACTGGTCATCCATGCTGGCTAGTCAGTTGACTTCACGAATGAGAAGCCTGCATGGTTCAAGTTAAAGCTGGGACTCAGCACTTCTTGGCTGGGGTGGGCTGGGGTGCCAAAGTGAAACTTTGCCTAGGGTGCCAAAAAGCATCCCAGCCTTGCAAACATCTGAGTGAGATGCAAAGGTCCCCCTGCCTGTTGACTTGCTTCATGGCTCTCTGAGGAAGGAACAACCCTTCTTCCACCTGCATCTGTGGAAGCTGACAGCAGCTGCAATGGTCCTTCCCTTCCCTCTGCTTCAACTAGGTATAATTTCCTCACTAGTTTTCCTAATAAAATAAGGACATCCCTGCTGGATCAGGCCCAAGCCTATCTAGTCCAGCATCCTGCTTCATACAGTGGCCAAACAGATGCCTCTGAGAAGCCCACAGCCAAGAAGTGAGGGCATGGCCTCTTTTTTGCTGTTGCTCTCCAGCAACTGGTATTTGGAGGCATTTTGCCTCTGAGGCTGGATGTGGCCTATAGCCCTCAGACTAGTAGTCATTGATAGACCTGTCCTCCATGAATTTGGCTAAGCCCCTTTTAAAACCATCCAAGCTGGTGGCCATCCCCACATCTTGTGGCAGAGAATTCCATAGATTAATTATGCACTGTGTGAAAAAGCACTTCCTTTAGTTAGTCCTAAAATTCCTGGCCTTCAGCTTCATGGGATGGCCCCTGGTTCTAGTGTTGTGAGAGAGGGAGAAACATTTATCTCTGTCCACTCTCTCTACTCCATTCATAATTTTTAACACCTCAATCATGTCTCCCTTTAGTCGCCTCTTTTCCAAGGCAAAAGCCCCCAAATGCTGTAGCCCAGCCTCATAAGGAAGGTGCTCCAGGCCCCTGATCATTTTGGTTGCCCTCTTCTGCACCTTTCCCAGTTCTACAATATCCTTCTTAAAATAGGGTGACCGCAGCTGTACGCTGTACTCCAGATGTGTGCGCACCATAGATTTGTATAAGGGCATTATAATATTAGAATTTTTATTTTCAATCCCTTTCCTAATAATCCCTAGGACAGAATTCCCCCCCCCCCGCCGCCAGCTGCTGCTCACTAGGATGATACTTTCAACGAGCTGTCCACCACAACCCCAAGATCCCTCTCCTGGTCAGTCACCAACAGCTCAGACCCCATCAGTGTACATGTGAAGTTGGATTTCCGTTGCTCCCCCAACATGCATCTTTTTACACTTGCTTACATTGAATCACATTTGCCATTTTGTTGCCCATTCATCCCGTTTGGAGATATCCTTTTGGAGCTTCTCACAATCGGTTTTGGATTTCACTACCCTAAATGGTTTAGTGTCATCTGCAAATGTGGCCACTTTGCTGCTTACCCCAACTCCTAGATCTTTTATGAACAAGTTAAGGAGCACTGGTCCCAGTACAGATTGCTAGGGGACCCCACTTCTTACTTCCCTCCATTATGAAAACTTTCCATTTATTCCTATCCTCTTTTTTCCTCTCTTTCAACCAGTTAACAATCCATGAACCTGTCCCCTTATCCCATGACTGCTATGTTTTCTCGGGTGTCTTTGATGAGGAACATTGTCAAAAGCTTTTTGGAAGTCCAAGGATACCATGTCAACTTTTGAGATTGACCCTTTTAGAGTGCCTGTTGACACTCTCAAAGCACTCCAAAAGGTTCGATCTCAAAAGAACTCCTATATAGTATTGGATGTCGAAGGTTCTCCATGATGGTTACAGCATCCTAGAATGCCTAATAAGGCTTGTCCACAGCAACGTCATCTTGTGCAAGGTGGCAATGACTTTGAGAAATGTTACTGGCTGCATTATGATCAATGCTCAATCTGTGAGTGACTTCATCAATGGTGAATATCTCCATGGGGGCTTGAAATTATTTTCCCTCCTGCATGTAATCCTATCCAGGGGAATTAACAACAAACAACAGAAACTTAAATACCGCTTTTCAACAAAAGTTTCCAAACTGATTTACATAGAGAAACAAGTAAGTAAGATGGCTCCCTGTCCCCAAAGGGCTCACAATCTAAAAAGAAACATAAGATAGACACCAGCAACAGTCACTGGAAGTACTGTGCTGGGGGTGGATAGGGCCAGTTACTCTCCTCCTGCGCAATAAAGAGAATCACTATGTTAAAATGGTGGCTCTTTGCCCACTTAGCAGGGGCATTATCATGTGCATATTAACATGTGAACAGGCCCAGATGGAAAGTATGCTTCTGGTTCTCTAACTGAACTTGCATAAATAGCCAGTTCCACACCTTTTTGGATTTCAGTGGGTCCTAATCACACTGGACTGCAGCCATACTAATCTGTCTCCCAAATGACAGGTTTTCTCAGGGCTCTCCAAGGTTTGGCAGGAGAAGAGTTGAGGCATAACACAGAATGCCCTCCCGCCCATCTCCTTGGAGCTGGAAGGCTGAATGCTGTCGCAGCTCAATTAAAATTCTGAAATATTGTTACAGCTTTGTGCTGGACAGTATCCGGTTCGGAAAATGCCATGCCTTAAACTGTGAGGGTGCAAAGGATTCAGTTAAAACAGAAGGGGACAGAGCAGAACCACATAAAAAGCAGACAGAAGGCTGTGCCACGTGGTCAAAGAGTGAAAAGAAAGATAGCATACAACAGGTGAGAGATTCAGAGTATAGGTGCTTATATGCCAATGCCAGAAGCCTCCAAGCCAAGACGGGTGAGCTGGAGTGCTTGGTTGCTAACACAGAAATACCGGTAGATATAGTGGACATAACAGAAACATGGTAGAACAGTGAGAACCAGTGGGACACTCTTATCCCTGGATATAAACTCTATAGAAAGGACAGGAAGGGGTGCCTTGGAGGTAGAGTAGAACTGTATGTTAAAGAAGGGATAGAATCTAACAAGGTAAAAAACTCAGGTGGACTGGAGTCCTCCACAGAAACCCTGTGGGTGACAATACAAGGCCTGAAAGGGAACGTGCTAATGGGGACATGCTATCGCTGTCCAGATCAAGACACTGACAGTGACTAGGAGTTGCATCAGGAAATCAAGGAGGCTTCAAGGAGAGGCAGGGCTGTAATAATGGGTGACTTCAATTACCCACACATAGACTGGGTAAATTCACAGTCAGGTAATGACAAAGAGGTCAAATTTCTAGATATGCTGAATGACTGTACCCTTGAACAGTTGGTCTTGGAACCAACCAGAGAGGAGGCGACCTTGGATTTAATCCTGAGTGGCACTGAGGACCTGGTGCGTGATGTCAGTGTCATCGACCCTTTAGGGAACAGTGACCATAGTGCAATCAAATTAAGCATACATGCGGGGAGAGAATCACCAAGGAAGTCTAACACAGACATTTTGAATTTCAGAAGAGGAAACTTCTCCAAAATGAGGAGTATGGTGAAAATAAAGCTGAAAGGGAGAATCAGGAGAGTCACTTCACTCCAGAATGCATGGAGTTTACTCAAAGCCAGAGTACTAGAACCCCAGTTAGATTGTATACCCAAAAGGAGGAAAGGTACCAATAAGTCCAGGAGGATGCCAGTGTGGCTAACGGGTAATGTCAAGGAAGCCATAAAAGGGAAGAAGACCTCCTTCCGAAACTGGAAGGCCTGTCCAAATGAGGAGAACAGAAAGGAACACAAACTCTGGCAAAAGAAATGCAAGGTGACAATAAGGGAGACAAAAAGAGAGTTTGAGAAACATTTAGCTAAAAATATCAAGGGAAATAACAAAAACTTCTTTAAATACATGTGATGCAGGAAACCTGTCAGAGAGGTGGTTGGACCCTTGGATAATGAGAGAGTGAAAAGGATTATTAAAGAGGATATGGATGTTGCAGAGAAGCTAAATGAGTTCTTTGCGTCCGTCTTCATGGCAAAGGATACTGAGCATATACCTGTTCCTGAACCAGGCTTTTTGGGAATGGAGGCTAAAGAACCGAGTCAGATAGAAGTGACAAGAGATGATGTTCTAAACTGTCTGGGGAAATTGGAGAGTTTTCACAATGGAGAGAAGTAAGAAGTGGGGTCTCCCAGGGTTCTGTACTGGGACCAGTGTTTTTTAATTTATTCATAAATGATCTAGAAGTAGGGGTAAGCAGCAAGGTGGCCAGATTTGCAGATGATACCAAACTCCTTTGGGTAGTGAAATCCAAAGCAGATTGTGAGGAGTTCCAAAAGGATCTCTCCAAACTGGGGGAGTGGGCAACAAAATGGCAAATGCATTTCAATGTTGGCAAGTGTAAAGTGATGCATATTGGGACAAAAAACCCCAACTTCAAGTATACGTTGATGGGATCTGAGCTGTCGGTGACTGACCAGGAGAGGGATCTTGGCATCATGGTGGACAGCTCGTTGACAGTGTCAGCACACAAGATGTGTACCAATGCATAACCAACCTGCACAATCTGCACTGTGAGTATGTTCCAAGTCCACCTGCTCTTTAGATAGGTGTAGTTTGTAGGTGCAGTCATGTTTAAACTAGTGCTGAGTCAACAACTCCTTTTTAAAATAATATTTAGCCTCAAATGTGGGTGGTAAACACAATTTAGGAGGGGAAACAACAAGGGTGGTTTCAAGGACCCAGACATATTGACATTCTTTTCCTTTATTTCCTGCCCGCCTGTGTTCCTTTATGCTTTCCTCCTCTTGCTTCCCCCACCCTTTCCCCCCTTTGTGGCAGCAGCAAGCAGCAGCAGCTGCTGGTTCCTGCCGGTTGCCAGGATTTCACCAGAAAGCCCCATGAGTGAGACTCTAGGCTGGTTCACACAATCCTCCAGAGGGTTAAACAGGCATCCTACCCAAGTTCGGGAGCTGGGCACATTCCTGTTTTGTGATTGTGTGTTTCATAAAAAGCAAGGTAGGAGGCAGGAGATGTGATGGTGTGCGAGGCCCTCACCGGATAAGACAGAGGGCTCTGTCCTACCCAGGAACTGTACAAACCACAATTAAGCTAATTGTCCTAGTTTAATTGTGTTACTTAATGAGGCAGGAGGTCCTACTACCCAGTGGGAGCCTCACAAAGGATCACTCCCATGCCCCACCTTGCTGTTTACGAGTGCACAATCACAAAACAGGAGTACACACGAGTAGCTCCCGAACATGGGCAGGATGCTTGTCCTTCCCTACTGCTGGTTGTGAGAACTAGCCTTATGCCTATCCTGTTCTAAGCCAAGTCAGGGTACCTGCCAAGGCAGGGATCTTGAAAGGACACAGACCTCAGACAGTGCTAAGGGGAAATGGGTCAGGGCCTTAACAAGCACTGAGTAGGGATGTGCACGAACTGGTTTGGTGGTTCTTTTCCAGACTGCTGGACTGGTTTGGAGGTCCATTGTTTGGACCAGTTTGGCGGTGGGGGGTTACCTTTAAGGAGCAGGGAGGGTGCCCTTACCACCACCACCACCACCACATCCCCCCTGCCGGCGCTGCCACCAAAACCACTGGTGCGGGCTTGCTGCATACCTTCTTGCAGCCCCTTTCAGCACCGAACCGGAAGTGCCCAACATGTGGTGGGGTAAGGGCACACTCCCTGCTCCTTAAAGGTACACCCCCACCCCGGCTGCCACCAAACCGTCCAACCGACAGTTCTTGCACATCCCTAGCACTGAGCAGGGTCACGCAAGAGCTGGATATTGCAACATAAGAGGGATGATGCTCCAGTGGCTGCTTGGAGCTAATTGCAGTTTATATGGTTGTTGCCAGGTGGAGTTAATTGGTTACTTCCCTTCTGCAGAAGGCTTTGTGGATTAAAAGAGCCTTGCCCATGTTTTAAAGTGCTGGCTCCAGTGGTGCTGGGAGACCATTACTTGGGCTGTCCAGTCCTCAGGGGACCTCTCTGAGGACGAAGGCAGGGGTGTCTCCTTGGACTGTGCTGGAGGTGCAGGCTCAGGCTCCCTTGCTTCTCCTAGTGTGTGTGTGTGTGTGTGGAGGGGGCAGCAGTGTGGGTTCACTCAGGGACTGACTCCTGGGGTCTTCCCACCCTGTCTCATCTTCTGACCTTTTAACCTCATCCTTCAGTTGTGGGGAGATCCTAGATCCGGGGTCATTGCAATGTAACGATGTAATGTTATTTGGAGAGAGCTTGCGGGAGGCGGGGATAACAGAATTTCTCAAGCCCCCCCCCCCACAAAATTTCTAAAAATGGCCCCCACATTTCTATCAGCAGAGAATGGGGTGGAGAAAATAGGAGGAAGGGAATTTTGATCAGATGTGGCCTGAACGGTTACAGTGAAGGGCCTTGAAATTCGCAGCACAAATTCCCTGTGGTTAATTCATTGCTGGCCAGAAGGGTACAGTTTGTCCCATGCCTCCTGTGCTCTGCCTTAGACTTATAGACACATGCTAAAGGCTGCTTTACATGCCATGTGTATTTAGATGTGCACCTAATATGTTCTGAGTATGCAATAAACATATTTACAAGACATACAATATACAGATACATTTATCAGGAAGCCAGAATTGGCTGCAGCTTCCTGTCAAATCTACAGTCAGTGGCAAATCCAGATTTGCTGCTGCATGATTTGTGAAGCGGCCCTAAGAGAAGTTTCAGCCATGAAGGGATCAGCTGTAATCAGAGATCTCATGCCTGGAAATTGATTGAATTACAGAAAGAATTAAAAGGAAAAAGAGTTCATATTCAGTGCCTTTCAGACCTGAAGCAAAAACATCCAACTGGCATATGCATAAACCCTGCTTTGGACTGGAGCTCACACAGTGATAGAGACTGTAGTGAGAGGAATGATGCCGCTTCTGGAATCTTCTGCTCGAAGCAACTGGTTCTTATTACTTCATAGAGGGGATGGTCTTGTAGCTCCTGAAACATGGCGCAATATCTTAGGCATGAACTAGTATTATTGTGTAGATTTTGTGTCATAAGAACATAAAAAGATAAGAACAGCCCTCCTGGATCAGGCCCAAGGCCTATCTAGTCAAGCATCCTGTTTTACACAGTGGCCCACCAGGTACCAGTTTAGAATATCTTCCCTTTCACTTCAAATTTGCCTTGTTCTTCAGCTGCTAAACTTGAAAAGCTCAATTCTGAAGCAGGTATATGGTCAGTATCCTCCACCATGAAGCCAAATTCAAAGAACTCATTCAGCTTCTCTGAAATCTCCATATCCTCCTTAATAATCCCTTTCACACCCTCATCATCCAAGGGGCCAACTGCCTCCCTGGAAGGTTTTCTATTTCTGATATATTTAAATAAGTTTTTGTTTTTCTCCTTGACACTGTTAGCTATATGTTCCTCAAACTCTCTCTTTGCATCCCTTATTGTCTCCTTGCATTTCTGTTGCTAGAGTTGATGTTCCTTTCTACTCTTCATTTGAGCACGACTTCCATTTTCTGAAGGAAGTCTTCTTCCCTTTTATAGTTTCCCTGACTCTACTTGTTTTTGCCATGCTGGCGTCCTCCTGAACCTGGTGGTACCTTTCCTCCTTCTTGGTATACATTCCAACTGCGCTTCTAGTACTGTGGTTTTAAATAAGTTCCATGCTTACTGGAGTGATTTGACCCTCCTGACTTTCCCTTTCAACTTCCTTTTTACCAGTCCCCTCATTTTTTAGAAGTTTCCTCTTCTGAAGTTCAATGCATCTGTGTTGACTTCCTTGACAATTCTCCACTTGCATATATGCTGAATTGGATTACATTATTGGATTACAAAACCCGTATAGGCTTAGGACCTGTATATCTCTGGGACTGCCTCTCTCGGCTGGTTGTATTCCATCCTGTGAGGTCTTCTCAGCTGGCCCTCCTTAGCATCCTGGGCCCTGGTGTAGTGTGTGGTGCCTGGGCCCGTAGGAGGGCCTTCTTTGTGGCCACCCCTCTTCTTTGGAACACTCTTCCCCCTGAGATTTGTTCAGCCCCCTCCCTAGCTGCTTTAAAATTCCTTCTTAAGACCTACCTGTTTCACCAGGTGTTTGCCCTTCAATATATTTTTAAAAATTGTTGTTGGTATTGTTGTTGTTCACCGCCTAGAGTCTTTGGTGAAGTTCGGGTATAAGGAAATTTTAATAAATAAACAAATAATGGTCACTGTTCTCCAATGGTTCTATAACTCTGACATCCACACCAGGTCCTGGGCACCACTTAGGATTAAGTCCAAGGTTGCCATCCCTCTGGTTGGTTCTGCAACTAACTGTTCTAAGGCACAGTCACTTAGCATGTCTAGAAATTTGGCTTCTCTCTCATTACTTGAATGTGAATTTACCCAGTCCATTTGTGGGTAGTTGAAGTCGCCCATTATTACTGCCCTCTCTCTGATGCCTCTCTTATTTGCTTGTCCAACTTGTGATCCGTTGTGATCTGGAGGGAGATAGCATGTCCCTAGTAACACATTTCCTTTCAGTCCTCTTAATGTTATCCATAAGGATTCTGTGGAGGATGCCGGTCCACCTATGTTTTTTAGCTAATTGGGATCTATCCCTTCATTGATATACAGTGCCACTCCTCCCCCAATCCTGCCCTCCCTGTCCCTTCTATAGAGTTTATATCCAGGAATAACAGTGTCCCACTCCCACCCATTCTCACCATTCCACCAGGTTTCTGTTACACCCACTATATATATGATTTCATTAGTAACCAAGCACTCCAGCTCACCCATCTCCACTTGGAGGCTTCTGGCATTGGTATATAGATACCTTTACGCCATGTCTCTCACCTGGTGTTGGCGTATGCTATCTCTCTTACCAGCCTTTGACTTTTTTGGCAAGTTTTCAAGTGTTCCCTTCTGCTCAGCTCCTGGCTCTACTCTGTCCCCTTCTGGTTTATCTGAAACATGTGCACCCCCGCACCTTAGGGGATTTTGCTGGCCGACCCTGATACCTCCCAGTTCCTGTCAGCAATTCCCCAGGTGTCATTTTAAAATGTCCTATTGCAAACTTAATTTTTAACTTGATGTTCCTTTTAATATAGCTTAGTGTTTGACTACCTTTAAATAGAAAGAGAGAGAGAGAGAGAGAGAGAGAATGCAAATTATATTTGTTGGATGGTTTTATTGATTGAATTGTCCCAAATGAATCTGTGTGCTTCCCAGCTCATTAAAGCTTGGGCTGCATCATTCTTTGCTATCACATTTCCACTCTGGAATGCTTCCTGAGCAGTGTGATTGAAATAAATTCCACTGTTGTGTCAGCACACTATGAACAGACCTTGTATTTAAACAAAATCTTTATCATGTAAGATTGTTGCAAAAGCAAAGACTGAAATCCTCAGATTTCAGAGGGAGGAAGGTTTATGAGATTTTCATGTCTGTTTGTGTGTCCATGTGTGTTTCTCCCGCTAATAACTTTTGTGCTTGCAGTTGGATACAAACCAAATTCACAGCACATGGGAAGTGTCCTAAGGGACCCCGACAGGTTTATTTTTTAAAAAAAACTGATCCTCCATGTTGTTTCAAGATGGTGGCCATTCAAAGTATAGGCAACAACCCTTTGTAACTCTTGTGCTGTCAGGTGGATACAGACCAAATACTCAGCACATAGAGTTCTAGGGGAGACTAGACAAGTGTTTTTGGTGGGTTTTTGTTTGTTTGCCAAACTGCATGTTGTTTCCAGATGGCAGACACTCAACATACCAGCAACTACCCCTTTCTAATCTATATGTTGCCACTCAAACAAACAAACAAATAAACAAACTTCATGTCACATGGGAGGGGGTCTTAGGTAAGAGTCACCATGTTTAAAGAAACAGATTGTAGGCTCCATGAGCAGAACAACTTGCTACAGAACTACTTGCTGAAGCTTGTTCTGATCTCCTTTTATTTCTTTACCTGTCACAAAGTTGACTTCTCAGTCACATGCAGTGCCTCTTTCATCTGCCTTAGAGTCTTAGTTTGGGAAAGGGCTGTCACCTTTGCAGGTTTTCCTGCACATCAGCCCCAAAAGAAAAATCCAGGGGAAGGGAAACAGCTAGGGGGTTGGGGAGGGTTGGGGAGGAGCTGTAGTGGCAAAGCAGCAGGTGGTGACAGGGTTAAGCCCCCCACTGCTTCTGTGCTGAAAACAGCACCTTCAGCCACTTCCAGATGGCAAAAACAAGTCCTGGGAAAGTGCTTTGCTAAGTGTGATTTCACTTTCTTTCTGAATTCTTTAGCAGACTTCTGGGGTCTTAGGCAGCAGGAATTCTGGCTCTATCCATATACTCAGCAAGGTCCTAGTGCTATTTTTTTTCCAGCACCACCTACTGGCCAGCTGTTGCTTTGTGTGAAGAATTAATTTCTTTTAGGGGTGTGCATTTTGGAATTTTCTTGTTTCGATTTGTATCTGAATTGAAACATCCCCGTTTTGTTTTGTACCCAAATTTTCTGAATCCGAATCAGCCCTGTTTTGTTTTGTAGCCAAATTTTCCGAATCTGAATCTGAATCCGAATCGATTTGGATTTTTTAAAAGGGTCCCAGGGCAAAAAGAGTGGGTGGTGGTGGTAGTGTCCAATGGGTGGAAGCTACCACCCAAATTTCAAAGGAATTAGGCAAAGTGCTGATATTTTTATGAATTTTTTTAAAGTTTACACATCTTTAAGAATGTTCCCATAGAGAATAATGGGGATTCCAGCAAATGTATCACTTCAAATCAAGGGGAAAGGGATGACCCAGAGCAGAGTGTGGTGGGTGGTAGTGCCCAATGGGGGCAAGGAAACTTCCAGAATTATTTCAAAGGAATTGGGCAAAGGGCTGATCTTTTGTGATTTGTTGAAGTTTAAGTGTCTTTAAGATTTCTCCCATAGGGAATAATGGAGGTTTCAGCAGCCCCATAATTCCACTTGGGGGACACTGGGGTTGCCCAGAGCGAGGGGTTGTGTAGTTCACATAGGGTGCCAACCACCCCCACCCCCACAAGCCTGTGGGGTACTGGGTTTTGTTGTTTCTGAGGCGTTCATTGTAGATTATCTGGTAGCATATGAGATTTTCAGTGAAAAACAAGAATCCACTCTCATATGCTACCAGAGAATCTACACTCAGAACACCACAGAAACAGCAGAACCCAGCACCCCATAGGTTAGCAACCCTTTCCCTGGCCAATGTGGGGTCAGTAAAGAGTGGCAAGAAGCAAAAGAGCCAATGGGGAACAAGGAGGGAATTGTCAGCAGGTCAGCCCATGATTTAGGTCACTGATTAGAAGGCTGGAAGGGTGGGAAATTCAAAGAGATGTCAAACACAAAATGGAGACTGACTCAGAGATCACCACAAAATGGAGGTCCGAAACAACAAAACGTTTTGTAGCCGAAACAGGGACGTTTTGTTTTGTATACAAAACTTTTGGATCTGGAAAATGGGTATTTTGTTTTGTCTACAAAACACCCAAAACAGGCTGTTTTGGGTACAAAATGTTTTGTATCCGAAACGTTTTGCATATCCCTAATTTCTTTAGTGGTTTCATGGTTCTTCATGGAAAGCAAGAACTGGGTGGCTGGCAGGTAGTGCTGAGAAAATCACATGGGAGCACAAATTCCTGCTGCCTAAGACTCTGGAAGTCTGCTGGTTTGTGTGGAAAGAGAGTGGAGTCATGCGTGGAAAAGCCCTGTTCCAGCAATTTGTATAACTGTCCAGAAGTGGCCCCCCTGAAGCTGCTTTTCCCTAATAAAAGTGGTCATCCGTATTTTGTTGCAGTTGTTTGTGTATAACATATAGGTGCACATAACATAAGAGGCAATGTACTGCAGTGCCTAAGACACTGAGCTATGAATAGGGGTGTAGCTATCATTGAGCGGAGGGATAGCATATGCCAGGGCTAGCAAACTCCAGTGTTTTAGTTTGTCCCTGCCTGGAGGGGGTGGAGTCATTTAGGGCTGGGGGAGGCCCCACATTCCTTTGGCTGACATCCTGTGTCTCAGTTGGAGGACTATTCTCTACATAAGATTTGAAGGCCCAAGAGCATAGCGAACAGGGATAGCAAACAGGACATTGGAGTTTTGCAGGAGTTTAGCGGGAAGTGTGCAGGGGAGCCTGGAACAAGCCCCAATGGTCACAAGGAGACTGGTGGAGAAGAGAACGTAAGTACATATCCCTCCTTCATATCCCTCATATTCTTGGGAAAGGCTGTTCGGACAGTTAAATAGCTGACCATTACAGTTGAGACCTATCCTTCTAATAAACTATCTCTAAATACTGTAAACAGACAACAAAACCAGTATGAAGATAGAAAGTCAGCAGGGGAGGGGGCACGTTCCAGTGTATTGCACAGAGTGCCACATGTATGACTATTTGCCCCATGGGCAGAAGTCATGGTTGTGTGCTCGGTGCAAGGAGCTCCTGACTCTCAGAGAACAAGTTTGTCCAAGGTGGCAGATCTGGAGAAGCTCAGAGAGGCATGCGGGCAAGACCTTCAGGGATGTGATAGAGGCATCCTACTCCAGGGCTGACAGCTCCTCTGCTGCCAGGGAGAATGAAGGTCTCGGGCAAGGAAGACATTGGTCTGAGGAAGAGGGAAATGCTCCTTTAGAAGGGACCTCTTCAATGGATGATGAGCCCATATCCTCTCGCACAGGGGATACTCCTCTGGGGGGTGGGGGCCTCCTTGTAGTGGGTGATTCGATCATTAGAGGTATAGAGAGATGGGTTTGTGACCCGCATGTTGACCGCACGGTGACTTGCCTGCCTGGTGCAAAGATTGCGGACATCACGCTGCATCTAGATAAGCTCTTAGGCAGTGCTGGGGAGGAGACAGCTCTTGTGGTGCATGTCGGCACCAATGATGTGGGGAAATATAGTCGGGAGGTCCTGGAAGCCAAATTTAGGCTGATAGGTAGCATATTGGAGTCCAGCACCCCCAAGGAAGCATTCTCAGAAATGCTACCTGTTCCACGCACAGGTACAGTGAGACAGGCATAGCTGAGGGGTTTTAATGCGTGGATGAGATGTTGGTGGAGGGGTTTAGATTTGTTCGATGCTGGGATAAATTTTTGGGAAAGCAAGGCCTGTACTAAAGGGACAGGCTGCACTTAAACCAAGATGGAACCAGACTGCTGGCACTTAAAATAAAAAAATGTTGCAGAGCAGCTTTTAAAATGACGCCGGGGTAATAGCTGACGGGAGCTGGGCAGTATCTGGTTTGGCAAAAGCCATTCTTTAAAGTGTGAGGGTGCAAAGGATTCAGATAAAACAGAAGGGGACAGAGGAGAACCACATAAAGAGCAGACAGAAGACTGTGCCACGTGGTCAAAGAGTCAAAAGAAAGATAGCATACACCAGGTGAGAGATTCAGAGTATAGGTGCTTATATGCCAGTTCCAGAAGCCTCCAAGCCAAGACGGGTGAGCTGGAGTGCTTGGTTGCTAACACAGAAATAGTTATAGTAGGCATAACAGAAACATGGTAGAACAGTGAGAACCACTGGGACACTGTTATCCCTGGATATAAACTCTATAGAAAGGACAGGAAGGGGCGCCTTGGAGGTGGAGTAGAACTGTATGTTAAAGAAGGGATAGAATCTAACAAGGTAAAAAACCCAGGTGGACTGGAGTCCTCCACAGAAACCCTGTGGGTGACAATACAAGCCCTGAAAGGGAACGTGCCACTGGGGATGTGCTATCGCCGTCTGGATCAAGACACTGACAGTGACCGAGAATTGCAGGAGGAAATCAGGGAGGCTTCAAGGAGAGGCAGGGCTGTAATAATGGGTGACTTCAATTACCCACACATAGACTGGGTAAATTCACAGTCAGGTAATGACAAAGAGGTCAGATTTCTAGATATGCTGAATGACTGTGCCCTTGAACAGTTGGTCTTGGAACCAACCAGAGAGAAGGCAGCCTTGGACATAATCCGGAGTGGCACTGAGGACCTGGTGTGTGATGTCAGTGTCATTGACCCTTTAGGGACCATAGAGCAATCAAATTAAGCATACATGCGGGGAGAGAATCACCAAGAAAGTCTAACACAGACATTTTGAATTCCAGAAGAGGAAACTTCTCCAAAATGAGGAGTATGGTGAAAAGAAAGCTGAAAGGGAGAATCAGGAGAGTCACTTCGCTCCAGAATGCATGGAGTTTACTCAAAACCACAATACTAGAAATCTAGTTAGATTGTATACCCAAAAGGAGGAAAGGTACCAATAAGTCCAGGAGGATGCCAGCATAGATAACAGGTAATGTCAAGGAAGCCATAAAAGGGAAGAAGACTTCCTTCCGAAATTGGAAGGCCTGTCCAAATGAGGAGAACAGAAAGGAACACAAACTCTGGCAAAAGAAATGCAAGGTGACAATAAGGGAGGCAAAAAGAGAGTCTGAGGAACATTTAGCTAAAAGTATCAAGGGGAATAACAAAAACTTCTTTAAATACATGAGAAGCAGGAAATCTGCCAGGGCGGCGGTTGGACCATTAGACAATGAGGGAGTGAAATGGATTATTAAGGAGGATATGGAGGTTGCAGAGAAGCTAAATGAGTTCTTTGCGTCCGTCTTCATGGCAAAGGATACTGAGCATATACCTGTTCCTGAACCAGGCTTTTTGGGAATGGAGGCTAAAGAACTGATTCAGATAGAAGTGACAAGCGATGATGTTCTAAACTGTCTCGGAAAATTGGAGAGTTTTCACAATGGAGAGAAGTAAGAAGTGTGGTCATATATAGTATGACAACAGTATACTCTCCTGCTGTTGCTCCCCTGCAACTGGTATTGAGAGGCATTGTGCCTTTAAGGCTGGAGATGGCCCACAGCCACCAGACTAGTAGCCATTGATAGATCTGTCCTCCATGTATTTGTCTAAGCCCCTTTTAAAGCCATCCAGGCTGGTGGCCATCACCACATCCTATGGCAAAGAATTCCTTAGATTAATTATACACTGTGTGAAAAAGTACTTCCTCTTTTCAGTCCTAAATTTCCCAACCTTCAATTTCATGATATGACCCCTGGTTCTAGTGTTGTATGTGAGAGAGGTACATTTCTCTCTGTCCACCCTCTGCACACCATGAATAATTTTGTACACCTCGATTATGTCTCCCCTTAGTCACCTCTTTTCCAAGGTAAAAAGCCCCCAGATCCTGTAGCCTAGCCTCATAAGGAAGGTGCTCCAGGACCCTGATAATCTCGGTTGCCCTCTTCTGCACCTTTTCCTGTTCTAAAATATCTTTCTTAAGATATGGTGATCAAAGGTGTATGCAATGGCCGCACCATAGATTTGTATAAGGGCATTATAATGTTAGCATTTTTACTTCAATCCCCTTCCTAATGATTCCAAGAATGGAATTATCCTTTTTCACAGCTGCCGTGCACTGAATCAACACTTTCAATGAGCTGTCCACCACAAACCCAAGATCTCTCTCCTGGTCAGTCTCCGACAGCTCTGATCCCATCAGCGTATATGTAAAGTTGGGGTTTTTTTGCCCCAGTATGCATCACTTTACCCTTGCTTACACTGAACCACATTTGCCATTTTGTCGCCCACTCCCCCAGTTTGGCGAGATCTTTTTGGTGCTCCTCACAAACTGTTTTGGATTTCACTACCCTAAATAGTTTAGTGTAATCTGCAAATGTGGCCACTTTGCTTCTTACCCCAACTTCTAGATCATTTATGAACAAGTTAAAGAGCACTGGTCCCAGTACCAATCCCTGGGGGACCCCACTTCCTACCTTCCTCCATTGTGAAAACTCCATTTATTCCTACTCTCTGTTTCCTGTCCTTCAACCAGTTACCGATCCAAACATGAACCATTAAAATACAAAAAGTACAGCTATTAATATAAATATAAAAATAATCTATTAAAAATTAAAAATTATATAAAATAATAATACATTAAATAGAGCAGCAGCAGTCAAAACTAATCTCATTTAAAAGTCTGGTTGAAGAGCCACATCTTTACTTGTTTTCTAAAAATTGTGATGGAAGCCGAGGAACAGATGCCAGCCAATAGAGTATTCCAAAGCACGGGAGCTTATGTCTGATCTATGATAGTAATAAAGCTATTCATTGATTGATTGATTCATTCATTCATTTAAGTCTAGGGGCAATGACTGAGAAAGCCCTGTCCCTCAGCTCGACGGCTGAGCCTCGACGGCTGAGCCTCTGAGTCTTTCTCTGTCGGCACGCAGAGCAGAGCCCCCTCCGATGATCTTGTCAAATGGGCAGAAACCCTTGGGAGCAGGCTGTCCTTCAGATACCCAGGTCCCAAACCATTTATTATTATTATTATTAATTTGATTTCTATACCGCCCTTCCAAAAATGGCTCAGGGCGGTTTACAAAGAGAAATAAAACAAATAAGATGGCTTTAGGGCTTTAACTATCAAAACCAGCACCTTGATTTGGACCTGGAAACAAATTGGTAACCAGTGCAGCTCTTTCAGAATAGGTATAATCTGTTCCAAGCGAGCAGCTCCAGAAGGAACCCTGGCATGTTGTAGATGAACATAGGGATACCCTTGTCACAACCAATTCCCATGCCACTGACTGCTGTCCAAGTCGCCCACCCACTCTTACACATAGCTGGATTCCACCTGCTATATGCTGTCCCCAGCACAGTGCCTTCATGCCATGTGTCCATTGGCATGCAGTGCTCTAGCAGCATGATGAGTCCACCCACCCACTTGGAGATTTAATTTGCAGAGGCTGTGGGGAGGGAACAGAATCCTGAAGAAGGACAATTCCAGCAACTGATATGAAAAACATTTGAACCAGGCATTTGTAAGAGGCAAAAATCCTGAGGACAGTGATTTACCAGGGAACTGTGCCTGGCACACAGAGACAGTTGGAACCTATGGTTTTAGGGGATTACACCTTGCATGCTCAAAAAACACTATACAAATTAGACCACAGGATGGCTTTTAGAAAATTCACAAAGGATGAGTTTATAGGTCGGTATTAGCCCTGATAGCTACATGGAACCTATGTAGCTGTATAGGAAGCTGTGTATTACCCTGGGCAGATGTACATGACCTGCCAAAATCCCAGTTGGTGGGAGCATGTGCTCCTGGCATGAGCCTCAGCTTTGGCTAATTTTGTGATGTGTGAACCTGCCAATGTCCAGTTCCCATGATGGACTTCCCTCTGCTGCCTGACATTTGCAGCTGACATTTGAAGTTGGATGGAGAATGTTAGATGGCGGAGGGAGGTTTGGCTTGGAACCGGACATTGACAGGTTAGCACATCACAAAATGAGCTGAACTGGTGGCTTGCATAAGAACAGCCCTGCTGGATCAGACTCAAGGCATAGGTAGTCCAGCACCCTGTTTCCCACAGTGGCCCGCCAGATGTCCCTGGGAAGCCCACAACCAGGAAATGAAGGCATGCCCACTCTCCTCTCATTGCTCCCCTGCAACTGAGATTCAGGGGCATCCTGCCTCTGAGCCTGGAGGTAGTCTATAGCCATTAACACTAATAGCCACTGATAGACCTCTCCTCCATGAATTTGTCTAAGCCTCTGTAGTGGGTTTAAGCCCAGCCTTTGTCTCAGACCAAGCCCACGTGAGGGGAAGAAAAATGCTGAACCATTCCCTCCATGTTTGCTCAACAAAGGCTGTTCCTTTTAAAAACCTAAACTGCTTCCTCAGTAGCTGATTCACTCCCACCACACCCTAATTGTTACAGGGTTTGCCCCCACTGGATTTGGCTGAATGTCCAGGGAGACCCTCCTTCCCTTTTCCAAGGGAAAAGTCCAAAAACCTTTCCACGTGTGGCCTACATGTGATGAGCACACTTGGTAGAGTGAGTTGCTGAGCAATCAGGCTTGAGACATGTTTGCACCAGAGTAAAACCCCTTTTCCTGAGTTAAAAATCCACTCAGAGGCAGCAAAATACCAAGGACTAAAAGGGGAAAACGTTATTCAAAATGCTACAGACTGCTTCAGTCTGAGGCTTTCTCAGCTTTGAGTTACAGGTAACAGAAACCCTCAGTACTTGCAAGAATACTTCAAAAAGCACCCTCAGATGATATTGGGGTGGCACACTTTAAATATCGTGGTTATCCAGTTGCATAGAACATAAATGCAAGAAAATACAAAAAGCCCCCTTGAGAGTTTACAGAGACTTTTGCAATGCCCTAGCTGGAAAGAAAGGGCACAGGCTCAGTTTCTCTTAATTTGCTACACTACAAATAAGAACACAATAAACCATTTGTAAGGATTTCCATAGCACAAAAGGAAAGTAATCTAATGTTAATTAACTAACAAACTGTTCCCTCGCTAAATGCTTCAGAAGCCCAAAAGCCCTGGCTTCCTTTCCTCTTGAAACTCACCTCAAACTCCAGGAGAGATTTCAAGCTTCCTGCAATCCTGTCTCTCAAGGATCTGCAGATGTATTTCTATGAGAGAATTCTTCAGGCTAGCTTTTGACCATGAGGCAGCAAAAGCTCCTCACTAAGTCTTCCGTCCATTCTCTCTCATCCCCCTCCTAGCTCCTTCTGAGAACAAAGACACACTTCTCTTCCTGCCACATGGCCCTCAAGGTCCCACCCACCGTGTGCTGAGTGACTGTTCCCTGGCCTTTCAGTCAGGACAGGGTTCAGTTCCTGTTCACTCTTTAGGGTAAGGGAGGGCCAATTGCTACAGCCTCTTTTAAAGCCATCCAACGTGGTGGCCATCACTACATCCTATGGCAGAAAATCCCATAAATCAATTATGTGCAGTGTGAAAAAATTCTTCCTTTTGTCCGTCCTGTGGTTCCTGTCAACTGAACTTTCGGTGAGTCGTGTGAACCACTCCACTGAGTAAGACCTTAGATTAATCTAGCCCAGTACGATGACTGGAAGAAGCTTTCCAGTAGGCTTCAGCCCAAAACGTTTCAGAGGCCATTATAGAGGCCTCTGAAACATTTCGGCAGCCAAGGCCATTTCGGCTTTCTGCTTTCTGTGTGTGTGTGGGTCCTTTAAGGGTGGAGGAGGGTGCACTTACCCCTCCCACCGCTTTTCTCCCGCCAGTGCTCAATTTTTACCGAAACCCATGGGTTTCATACCTCTCTGCCGCCCCTTCCATCACCATAAGTCGCTGGAAGTACCAGCTGTGCATGCACCCATCATGCGTACACACGTGCATGGCAGATGGACACACACACGCATGCAATGGGCACAAGCACAGCTGGTACTTCCAGCGACTTATGGCGACAAAAGGGAGAAGGGGCAGCAGGGAGGTACACCGTTACCCCATGGGTTTCGGTAAAAATGGAGCGCCGGCGGGGGGGAAGCAGCAGGAGGGGTAAGTGCACCCCCCCCTTAAGGAGCCACCCCTGCCACCACCGAAACGTAGCTGAGCTGTTTTGGGCTCAAGCTCAATCGAGCCCAACTGAGATGCTCCAGCATCTCAAGCAGGGAGTTTCTCCATCCTGTACTATCTGATCTTGTTTTGAACTAGATTTGCCAGGGATTGGATCTTCTGCATGCAAAGCATAAGCTCTACAACCAAGCTGTGGACTCTCCCCATGTATCACCTCCATGTTCAGAGACAGGAAATACCAGGTGCTGGAAACAATCAACAAGAGACAGCTGTCGCCTTCAAGTTCTGCTTGCAACTTCCTAGAGGCTTCTGACTAACCATTTGATCTCCCCCAGCAGGGCTCTTAGGTTCTTACTTTATTTTATTTATTTGTATTTAAGGCACTAATACAGTCTCTGCAAGAATGGAACTGTTTCTACCATTTTGTAATTGGTTTTGTTATGTTCAGCATGTTAAAGTGTGAAATGGTTGCCTTTGTGGGGTGTGTGTGTGTGGAATATTGTTTTGCCTAAATACTGGAGTCCCTTCCATCCCTCAAAAGGGTCATTTGGAGTTCAGCACTAGGTTAGAAGGTTGAAGTAGTCAGCCCAGGAAACAGAAACTTAAGGTGCTGGGCAAAACAGAAAGTTAAATGACTGTCCTGATTGGCCAGAATTTTGGTCAGAGATTTGGAGACAGACGATTGAAGACAGAATGAGGCAGAGAGGGGGAAATGAAAGAATCAGGTGAGTCAGGACAGAGAATGCTGAAGAAGAGGCTGGTGGGGGGAAAGGCAGAGAGCCTGTAGAAAAAGAAACTGACATGTCTGAGTGAAGCCATGGAGGAGAGACAGATCTGGCTGGGGCAAGAAGTAGCATAGTTCCGTCTGGCACATAATTAATCTATGGAATCCTCTGCCATGGGATGTGGTGATGGCCACCACAGCTTCAATGACTTTAAAAGGGGTTTAGACCAGGCCTTCAAAACATAAGGCCCAGGGGCCAAAATTGGCCCTCAGAGACTATTTTACTGGCCCCAGGTATCCTGCAGCAACTTAGGAGCTGGGAACTGCCTTATAGAACCAGCATGGTGCAGTGGCTAGAGTGCTGGACTAGGACCGGGAGACCCGAGTTCAAATCCCCATTCAGCCATAATACTTGCTGGGTGACTCTGGGCCAGTCAGTTCTCTCTCAGCCTAACCTACTTCACAGGGTTGTTGTGAGGAGAAACCTAAGTATGTAGTACATCACTCTGGGCTCCTTGGAGGAAAAGCGGGATATAAAATGTAAAAATAAATAAATAAATAAATAAATAAATCCTGTGCATGCTTTCTCAGAAATATCCTCCATGGTGTGCCCAGTGAGGCTTACTCCCATGTAAGCAAGCCTAGCATTGCAGTCTGAAAGCAACAACAACTTAGGGAGAGAAGAGGACTTGGCATTTGTTTGGGGCTGGCATGCACTCTAGCGGCCCCACTGATTGAGCAGGGACAGGACCTATTCTTTGGCCGCTATCCTTGGTTGAAACTATGGGTCCATTGATAGGGGGAATAGATCCACGACTAACTAATAATATATTTAATTTTAATGTAATAATATGTTAAAAATTGACCTTGGCCCCTGCATGCCAATTTGTGGATGGTTCCAGCCCAACAGGGCATTTGAGTTGTGCAGCCCTGGTTTAGACACATTCATGGAGGACAGGTCAATCAATGGCTACTAGTCCTGATGGTTATAGGCTACCTCCAGGCTTAGAGGCAAGATGTCTCCAAATCCCAGTTATAGGGGAGCAGCAACTGGAGATGTGGGGGGATGCCTTCATCACTTGCCTATGGGCTTCCCAGAGGCATTTGGTGGGCCACTGTGGGAAACAGGAAGCTGGACTGGATGGGTCTTGAGCTTGATTCAGCAAGGCTGACCTTATGTGCAGACTAATGCTGCACTAGTAAAATGTTGCATTCGTACTAGGGATGTGCACGAACCTGTAAAAGGGCCTCCAAACAGGTTCGAACATTGGAGGTGGGGGCTCGAAGTGCAAAGCCAGGGGAATGCCACTTTAAGGGTGGGGGAGGGTGCACTTACTCCTCCCCCTGCTCCCCCCCCCACCAGGGCTCGTTTTCCATAAAAGCCTTCAGGGCGGCACAGGGGCGTAGCAAGGTTGGAGTGGGTCCAGAGACAAGATTTTAGAATGCCCCCCCCCGAAGCTCAGCTCATGAAGTAAAGAAATCTTAAATGAGGCTGAATAGTGGTAACAAAAAGCATAGTAAAATTTAGGTCACAATAGAATATCATCCTAAATTATTTTTTTAAAGGTTTTGTAAATTGTGGACGATGCAAGTCATTTAATGGTGCTAGAGAAAGACATGCTGTTCCGGTAGCTCCAGGTCTTCACACTCACATCAGTTTCAGAGGATGAATACAACTGAAGGAAGCCCAGGCGGGTGTGCGGCTGGGGGAGTCAGTCATGTGACTTGCCTCTGGGGGGACCCCAAGGCAGTGGGCCCCCAGACAGTTGTCTCCCCTTGCCCTATTATAGTTACGCCCCTGGAGCGTCAGTGTACCTCCCTGCTGCCCCTTCCCCTTCTTTGGCCGGAAGTGGCTAGAGGTACCAGGTGTGCGTGCATGCATGCCAATCTGATGTGCATGTGTACGCATGCAGCATGCACACGTGCACCCGGTACTTCTGGCCACTTCCAGCCGAAGAGGGGGAAATGGTGGCTGGGAAGTACACTGCAGCACCAAAGGCTTTTACGGAAAATGAGTGCCGGCGGGCGGGGGGGAGGGGTAGGTGCACCCCTCCCCCACCCTCAAAGTGGCATCCCCTGGCTTCACACTTCAGGCCAAGCCCACCCGGTTCCATACACAACCCTAATTCGTGCAAGGGTGTTGCACTAGCTACTTCTGCTAGATTGGGAGCCTGTGCTCCAGGTTAGTGTTGCACTGGTGCAAGAGGGTGCACTTGTGCCACCTGTTTCGTGCTTCTTGCTCCCCACCTGTGTTGCCTAGAATGATGCAAAGCTATCCGCTGTCCTTGTTGCACAAGAGACTGTGCCACTTTGAGCCTCGCCGGCTTAGCTAGGCAGCCTTCTTGTGCATGTGCAACTTTGTTCAGTGCACTGGTGGGGTGGCATTACACTGGATGTCAGCCTCTGAATTCCCCCCTCTGCTCCTTTGGCTTTATTCACCCAGGGCATGTGCTGGCATAGTTCAGCTTTCTCTCTCTAACAGCAGATCTAGGCTCCCATGCATAGCAGCATGAGCACAAAGCCCCGGTGAGCCACTATAGCAAGTGTGGGGGCAAAGTGGACAAAACAACGGGCAACATACTGTCCACGTCACTGTTTGTGGCCAAAGCAAAACCAGTTCTCCCCCTTCTTTGCCACTCATCTTTCTCTCTCCTCCCTCTAAGTGGATAAGCATGATCTCTGTTGCAGATAAGTGACAGCAGAGGAAGGCTGGGTACAGAGGAGAAAACACCACCTGAAACCCGTCTGCCAGCCATCCCTGGATTATGAATGCCTGGATAAAAAGTTGCTCCCAACATGGCTTCAGTTTGCATGCTATCTGCATGAAAAATGGAGAGGTGACAACCCTAATTTGGGGAAGAAGTAAAAAAAATATCAGATATGCATACAGTAATAAGCACAGCAGGTAGGTTTAGCTGAGAGTGGAAGTGGAAACTGCCCTCTCTTTCTATGTGAGATTTGCTAGGTTGCATATATCACATTCATTACTTCTCTAGCATTATTACCGGGCATTCGGTGTGTTCTTGGTCAAAGGTGTTCAGTTCTGTGGTTCCTGCATAATGATAGGATTCAATCTTTCCTCCACTGTTGTTTCTGCTTCCTGCAATGTGTGACTACAGTCTGGCTCTCACAGTCCTAATCAGGCTGGGAGAAGTGCCCAGCCAGGAGTAGGCGAGCCAGACGTGCTTCCGATTGGCAGTCATGTAAACCCAAACAATAAGGAAGGAGGAGGAGGGAAGAGTGATCATGTAGGAGGTGGCAGCTGGGTCACCCACATTCTGTCACCAGCATATTATTATTATTTCTTGTTTACACAGTCAGACAGGTGTTATTGACTGGTTTGTTTTATCCAGACATCGAGTCCTTCCCAAGGACCTGGGATGCCAGAATTTTTTTGTCAGTTGTTATAGATATTGTCGCAGAATATAGGCTGTTCCCAGTAAAGCTGCTTTTTGTAATTGGCTGATGGTGATTTCTGTGGCCCCTATGGTGTTGAGGTGCTCTTCAAGGTCTTTTGGAACTGCACCCAGGGCGCCAATGACCACTGGGATTATTTGGGTCTTTTTCTGCCACAGCCTTTCAATTTCAATTTGTAGATCTTTGTATTTGGTGATTTTTTTCTATTTCTTTTTCTTCTATTCTGCTATCCCCTGGTATTGCAATGTCGATTATTTACACTTTTCTTTCTTCTCGACTACAGTTATATCTGGTGTATTGTGTGGCAGATGTTTGTCTGTTTGTAGTCGGAAGTCCCATAATATTTTTACATGTTCATTTTCTACCACTTTTTCAATTTGATGGTCCCACCCATTTTTGGCTACAGGTAGCTTGTATTTTTTGCTACAGGTAGCTTGTATTTTTTGCAGATGTTCCAGTGTATCATCCCTGCTACCTTGTCATGCCTTTGTTTGTAGTCAGTCTGTGCGATCTTTTTACAACAGCTGATTAGGTGGTCCACTGTTTCATCTGCTTCTTTACAAAGGTGGCACTTGCTGTTTGTTGTTGACTTTTCTACTTTTGCTCTTATTGCATTTGTTCTTAGTGCCTGTTCTTGCGCAGCCAGTATTAAACCTTCTGTTTCTTTCTTCAAGTTGCCATTCTTAAGCCATTGCCAGGTCTTGGTGATGTCTGATTTTCCACTTTTTATTATTATTATTATTATTATTATTATTATTATTATTATTAATTCAATTTCTATACCGCCCTTCCAAAAATGGCTCAGGGCGGTTTACAAAGAGAAATAAAACAAATAAGATGGCTCCCTGTCCCCAAAGGGCTCACATTCTAAATTCCCCCCCCCTATCTTATCAAGGATAGGGGAAAAGCCGCCCTACCCATTCCTGACTCCACACAGTCACTCTCCCCTCCTCATACCTTAAGAACAGCCCTGCTGGATCTGGCCCAAGGCCCTTCTAGTCCAGGATCCTGTTTCACACAGCAGCCCACCAGATGCCTTTGGGAAGCCCATAAGCAAGAGCTGAGGGCATGCCCACTCTCCATGCCATCTTGGGAGGAGAGCTGGTCTTGTGGTAGCAAGCATGAATTGTCCCCTTTGCTAAGCAGGATCCACCCTGGTTGCATTTGAATAGGAGACTTCCTGTGTGAGCACTGTAAGATATTCCCTTAGGGCAAGGAGCCACTCTAGGAAGGGCACCTGTATGCTTGCATGAAGAAGGTTCCAAATTCTCTCCCTGGCAGCATCTCCAAGATAGGGCTGAGAGAGACTCCTGCCTGCAACCTTGGAGAAGCTGCTGCCAGTCTGTGTAGACAATACTGAGCTAGACAGACCAATGGTCTGAATTGGTATGTATGTATGTATGTATGTATGTATATTTATTGAATTTCTATACCGCCTGATATAGAAGTCTCCAGGCAGTGTAAACATTAAGACACAATATATAAACAATATAAAACAGTCAAAATTCATAAAACAGATTAAAATCTCAATAAATAAAAACACATTAAAATTTCAATTTCAATTGAAATCCTAGGAAAACAGGTGCATCTTCAGAGTCCTCCTAAAAGCAAGCAGAGAAAGAGATGTTCTTATTTCAGCAGGGAGCACATTCCAAAGCCCTGGGGCAGCCACAGAGAAGGCCCGGTCCTGAGTCGCCACCAAACGAGTTGGCGGCAACTGTGACCGGAGCTTAATAGGCAACAGGGTGCATGACAGAGAAGTTGTCCTCTCTTAAGTACCCTGCCATTAAGTATATGGCAGCTTCCTACGTTTCTATGTTACTCTTGCAGTTGCTCCCTGCAACTGGTATTTAGAGGCAGCTTTCCTCTGAGGCTGGAGGTGGCCTATAGCCCTCAGACTAGTAGCCATTGATAAACCTGTCCTCCATGAATGTGTCTAAACCCCTTTTAAAGCCATGCAGGCTGGTGGCTATAAGAGCATAAACCCAATTCTTGTTTGGGATTACACAGCCACAAAATGGGAGCATGCATCTGGCTCTACTACTCCTGGCTAGGCACTTTTCCTACCCTGACAAGGATCGCAAGAACCAGCCTGTTGTGTTTTGGAAATCCTGAAGTTGCCGAGAGGTCTCAGGAGTACATGTGAGCCCGTTAATAATGTGTAATATGTGTACATGGATGATGTTCTGTGGCATGGAGGGCAGTGCTTCTATATCGACAATACTTCTATATCAACAATACATGCATCCAGGATTTCCAGAAAAGGGAATGTAGAGACTGGCTAGAGCTGCACAGAGTAAACTTCTGGCTTTTATATTTCGAGACTATATAGGTGCTATATGGGTACCATTTGTTGCTTCTTTTATCCAAGTAGCTCTGTGTATCTATTGAAACCAGATTACACCTTTGGGAGGCTGGTCCAGGTCTGCATAAAAACTTCCAAACTCCATCTTTAGATTTTGCAAACTGCAGATTGTTGAGGTTGGGGCACCCCCATGGGTGTCGGAGGTGCTTCTGCTTACTGTCTAGTTTGATGCCTGATGGAAGAGTTCTGTAGAACTTGGCAGCTCACTGTCTGGTGTTCTGTGTTTGCTTTTTGGTTAGGCCTTATATGTCAGGGACCCTCTCTTGGCTGGGACCCTGGGGAGTGCTCAGAGGAAGAGCCCCCAACCAGGCACTCCCCTAATCCAGAGCCAGCAGTCCTTCCTTTGCTCAGACCCACTCCTCAGAGCCCCATGGTATACCATGGACCTACCCCACCCCAGCACAGCATCCCTCCAGTAGCTGTTGCAGCTGGTGTCTAGCTTATGTTTATTTTTAGTTTGTGAGCTGTTATGGGAGAGGGAGCCATTTTATTTATTTACTAGCACAGAGCATCTGCGTGCTAGTACGTGATTGCTCCCCTCACCCCATGCCACAGTCCCCCTCACCTCAGAGAGCTCTCCACCCTCCCCTGAGCAGCACTCCTCCTCCTCCTCCTCCATCCTGTTGCTTCCATTCCCCTCACCCCTCTTGGTCACTCCTCCATCCCCTTTGCCCCTCTTGGTTGTGGCTGCAGTGTTGCTGGCGCCTATTGGCCAAGCTGCAGCCCCCTATCCCCAGAGACCTCCCTACCCTCACCCGAGCCCCGCTCCTTCTCCTCCCCACAAGAGCAGCAGCAGCAGCGTTTGGCCAGGCCCTTCCTTGCTGCCACTGCCATGGCTGCTCGTTCCCCTCAGGCCGCTGACAGGCCTGGGCCCGTCTCTTACCTGCCTGCCTCCCTCTGACAGTGACCTCGATAGCCCCAAACAACAGCAGTGGTTGACTGGACCCTTACTTGCTGCCCATAGGCACCACCATGGCTGCTCATTCCCCTCAGGCTGCTGATAGGCTTGGGCCCATCCCTCACCCTTCCTTCTTTCTTTCTTCCCCTCCATTCTTTTCCTCTCTGTCTCCTCCACTCACTCTTCCCTCTGTCTTTCTTCCCCTCCCTTCTTCTCTCTCTCTCTCTCCCTCTCCCTTCCTGAGTTAACAGCTTTTGTTCATCTTGTTCCTCATCTAATCCACACAACGAAGGGGCTCTTTCCTCCCTCACAACCCCTCTCTTCGCAGACCCCTGCCCACCATACTTTTATATATATATATAAATTCCTCTCCTCTGCAATCAGTAATATCTTCCGACCAGTAACAGTTGCATTCCAACTGACCTTAACCATCACAGGCTCCTTCTCCCTATCTGCATATACAATTCCCACTGCCCAATCAGCAAGGTGCCACAGGCTCCTCCCCACTATCTGCGTATGGAATCCCCACTGCCCAATTCCCACTGTGCCACAGGCTCCTCCCCGCATCTGTATATGGAACCCCCACTGCCCAATCACCATGGTGTTTCTGCTCTCACAGGCTCCTCCCCCCATCTGCATATGGAATCTCCATTCTCCAATTACCATGGTGCTTCTGCTCGCGAACTCTTGTGAGAGCTGCCACACACAGGATTAGCCATGGGTGTGCCTTAGAGAATTATATATAGAGATTGTTTTTCTATGTAAACAAAGCTTGGATAACTTTGTTGAAAAGTGTTATATCAATATTTGTTGTAGTAGTAGTTCCTGCCAGGGAATCACTAGTGTTACATAGGCACATAAGAAGATGCCTTATACCGAGTCTGACCATTGGTCCATCTAACTCAGTATTGTCTACACTGATTGGCAGTGGCTCGCCAAAGTTTCAGGCAGGAGTCTCTCCCAGCCCTACCTGGAGATGCCAGGGAGTGAACTTGGGGCCTTGTTCATGCTAATGCAGATGCTCTACCACTGAGCTACTGACCCATCCCCTGAGGAAACATCTTACAGCAGGCAGTGCTCAAACCCATCCAAATGTAAGCCAGAGCAGACCCTGCTTAGCAAAGGGGGACAATTAATGCTCGCTACTGCAAGACAAGCTCTCCTTCCCAGACCAGATCTCTTCCCCTACGCCTTGATGCCAGACCCCGAGGAGCACTGCTGCCACTGAGCCAGAGCCCAGTTATAGCACCCATGGGGAAGTGCTCGGCCAGCAACTTGCCAGCTGCTGCTGGAAGGGCCTCCTTTTGAGACGGAGCAGTCAACTCAGGAGGAGGAGACCGAATCAAGCACCGCTGTGGGGGATGAGGTCAAGACTGGGCAGTGGTTAGACTCTGTTGGCCTACAGCTCCCATAATGCCTAGCTATGGGCCACTGTGGCTGGGGAGCTGTGTGAAGTTGTGGGGATGTTTGAAGTTGTGCTCTTGTGCAAAAGTCCCCTAAGGAAGAGGTTTCACAGCAGGAGGCGTGCTACATTCTTGTGCAAGCTCGCACTGGTGCAACACTAACTGGAAATACACAAGGGTCAAGAAATGTTGGCTCTGTTCACCAGCCAGACTATAAGGCGGTTCTTACGAGCAGCTGAGCCCAAGCTCTCATGAGCTTGGCTGACCGTGAGAACCCCTAGGTTCCACATGGATCCTGGTGCTGCTGTTCGCCAAACCTGGCTCAGTAGCCTGGGTGCTAGCCAGGGTTACAGGCATGAGTGTGCCCTTAACCCCAGTTCTGTAGTCACAGAGATGGGTGCCTAGAGTGCCCACCTTGTGTGGGAATCCCCCGATGCATTACGCTCGTCTGGAAAGCCGTGCGGCTCCTGGGACAGCCATTTGTGTGTGTGGCTGAGCCACACAGCAGTTGTTGACAGGGAGGGCATGGAGATCGTCGGGTGGGGGGAGGTAGGTTTTGCACAGCTTTCCCTCCTCCCACCCACCTGCCCTGCCTCTGGTTGTGTGACTACCCTTACATATTTTTTACTCGTCGGGTTATGTTGGTACATTACGTATCAGGATTTTTTTAGCTTGTCAGGCATCATTCTTCACTTGTCACAGACAAGTAGACTAGTGGGTTTCCTGAGCCCTGGAAATATAAGCTCCTGACTTAGCAAATCTGGCTAGCATAACATGATTATACAAGTGCAGAGTTAGTCTGGATTGGTGTTGCCTGTAACAGAGATTCCCAGATGTTGACTACAACTCCCATCGTCCCCGTTACAATGGCCCTTGGCTGGGGATGATGTGAGTTTTAGTCAACAGCATCTGGAAACCCCTGTTACAGGGAACATGGTCTGGATGTCAGCCAATGCCTTTGGGTTATGATGCTGTTGATCTGTTTTTACGCTGTCTGTTTTCATTGAGATATTTCTTATTCTTGTTTGCATTAATCCTTGTAATCCATCCTGAGAGGCTCTGTCTGAAGAGTGGGGTATAAATACTATTAGCAAAGACGGTTAGTGAAAGTCTGGATGTGTGCCCAAAAGCTGAAACTTAATCCTGACAAGCTGGAGGTGCATCTGGCCACAAAGGATGCCAGTCAAGGAAGAGGGTTTCAACTGGTGTGGACAGAGTAGCACTCCTTCTAGAAATTCAGGATGGCTGAAAATTCAGGTGCACAGTCTGGGGTGCTCTTTCATCTGGATCTGACCCAGGATGCTCAGTTATTGGCAATGGTAGAAGGGGTGCCTCTGTCCAGCTTAAGCTGGTGTAACAGCTGCTCCCATCCCTCGAGAGGGCAGACTTGGCCATGGCGGCCCATGATTTGGCCACAGAGGACATTAGAGGACATTATAGGAAGCTGCCTTCTACTGAGTCAGATCCTGGGACTATCTAGCTCAGCATTGTCTACACAGACTGGCAGCGGCTTCTCCAAGGTTACAGGCAGGGGTCTCTCTCAGCCCTATCTTGGAGATGCTGCCAGGGAGGGAACTTGGAACCTAGATGCTCTTCCCAGAGTGGCTCCATCCCCATCTCCTTTCTGGAGATGCCAGGGAGGGGGAGTTTTGCGTGCAAGCAGGCAGGTGCTCTTCTCGGAGCGGCCTCCTCATCTTACAGCACTCACATGTAGCCTCCCATCCAAATGCAAACCAGGCCAGGCCCTGCTTAGTACCGAATGTGGCAGTGCCAGGACCTGCTCTGACCTTCCTGGAGGAGGAGAGGATGAGCATGTCCCAGCTGACACCTCCCCACCAGCCCCAAGGAAAGCTATCTCCCACAGACCCTGAGCAGCCAGCCACGTGTTGCGCCTCCAGCAGTCACCCCTCAGAAGAGCTCTGGAGTTCTGGGGACCCAGTGCCCCCCCCAGCAAGGCTCCTGACCTGCCCCCATAACCCCCTCCATTGCCCCTGGTACCCCAGAAGCAGAGACAGTGCCGTGGCAGGACTGGACTCCCAACACTGGCGGCAAAGAGCTCCCCTGGCAGCTCGGGGCTGCCCTCCCAAAGGGCCTATTCAGGTGGAAGGGGCAGAGGCGTATCTAGGGGAAACTGCGCCTAGGGCAAGCACTGAAATTGCGCCCCCTGTCCAAACATCTGACACCCATCTTTCAGATAACTTTACCATAATATCAGCTGAAAAATACAAGTCAGGCTCGTTAATCTTTTAATCTTTCAAAAACTATTTTAGCAGTGGACGTAGCGAGACCAAAAAATGCTGGAAAACTAGAAATTTCAGTATGCTGGGGCTCATGAAATACCCAAAAACTCTGTGGAGGTGTACTTGGAAAACTAAACAGACGTGCCTGTCTGATTCTCTACTATGCATTGTAGCATCACTATTATATAAGTTTTAAAGATAAATGGAGAATTTGGCTTTTCCCAGATACTCTGAAAATAATTAAAGGACATCAGGGGTGTAGCAAGGTTGGAGTGAGCCTAGAAATGAGATTTTAAAATGGGCCCCTCGCTGCTCCACAGGGTCTCATACTAATGGAGGAGTCAGGCTCCATGTCTCTCCTCACAAACACACCCAAAGCCCCAATCCAGGCTGCTGCATGACAGTAAAATGCCTCTGTTCCCAGTTAGTTCTCCCCCACCCCTCAAAAAAGATCCTGCAGCCTATTATTAATTTCTGGGCCAACAGAAGAGTTTGAGACACTAGCACAGTGTCATCGATGGAACATTGTACTAATACTGCAGTAATATCATGTTGATATTACCGAAAAAAGTTAGTGCAAAAGATTAGGCTAGCGGGGAACAGTTAATCTTCCTCAGCATCTGTTCAGTTTAAAATATTGTTACAGCAAAAGCAGCAGCTACTACTCATTGATGAGAGGGGATATGCAGGGATCTAATGATTGGAGATTTACTTTCAGGTTATTTTTTCTCTTTCTACAGAGGTGAGTAACTTATTCATTATTGAACTGCCCTCATAGATATTGAAATCAAAAAGCAAAGCAATACAACTCTGAGCTTGCAACTGGCTGGGTATAGCCCAAACACTGGAGTTCAACAGAGGTACTATTTCCTAGTAGATAGTTTACTATCTAAAGTCAATATTTAGCTTTGGTAATATAAAGACTACTAAGTTTCTCTCGAAACATGCCTTGCAAGAGAGCTATGTGTTCCCATTAGTGCTGTAGGCAGGTCTAGCTGCTAGATTTTGTGTTTTAAAAAAAGAAGGGGGGGGAGACCCATTTTTGTTTAACTTTGTGATATTGGAATTGAGCCTAAAATCCTGAAGGTAAACCAGATAAGACGGAGGTACTTATTGTGTGGGGTCGGAACTCTAGAGACGATTTTGATCTGCCTGTTCTGGACGGGGTCACACTTCCCCAAAAGGAACAGGTTCGCAGTCTGGGAGTACTTCTGGATCAACGTCTCTCCTTGGTTTCTCAGGTTGAGGCGGCGGCCAGGGGTGCCTTCTTTCAGCTTCGGCTGATACGCCAGCTGCGCCCGTTTCTCGAGATCAGTGACCTCAAAACAGTGGTCCATTTGTTGGTAACCTCCAGACTGGACTTCTGTAATGCGCTGTACGTGGGGCTGCCTTTGTACGTAGTCTGGAAACTTCAGTTGGTCCAGAATGCAGCAGCCAGGTTGGTCTCTGGGTCATCTCGGAGAGACCACATTACTCCTTTGTTGATGGAGTTACACTGGCTGCCAGTAGGTTTCCGGGCAAAATACAAAGTGCTAGTTATAACTTATAAAGCCCTAAACGGCTTAGGCCCTGGGTATTTAAGAGAGCGTCTTCTTCGCTATGAGCCCCACCGGCCGCTGAGGTAACTTGAGGAGGTCCGTCTCCAGTTGCCACCAACTCGTTTGGTGGCTACACAGAGACGGGCCTTCTCGGCTGCTGCCCCGAGATTGTGGAATGCGCTCCCTGCTGAGATACGATCCTCCCCATCTCTGGCAATTTTCAGAAAACACCTGAAAACACATCTCTTCAGCCAGGCTTTCTCAGCTTTTTAAAACTTGTTTGTAAATTGTTCTGATTGTTTAATTGTTGTTTTATGATGTTTTTAATTGTTAACCAATGTTTTGTTATATAATTTTTTGTTTTAATTATTAATTGATTTTAATGGTGTTTTAATGTAAACCGCCCTGAGCCTTTTGGAAGGGCGGTATAAAAGTTTTAATAATAGATAAATAAATAATAATAAATAAACCCTACTGAACTCTGCGATTTACATATGCACTGGGGCTGCAGCCAGCCTGCAGATATGAAATGGAGATTGACATTGGAAAGCAAGGTCTGAAAGGCAGCAGTCCTTTATAGACTCACCTGAAAACTCTGTACCAATAAAGCTGTGAAATTTCCATGCAAGTTCTGGAGTCAGGCAACTATTTCCTTCTTTCCTCTGTTTATTAGGGTTGTGACAGTGTTTCTGGCACGTTTCCTTTCTGGATAAGCTCAGACTGTCCCAAACAAATGTGTTTTTCCCTATGTAAACAGGCTGCCCTACCAGAGAGCAAAACAAAGGGAAAAGTTCTGGCAGCTGTGCTCGGGGGCAGCTGGCAATCAGGCGAGCAGTTGCCTGGGGAAGGGGAGGGTGCGCCTGCGCCCCATGGGAAAGCTCAGCAACGGAAGGGGCGGGGCGGGGAAGAGCCTACCAGCCGCTGCAACTGCCCGGAGCACACAAGCAGGCACAGACGCTTTGGAGCAGCCAATGGGAGAGCATCCGCCCGCCCCCCTGGCCGGCGCCTGGAGCTTCTGTCTGCGCAAGTGTGGGGGGTGCGGGGGGTGGGCCAGCCAGGGTGGCGGCAGCGGCGGCAACTGTGAGCAGCAGTGGGGGGCGAATAAATTTTTTTTAAAAAAATTAATTGTGGCTTTTGTGGGCGGGGCATGGCAGCAACTTTGCACCCTCCTGCAGTGGCGCCTAGGGCACGTGCCCTGCCTGCCCTACCGTCGTTATGCCCCTGAAGTGGATGCCAGCTCAGGCATCCACTTCAGATCAGAGCCAGCCTGAGCTCCAGGAGAGGACAGGACTTCTGGATCCTACATAGCCCCTCCATTCGCTGCGAGCTTCTGCAGGTTTTGCAGCTCTTCTCTTCCAGCTGCTGCCTTGCTGCTTCTGGTTTTGGACAGGAGGCCGTGGTAAGCAGGGGCGTAGTGACCGCTGAGCAAGGGGGGACAATTGTCCCCAGGTCCCAAGGGTCTGGTCTTCCCTAAAGCTCCCCCTTGCCCTCGGCCAGGGCGCCCCCTTGCCCTTTCCCCTACCTAGCCGGCGAGCAAAATGCTTGCCGGCTGGGAGCACAAGGCACACCCTTCTCCTCTCCAGCCAGCGAAAGACTGGGGGAGGAGATGGACTCACCCCCTGGGCATTGGCTGCTCCCCTGCATCTGACATCAGGCGCAAGGGAGCAGGGCCAATGATGAGAAAGGGGTTGTCACAGCCCTGACACTAACAGAGTTTAATTTCCTCTATCAGCGGTTAATGGAAGCCCCACCACCTTTCATTTGACATCAGACCCAGGGGGTGTGGCTTGGGGCATGGGCACCCTTTGCACGATTAAAGGAACACCGGGGGAGGGCAGTGGTTGTTCCCTGGCCCTTGCCAAGCTCCCCCTGATGGTAAGGACAGGGGCATATCACATTGATACTGCTCCAGTTGCATGGGCTGATGGTTAGTTCCCAGGCTCAATTCAAGGCACTGGTTATGACTTTTAAAAGCCTTAAATAGTTTGGGGTCCAAAAATAATTGGAGGACTGCCTCCACTGGTATGAACCAGCCCACTCCCTGTGATAATCTGGGGAGGCACACCTCTCCAGAGGCACAGTTGGTGAGCACGCGGGAGAGGGCTTTCTACTCGGCAACGCCCATGTGTGGAACTCCCTGCCCCAGGAAATTTGCCTTGTCCCCTCAGTCTGTTGCTTTTAGTACCATCTAAAAACCTGTTCATTTAACGCAGCTTTTAATCTGCAGTGATATCTTTGAAAGACCTCTCTCCTGCTGTTTTTGTTATCTTTTATTGCCTTCTCTATCATTGTCACGGTTTGCATTGTTAGTGTATTCTAATGCTTTATTGCTGTGATCTTCACTATTTTTCATGTTGGGGCCATTCTGGCAAAATAAGAGCATCTCCTTCTCTGTTTATTTTCAGGAAGACTCTCCAGACGCACCTGTTTCTGCAGGCTTTTAACTGGAATTAATTTTAATAACCTGTTTTATGAGATTGTTTTTATTGTGTTTTTGTGAAATTTTAATCTGTTTTTACTTATTTATATTGTGTTTTAAATTTTGTACACCACCTAGAGATGTACCTATCAGGTGATATAAAAATATGATAAATACATACAATAAATAATGAAACCCCTGCAATGTGGGAACCATTTCCTACTGCACTGACCTTCATGTTATTCTGTGCTTTTCTGAGCACCAGGGAGCCCTTTAAGAGATACAGAGCCCTGTCGCCTCTGCCATCTTGGAAGGCCTGCAGGGTTCACTGGGAAGTGTAGTCCTTCCCAGCACTTTCCTCATAGAGCTCTGTGGCGAAAGCTCTTGGAAAGACTACACTTCCTCAAGTGACAGGCATGTCTTCCAAGATGCCACTGGGGCTTGAGAGGGCTCCATTTCCCTCAAAGGTGCCTCACTGGTGCTGGGCAAAATGCAGCACTGAGTAGTGGGCAGTCCACTATGCACACTGCAGAGTGCCATTCAATGGTGGGAGAGAAAGCGGTGGCAGCAGAAGTTGGGGGGGGGCTGAGAACAGGGTGGGGGGAGAACTAGAGGTGCAGATGTTCTGTGCCTGGGCTAGCTGGTTTTAATTAATGTTTGTAGGCCGCCTTGAGTTTAGCTGAAGGGGTGTGATAGAGATATATTTAAAATAATTTCATAAACATAAATTATTTAAAAAAACTGGGTATGAAAAGGAAACCATAGACATTGCTTGAATAGAAAAGAAGAAAAGTTATCACCCCATGGCAATATTAACAGGAGTTGTAAAGGACTCAGGAATAGGGGCATGCCACGGCCTACGTAGAACCCTCTTGTCATAGTCCTGCCTCTGTTTTCTTCCTTTGCCCATCATTCCTTTGGACATCTCTGTCTTCTAACCCTACTCCTTTGCTAGTGGCCCTCGGCTCCTCATGGCCGCCTTCTTGCCCATAGGGTTGCCAACGGATTTGAAAAATTGTAGCCTGGCTGGTTTGAGGATGCCCGAATCCCCTGTAGCTTGGCAAGATTGGGAAAATCATTTTTGCCACCTCTATCCAGTGCATCTTCAATCATGTCTCCCCTTCATCGCCTCTTTTCCAAGGTAAGGAGCCCCAGATGCTGTAGCCTAGCCTCATAAGGAAGGTGCTCCCGGCCCCGATCATTGCCCTCTTCTGCACCTTTCCCAGTTCTACAATGTCCTTCTTAAGATACAGTGACCAAAGCTGTAAGGCTCAGTACGTGCTTTTCCTCCACTCTCAATACAATGCTCAGCACTCAATGTATGTTGGCTGCCACTATCCTACCCCATATCACTGTTTGCACATGATCTCCCTCCTCCTACCTTGATCTTTGCCAACACACAGCCGTTTCCCGGGAGCACACATAGGGTTTGGAGCCAGGCTGGCGGCCCCTCCTACCCTGATTTTGATCATGAGAACCATCCCCTAGTTCAGGCCTGCTCAATTTAGGGCCCCCAGCTGTTTTTGGACTACAACTCCCATAATCCCGAGCCACAGTGGCCAATAGCCAGGGATTATGGGAGTTGTAGGCCAACATCTGCAGAAGGGCCGAAGTGGAGCAGAAGGTGAGGTTGCTGTTCCTTGCATTGTGCCCTGATTCACAAACAGAATCAGAATAAATTATGCAAATAACACATACATTTGCATAATATATACAACAGGCTGAAAAATTAAGTTCTCCCTCTGGGAGATTTTGGGTGATCTTGGTACAGAGTACTACATTTGTGCAGCGAATATTACATAGTGCAGGAGGATACACAGTCCTTACCATTATTGTGCTATATTCAGGCACAGAGAATTAACTCTGCACCATCGGCTTAAGTCTAACCCAACTTTCAGACTCCCCCTTTCATCTCTTTCCTTCGACAGAGAAAAGCCTGCAGTAGGCATGTCTTAAGAGCATATTGCAGGATGTGGCCTGACATCTTTGGTTCTTTGATGATGGCACAATGATGTGTCTGTCTCTCTCTCTGTCTTTGTGGGGAACGTCTCTTCTTTTTCTTCTTTTGCATGCATGTACAGTATTTTGAAAGTCTATAATGAGATGTTACATAACATGAAAACAATGCAGTAACATATAGTGCTGAAGTACACTTCCGATCTTGTAGGAAATGCATATTTCTGCGGATAGTGGCTGACGTTCTGCACAGAATAACGTGGGCAGTTCTCAAGCCACACAAGTTGCTGCTAGGAGTGTGCACAGAACCACCAAACTGTGGTCCGGCACTGGGGTGGGGGTTGCTTTAAGAGCGGGGGGAGGGTTTACTTACCCCTCCCACCACTTTGCCGCTCTGGCGCCCGTAATTTTAGTAATCATTGGGGCGGCAGGATACCTTCCTGCCACCCCTTCCCCGCTTTCACTATGAAAAGCTCCCAGGAGTCTCTGTGACGTGCGCGCACGCGCAGAGGACTCCTGGGAGCTCTTCATAGCGAAAGCGGGGAAGGGGCGGCAGAGAGGTCTCCTGTCACCCCAATTACTGCTAAAATTACGGGTGCCAGAGCGGGAAAGCGACAGGAGGGGTAAGTAAACCCTCCCCCTGCTCTTAAAGCAACCCCCCCACCCGAACCGAACCACCCAGGTCCGGACCGGTCTGGAGGCCTTTAGAATGGCCTCCGGACCGGTCCAGGCACATCCCTAGTTGCTGCAGACTGTGCAGTGCTGTGCAAGGGTGCTCTTGCACCAATACATAGATTTGCACAATTGCACTTCTGCGATGTGATGGCCATTATTTCTAATGACTGAAATGCTGCAGAAGCACAATGGTGCAATGTTATGTATGACTGCAATAGCACTACTGTGCAACACCGCAGGTATCATTTTAGATGCCTGCAGCAACCTATGTGGTTGAGAACCACCTGCATCATTCTGTATGGAATGTCAATAACTTAGGCCTTGGGCTTGATCCAGTGAGGCTGTTCTCATGGCCTAGTTTATAAACCAATCCCTTGGTGAGATATACCAGTGGAAAACAGACTAGGATCTACTAAGATCTCTGGGTGATTTGCAAGGGTTTCTGACTTCCTGTTGTTTTTAGCAGAAGCAACAAAAAAGCTTCCCCCTGCTCCAGATTAAATGTAAAGTGTGCCATCAAGTTGGTGTCGACTCCTGGTGCCCACAGAACCCTGTGCTTGTCTTTTGTAGAATACAGGAGGGGTTTACCATTGCCGTCTCCTGCGCAGTATGAGATGATGACTTTCAGCATCTTCCTAATCACTGCTGCCTGATATAGGTGTTTCCCATAGTCTGAGAAACATACAATTCATTCATTTATTCATTCAAATTCTATACCGCCCTTCTAAAAATGGCTCAGGATGGTTTACACAGAGAAACAATAAATACATAAGATAAGATGGATCCCTGTCCCCAAAGGGCTCACAATCTAAAAAGAAAAACAAGATAGACACCAGCAAGAGTTACTGGAGGTACTGTGAATAGGGCTAGTTACTCTCCCCCTGCTAAATAAAGAGAATCATCACATTAAAAGGTGCCTCTTTGCCAAGATACCAGTGGGGATTTGAACCGGCAACCTGTCATGGCCCAGACCTCTGACTCAGAAGAGTCAGAGGAGGAACAGGAGGACTCGGTTGGGAGTGCAGGCTCAGAGGCACAGCAACAGGATTTGGCAGGGAGAAGACTCTGGAGCTGTGGGATCGGAACAGCTGCTGGACATGAGGGCTGAGGAGGCTAATCAGGAGGAGGTGGGGATTTCGCCTGTCTTGAGAAGACGTCTCAAGAGGAAGGCTCAGTGGGAGACATGCAGGCGCAGGATATCACAGGAGAGGAAGCAGAAGTGCTGACTCAGGAAAGCCTGATTGGCTGCTGGTTATCTTGAGCCCTATATTAAGCAGTCTGTTAGTTGCACAGATTGCTGTCAGCAACTTTCGCTTACCACAGACTGTGTTCCTATTTAGAATTCCTCAACCTTTCGAGTTTCAGTTTGCCCTTGTTCTATTCTATTCCTTGCTCCGTTGTCCCTTGTTTTATTCATTCTTTGCTTTGTTGTTTTCCTTTCAGTTATTACTCAGTTATCGTAGAGGGGGGTACCTAGTTTATTTCAGGGGACTTTATTCGTTTACTACTATTTTTCTTTGTGAGTCTTTCATTTTCCTTCATGCAGCTTCGCTGCTACTTTCTGTTTAACTCACAGGGGGAGAGCTGAAGGGGTTGTAAATCCTGTTGGGTTAGCCAAGCTAACAGATTTACGACACAACCTCTGGCTTGCTGGTCAAGTCATTTCCCCACTGCACCATTAAGTGGCTCTGCTCCAGATTAGGCAGCTGAAATGAAGACACCTTATGAGAGGGCAAAACATATGCAAGGCACAGCAACCTCACCTTCTGACCACTGGACATCCACTACACACACCAGATTCACTAGGGCAGCACTGCTCAACTTCTGCCCTCCTGCAGATGTTGGCCTACAACTCCCATATTGGCCACTGTGGCTCCGGATTATGGGAGTTGTAGTCCAAAAACAGCTGGGGGCCCTAAGTTGAGCAGGTCTGAACTAGGGGATGGTTCTCATGATCAAAATCAGGGTAGGAGGGGCCGCCAGCCTGGCTCCAAACCCTATGTGTGCTCCCGGGAAACGGCTGTGTGTTGGCAAAGATCGAGGTAGGAGGAGGGAGATCATGTGCAAACAGTGATACTGGGTAGGAGCCCAAGATTGGATTTTTGGGGCAACAAGTATCGGAACTTAGCTCTGGTACTGAATACCAATACCAAGGCTGAATGTATGCTCAGAGGCACCCTGGCTCCAATTGGTGAACCTCAGGATTCTAGTAAATAAAAACCCAAAGTACATGCTGCAAGCCGGAAGTCTGCCTACCCTTGGGTATGCTACTACACATCCTATTGGGGATCCAGTGTTCCCTAGAAGGCGTGTGCATGTGTGCATGCTCACAAGTGTTTTGATGTCCTACCCATTTTAGATCCCACTCAGGTTGAATAAGAACATAAGAACAGCCCTGCTGGATCAGGCCCAAGGCCCATTTAGTCCAGCATCCTGTTTCACAAAGTGACCCACCAGATGCTGCTGGAAGCCTACAGGCCAGAGTTGAGGGCATGCCCTCTCTCCTGCGGTTATTCCCCTGCAACTGGTACTCAGAAGCATCCTGCCTTTGAGACTGTAGGTGGCCTGTAGCCCTCAAACTAGTAGTTGTTGATAGACCTCTCCCCCATGAACTTAGCCAAACCCTCTTAAAGCCATCCAAACTAGTAGCCAACACCACATCTTGTGGTGTCCAGAAGGTCCCACTCTGAATGCACATGCGCACACACTGCCTTGATACTGCCACCTAGAACAAAAGTCATTCTGTACACAGATGAAAAAAATTAGAGGGAATAATGGATGGGGCCATACCTCAGGGGCAGAGCATCAGTTTTGCAGGCAGAAAGTCCCAGGGTCAATCAATGGCATCTCCAGGTCGGGCTGGAAAAGGCTCCTGCTTGAAACCTTGGAGAGCTGCTGCCAGTCAGTGCTGACAATACTGAACTAGATGGACCAATTGCCTGACTCAACAATATAAGGCAGCTTCAATCCCCTTGCTTCTGACCCTAATCAGAATCCCTTGGTCATGGTATATAAATCAAGTGTATCTATTTTCCTCCATCAAATGTTGGAGGTCATGAATTTTTGTTTATTTTTAACCAGACTCCGAGGCACCCAGATGTTGTTGTCGGTGGCTTCTGTACAACCTCAACTATTTTTTTCCTTTTGCTCACTGAACATCTTTTTACTCTGCACTTCTTTTTGAAATCGTAGTGGCACCTTTTAAAACAATACGCAAAAAAGCAACAGGAACCATCACGAAAAACCCAGTATCACCATCAATTAAAACAAGTGAATGAAACATCTCACTAACATGAACAAGACGCTTGGGAGTGTTATCTGCTGGGTGCCCTCCTGGAGAGGGCCTTATTGCAGATTATGAAGTCATGCTTATCCCGTGGAGATAAATTCCGCTTCCTAAGTATAGTTAATGTGCATTCCTGAAATAGATCTAAATCATTATTTTTGGACTGCCCAGTCTGGTGCCGCTTACCAATTAATTTCATCTTTTGACCAAGCCAGCTTCCTATTCATAGTACGGCATATCAAGACTATACTTAGAATAAAAACTGTGTGCCTGCCCTATACTGTAGCCTAAGAGTTGCTTATCACCTATGCAGTTTTTGCAATCATGAAGTTTATGGGCCTAAACCAGACCTTTCCTTAAACGCTTGTTATCCAGCAGCTGATGACATTCGGCTCTATCTCTCCTTGTCACCTGATCCGAGGGAGGCAGTGGGTGTCCTGAGTCGAGGGCTGGAGGCAGTGATGGGTTTCAGGCAGGAGACTCTCCCTACTCTCCCTGGAGATGCCAAGGAGTGAATCAGAGACCTTCTGCATTCAGATGTTCTTCCACGGAGTTACAGACTCATCTCCTACCATCCCCACCTCATCTCTTGAGAATATTCCCATTCTCCCAAGAGGAATATTTTATAGCACTCCTGTATAGTCAGCCATCCAAATGCAAACCAAGGTGGACCCTGCTTGGCAGAGGGGACAATTCACGCTTCTACCACATGACCAGAAGCCACCTAATGGCGCAGCGGGGAAGTAACTTGCCTAGGGAGCAAGAGGTTGCTGGTTTGAATCCCTGCTGGTATGTTTCCCAGACTGTGGGAAATATCTCTATTGGGCAGCAGCAATATAGGAAGATGCTGAAAGGCATCATCTCACACTGCATAGGAGATGGCAATGGTAAACCCCTCCTGCATTCTATCAAAGACAACCACAGGGCTCTGTGGGCACCAGGAGTCGACACCGACTCGATGGCACAACTTTACCACATGACCAACTGCAGAGCACACCCCACCCTGGATCCCTTGGCCCAATAACACCCCCCCCCCAGTTCCTTCGGGGCTGGAGCAGCCAGAGCCAGTCACCCCTCAGAAGAGTCCTGGAGCACTGAGGCTGGCTTACGTGCCTTGCTTGACCTGGGTCTGGACACGTGTGTGGTTGGCCTTTTCTCTCTGCACTCTGTCTTGTTGCCTCGCTGCAGTCATTTAAAAAAAAAAACAATAATAGAAATGGGCCATAAAATAAACAGAGCCCATTGGGCACCACTAATAAGAATAATAAAAACCAAAATGAGAGCAGACAATCATACAGTCCAACCAGCAGCCAGACAGAATATAAGTAGAGCAGCCAGGCTGGTCTCTGGAAAAACCAGAAGAGACCATTGCATTGGTGGCTAATATGTTTTTAGGCAAAATACAAAGTGCTGGTGATTACCTATAAAGTCCTAAATGGCTTAGGCCCCAGGTACTTAATAGAGTTCATTCTCCTGGATGAATTCCACCTCCTCATCCACCTGCAGTTGCCCCCAGCTTGAGGGCAGGCAACCCGGGAGTTGGGCCTTCTCAGCTGTTGTTCCTGAGCTTTCGAACCCAGCTCTTGTGGCCCAGCTTGGACAGGAACAACTCTAACACATGTAGTTTGGGGGTGGGGGGAGCAAAGGGGTGGCAAAAAGCATTATTAGGGGAGTGACGGTTTTGTTACACATTAAATATTTAATTATTAATTCAGAGATATTTCACTCAGGGGATGAAGCCTCTCTGGGAAGAGCATCTAGGCTCCAAGTTCCCTCCCTGGCATCTCCAAGATAGGGCTGAGAGAGATTCCTGCCTGCGACCTTGGAGAAGCCGCTGCCAGTCTGTGTAGACAATACTGAGCAAGATGGCCCTATGGTCTGACTCAGTATATGGCAGCTTCCTATGTTCCTATTATATCATTTATATAACGCCCATCCTAGAGTGGCTCAGGGAGGTTTACATTTTTTTAAATTAAAAATGCTTAAATACAGAGATAAGGTAATCAGTATAATTGAAGTAATTCATGAGTCTCCTACCTACCTGGCCAGTAGCGGCCCGAACATGGCCCTGCGTCACCCTCGGTGGTGTCCATTCTCTCCCCACCACATGTGGTGACTGAGTGGCGGGCTACTCCTTCAGGGAGGATGCCACATAGTGGGGAGAAAAGGGGCGCCGGGGACGGGGGGAGGGTTACCATCACAGCAAGCCTGGTGGCCCCAACAGGAACTGCATGCAGGTTCTTGGAATCTGTGCACACCATCACAGCTCCGTGCCAATGCCTGGCTACCTTGGTTTCTACAGCTTGTTCCGGGAGTAGTGGATGAGGCTTCTTTAAACAACGAAGGCCTTTTAAAATAATTAATTCAAGCTGTAGGACAATATACTATGACTGTATTGTCTGACACCTTGCTGTGAAGTTCTGGTCTGGTGGACTGGAAATATGGGGGAGGACGGGTTTGGAAAACTTCATGGGTTTGGATCACTTCACGGAGGAGAAGTCTATCATCAACCACTAGTCGGAGGGCTATAGGCCACCTCCAGCCTTAAAGGCAGGATGCCTCTAAGTACCATTTGCAGGGGAGTAACAGCAGGAGAGAGGGCATGCCCTCAACTCCTGCCTGTGGCTTCCGGCGGCATCTGGTGGGCCAATGTGTGAAACAGGATGCTGGACTAGATGAGCATCCTTGGGCCTGATCCAGCAGGGCTGTTCTTATGTTCTTATGATGAGGAGTGGAAATATTTTGGGGAGGAGCGCTCGCTACTCCTTTCTGTCCTTTGGAGTCATCCCTGAATGTGGAGCTAGCAGAGGTTCTGACTCCTTTCTCTGCCCTCACAGCAGCCCGTGTCTCTCCTGGCTGAGTCTTCAGCAGGATAGTACTGTACTGCCAAAGAATGGTTGTGATTTATAGACTTTATTTAAAACTGCAACCAAGGCAGAGACTTATAAGAATTACATAAGCACATCAGCTAACATGAAATGATGAAATTTACTTCTAAACTCTTGGCATTGGTTATTACTCATAACTAACGATGTTATGCAAATATAAAGGTATGTGAACAATATTCAAGAGTAACTCTCGCTATGACTCCAGGCCCTCTGTAAGTCTAGTGCAGGGATTCTCAACATTGGGTCCCCAGATGTTATTCGACATCAACTCCCATAACCCCCAGCCAAAGGCCACTGCAACTGGGGATTATGGGAGTTGAAGTCCAGTAACATCTGGGGACCCAACGTTGAGAATCCCTGGTCTAGTGGACCAATTAAAATGCCCTCGTAAGGCAGATGGATCTGATTGTGAGTTTCCAGAATGCTCTTGAGAGTGTTAATACCACTACCATCCTGACAGAATCCCTGGCCAGTCTAGGGAATGGTCATAACAACATCAAGGCACCCTTGCAAAAAGCTGTACTTCTCCCTGGGTGATCCAGTGTCAGCAGGGCAGCTGGCACTACGTGGCACAAGGTTAGAAGGCAGGACCAGGAGAGCCAGGCAACCAGTCAGGGATCACAACGAGGAGAGCCAGGCAACCAGTCAGGGATCACAACCAGGAGAGCCAGGCAACCAGCCAGGGATCACAACCACTAACCAAAAGTCAGGAATAGGCTTGTCAGAGGTCAAAGGCTTGTTAGTGGTCAAGCCAAGCAGAAAGGCAAATGAAACAAGCAAGAACAAAACGCACCAGAAACAAGGAGACCTTGAACCAATGCCTGCTTCAGACTGGAAATCACTTATCCTCTTCCAGCCTGCAGGGAAGCCAATCAAGTGCTTCACAAGGCAGAGCTGGCATATGGCCCTATATGACTATTTTTATTTCCGATATAAAACAGGCCCCTGCTAACTGAGCAAAGAGGCATATTTTAAAGTGGTGGTTCTCTGCTGTTTAACAGGGGGAGAGCAACTGACCCTATCCAACGCCAGCACAGCATCCCTCCAGTGGCTGTGGTTGGTGTCTACCTTATATTTCTTGTTAGATTGTCAGCCCTTTGGTGACAGGGAGCCATCTTTATTTAATTCATTCGTTATCTCTCTATGTAAACTGCTTTGGAACCTTTTGTTGAAAAGCGGTATATAAATGTTATTTATTTATTTATTTATTTATTTATTTATTTAATACATTTCTATACCATCCAAAACGCAAGTTCTCTGGGTGGTTTAGTAGTTGTAATAGTAGACCTGGAGACTCAAAAGCAGCAAGTCGCCACAAGGCACAGTGACAAGCAGAGTTTCAGACTCCATCATTTAGGTAAAGGTAAAGTGTGCCATTGAGTCAGTGTCAGCTCCTGGCAACCACAGAGCCTTGTGGTTTCCTTGGTAGAATACAGGAAGGGTTTACCATTACCATATCCCGTGCAGTATGAGATTATGCCTTTCAGCATCTTTCTATATCACTGCTGCCCGATATAGGTGTTTCCCATAGTCTGGGTAACATACCAGCGGGGATTCGAACCGGCAACCTCTGGCTTGCTAGTCAAGCCATTTCCTCACTGCGCCATTATGTGGCGGACGACAATAAGTTAGTAGGATAAGTTAGTTGTATATTGTAGCTATTTTATAGTATATCTATTTTATTGTGAGCCGGCCCGAGCAGTAGTGTACTGGAGGGATGGGGAATGAATGAATGAATGAATGAATGAATGGGAACACTGCCTTGAGCAATAGTGGCAGCAAATTGAAGGCTAATCTGTCCAAATTCAGGGACAGAGCCCATCTGAAGAACCGCTGTGTGGCAGTAATGGTGGTGAAGGTCTTGGCCATGGGTAGTTACCACAGAATAGTTCAAAGTCCCGAATCTAAACTGGGAGGGCCAAGTATGGCAGCAGGAATCTGGGGAGAGACCAGGAGTCAGGACTGGGATGCAAGCTTGTGTTGGGGTCAAAGGCAAGCAGACGAACCAGGGAAAGGAAGTGGGTCTGTGGTAGGGCCAAAGAATTGTACCCAATACCACAGCAGAGACATTGTTAGTTGAAGCTTTAGTTCCAACGGGAAGCGTTTATAGCCCTTCCTGCTCTGGCAGGGTCCAGTGGCCAGCCCAGTTCAGTGCTTGAGGACTCTTTATCTCAGCAAGGCTCTTGCAATTCAGCAATCTGCCACACTGGACAGGTGTATACTGTAATCGATTGTTCTCAGCCTCATGACAGGCAGCCACTGACATTTCTCCACCTCCATTCCACCCATGCAATCCTACCCAGTGGAGTTCCTTTGAATGGTAAGCAACTTGCAACCTGGCTTAAATTCTGATCAGGTCCAACTTTAGGAGAGGAGGGCTGGTCTTGTGGTAGCAAGCATGACTTGTCCCCTTAGCTAAGCAGGGTCCACCCTGGTTACAGTTGAATGGGAGACTAGTAGTGTGAGCACTGTAAGAGATTCCCCTCAGGGGATGGAGCCGCTTTGGGAAGACCATCAGAAGGTTCCAAGTTCCCTCCCTGGCATCTCCAAGGTAAGGCTGAGAGAGATTCCTGCCTGCAACCTTGGAGAAGCCGCTGCAAGTCTCTGAAGACAATACTGAGCTAGGTAGACCAATGGTCTGACTCAGTATATGGCAGCTTACTGTGTTCCTATGTTCCTCTGCCCTCAGTGACCCACTATGGTATGTTTGCAAAGCAGCTTGGGGATAAAAGCGGCAGTTCACATCCTTCTTACTTGGAGCCAAAGACACAGGATATTAAAAACATTTGCATGTAATTACAGGCTTCAGTTTACTTATTGGTAGCGGCCATATAGGGCTATGGTTCGGATCAGAACTCTTTGAGGGTCCTGACCTTTATATTTGTGCTGCTTTCCTGCCAAAAACATTATTTTTAACTCCCAAGGTATCGGCAGTGCAGTGCAGAAGTAGGGGACAATTAATTCCACTTTTTACCTCTGTACTGTTTCCCCATCAGAAATCACCTTCCAAAATCCATTTTGCGCCATCTGAACATAGTAATGTAGTCACTAAATAAATAAACGTTCAGATGGCGCAAAATGGGTTTGGGAAGGCGATTCACCCCGCTGTTCAAGAAAAAACACAATATTGCATTACAGTAAAGTCACCTTATAGTATACCTGCTTAATCAAGGCTGTTGAATGCCAGCACAAATAGGAAAGTTATTAAAGCTCTACCAGAAGGCATAACCTGGGTTTGGCTTTAAAATTCCAGCTAGGGTGGGGTCAGTCATTGAGAATCTTAAATCTACAAATTCCAATTGGAATCTCTTGCAAGAGATTTCTTGAAAAGGTGTTAAGAGTGCAGAGAAAGTTGAGACGAGTGAATTCCTGTGGTAAGTACGTATTGATCTTTGGAAAATATTTCATGGCTAGGTTTTTCTCCCTTTATGAATACTAATGTAGCATAACCCTAACCATCCCCCAAACTAAATAATCACCTGTGACTTAAGTAAAGAGAGCACACATACTAATACCCCTAGCTCATTTTATACACAAATAAAATTGAACTGAGCAAATAGCTGAATTGGTTCAGTATTCCCCTTACGCATGCCTTAATTTTCTTCCCTTTGCATTTCTTACTGTAATTTGTGCTTACAGTATCTTAATTGCAACTTTCCCACCCTTATGATCATGGGTGTCCACAGGAATCTTTCCAGTCTGTGTGCATATTACACACACACACACATTAAAAGTGTAGTGCTTAGAGTATTGGACTCGGACCAGGAAGACCTGAGTTTGAATCTCCATTCAACCATGACACTCACTGGGTGACTCTGGGCCAGTCATGTATCTCTCAGCCCAACCTACCTCACAGGGTTGTTGTGAGGATAAAAATAACCATGCACACCTCTCTGAGCTCCTCAGAGGAAGAGCGGGATATAAATGTAAAAAATAAAATTAAATAAATAAAAGGAAATAAATAATAGAAATCTAATCTGGCCATGAATTCTTGCCTGTCCCCCTTATGGACACCCATGGGTTATGATCTAACCACACCATTGTGGGCAACACCCAGAGGAGAGCTTCCTAAGATCTAAAAGAATGGGCAGGACCATATTGGAGAAGGCGCTCCTTCGGGTAGACTGGTTCTAAACCATGTAGGACATTATAAGTCAAAAACTGTTACTTTAGGTTGTGCAGCGGGGAAATGCTTGACTAACAAGTAGAAGGTTGCCAGTTCAAATCCCCGCTGGTACTATATCAGGCAGAAGCAATATAGGAAGATGCTGAAATGCACTCATACTGCGCAGGAGGAGGCAATGGTAAACCTCTCCTGTATTCTACCCAAGGAAACCACAGGGCTCTGTGGGCACCAGGAGTCAAAATTGACTTCATGGCACACTTTACCTTTAAGTCAAAACCAACACTTTGAAATGGGCCGGAAGACGGATGAGCAACCAATGCAACTGATGTAGCACTGGTGTCATGTGTTCAAACCAGCCAGCCTCAGTGGCTGGTTTTCCCATGCGAATCACACACACCCCACCACCAAATTTGCTCCATTACCAAATGCATATGTATGTACAGTTACAGATCAAGATTCCTCACAGCTGCTGTTTGCAACACTTTCAAGAGACAGAGATCAGGGGCATAACTAGAATAGGGCAAGGGGAGACAGTTGTCTGGGGGCACACTGCCTTGGCCCCCCCTGAGGCAAGTCACATGACTGACTCCCCCAGCCACGCACCCGCCCAGGCTTCCTTCAGTTGTATTCATCCTCCGAAATTGATGTGAGTGTTAAGACCCGGAGCTACAAGAACAGCATGTCTTTCTCTAATGCCATTAAATGACTTGCATTGTCCACAATTTACAAAACCTTTTAAAAATAATTTGGGATGATGTTCTATTGTGGCACATAGGAGAGAGAAAGAGAAAGAGAAAGAGACAGAGACAGAGATAAACTGTACTATGTTTTTTGTTACCACTATTCAGCCTCTTTTAAGATGTCTTTACTTCATGAGCTGAGCTTCAGTGAGGGGGGTGGCATTTTAAAATCTTGTCTCTGGGCCCACTCCAACCTTGCTACGCCCCTGACAGAGATGCAAGGTAAAGTGTGCCGTCGACACCCCTCCATAGTAGCATGCCGTGCAACGTGGCCCTAGAAGTAAAACTGGATGCTTCCCCAAGTAGTAAGTCCGATATTCCAGGGTAGTGCTACTTGGGTTTTGGTTTCCTATGGAAGAGAGACCATCAGTTATGGCCTGTTAATAATATTTGTTTTATCTATAAGTTTCCTTTATGATATTTACAAATATACAAGTAGAGCCTAAGGCAAACAGCATCCACGCTCCTACCAGGCAGCACATCTGCTCCTTCATTTCAGATGCCCAGAGAGAGAGAGAGAGGCCTTGGGCTTCACAAGGTGCTTCCTGCTCACCGCTCTCTCTTCCCACATCTGTCCCCGTCTGTTCCAAACTGCCAGCACAGACACGCACACCGGACATCAGCTCCTTCCTTCGCTGCCTCTGCTCTCTGATGACAAACACTCGAGAGGGATCTCTAGATCTCTTCCAACCATTAGCGTCCATTAAAGGGAACGGCTGCTGACCATTAAGGAACATTAACACTCTTTTGTCAAATCTTAGACTGATTAGGAAATGCTTTAAGGCCCATTCACAATAACCAAACATCACATCCGTAACACAATATGTATGCCAAATGTAGAAATGAATGTGCGTGTGTGGAATACGATGTGAATGATGATGCATCTAAGCTTGAACAGCTTGTGGCTCACTAAGCCAAATAGAGCCCACCAGCTATATATTGTCTGTTATAGAGACATTCCTGATTCCAGGCTTCTAATTATTTATTATTTTCTTTATATATTTATTTATTACATTTATAAACTGCCCCATCCAAAGGTTCTGGGTAGTGTACAAACAAATTAAGAAGATATAAAAGCCACACACCATTTAAGACACAGTGCTAAAAATAATATAAAAACAATTCAAAAACCATTTAAAACTAATTAAAATACTTCAAAACAAAAACAAAAAAACAAAACCAAAACCCCAAAACCAAATTATTTAAAGACCATGGAAGGCCAGGCCAAACAAGTAAGTATCCAGGGCTCTCTTAAAGGCCGACAGCGAGCCTAAACTGCAGCTATCTGCCGGGAGTGCATTCCATAGGCCAGGAGCAGCTACAGAAAAGGCCCGGTTCCGAGTCGCCACCAGACGTACCGGTGGTAACTGGAGGCGGACCTCTCCAGATGAGCTCAATGGGCGATGGGGATCATACTGAAGAAGGCGCTCTCTAAGGTAGCCTGGACCCAAGCTGTTCAGAGCTTTAAAGGTAATAACCAGCACTTTGTATTTCACCCAGAAACATTAGATTAGTAATTAGTGGATACTGTTTTGATGGTTCTTAATAGTTTTAACATTGTCTTAAATTTTAAATTGTTGTAATGCTTTAACCTTTTTATTTGTTGTTTTTATTGTATTGTTGTAAACCGCACCAAAACTTGCATTTCGTCGGTAAAAAAATATGTCAAATGAATGAATGAATGAATGAATTACGGATGTGCATAAAACCGGTTTGCCTGGTTTGGTTCGAATTTGAACTGGGTATGAACCTAGGTGACCAGATTTGACTTAAAAAAAACCAAATTCTGGCTTATGGCCCATTTGACCCACGAGTATACCCCTTAGGTTCTGGCAACTCTGGTACGAACCAGGAGGTGGTGGTTCGGTTTTGGTTTTGCTCAAACCCCGTTCTGGTTCAGTACGAATTTGAACTGGTTCGAACCAGTTAGAACTTCCAAAAGTGGGTGGGGTGGTAGCTGGCACCCAGGGGTACCTACCACCCAAACCCCAAAGCAATCGGACACTCGTACGGTTTTTTAAAATGAATGTTTGCAATTTATTTATATTTTTTCTCATAGGGCATAATGGTACTCAAACCAGCCCATTATTCTCTATTGTGGATCACCCAGGGGTGCCAACAACCACCCAAACCCTGAAGCATTTGGACACCCCTATTATTTTTTATGAATATTTGAAATATTTTAAATTATTTTTCTCATAGGGTATAATGGGACACGAACCAGCCCATATCCCTTATTGTGGAGCACATAGGGGCACAAAAGTGGGGTGCGTGGTAGGTACCCAGGGGTGCCTACCACCCACAAAACCCCAAGGCAATCGGACAATCCTCTGATTATTGGTGGATTTTAAAAGTACTTTTGAATTCCTCATAGGGAATGATGAGGATTGCAGCAAATGTATAGCTTCACGCTGGGGGGAAAGGGGTGTACTAGAGTAGAGTGTGGTGGGCGGTAGTTCCCAAGGCGGGCAAGGAAGCTATCAGAATTATTTGAAAAGAATTGGGCAAAGGGCTGATTTTTAAGTGGTTTTTGAAGTTTACGTGTCTTTAAGGTTTTTCTCCATAAAGAAGCATGGAAGCAGGCGCATAACAATGATAGGGCAAGGGGAGACAGTTGTCTGGGGGCCCCACTGCCTGGAGGGGCACCCCAGGGGCACCTCATGTGACTCCCCATTGCCCCCTGCCCAGCCCCATAGCCTCTCAGCCACTTGCCCTCTTCGCGTCTTTCCTGCTTGTTCTGCTGGCCCGCAATCGAAGCAGCAGGCGAGCTGCAAAGAGCTCCTTTTCTCCCGCCTCTCAGCTGATCGGCGGGTGGGCGGGGCTTCCACGGAGGGCTCCGTGTAGGCCGCAGTGAAGCCTGAACTCGAGTAGGGCCCAAGCAAGCCAGGAAGGAGGAGGCAGCCAGAGTGTTCTCTGCAGCAGAAGACCCCTTGCTGCCCTGCTTAACCCAGACCAGCATTTGCCAGGTAGAGTGTGAACTCCTTTTTGTGGTTACCTTTCCCGCCCCCCCCCCCCATATATAGGGATCTGCTTGCCATAGGGCTTGGATATGGGGGGGGGAGGGACCGAGAAGTCTCTGAATATTTATTTTGAAACAGCTTGGAAAATTTGTTGACTTAAAAAAAACTATCTAAAAAGTCCTATAAGTGGCTTGTTTCATGGCAGAAAATTGCAAAAACTTCTGGAACAGTATTTTATTAATTTTATTTATTCATTCATTCATTCATTTATAATGCACTTATGTTCAAGTTGTTTTGCAACCCAGAAGGTGTGAGTGAGAACTGTGAAGCATGTGTGGTGCTTTTATTTTATTTTTCTTGTGTGTGAACTGCTCCCCAATAACTTGCAGGGACTTCAGGGTAAATCTGGCCAACATGTGAATGCAGCACCTCCATTCCAGAGGAGATGTGTCTTAAAGGGCTTTAAAAGCCTCCTGTGAAAAACCTCCTGCAATCAAACTTGACTGAATTTGTTCAGAATTCTGGGAAAACAAACATAGGCTCACCCTGCATGGTTGAAAGTCTCCTTTGCTAATCTGCAGCGAGGGGCCCATTTTAATAATTCATCTTTCTAGTGTGTTCTAGGCATTAAAAGTAATACAAATGTATAGTACTCAATGTATATCACTATATATTGTGACGTGTGTGTGTGTATTCAGTGAAATGTATTTGCAGGCAGCATACTTATTTTGGAATATCAGACTTAAATCCTTGGGGGCCTGGGGTGTGCAGAGGCCCTGGACTTTGGGGGGGGGGGCATTTTAAAATCTTGTCTCTGGGCCCACTCCAACCTTGCTACGCCCCTGCATGGAAGTGTCTGCAAATGTATAGCTTCACGTCGGGGGCAAAGGGGTGGCCTAGAGCAGAGTGTTGTGGGTGGTAGTGCCCAAGGGGGGCAAGGAAGCTACCAGAATTATTTGAAAGGAATTGGGCAAAGTGATGATTTTAAAGTGATTTTTGAAGTTTATGTGTCTTTAAGGTTAGCAATGAGAGTGGATTCATGGTTTGTCATTGAAAATCTTATATGCTACCCAAGAATCTACACTCAGAACATTTCAGAAACAACAAAACCCAGTACTCCATGGGTTAGCAACCCATGGGGGTGGTTGGCACCCTCGGTGTACTACACCACCACTCACTCTGGGCCACCCCAGCACCCCACAAGTGGCTTTAAGGTTTTTCTCCATAGGGAGGAATGGGGGTTTCAGTAGCCCCATAACTGCACTTGGGGGGTGCTGGGGTGGCCCAGAGCGAGGGTGCCAACCACCCATGGGTTAGCAACCCATGGGGTAGTGGATTTTGTTGTTTCTGAAGTGTTCTGAGTGTAGAATCTTTGGTAGCATATAAGGTTTTCAATGACAAACCATGAATCCACTCTCATTGCTAACCTTAAAGACACATAAACTTCAAAAATCACTTAAAAATCAGCAAACGAATGTCCGTTTGCTTTGGGGTTTGGGTGGTAGGTACCCCTGGGTGCCAGCTACCACCCCACCCACTTTTGGAGGTTCTAACTGGTTCAAATCAGTTTGAACCAATTCAAATTCGAACCTGCAGCTCGAACCTGATGGCACATGCAGTTGCACAAGAGTACGGCCATTATTTACAATGGCCATACTGTCACACAATTCCTTTGGTGACATTTTTGCACTTGCACAAAAGTGCACTTGCACAACTACACAAACATTACATTGCAACATGCACATAATGTTGTGCAGTATGTTGGCCACTATGTTTTGCTGTTGGTTCTCAAGTATCACAGCAAACTGTTCTCAGACTTGAATGTGTGCAGATTCCTTAAATTAAAGAAATCAAACCCACCCCGCCGCCATTTTCACCACCATTTGTTTTCTTTGTCTTGTTGTGCATTTGTTTTAGAAATGGAGTGTCACATTGATACATTTCTCTAGTGCAATTATAAAACAGCAGATGGTATTTTAAAACAGAACAGCATTGCACAGCATGTCTGTGTTTGATTTTCAACGAACTTGTTGGCAGTTTTCTAACATGCCAAAATCTTACCTCAGAGGAAAGATAATCTATTTAGTTTAGTGGTTTATCTATTGCTCCCCATGGTACTCCATTTCAATAGTTTTCACCAATTTGCAACGAAGCCCAGGCTGCCTGGAATCTCTGAATGAGGGGTAGATGTTATTGTTGCTATTGTTTTGGATTAACGACTCTAGGCCTTTGAATGCCAGGAAAGATGGACAATGGAGCGTCTCTCTCAAACTTGATGAATGCAGTTGACCATGCCCTTGCTCCATGAAACAAAAATATAAAAATTCATTGGCTGACAACTAGAGTAACAAAGTGGAAAGGTGAAAGTGTGCTTTAGGAGTAGGGTAATTTTTGTCAATCTCCCCTTCCTTCTGAAGTCCACTGTGATCTGGTTCACACAGTTAAAAGTAATACTCAGTAGTTGCGAATCCAGGATTCCCAGTGGGTGTGTGCTCCCATGGAGCATGTTGTGTTAGAAGCAAAAAAAAAAAAAAAAAACCCACCCCACAACCCTCCAGATCCCAGGTTGGCCGCACACTAACCGACATTTAACCAGCTTCAGCAGTCTGACTTCAAATCGTAATTACCTAAGTCAGTACAATGTCAGGTTGGTGCACTGCCAGCCTGGGACCGAGAGGTTTCTTTGCTTCCCATGTGACACGCTCTGCAGGAGCAAGTGCCTGCCAGGAATCCCAGGTTTTAGGTTACTGGGCATTGCTTTTAATCAGGTAAACCAGCCCAAACATATGTCCCTGAGGGCTGTGTGACCCTCAGGGACATATTGAGGAGGGCTTTGTTAGTTTGGGTGTCAGTCATTGACTTCTGCTTAATTGCAGAAGTGTAGCAAAGGCTGCATATTTCTCCAGTTATTTATACATGTTCATTGCTCCTGGATTGCAACATCTAATGCTGACCTTTATGAATGAATCTTTTGTCACAGATATAATTTTTGTTTCATCAGACATCACTAAGAACTTAAGAACAGCCCTGCTGGATCAGGCTCAAGGCCTATCTAGCCCAGCATCCTGTTTCACACAGTGGCCCACCAGATGCCTCTGGGGAGCCCACAGGGAAGAGGTATGTGCATGCCCTCTCTCTTTCTGTTACTCCCCTGCAACTGGTTTTGAGAGGCACCGTGCCTCTGAGGCTGGAGGTGGCCTATAGTCACTAGACTAATAGACACAGACCTGTCCATGAATTTGTCTAAGCCCCTTTTATAGCCACCCAAGCTAGTGGCCATCACCACATCCCATGGCAAAGAATTCCATATATTAATTATGTGCTTCATTAACTGGCCCAATTCAGCCTCAGCACAGCATCCCAGTGTCTGTTGCTGGTACCATATGGTTGTGTGTGTGTTTTAACTGTGAGTGTTTTGGGGACAGAGAACCATCTTCTCATTATTTATTTTCTACGTAAAGTGCTTTGAGAGCTTTTTGTTGAAAAGTGGTATATTAATAATAAAGAATAGTCATAACAACAACACAGTAGTTGTTCCCTGGTTTCCCTGATGTGGGCCTCCTTGTCTCACCTCTCCAGTTGCTGCAGCCAGGTATGCTTTTTCCACATAAACAGTTTGTGCGTTTGGCAGAGAATATTAAAGTACTGAGTAAATCGATGATAAGAGATTTGTGTGTGCAATATTTATCCGAATATGGACTGGTGCCTGGCATATCTATGGGTCCTCCTCTTCCAGATTATAAATGTTCTGAATCTTCCACCATGAGATATCCACCCCCAACTCCTTACAGTTTTGGGATGGGGATTCTTTCTTCCTGTTTAATTGGAAATCTTATGTCTGTGATTATGATAGTGTGAGAAGACATACTTGTCATCGCTCTTCATTTTCTGGGTGCCAGAGTAGAAACGTCTCTCTCTTTCTGTCTGCCCTCGGTCACAGTGGTTGCACTCTATTTACTCTTTGTTTTACGTTGTGAATTGCAATTGTCGCCTCGCCATCTGAGTTTATTTACTCTGACTGGTTGAATCCCTCTGGTTGAATGTCTGACCTGGGGGGCATGGCATGTGACCCACTCTTTTTTCCCTTAGCTTGAAAAAGAATGGATTTACGCCTAAGTTATTTGTCTGGGCATCTTGTAAACTCTGGTTTTTAAAGTTTAGTTTAGCATTTTTCTGCTGCTGATAAAGAGGTGTCCAGCATGGACATTTTTTGCTTTTGCTGGTTGGATGCCATTGTTTCAGAGCTATGTTAACTACTTGGAATTCCAGGGACATTGCAACGTGGGACTGGATTATGGGGTTACTAGAAGCCCACAACCAAAGGATTCAACCAAGTGAATTCAAGTCAATATTGTCAAATGCATCACCCCCCTTGTCATTTTTGGTCGTTGTCATCCCCCACTCCCCTGGTTTGCTAGATTACCATGTGTCATGCTCTGCCTGTTGTGTGGCCCTAAATTTCGCTGCCCCATGTGGCAGTCTGCTGCGCTGCAGACAGACTACTAGGCTTCTAATGTCCCAGGCAAGTCCCTTGGGGTCACTCATTGGCCTTCCCCTGTGAAGGTGAAGTGTACTGTTGAGTCGGTGTCGACTCCTGGTGCCCACCGAGCCCTGTGGTTTTCTTTGGTAGAATACGGGAGGGGTTTACCATTGCCTCCTCCCACGCAGTATGAGATGAAGCCTTTCAGCATCTTCCTGTATTGCTGATGCCCAATACAGGTGTTTCCCCCCATAGTCTGGGAAACATACCAGCGGGGGTTCGAACCAGCAACCTCTGGCTTGCTACTCAAGTCATTTCCCCGCTGTGCCATTAGGTGGCTTCTCCTGTAGTAGGAAATATGAAAGGTTTCCTGGTTGAGGTAGGCCTTGCCTCAGTATCAAGGTCTGTTTGTGCAGTCTTGTTCCTGCCTACTCTTTCGTTTGACGTTTGGTGTGTTCCAGGCTTCTGTCTGACCCACTGGCTCTGGTGACAACTTGGCTTGATTTCTGACATGTTACAGGTTCTCAGATTCTGACTTGACTGGCTCCAGTCCTGACTGTCTACTTGGTTGGCATGACCCTGGTGTGTTCCTGATTCTCCCAGTCCTGGCTTTGGACTTGTGCCCCCAGTGACCGCTTCCTGACACGATGCTGCAGTGTCAGTAGTAGAACGCACAACTGGCATACTTCTTGCTAGGGCCTAGATCACGGCTGCACAAGCCCCTCCAACTGTTGTTGGACTACAACTCCCATCATCCTCAGCCATAGTATCCAGTGATCAGGGATAATGGGAGGTGTAGTCCAACCATACATGGAGGGCTTATTTTGTGCAGCCATGGCCTAGACTCTAGAACTAGCTAGCAGCCACTCCCTTTAGCTACCCTGGCCTCTTCACCAGCCTTCCTCAACAGTCTTACCTCTTTCCCATACCCTACAAAAGCCCCTTCCTGATTAGCTCCTTTTTGCTTTAAGCCACTGTCTTCTCTATCTTTTCCCTCAAGCCCTCTATCCTATTCTTCCTCCAGGTTCCTCTTTCTCAATCCATCCCCTATTCTTCACCCGTCCTTCAACCTCCTGGCTTCTGGGCTTCCTGTCCCTTTGCCTCTCTATATTGTTACACCTCTTCTCATTCCTCAACCTACCTTGATGTGAGGCTTTCATCCCAGCCAAAAAGACAATGTTCTCTTCCCTCACATAAATTGCAAAGGAAGTGGTTTAGTTCGCCAAGCATTCTGTGCCAACACATAGTTCAGCCAATCAGAGCCAGAGGTTTCACTCACTGTCACAAGCATAATACAATGTAAATAGTATTTTCAAATATCTGCTAAGTGGAACTTCCATTCATGCAATGTATTGTTAGCAACATTAGATTATACAAGCACTGAGACAATGCAGACTCCTTTCTTAGCTAATGCAGCCTGCCAATATACCATGTCATTTTTGCATATCGCTGTACTAGATCCTGGCATCTTGCCCAGTTGGACGACTCTCTTCCATTGGGGCAAAGGTATAAAATCACTGAGTTTCATGAACAAGAGTTGCCTTTATTTTATTTTTTTAATGTTTTAATTGCAAACCCAAGCCTTATCATTTTGTACATTCTACTCCACTGAAGTAGCCAAAGAGTATGTTGGTTCCTATGCAGAGAACTTTAGATGGCGGTTGGCTTACTCTGCCCTTTAGTTGAACCAAGCTTGGATTTACACTCAGCTACATTTATCTGCAAATTTCTGCTAGCATGTTTCCCAGACTATGGGAAAAACCTATATTGGGCAGCAGCGATATAGGAAGATGCTGAAAGGCATCATCTCATACTGAGTGGAAGGAGGCAATGGTAAACCCTTCCTGTATTCTACCAAAGAAAACCACAGAGCTCTGTGGGCACCAGGAGTCGAAACTGACTTGACGGCACACTTTAATTTACTTTGCATTTATCTGGAATAAATCAATTAAACACATAGTAGCTGCCATATACTGAGTCAGACCATTGGTCTATCTAGCTCAGTATTGTCTTCACAGACTTGCAACGGCTTCTCCAAGGCTGCAGGCAGGAATTTCTCTCAGCCCTATCTTAGAGATGCCAGGGAGGGAACTTGGAACCTTCTGCTCTTCCCAGAGCAGCTCCATCCCTTAAGGGGAATATCTTACAGTGCTCACACTTCTAGTCTCCCTTCCATATGCAACCAGGGTGGGCCCTGCTTATCTAAGGGGACAAGTCATGCTTGCTACCACAAGACCAGCTCTCCTCTCTGGAGAGGAGAGGAGAGGAGAGGAGAGGAGAGGAGACACATATGCATATACATATTCATGCACACACACAGAGCAATCCCCCCTCCCCCGGCCAAGAAGTGTTCATGGCTCCTCTATGGGTCTGAAGCCTTTCTATTAATAGTAGGGAAATGGCTTGCCGTTTGCAAGCATATTAACGTCTTATGTCGCTGTGACACAGTTGTTTCCCTAGCTCTCATAACCCTGCTGTCCAATGGGAGAGCATTTCTGCATTTTCCGGGGGTTTCGGATTTTTTAGTAGTCTGGGCAAGGTCTGCAAGCTACCTGCGAAAATTGCATTTTTCTTAGGGATGTGCGTTTCATTTCGGATACAAAATGTTTTGTGTACAAAACAGGCCATTTCGGCTGTTTTGTAGCCAAAACAAAACACCCAATGCTCAAAACAGAAAATTTTGTTGCCAAAACAAAACGTCCCTGTTTCGGATACAAAACATTTTGTTGTTTAGGCTGTTTTGGAACTCCATATTGCAATCGCAAAAAGTCTTTCTCCTTCAGTCTCCATTTTGAGTTTTGTCATCTGTTTGAATTTCAAGCCCATCCAGCTCGCAGATTGGCCAGCAAAAGCATGAGCTGATCTGCTGACAATTGCCTCCTTATTCCTTTTAAGCAAATTTAAGGGCAAATTTTACCTTCATTGGCTAGTGGGGCAGTGTGCATTTACCCTCATTGGCCAGTGGGGCAGTGTGCATTTCATTGTTGTTGTTTCACACTGTTGTGTGTAGATCAATTGCATTTTGGGCAGGGGGGGATGTGGATGTGCATGACCCTTGGAAACCTGCTTGATTTTTTCCAAAGCTCTGCTGTTGTTAATGTGTGATGTTGATGTTATTTGGGGTGGATTTGGGGCAGAAAGGGGGCTTTGGAGGCAGAAGAGTGGGTCAGGTGGTAGTGCCCCAATGGGTGCCTGCTGCCATCCAAATTCCAAAGGAATTGGGAAAAGGGCTGATTTTTAAAGAATTTCTGAAGTTGACATGTCTTTGGGGCAGATTCGGGGCAGAAAGAGGGCCTAGGGGCAGAACAGTGGGTTGGGTGGCAGTGCCCCAAGGGGTGCCTGCCACAACCCAGATTCCAAAGGAATAGGGCAAAGGGCTAATTTCTTAGGAATTGTTGAAGTTTATGCTTCTTTAAGGTTTTTTTCGCCCTAGGGAATAATGGAGGTTTCAGCAGACCCATAACTCCACCTGGGGGGCACTGGGGTGGCCAGTAGCAAGTGGTGGTGTAGTGCACATAGGGTGCCAACCACCCCCATGGGTTGCTAACCCATGGGGTGCTGGGTTCTGTTGTTTCTGAGGTGTTCTGAGTGTAGATTCTCTGGTAGCATATGAGATTTTCAACAACAAACCATGAATCCACTCTCATTTGCTACCAGAGAATCTGAATCTACACTCAAAACATCTCCGAAACAACAGAACCCAGTACCCCATGGGTTAGCAACCCATGGGGGTGGTTGGCACCCTATGTGCTCTACACCACCACCACTCACTCTGGGCCACCCTGGTGCCCTCCAAGTGCAGTTATGGGGCAGGAATTATGGAGGTCCATCATTCCCTATGGGGAAGAACTTTACAGATGTGCAAACTCCATTACATCTTTAAAAATCAGCCCTCTGCCCAATTCCTTTGAAATAAGTCTGGCAGCTTCCTTGCTCCTACTGGACACTACCACCCACCATACTCTGCTCTGGGCCACCCCTTTCCCCCCAACATGAAGCTATACTTTTGCTGAAACCTCCATTCTTCCCTATGCGAAAAATCCTATACTTCAAAAATTCACCCAAAATCAGCCCTTTGCCCAATTCCTCTGAAATTTGGGTGGTAATTTCCACCCATTGGGAACTACCACCCCCACCCACTAGTTCCCCCCGGGGCCATTTTTTAAAATCCAAAAACTTCAGATTTGGATTTTGCAATTTCGAACAAAGAACAAAATTGGGGTGTTTTGGATTGGCTGATTTCGAACAAAGAACAAAATGGGGGTGTTTCAGATTCGGGCCAAAAACAAAACAGAAAACAAAACAAAACGGACAACTCTAATTTTTCTCTATTTTGTGGTTTGGTCTGGGAATTTCATGTCAACCAGTCAATCAGTAAGGCCCAAACAGCTTTATATTATAGATAATGTGTAGGAGATAGAGGTGAATCCATGAGGGTGCTTCCTCCATGGAACCAGCTTCCTATGTTAGCAAGGAAGACTGGGCAGATCAGGCTGGGCAAGAAAGCCGATCTGACGTGTGGTACGAAGAACTGAACCCAGCCTGGCATGGTCTGTGGACAGTAAATTGCCCAAGCAGCAGCTGGTGACTCCAAGGTGAATGGCACGCAAAGAGCACATTGGATCATGAAATGGGGCTTCTTATAATCCAAAACATATCCTGGGGGCACATCCCAATGGTCTGTTTTTGTTGCATAGGTGTGTTGGGTGGAACTGGCAAGGATTCCATGGTTGCTGATCTTTCTTCCTGCATGCAACAATGTGGGAATTTCCAAGGCATGCCAAAGCTTTTGTCATGAAAACAGAGTGCACATACATGAGAAGAGGAAATCTGCATAGACAGAAGGTCCAATAATCCAATCAGTACTTTTAATGGGTGCATCTCTTAGGTCTTTTATCACTGACTCAAACTCTTTTGTGAAGGGGGAGAAAGCACTTATCTTAACCTTATCTGTGTTCTTCCTGCTGAGTTAATTGGCACATTAGCTCGCTGCTATCTTTTGCGAAAGGAAGGGAAGGTGAGGCAGTTCACCCTGAGGGCAGAGTGACCTTGACTGGAAGTTCATCTGCTTTTAGTTAACTTCTGGGGTCTACTTAGGGTATCCCAGCATACGGAGGGCGTGCATCTGCTCCCCTTTCCAATTTGCTTGTTAGGAGCCAAATCTAGAGGCCACTGGCCCACTGTCAACTAAGTGACCTGTCCCATAAACGGAGAGCTCATGATGCTGTCAGGTTCCTGAGCATGTCAAGAGTGAGATATCCAAGCCTGGAGACTTAAATACAAATGAAGGGGCTCCTGGGAGCTGTCAGAAAAGCATTGCTAGCAACTACCGTGCCATTTTGCCACGGGCCCATACTTGTTTTCTGTATTTTCCATACCTTCTTCATTCTTTCTACCTTAATCTAGTTATTGCACAAATAGCATCTTTACAATCAAGCCCATGGTTATTTACTGTTTATTGACCTAACCACAAAACAATTGTAGATTTCAAAGTGAGTATCGCAGCCACCCTTCTGCCCCAGAAACGTTGGCTTCTGTGCTGAGCAAGACTAAGCCCAGTTGTGCAAGACAAGCAGTTGGTGTGAGGAGGGAAACGGCCTCCATTTGGCTCAAACAGCTGGACCACGCATGTTGACCCAGTGCAAGCCAGCTAAAGTGGTGGTGCACCTACCCTGAGTTCCTTGCTTTCCTAAAGAAGCCAGAGAGAGCAAAAACCAGGGCTCTGAGACAGAGGACTGTCCCTGGCAAACAGCACAGCCACTCCCTAAGAGACGATTCAAGCCCAACGTCAATTCAGATCCTTGGCTTGGGTGTAACAGAGCCCTTTTGTCTTTGCATCCTTCTGGGTGAAGGCCACCCCACCCACACATCTCTTCCAGACCCTGGGCTAGAAGATTTCATTTGTACTCTGAACTTTCCTGCCTTTGTAGGCCAATTGGGAAACCTTATTGGAAAAACCCTAAAAGCACTCTCAGGTTCAGACTACCTGGGTGCATTTTCCAGATGTGGAAGAACAGCAGTCACTTTTCCTCCTTGCTGGCCTGGATCCCACCTGGTTAGGTGCTCTATTATTGTACTCAGAAAGGCTCAGACAGTTGATGCTATGTTGAATTGTCCTCCCTAGTTCCCAATCAGTCCCCTCCCACTCCTCCTTGTCTCCTGACACATATTTTATTTTATTTTTTATTATTTAATATACTGCCCATCCTAAAGTGATCAGAGCTGTTTACATTAAAATTAAAAAAACACACATAATAGAACAATTAAATTAAAAAAAAAATTCAAACCAGATTAATACTCTTTAAAATTAAAACTAGATATCAGTAAAACTACTAGGAGGCTATTCTCACGATGGAGAGAAACTGGGCTGTGCTCCCTTAGCCTGGTTTCTCTCCATCATGAGAACCACCGGCTAGCCCGCCTAAGAACCCCTCCCCTAAAACGAGGTTAGCGGAGCACTCGCTCCACTAACCCTGTTTTATTGATCATGTGCTGCCATGGCGCTTTTCGGCACCATGATGACACACGAGTAGACCCCCGATTGGGAGGCTACAACTAGCCTCCCGGCCTCAAGGGTCTCCCCAGAATCCTGGGACCTTTGGGGGCCAGGCAGCCCCCAATCCCTGCCGCCCCTACCAGCTCCGTGACTGAGCTAGTAGTTGTGTGGGACGGCTCCCTGCTCATCCGCTAAGCCCGCTCTCCCTGCAGAACCCAGATAGGTATTATTAGGTATTATTAAAAGCCAGGCTAAAAAGATGGGGCTTGAAGGCTCTCCTGAATGCTTTCCAGACCTCATGGGAGGAAATGGTGTAAAATCTAATGGCAAGCCCTAACTTTTTGAAGCCAGTTAGAGGGCCATCAGATTATACACCACTTCCTCCTGCACGGAGGCTTTGAGGGGAGAGGAGGGGGTGGGTGTTATGATGGCTTTCCTTCCCCTCCTCCCCCCCACCCAGTAAATTTGAATTTGCACACCAGGCTCTTGCAAAAAAGAATATTAATGGCTATTTTGTTTTTAGTACTGCTGGTACCACTGGCATTGTTGAGCAGGAGCAAGAAACAGAGCACCAAAGCAAAACACATAGACAAGCTGTCTCCCTAGACCAAGAAGCAAACAGGTCATTTCAATTACAATAATGATCATAAAACACACAGATACACACACAAACACACGGACACACCTAAAAGGCACAGAGGGGAAAGTATAGCTGCAATCCTATGCACTCTTACCTGGGAGGAAACGCATTGAACTAAATTGTTTACTTCTGAGTAAACCCTGCAAACTGCCTGCAAACTGTTCTAACTAAAAAATAAAATAAAAAATCAGCTACTATTTTATCACCCACATACAATGCTTTAAACCTGGAATGTCTAGATAAGAGTACAGGCTGTGGCTGTGCGCATGGCACCTTGCTGTTGTTGTATGCAAGATGGTGCCAAACCCAGATCGGTGGGAGGAGAGCTGGTCTTGTGGTAGCAAGCATGACTTGTCCCCATAGCTAAGCAGGGTCTGCTCTGGTTTGCATATGAATGAGAGACTTGATGTGTGAGCACTGCAAGATATTCCCCTCAGGGGATGGAGCCGCTCTGGGAAGAGCAGAAGGTTCCCATTTCCCTCCCTGGCAGCATCTCCAAGACAGGGCTGAGAGAGATTCCTGCCTGCAACCTTGGAGAAGCCGCTGCCAGTCTGTGAAGACAATACTGAGCTAGATAGACCAATGGTCTGACTCAGTATATGGCAGTTTCCTATGTTCCTATGTTCCTATGAATGCACACCAAGCCTATACATAGTGAAGCAATTTTAAGTTCCCATCTGGAAAGCACCCTGACGAGCATCCAAGGAAGATAATTCCCTTGTATCCATGGGGGACGTGGTTGAGCTCAACACGGTTGAGCTTTGAGTGCCATTCCCAAATCTCTAGGAAGTTTTTGCAAGTACTCATTGCCTGACCGGCCACCATCAAACCTGGACCTACAGTACCTGCTTGGTGCCCCTCACAGACTTGCACTGGTGTTACTCACAAGACAGCAGACAAAAGGACAGGCATAAAGCTGCTCTTCAATCTATATTTATCTCTCTTCTCTCTCTCACCTCTGCCCACATTTCAACAAACACCAGTCATCCGGCTAACCAAGTTGATAGCCTTCCCCACCTCCTTCTCCCTCTCTGGGAACTGCCTTCACTCCCTGAGCAAACGAGATTGCACTGAGATTGCCAAATACCATAGTTTCACATTGTGCTTCTGCTTACAAAACAAATGGCTCCTCCCCCCACCCCCAAAAAGCTTTGCCTCAGAATCTGTTTCCTCTTCTGGGGTACCCTTAACTTTGTCTTGCTTCTGTCTAGCTTATGATTCATTTGTTGTTCCCACTTGCAAGTGTGGTTCTGAGTGATTTGGTCTTGAAACGTAGGTGCACACATGTATAGCATGCACAGGTACGAATAGGTGTGGTAAAAGTATATTTTTGTCAGTGCTGAATAAATTTACTTGATAATTATCTCAAAACATATTACCCTCCACCCTGGCCCACCCCTCCCATCTGGTGCTGGGGTGGTCATTGGCTACATGAGTACCTGCCCTTGTGTGGCCCACAGCAACCCTGACAAGCAAGAGATCAGTTGTAGCAGAGCTGCAGAGGAAGGTCCTGACACTTGGTGGAAATGTGCAGATCTCTGTCTCGAGAACAACGGGCCCAGTCTCATGAGACCTCACGGGCCAGAGGTCTCGTCGATACTGCCGACCAGAACAAAACTCATGCCGCACCCAGATGGAAAACATCAGAGAGAACACTGATGGTTACCCTTCTCAAAATTACTTTTGCTTCTTACATTTATGGGGGATTTGACATTTATATATTTTTGGGGTTATATTTTGATTTTTTTGTGGTCCACATTGGGACAATGTGCGATAATTAAATAATAAATAAAAATGATGTGGCCACAAGAATAGGAATGTAGATTGGTAGAGAATGCAGCAGCCAGTTTGGTCTCTGGGTTTACCTGAAGGGACCATTAGGAACATAGGAAGCTGCCATTTACTGAGTCAGACCATTGGTCTATCAAGCTCAGTATTGTCTTCACAGACTGGCAACAGCTTCTCCAAGGCTGCAGACAGAAATCTCTCTCAACCCTATCTTGGAGAAGCCAGGGAGGGAACGTGAAACCTTATGCTCTTCCCAGAACAGCTCCATCCTCTGAGGGGAATATCTTACAGTGCTCACACTCCTAGTCTCCCATTCATATGCAACCATGGCAGACCCTGCTTAGCTAAGGGGACAAGTCATGCTTGTTACCACAAGACCAGCTTTCCTCTCCAATTAGATTGTGACCATTTAGATTGTGAGCCCTTTGGGGACAGGGAACCATCTTATTTATATATTATTTCTCTGTGTAAACTGCCCTGAGCCATTTTTGGAAGAGCAGTATAAAAATTGAACGGATTTTTGAAGAACTGCACTGGCTGCCAATATGTTTCTGAGTGCAATATACGTGCTGGTTATTAGCTATAAAGCCCTCAATGGTTTGGGTCCAAGGTACTTAAGAGGGCACTTTCTCTGTTGCAAACCCTGTCACCTATTAAGATTATCTGGAGAGGACTGGTTACAGTTGCCGCTAGCTCATTTGTTGATGACTCGGGTCTGGGCCTTCTCTGTGGCTGCCCCAGGGCTTTGGAACGCGCTCCCTGCTGAAAACAGCATCTCCTTCTCTGTTTGCTTTTAGGAGGACCCTGAAGATGTATCTGTTTTCCCAGGTTTTTCATTGAAATCTAATTTAATGTGTTTTTACTTATTGAGATGTTATCTGTTTTATGAATTTTAACTGTTTTATTTTGTTTTTATTTTATGTTTTAATTTGTACACTGCCTGGAGATTTCTAAATCAGGCGGTATAGAGAATGAATGAATGAATGAATGACTGAATGAATAAAACGTGGATGTTAGTTTTTTCCAGCTCTAGTGAAGGACCAGAAAATGTCCAGCGCAAAAGATCTTTGACATATCTGAGTGAATGGTCAGATGTGAGTATGGTACATGGGAGAACCTGCTTTCGGAGACCTTCCCATTCTATATGGCAGATTTCTGTTAGATGATTCAGACATGGTGAAGATGCACAGCAGAGAAAAGTATCTTCCTCAGTACAATAGGATGCAGATACAGAATTCCTTTTCCCTGGGGACTTGCCAAAGCCTGATACTGAGAGTCTAGAAGAGATCTAAGAGCTAATGCAGATGTTATCAGGTGGAAGGGTCAATCCTGGAATCCTAGCCCTCCTAGGTGTCTAACCATGAGGTTAGACACATGGAAAATAACCATGTGGTTAGACACCAAACAGTGCTTACATGGTTTGGCTGATTTTCAACCATGACACGAAATAGATATTTCTCTGGTGCTTTTTAAAATCACCTCAGACCGGGCTACAAGTTCATTTCCCACATGTAGCTGAACATGTCATTAGGTGTCTATGTAGTTCAGGATCGCAGTGGCAACCATGCCACTAGGAAAATATCCAAATAACTGTTAAGGCATGTTTTATGTGAGTTGGTTTTTGGTAACCAGGGTGCAGGTGGAGTCTTAATATGTGCTAGAAATTGTTATTGCTACTATTGGAAATCCCAAATCTAGCTCTAGAAACATTTAGTGGCTGAACTTTAATGGCCCACATAAGGCTTGGGCTCCTCCTCCACCCACTTACAGTTGTGTTTTAAGTACTGTTCTTCCATGTCTTTTTGACCTTTGACTTTGAAGGAAGATTCTTCTCATTCACAGCAGGCTGCCGCTTCTGCCACGATGTGTTATAATGATGTCACTGTGCGAGGCAGCCACACAATTATAATGCACTGCGGTGGGCCACCAGCAGGAGCAAGCGGCCTGGTGTGGTGAGGAGAGCAAACGGGCAACAGGGATGGGCAGTGTCCGCTCTCCCCCCTGCTGCCACGCTGCGGCCTGTGCTGTTACCTGCCTCGCTGCCGCCTGTGGGCGCCTTGCGGCCACCCACCCATGACCTGGGCCGTCAGCGCCGCTCTCTGCTTGGCACCCCAGGCAACCACCTAGTTCACCTAGCGGGCAGGCCGGCCCTGGCTCCAGCAGTGTTGCGCAAGGGTGTTGCGCAAGTACGCAGTGTTGCTCGAGGCAGCCCCAGCAGAGCTGCACAAGAGCACAGTTGCAGAACTACTTATAACAGTGCATGAATGGGTGTGCTGTTTTAAGTAGTTGCTCGACGGTGTACTTGTGATGTTGGAGTGAGAGGGAGGAGGGAGAGTGCTTGGAGGGTGGAATGTTGGGGGAAATGTCCATTGGGATTTGGGGGCAGTTATTTTGCATTTGCATTTTGGGACATGGGATGAGGGTGAAGGGAGGATTAGAGCCTTAAGTTAGGTAGAGTTAGAAACCTGTTAGAAGCTATGTTCATACGATAAAAGAAGAAATATAAAACTGAGTAAGTATAACAGCAGACCCTGACCAATTTTATTTGGATCTAGGAGCTAGCCCCAAAATTTAGAAGCCAGGCAGTGGACATTTGACACAATTACTGGATTTAGTGATGGACATTATGGAGAGGGATGGTAAATAGCAAGGGGAGAGTAACTGGCCCTATCCACCCCCAGCACTGGACCTCCAGTGACTGTTGCTGGTGTCTATCTTATGTTTCTTTTTAGATTGTGAGCCCTTTGGGGACAGGGATCCATCTTATTTATTTATAATTTCTCTGTGTAAACTGCCCTGAGCCATTTTTGGAAGGGTAGTATAGAAATCGAATTAATCACCATCATCATCATCATCATCATCATCATCATCATCATCATCATCTACAAATTGAAATTGAAAGGCTGTGGCAGAAAAAGATCGAAATAATCCCAGTGGTAATTGGTGCCCTGGGTGCAGTTCCAAAAGACCTTGAAGAGCACCTCAACACCATAGGGGCCACAGAAATCACCATCAGCCAATTACAAAAAGCAGCTTTACTGGGAACAGCCTATATTTTGCGACAATATCTATAATAACCAACAGTACTGATGATAAAATTCAGCCATCCCAGGTCCTTGGGAAGGACTCGATGTCTGGATAAAACATACCAGTCAATAACACCTGTCTGACTATGTAAACAAGAAATAATAAACTATTCAACACCAATGAAACAAAGCAGGCCTACAAGAAAGAACAAGTCAAGAACTGAGCAGAAAAATGGAAAAATAAGCAACTGCATGGTCAATATTTGCACAATATAAGTGGAAAATCAGACATCACCAAGACCTGGCAATGGCTTAAGAATGGCAACCTGAAGAAAGAAACAGAGGGTTTAATACTGGCTGCACAAGAGCAGGCACTAAGAACAAATGCAATAAGAGCAAAAGTCGAAAAATCAACCACAAACAGCAAGTGCCGCCTTTGTAAAGAAGCAGATGAAACAGTGGACCACCTAATCAGCTGTTGTAAAAAGATCGCACAGATTGACTACAAACAAAGGCATGACAAAGTAGCAGGGATGATACACTGGAACATCTGCAAAAAATACAAACTACCTGTAGCCAAAAATTGGTGGGACCATAAAATTGAAAAAGTTGAAGAAAATGAAGATGTAAAAATATTATGGGACTTCCGACTACAAACAGACAAACATCTGCCACACAATACACCAGATATAACTGTAGTCGAGAAGAAAAACAAGTCAAAATAATCGACATAGCAATACCAGGGGATAGCAGAATAGAAGAAAAAGAAATAGAAAAAAATCACCAAATAAAAAGATCTACAAATTGAAATTGAAAGGCTGTGGCAGAAAAAGACCCAAATAATCCCAGTGGTAATTGGCACCCTGGGTGCAGTTCCAAAAGACCTTGAAGAGCACTTCAACACCATAGGGGCCACAGAAATCACCATCAGCCAATTACAAAAAGCAGCTTTACTGGGAACAGCCTATATTCTGCGATGATATCTATAACAATTGACAATAAAATTCAGCCATCCCAGGTCCTTGGGAAGGACTCAATGTCTGGATAAAACAAACCAGTCAATAACACCTGTCTGACTGTGTAAACAAGAAATAATAATCTAAAAACAGTTGCCAAAAAACAACTTAATCAGGCATTAAAAGATGTCAATGCTGCACTTGCAGAGATAACAACCAAGAATTTGCAGGAAACAAACCAACTAATGTACAGTGCAGCAACAATAACAACACAAGAGCTCGGATATAAGATCAGTGGACCTGTAAAAAAAGAAAGTAGTACATCACCTAAATGGAAGATTAGATTAGAAAATAAAATCTCCAGGCTTAGATCAGATGCTGGTAAATTGAAAGATATGAAAGACAAGAAGCTGAAGAATGAAAACACCAAATAGTATCTGATCCAAAAATAACACCTAGATTCAAGGAAAATTAGAGAAGTCCTGGAAATAATAAAGCAGCAAATAACAGCAGTGTCAAAGAAGATAAGCAGATATGAAGCCAGAATTACAAAACACAGGCAGAATCTCCAATTCAAGTTGAATCAGAGACGTTTCTACCAAAGCATAGAAGGAGAAACTGCAAGAAACCTAGAAACACCAAATAAAGAAGAAACAGTGCAATTCTGGGGGAAATTATGGGACAACCCAATAGATTATAATAAAAAAGCAGGCTGGATGAAAGAAGTCAAAAAATGTAACCAACAAATGCAAGATCTAATAATAACACCAGAATTAATAAGTGAAAGAGCAAAGAAAATCAAAAATTGGACTGCGCCATGCGATGATGAACTGCATGGCTTTTGGCTTAAACACCTAACAAGCCTTCATAAACAACTATTAAAACAGTTCAATCACATTTTGCAAGGCGGTGATATTGAACAATGGATAACAACTGGGAAAACTCATCTCATCATGAAAGACCCAGCAAAAGGTGCAGTTCCAAGTAATTATAGACCGATAACCTGCCTGCCAACCATGTTCAAATTATTAACTGGAATAATAGCAGATGAAGTGATGCAACACTTATTAACTAACAAACAGCTTCCAGTTGAACAGAAAGGAAATTGCCCGAACACCAGAGGCACAAAAGACCAGCTGCTGATTGACAAAATGATTTTAGAAAATTGCAAGAGAAGAAAAACCAATCTAAGTGTTGCATGGATTGACTACAAGAAAGCCTTTGATTCATTGCCTCACACATGGATACTAAAATGTTTAGAAACAACTGGTGTCAACAAAAACATTCAGATATTTATTTTAAAAAAAAAGCAATGAGCATGTGGAGTACACAGTTAACAATCAATGGCAAGACACTTGGACAGGTTAGCATTAGAAGGGGCATTTTCCAAGAGGACTCACTATCCCCTCTGTTGTTTGTAATCGCCATGACCCCACTTTCACAAATACTAAACAAAACAGGCCTTGGATACCAAACATCTAAAACATCAAGTCAAATCAACCATCTGCTGTACATGGACGATCTGAAGTTGTATGGAAAGTCCCAGTCAGAAATCGAATCACTGCTAAGCACTGTCCGTATATTCAGTAGCGATATAGCAATGGAGTTTGGACTAGACAAGTGTGCTGCATTAATAATGAACAGAGGGAAAATAAGAAAAACAGAAGGTATAGAACTGCCCAATGGAAGCAACATCAAGAACCTGGAAGAGAAAGAACATTACAAATACTTGGGCATTCTCCAGGCTGATAACATTGCACACACTGAAGTTAAAAGAAAAATAGGAAGTGAATACGTTAGGAGAGTTAGAAAAATCCTCAAGTCCAAACTCAATGGCGGGAACACCATACAAGCCATAAACACCTGGGCTATACCTGTTATCAGATACACTGCAGGAATAATAGAGTGGACCCAGGCAGAGCTAGAGACGCTAGATCATAAGACCAGGAAAATCATGACCATCAATCATGCTCTGCACCCCCGCAGTGATGTCGATAGGCTATACCTCCCTCACAGCTCAGGGGGAAGAGGAATGCTGCAAGTCCATCAAGCAGTAGAGGAGGAGAAAAGAGGCCTTGAAGAATGTATCAAGGACAGTGAAGAAGATGCACTTCAAATGGTCAATAATGCGAAACTATTCAACACCAATGAAAGAAAGCAGGCCTACAAGAAAGAACAAGTCAAGAACTGAGCAGAAAAATGGAAAAATAAGCCACTGCATGGTCAATATTTGCACAATATAAGTGGAAAATCAGACATCACCAAGACCTGGCAATGGCTTAAGAATGGCAACTTGAAGAAAGAAACAGAGGGTTTAATACTGGCTGTGCAAGAACAGGCACTAAGAAAAATGCAATAAGAGCAAAAGTCGAAAAATCAACCACAAGCAGCAAGTGCCGCCTTTGTAAATAAGCAAATGAAACCGTGGACCACCTAATCAGCTGTTGTAAAAAGATCGCACAGACTGACTACAAACAAAGGCATGACAAGGTAGCAGGGACAATACACTGGAACATCTGCAAAAATTACAAGCTACCTGTAGCCAAAAATTGGTGGGGTCATAACATTGAAAAAATTGAAGAAAATGAAGATGTAAAAATATTATGGGACTTCCGACTACAAACAAACATCTGCCACACAATACACCAGATATTACTGTAGTCGAGAAGAAAGAAAAACAAGTCAAAATAATCGATATAGCAATACCAGGGGATAGCAGAATGGAAGAAAAAGAAATAGAAAAAATCACCAAATACAAAGATCTACAAATTGAAATTGAAAGGCTGTGGCAGAAGAAGACCAAAATAATCCCAGTGGTAATTGGCGCCCTGGGTGCAGTTCCAAAAGACCTTGAAGAGCACCTCAACACTATAGGGGCCACAGAAATCACCATCAGCCAATTACAAAAAGCAGCTTTACTGGGAACAGCCTATATTCTGCGACGATATCTCTAACAATAGCAACAACATTGACAATAAAATTCTGGCATCCCAGGTCGTTGGGAAGGACTCGATGTCTGCATAAAACAAACCAGTCAATAACACCTGTCTGACTGTGTAAAATAATAATAATAATTGAAATAAATGGGCATCTCTTTATCCTCTTTACAAATAACATACTTAGAACAGAAACAGCGCTGCCAGAAATAAAGACTTCTATTAAACAACTCGACCTCTGAATATCCTAGTCTAGGCATCCGTGTTCCCTCTAATAGGGATTCCCAGATGTTGTTGACTGCAACTCCCAGAATCCTCAGCTGCAATGGCTTTTGTTTCGGGATTATTCTCACCGCTCCACTAGGTTTCCATCATGTCCACTATATCTATGTTTTCCTTAGCAACCAAGCACTCTAGCTCACCTATCTTGGCTCGGAGGCTTCTGGCATTGGTATTTAAACACCTATGTCCTGAGTCTCTTACCTGGATCTTTCACAGACAGCAGCTTTACCGTGGGTTCCGTGGGTTTACTGTGAGGCTTTACTGCTAGTTTGAATTTGCCCAAAAAACCTGACACAAAAAGTGGATTTTAAAACCCCAGACACCAATTGGATTAAGTGCAAAGAAAAAACCTGAATTGTGCGTGGAGTGTTCCTGGATAGCTCACAGAGGCTTCAACTTCCATCTGGGTGATATGTGTACACCTGCCATTTCAAAGTCAAATGACTGACTGGAATATCTCCAGGTAGTTGTATGTGCTATCTGCCTTACTGGCATATGACCTTTTTGACCAGCTGTCATGTGTTTCCGCCCGCTCTACTCCTGGTTCTATTCTGTCCCCTTCGGGCTTATCTGAAAGGTTTGCTCCTTCGCACCTTAGGGGATTTTGCTTGCCGAACCAGATACCACCTAGTTCCTGTTGGCATCCTCAGGCATTGGGATGTGAAGCAGAGCCCCAGGGGTGTAGCTACGGGAGGGGCCCCTGTGTTCGTTGCTTGGAGGTGAGGGATGAGCAGTGGTTTCCACTTGGAGTGAGGGAGATAATGAAGAAAATAGGGAGGGCTAGGGGCAGTGGTTTCCACTCTATGAGCAGTGTTTCCACTCGGAGTGAGGGAGATAATGAAGAAAATAGGGAGAGCTGGGGGCCCCGGGTACTTTGAACCCATCCACTCAATTATAGCTACTCCCCTGCAGAACCCTTTCTCTGGATGTTGTCAGGTGGGCAGATGCAACCAGGATCAGGTGGTCCTGAATATATCTGTGGTCCAAATTGCTTAGAATAAGGGTTCTCAAATGTGGTTCCCCAGATGTTGTTGAGGGGACCCATGTTTGAGAACTCCTTGTTTAGAGTTTTAAAGATCATAAACAGCACCTAGAGTTATACCCAGAAATAGATGGAATCTTGAACTGGAGAATCATTCAGTCACATGAGTCCTCACCTGCAACTAGGGATGTGCCGAAAGGTGTTTCGGCTTCTGAATCGTGGCACAATCCCTTTTAAATCAAGGGCTTACCCCGCCCCTTTAATGCTGAGGAGGGCAGATCCAACCCTCCTCCTCCACCAGTACGGAGGCCATGTGCATGCCAGTGTCACACACAGACTACTGGGGGAGAGTGTCGCTGGCACGCACTGGTAGCTGGCGGGGGGGGGGCACCGCCAGTATGGAAGTGGTGGCAAGCAGAGGACAAGCAGGGATGGACCTGCTCTCTTCTGTGTTAAAAGGGCTGGGTAAGCGCTCGATTTTAAAGGGATTGTGCAGCAATTCGGAAACTGAATCCTGTTTTGAGCACATCCCGACCACCTGAAGTGGTACAGAACACAAACAGATTTATTGCCTCATATGCTGTTTGTAAGAATTAGGCCTACATTCCTCCCACGCTTTGGCAAAAGCTTTATTTAACTTACTGTTCATACTTGCTGTGGTTTCACACATTTAGGTGGCAATCCCCAGCATGTTGGTTAGGAATTAAGGGCCAGACTACACCTTATGTTACTGCATAGTTTGGCCCTCTTTAAATCGTAAATAGTTGTTTCAGGAGGGGGCCCACCTGGAACTGCTGCGGGTGAGGAGGGAGAGGTAATCTTTTTGTTTTGCATTGCGGGCTGATACCCTTCAGGGAAGCTGCTGTTTGCTTTGGGAGGGAAGTTGCCATCCAAGGGCATAGCAAGGTTGGAGTGGGCCCAGAGACAAGATTTTAAAAGCCCCCCCCCCGCCCGAAGCTCAGCTCATGAAGTAAAGAAATCTTAAATGAGGCTGAATAGTGCTAACAAAAAGCATTGTGTGTGTGTGTATTTTTATACACACACACACACACACACACACACACAATTTTAAATTTATCCTAATTTTTTTTTTAAAGGTTTTGTAAATCATGGACGATGCAAGTCATTTAATGGCACTAGAGAAAGACATAGGAACACAGGAACATAGGAAGTTGCCATATACTGAGTCAGACCATTGGTCTATCTAGCTCAGTACTGTCTACACAGACTGGCAGCAGCTTCTCCAAGGTTACAGGCAGGCTTCTCTCTCAGCCCTATCTTAGAGATGCCAGGGAGGGAACTTGGAACCTAGATGCTCTTCTGAGAGTGGCTCCATCCCGAGGGGAATATGTTACAGTGCTCACATGTAGTCTTCCATCCAAATGCAAACAGGGTGGACCCTGCTTAGCTAAGGGGACAAGTCATGCTTGCTACCACAAGACCAGCTCGCCTCTGTTCTGTTCCATGCTGTTCTGGTAGCTCCAGGTCTTAACACTCACATCATTTTCGGAGGCTGAATATAACTGATGGAAGCCTGGGCAAGTGCGCAGCTGGGGGGGTCAGTCATGTGACTTGCCTCTGGGACCCCCCCCGGGGGGGGCACATCACATCACATCACATCATCACATCATGACACATCACCCCCAAGGAAGTGCGCCCCCAGACAACTGTCTCCCCTTGCCCTATTATAGTTATGCTCCTGGTGCCATCCAATGGCACTTTCCCTCCAGTCACAAATAACTTTGGGAATGTATGATTTTCATTGAGACTATAATGTGAAGGCAAAGGGTTACCTCTCCTCCCCTAACCTGCCACAGCCCAGCCATCAATCCTGCCATCAATCCCGCTCTAGTCCATGAGCCAGACCCTCACACTTTGGCCATCAGTACCATCTGAGGAGACAAATACTCATAGTGATTTTTGACAATGTCTATCCCCCCAGAAGTGAAAAATAGGTGATAGCATTGTTGCACTTACAGCTTTGTGGGTACCTCTTCTTTATCCTTACCCCCCAAATGATTAGGGTAAAATTGCAGCCATTTTTGTACAGAGGAAAGGTTAGGGTCAGGAAAGGTTAGGGTCAGGCCACTTTTGTACAGAGGAAAGGTTAGGATCAGAACAATGAACAAATTGGAGTAATCTTTATCAATAAAATATTATAGTAATTTTTGTGTTTTTAAGAACTTTTAAAAGACCCAGTGGTCAGGCCAATAAAACCATGATAACACACTGAAAGCTGAATGTATTGCGATGCTATCACCTATTCTCCATCTCTTGCCATGCCCCCCCCCCGGAATTCTGGGTTTCACCTGGATTTCAAGGTGCTTAGCCTACCCGGGTTCGCCTGGATTTCAGCTTTCATTAAAACAAAAAACAAAAAAAGCTAAGCTCTAGCCCTTGTAAAAGAGGAGTTATGGAGCAAAACGTGCAGTCACTATTCTGCTCAACTGTTGGACTTGGATTATGCGAGGAAGAGCACAGGATGCTAGCTGGGAGGATTGTGAGCCTTTTGGGAACAGGGATTCATCTTATTTGTTTATTTATTATTTATCTATGTAAACTGCTTTGGAAACTTCTGTTGAAAAGTGGTTTGTGTTGTTGTTGGTGTTTGTTGTTGGTGTTGTTTCACTTTTACAAGTACAGTAATCCTCTGAGGAATGTTGCTTTGTTTGTTATCAGCAGGGGATCTCTATCAGGCAGTTGAGAGGATAGCTTGCTTTTGATGTGAATCACTATCTGCCTATCAGGCTTTGTATTGTCATGTTTAAGGCTTTTATTGACTTTACATTCAATGGATGCCTACTTAGATGTAAGCACCATTGATTTCAATCATTCTATGCATTCATCATAGTGTAGTTTGACCCTTAGTCTAATTCACAGCCCCACTGTTCCTTACGCATCCATTGTTTTTCATGGGGTGAGGGGCAGGATAAGCACCTGTGAGGACGGGAACTCCAGTTCAGCCAAGGCCTTGGAGTAAAATCTACCCAAAAGGTAACACTAAACCAAGAGCCAAATCAAATCTAGAATGATGTTATTTAATAGGTACACCAAACTGCCCATCCAGTGGAGGGAGTGGGCATGGAAACCTTGTAAAAAAGATGGGTCATGTCTGTGGGGGGAAGCACCAATTTCCATTCATGTTTGAATTGCCTCTGCCTTTTCCTCCTTTTCTCCTCTTGAACCCCTGCTTTCCCCACTGCTTTATTCCATGCCCCCTTGTCTTTCAGCTGCTTTACCTGACCCCTTCTCTCAGACTCTGTTGCCTCCAGCGATATTCCTCTTCCTCTTTTCCTGGGCCCCAAGCTAGTCCTTCCTTGGCTCTCTTTCGCTTGGTTCCTTCTTCCCCCACATCTCTTTTACTAGGTTGCCTGATTCCTTTTTACCTCGTCCCTCTTGCCACCATCTTCTTCCCTGGTGGCCCCTACCTGTTTCTTATCCTTCATGAAAATCCCACTTAGATGCTGCCTTTACTTTGCCACCCAACAGAAGAGAGGTGCATGGAAAGGGACTCAGACAAAAGGTAGAAACTGAGTGTACAGTACACCAACCTGTTGCACAGTTACTTAGTGAAAACCTATTATATAGGTACAATTATAAGTTAATCAGTAGTAGTGGTAGCAGCAGCAGCAACAGTAACAGCAACAACAGTGACAGCAACAGCTCCAGAGCCCAGTTTTCAATACTTGGCTCTTAGAGCAGATTGAATAACTGCAGCCTAAACGCCCACATCTGGAAAGTTGGACTGCAGTGTTTAGTAGGATTGATTAATTTGTGATCAGCCAAAAAGGTGCCCCTTTTAATTGCGCAACAGACATTAAAATTATTTGATTTCAAATATAAATACTTGTACAAACTGCAGGTGACAAGTGTCGTTTCAGAAGAGGCTTTCCCTCCTAGGGTTGGGGAGAAAAGGAGGAATGCCTCTTCTGTGTTTGTTTTATGGTGTTTTATAGAGTGTTTAAAAGTATTTTAATTATGTGCATTTTAAAATCAATTTTATGTTGCTTTGACTTATTGTTTCAATATGTTGTAAACCGCCTTAAGGGTTGTTTTTTTTTTAAATCAAAAGCTTATATAGTAAATAAATATTATGATGCTTGCTTTAACTTATGCATGCACTGAGAACAAATTATGCTTTTTGTTTTAGCAGTATCAGTACAGTATTCCCCTCATATACAAATTTAAGCACAGTTGGGCTGCAATCCTAAACATACTTACTACTAGGGAACAATCCCAACTGAGCTCACTGGAACTGACTTCTGTGTAAATACGTTTGGGATTGCATTTTTAATAATTACTCAGTCAATTAAAACTCGTGCAATTAATTGACCTTTAATTGCAATTGTCTTTAACAGAGTTAAAGGCAATTGAGCCCTACGAGGCATGCCCTCAACTCCTGCCTGTAGGCTTCCAGCGGCATCTGGTGGGCCACTGTGTGAAACAGGAGGCTGGACTAGATGGGCCTTGGGCCTGATCCAGCAGGGCTGTTCTTATGTTCTTAGTAACCGACTGTTGCTTCTAAGAAGGGTTCAGAGAGGAAGCATAATGTCCCCTGAGATGCTGGGGCCGGCTCAGGGGCATATCTAGGGGAGAGAGGGGCCTGTGTTTGACCCTCTCCCTGGCGGCCCCTTAGAATGAGGGAAAGAATGAAGAAAGTAGGCAAGGATGGAGCTGGGGGTGGCCCTCAGAAGCTGTGGGGCCCGAGTTCTTTGAACCCCTCCGCTCAATTATAACTACGCCCCTGGGCCGGCCCTTCCATGAGGCACAGTGAGGTGATCACCTCAGACACATGCAGCCGGTGTGAAGGACACAACAAGAGGCAGCAAATGCTAACTCTCCACCACCACAGGTGTCACCCCACAAGCCTCTCTGCTGCCACAGCCCTTCCTCACCCTGCTGGGGCATACTGTTAATTTCCCCTTCCTTGGCAGGGCTGCCAAGGGTGGGTGCAGGCCCTGGTGAAATTTTTCCCCAGGCACCTGCTGTGAGGTGTTCTGCCACTGCCGCAAGGCCACCACTGTCATGAGGCCCCCTGATGCTGCTGCCGCCGCCACAAGGCCGAACTGCTGATCTTTAAAATAATTATAGTCGCCATGTGTAGGGGTGAGTCCGAACCAGTCCGGCGGCCATTCTAAGGAATGGCCGAACTGCCGGACCGGTTCAGCCCTTGCTGGTTCGGGTCCGGGTGGGGGGTATAACTTTAAGGGCGGGAGGGCTTTCTTACCCCTCCCACCTCTTCACCCCCTCCAGCGCCCGTATTTAACCAAATAACGGGGCGCTGGAAACCCCCCGCTGCCGCCGCCGCCCCCCCCCAGCAGATGCACAAAGAAAGGTGCCGCCATACCCCTGCCGCCGTCGCCGCCCGCCCTCCCTCCCAGCTGCCCGCCCTCCCTCCCAGGTCCTTACCCAAGGCTGCGGTAGTAAACGAGAGGAGCTCCCGGACAGAGCTCCTCTCGTTAGAAAGGCCTGATGCAGAATAAAGGTGCTTTGTGCGTGCGCGCATGCGCACGCCGCAAAAGACACCGGAGGCCCGGTCTACCTGGCCTTTTCCCGGCGGGTAGACCGGGCCTCCGGTGTCTTTTGTGGCGTGCGCATGCGCGCGCGCGCAAAGCACCTTTATTCTGCATCAGGCCTTTCTAACGAGAGGAGCTCTGTCCGGGAGCTCCTCTCGTTTACTACCGCAGCCTTGGGTAAGGACCTTGGAGGGAGGGCGGGCAGCTGGGAGGGCGGGTGGGCGGCGACGGCGGCAGGGGTATGGCGGCACCTTTCTTTGTGCATCTGCTGGGGGCGGCGGCGGCGGGGGGTTTCCAGCGCCCCGTTATTTGGTTAAATACGGGCGCTGGAGGGGGTGAAGAGGCGGGAGGGGTAAGAAAGCCCTCCTGCCCTAAAAGAAAGGGCCCCCCTTCGGTGCCGGTCTGGACTGGTCCGGACCGTGCACATCTCTAGCCATGTGTGTGGCTGGGAGGTGGGGCGGGGAGCTGAATACCCTCCTGTGGCGGCGGGTGGAGCGGCCACTGAGCCTCACCATCCGGCCCAGCAGCCCTTGAGAACTGCGAGGCGCTCCAGCGCGCCTGCACAGTCTTGAATAGAGCAACCTCACAGGGTTGTTGTGAGGAGAAACCTAAGTATGTACTACACCGCTCTGGGCTCCTTGGAGGAAATGTGGGATATAAAATGTAAAAAATAAATAAAATAAATAAATCCTCTCAGTCTGTCTGTCCTCCTGCTGTGCCTCGTGGTCTTTTTCCCAAATGTGTGTGCAGCAGACCGAAGGGGGAGGGAGGAGGGCGCAGCACTCTGCACATGCTCCGAGAAGCACGTCCTACCTCCTAATCCGTCCTATCTCCGTTTATGCCCCACCCACTCCCAAGTCATGGGAAAAACAGGTTCCGGGGCTGCAGCGGGGCCCCGGCACCAATGAAATTGATTCCCTAGTGGGAAGAAGGCGCCCGCCCGTCCAATCCGTGCCGAGCCTCTGGGATTCCTCCGGGCTTGGTTTCCTTGGCGCTTGCTTGGAGAACGGGCTGAATGAAATCCCTCCTGGCAGGGGCCTTTTTAGTTATTTATTTATTTGCCTGCCCCCGCCGGGGGTGGGGAGCCAGCCAGCTAAGCCCGCTTGCTGAGCAGCGAGAGCGGGGCGGGTCCAGACTCAGCGGAGGCCCGCCCCCCTCGCCTGCGACGGGGAGCCTGCCGAGCCTGCCGCTGTGTTGGTTGTAGAAAGCGCCCGGCAGCAGGGCGAGAGAGAGAGAGAGAAAGCAGGGAACGCAGCAGCGCCGGGGATTTCCAGCCTGGGCTAGGAGGGCGGAAGTGCGGGGCGGGGCAGGGTGGCGGGGGGGAGAGGAGCCGGGGCAGCGCACCAGGGACTTTCCAGCCCGGGCAAGGCGGATGCATTTGGCTGGGTTGCTGCAGCAGCAGTGGCGGTGGCGACGGCGGCCGGTGGCGGGTCTTTCCTCTTCTCCCCTCCCTCAGAGAGTAAGCAGGTAGGGAAGCGGGTAAAGCTGGCTGGCTGGCTGTTGCTCGCCTTCCAGCCGAGGCGGGTTCCGGAGCTCAGGGTCCCCCCAGGCGGAGATTCATTGCCGCTGCTGCTGCTGCTTCTTCTAGTGCTGCATCACCCGCCCGCCAGCCAGGATTTTGGGGAGGGGAGGGAGCCCCGGGTGCAGGACGGACGGAGCCCGCCTCCCGCCGCCGCCGGAGCTTCCATTGAGGGAGAAGCAGCTGCCCAAGGTAGGGGCGCGGGAGGTAGCTAGAGTTGGGGGGCTGGTTGGTGGTCTCGCCCCGCTGGAGGGCGGGAGGGACGAGGAAGCGACATGCAGGCGCTCTGCTGGCTCTCGCCCCCTCTTGCCTTGGCTTGAAAGCCAAGCCGAAGGGTTGCCCAAGGTTGTGGGACCCCTAGGGCTGTTGCTCGTCCTCTTTCTGCGCGCCCCCTCCCCTCTCTCTTTCTTCCAATTAAGGGAGCTGCCAAGGAAGGAGGCTGCCCAGAGAGTATGCAGGGACGAGCTTGCTGCCACACAGGGACCGGCATAGTCAGTCTCCTCCAGCCTGCAGCCCAGGCTCTGACTGCCAGGGAAAAGGCTGCTGCCGCTGCTGCCCAGAGATAGACAGATTCACTCTTTGCTGCTGTTGCTATTGCTACTGCCAGGCGCCAATGCTTAGCCGAGGCTGCTCAGCCTGCTTGCCCAGACGCATATTCATTCTTCAAGCTGTTGCTGCTATTGCTTCTCTTCTTGCTTCGGGGAGCCTGCCTATGTTGCTGTTTTTTTGGGGGGTGGGGTGGGGGGAGACAGTTTTGCAAGGCCAAAAGCCTGCTGGGTGTTGGAGTGCGGATCTCATCAGTAAGTCTTCCAATGCAGAGTCGTGTGTGTGTGTGTGTGTGGAATGGGGAGGGTGTGGGAAGCATGCTTGCTTGCCTCTTGCTGCGTTCTGAAAAGGTGTCTTGCATGCATTTGATGTGTTGTCTGAATGCAGAACGCTCTCTTAATTTCTGGCTCCCTGCATTTGCAGTCTGTGTGGGCGGGCCACAGGTTTTAAAGGGGAAGTGTCTTGTCTTGGAGAGCTTTTGGGGCTGTCTTCTCATTCACTTGTGGCAAACTCTCACTGTACCAACTTTGCATCTTCAAAGGCTCCTTTGGCTTGATCGCTTCACAGCCGCTGCACTGATGCTCAGCCAGGTTGCCTTCTGGGTTTCAGTAAATGGGTGCTGTGCCTGAAAGGGAGTGTTGTGGGTAAAAGCAGAAGAGGGCACACTAGTGCAAGGTGTGGGATAAATTCAGTGCAATATGGGTTCATACTCTTACTGGGATTTCTGTTGTTCTTTCATAGGGATAGCTTTGTTGCCAGCACAGAAGAAGCAGGTAGTCTTGTAGAGGACGCAGCAAGAAGGTATTATGGCCTTATGTTATCAACCGGGCTGTTGTAACCCACAGCGCTTGAGATGCACATGATTTTAACCTGTAGAGAATTAATTTGAATATGATGACATCATGTTGAAGTGCCATGGAAAAATAATTGGTTTAAAAGTTTTATATTGAGTCATTCCTCGACAAATGAATGTATTAATTCTTAAAGTAACTGCAATGTTTTGTTATCTAAAGATGAGAAGGGAAGCTGGTATCTGATTAGCCAGAAAGATGTATCTAAATGTATGATTAAACTAGGAAAATCATAGTTACACACTTAGCATTCTAGTCATGTCTCCATAGTGTTGTACCAAGGTATTGCTGATGTATGATTTGGAGTGCTACCAACTGCATAGACTTCTGTGCTTTAGTGGTCTACATTTCTTTAAAGATCTTTGTTCAATCTGTCATTTTGTAGTAACAACATCAGAGAAATGTGGAGAGCATCAAAGGTTTTAGATATTGAGTGTGTGTGTGTGTGTGTGTGTGTGTGTGTGAGAGAGAGAGAGAGAGAGAGAGAGAGAGAAGAGAATAGTTGCCAGTGTGATAGTGAAGACTGAATCTTGTGCATTCTGACCAGTGAGTGTACAGAAAAGCAGCATGTTTTGCTGCTTTTATGGGGTGTATTTTACACCATTGAGCATTTTGCCTGTTATTGACCTCGGCAACTGAATTTCTCTTGACTTCTTTGAGGACAGGATTGCACCAGTTGTATTGTAATCCTAATGCTTGCCCATTAAGGGCATAGGCGTCTTTTTCCGGCATACGCTGTTGAATGCAGTACTATGAATGGCTTACAACATGGATTCTGATGCTGACTATTGAGTACAAATACATAGTTAAAATGTTATATGCTAGCTGAATTGTAACAAATGGTCACATCTTGATCTACAGACCTCCCTGGTTTTCTTTTGAAGACTATGTTATGATTTTGGAACTGCATATATGTTGCTATATGAAATAACACAAGATAGTTTAGCAAAGTTATAATTTGGTTTTAAATGTCTGCGGTATTATATATGCATACATAGTTTAAAATGTTTACAGCCAAGATGTTCCATGTATGAGACAAAATGACTTTAATGTCTGAATGTGTCGTTTCATTGTCATGTTGGGAAGCCCCTTAGAATACTGGCTAATAATGGAAATGATGATTTAGCTTGGGGTTGGACAGTTAAAGTTCACATGATATGTGGGATTTTGCATCTTTTGTTTAAATGTAAGCTATATTAAATATCTTTCTATCGGTATACCAGAAGTGTATTACTGAAAAGCTTCTTCATTGGCGCTGTGACTAATATGTAGAAGCACATCCTTGTGTGCATCAGCAAAGGCTTAGTACCAATCCAGAGTGGATGCTGAAGGAAGGATACGAAAGCCGTGGCTTTTATAGAATCTGTCTGTAAGGTAGGGTTTGACAAATTCCAGGTGCCAGGTAACTATGGCACCTAGAAATTTAACTGTGGCATCTAGACTAGGAGGAGGTAGAGTTTATTAAAATCTTTATTTGTCCCAGGCAGCCCTGGTTCTAAATATGTTGCTTGTAAAGGGATAAGAAAAGCCAATTTACTCTCCCCCTCCACAATGTCTGTCACTAAGTCTGGTAATTTATATTTATTTACATATATCAAGTGTCCATTGTCTGCCTCCTAAATTTTTGTGCTTTGGCTCCTACATCCAAAGATAGCTAGATAGAGCTTTATTTCGGTCATAGACCAGCATATAACATCCAAAGAAAAACTGCCAAGCCTGCTGTACACATTGATATTATGCCAGTTTGACATAGAAACAGAACAGCCAGACATTTCTGATGTTCTGAATGAGGCATTAGTGCCAACAATGTATGCATTGTTGCCATGTTACCTCCTGAGGATATGAAACCTATTTCTCGCTCTCTCATTGTGTGAGACCTTCTTCCCCCATCCCCATCACTGATGAATGGCCTCAATGACATTCCAAGATTTCAAGAAACATTCAAGGAATGTTTGGATCCATCCAGAATACTTGGATGGATGGGATGGATGGATGGATACATGTGAACTTGCTCTGTCTATGGGTGAGTGTCCTCAGATGATTCTTACACTGCAGAATATACAAATGAATGAAGGCTGGATGGAGAGGTGGAAGGAGCAGGGAAGCTACATATTTAGTTGAAGTATGCATGTAGTTTGCTCTTAAGTCTTAAGTTTTCTTTTTCAGTTTTGACTTGAATAGCAGATGTTCCTAAAGTCCATGTTGGTCTACATAAGGAAGAAAGTATGTAATTTGTTAGCAGCTGACATGTCAACATTTTTTTAAAAAAGTGGTTGCATGTCCTTTTCTTCTTAAAATGGCTGTTTTGAATAGGGTATATCAGCTATGCCACCCCCCCACCCAATTTCTCAGTGAAATTATTGTCTGGATTTCCCCCCTCTTGCCTGTGGCCCTTAGGCCAGTTAATATGCAGAAACTTCATAAGCAGAAGCTACATTGGGTGAGGAAGCAAGACTGTGTCTCTCTGCCCACTCGCTGCTTGCACCTGCAGGCCTGGTGGACCTCCACATGTGGGTGTAGTCTTTGCATAGGACTTATGCATGTAAAATAGAACATGTGTCATTCTGAATTGTGCAGTCAGTTGGGTTTTACAGATGTAGGCACATGCAAACATGCCCACTCATGGACATCCAGTGGGCCCAGATATGTGATCTTGCTTCCTTACCGTGTATAGCTCTTACTTGCACAGAACTTAGTTTGAACCAGCCCATTGTGCAGCAGCGGCTGATAGGAATTTGATGTCTTTAAAGGATTTTTTTTTCTGGATAACCTGATAAAAGAACTCTAAAATACTGCAGCTGGTGAGAAGGAAAAGTGTGAGAATATCCCAAAATGTGTTCCTGGTTTGTTGAGATTTATGGCAGTTGTTGAGATTTTTTGTGTATGCACATATTTTATAGTTAGTTTAAACATAATGATCCACCCCATGAACACTCCCTTCCCCCACTGGAATGCACTATCCTATGTCTCTTGAAGCAAGTGTGATAATTGTGGACACCATGATGGTTTGTTTAGCTAAGCCATGGTTTTGTGTTATGCCTGTGCTGTGTTTGAGACCAGTAAACCAGGATCTGAAATTATGGTTTCCTGTTATGTCTGCATTCACAGACCATTAGCAAACCACAGTCAGTCCCATTGCTCCCCTCAGAGGTTGCTGCAGCATGGAGACAGGTATGAATTTGTGAATTTACAAAATGGAGTCCTGAGCAGATGGGAGACAGACAGACACACACACACACACACACCCTCACTAAACCATGGTGTACTTGTATGTCTGGAAGCCCATGGTTTCAGCACAAACCGTGGTTTCATGGTGCCTTAACCCAGCCCATGGTTGATAAAGTGACTCTAGCTAACAATTTATGTGCTGGGTAGGCAAAAGTAGTTGCTTGGAATTCTGGGATTGTCATTGTTTTAAACATTAATCCACTAGGGTCACTTGGAACTACCACTGAATCTTCTTCTGAACTTATCCAGAATGCCTTTGATTTGACAGTAAAGTGCTGATGTGTTGTAGTAATTCTGCAAAAAGATATAAAAATGTGCTGTGGTAAATGTCACAGTCATATTACAGTGGGGCTGTACCTTGTATAATAACCCCAACCCCTTAGCAGAACTTTTTGTACAAACTGAGAACATTATTACAAAATGTCTCATGGTTAGTGGGGATGTTTTTTACCAATCAAGCTCTTGTTGGATTCCTTGCCCCTCTTATATAACCATAATTTTATTACTCTGAAAGGTGGAAAACCCTCCCTTATTCATGACTAGCAAGTATGCTTGCTTCCTTTGAAAGCTTCCTTCCTTTGAAAGCTCAGTATGACTGGATGAGTCTTATTTATTTTAATTTCAACCTGTCTTATCCCAAAGGAATAGGGTGGATAATAACAACGTGTATAATATATTAAATATGTACTAAAGCAAAACTAGTAAAATGAGGACAGTAGTGTCCCTTTCCTTCACTTGGCTGACTGCCTTAGCTTCCAAACCTACCCAAACAAAATATTCCATGCTTCTTTTAAAAAGTTCAGACTAAGATGTTGGGGCAGCTAGTGCAGATTTCCCATTTCTTGCTTTTGCCCTTTGAATGTGATATAGCTGGTGTTGTTGTTGTTTAATTGATATGCCACTTTTCAACCAAAAGTGAGCTTTACATAGAAAAAGGAACAGGCTGGTTCCTTAGGAACATAGGAAACTGCCATATAATGAGTCAGACCACTGGTCTATCTAGCTCAGTATTGTCTTCACAGACTGGCAGCGGCTTCTCCAAGGTTGCAGGCAGGAATTTCTCTCAGCCCTGTCTTGGAGAAGCCAGGGAGGGAACTTGAAACTTTCTGCTCTTCCCAGAGCGGCTTCATCCCCTGAGGGGAATATCTTGCAGTGCTCACTCATCAAGTCTCCCATTCATATGCAACCAGGGCAGACCCTGCTTAGCTAAGGGGACAAGTTATGCTTGCTACCACAAGACCAGCTCTCCTCTCTGTCCCCAAAGGGCTCACTGTCTAAAAACAAACACCAGCAACAGCCACTGGAGGGGCTCTGTGCTGGGGCTGAATAGGGTCAGTTGCAATCCTTTGCTAAATATGAGCGAGTCGCCACTCTGATATCTAAAAGGTATCTCTCTTTGCCCAGTTAGCTGGGATTATGTTACAGCACTCTCAAGTGGGCCCCATTAATCTCATCATTTGGTAATAAAGGAGGAGGTCTCTTGGATATAGGGAGTAAAAAATAATTTTGGGGGGGAGGTCTTGTTTCAACCAAAATCTGCACAATAAATTTTGTCTAGAAGGTGACAAGAAGGCAGTGCAGATGTATGCTGAAGCTTTAGTAAGATGACCAGCTGTCATGGTATACTATGACCAGTGATTCTCAGGCTTGGGTTTAGTCATTGTGCCTGGGAATAATGAAAGTTGTACTCCAACAACATCTGGGGAGGGGACCCAGGGGACCCTGGTCTGAACCAGCAAATTTTGACCTTTGCAGGCCCATGAGTTAACTTTAGTCCCAACCTATGATATGGGACCATGTTGATATAATAATTAAGTTAATTTGGTAAAACTAAACATACCAACTTGAGGTTTATTCGTCTTTCTCTGACCCCTTTTCTCTCCAAAAGATGACTGCTGGTATGAACCTCCTTGAGTCAGTTATAGGATAAAATCCAGCAGTTGAAGACCAGTGCTCTACTCTGATCTAGTACCTCCCTGAGCCATTTTGGAAGGGTGGTATAAAAATCAAATAAACAAATAATAAATAGTAATAGAAAAATAATAATGGGCAGACCTATGCTGGGGCCATTGCAGAAGTCTATAGCAATATGAAGACCTGAATGACCATCGCCAGCTCTGAATACCTACAGCCTTCTGAATGGATAGAACTAGTACAAAGGGCTTCTGGAAAATTCTGATTTGAAGAGTAGGCTGGATCTAGGAGCATCACTGTCTGGTTACCCTGTATGGCCAGGGAAGAATTAAATCCATGGGTTCCTGCCCAACCAATCAGGACACCTGTCAGAGTTGTTTGGATTCAGTTTTATGTGAGTCATCCAGTTGTCTGAGGCTTCATCAGGTGGAAAGGTTGGCCCACTCCAACCTTAACACAGCATCCCTCCTGTGGCTGCTGTTGGTGTCTGCCCTGTGTTTCTTTTTAGTCTGTGAGCCCTTTGGGGACAGGGAACCATATTTATTTATTTTTTCTGTGTAAACGATTTTGGAAACTTTTGTTGAAAAGTGGTATATAAATAGTAGTAGGTGGGAGTTGGGTATTGTCAGCATATGGATGGTTCCTTCCTCAATACCCTTGACTGCTCATTGATTTAAAATATATACAACTTGCCTTTCCAGCTTGCATCAAAACAAGCTACATTAAAATCAGCATAATATAACTCCGCCACTGAATACCACAGTCGAAACGAGTAAGAGAAAGCAAGAACATTGCAGCTATGCATCCACCTTCTCAAACTTCCTATGAAAAAGTAACACCACCTGATACTCATCAAGAAGAAAGCAGATTAAGCTCACTTCGGAAAGTGATTCACAACCAAGGGGCCACTATTGAGCAGGCTTTGTCTTGTGGAATTACCCACAGATCTCATCCAGTGTCCTCATACACTTTAAACTTTAAGTTGGTGGTAGCGAGTGATGCAAATCTACAGGCTCCATCTTGCAAGGAAGTGTTGAGAAGATGACTATTACTACCCTCTTGAGGCTTGATGATGATAATGATGATAATAAACTTTATTTGTTAGCGGCCCCATAACAAATTTTTCTCTGGGCGGCTCACAACAGAGGATTAAAACATACAATAAAAACACATAACACATTAAATCATAACAAATATGGTAAAAAGAAAATATAAAATACAATACAAAACAGATTAAAAACTCATTTTAAAATTAGTTAAAAATCAGAGCAAATCTGAAAACGCAAATTTAAAAGGCCTGTGTGAACAAAAAGGTCTTTACCTGGCATCTAAAAAAACAAAGTGATGAAGCCAGTTGCAACTTACTGGGGAGGCTATTCCATAAATGGGGTGCAATCACCAAAAAGGCCCTCTCCCTGGTAGCCACCCACCTCACTTTGTTTGGCAGGGGCACCTGGAGGGGGGCCTCTGATTAAGATCTTAAGGTATGGGTAGGAACATATGGGGCAAAGTGCTCAAGTAACCGGTCTCAAGCCATTTAGGGCTTTAAAGGTTAAAACTAGCATATTTATTTATTGTTAAAATTTATATACCACCTTTCATTAAAACAATCCCAAGGCGGTTTACAGCAGAATTTAAAAACAAGATTGTAAAAAAGACACAATTAAATTATTAGGCTAAGAATATAAAACAAATCTGATTAAAAATTTAAAACAAAAGCAATACAGAGTACAAAGAGCAGCAGCAGAGACAATCAAATAAAAGCCTGGGCAAAAGGCCAAGATTTTACACTCTTTCTAAAAGCTGTGATGGAGACAGAGGAGTGAATAGCCACCGGGAGAGCATTCCAGAGTCTCTGGGCAGCAACAGAGAAGGCCCTGTCCTGCATGCATGACAACTGAGCCTCCCTCATTGTTGGCACCTGGAGCAGAGCTCCCTCAGATGACCTTGTCAGGCAGGCAGGTGGTCCCTCAGGTATCCTGGGCCCAAACCTGGAAATGGTCTGTGATCCAGTGCAGCTGACGAAGCCCTGGTGTAATATGGTCAAAACGTCCAGTCCCATTTAATAATCATACAGCTCTATTTTGTACCAGCTGCAGTTTCCAGGCTGTTTTCAAAGGCAGCCCCACGTACAATGCATTGCAATAATTGAGTGAGAGGTTACCTGAGTGTTAACTATGGCCAAGCTATCTCTGTCCAGGTAAGATCGCAGTTGGCGTATCAGCCAAAACTGATAAAAGGCGCTCTGAGGCCACTTGAGCCTCTAGTGACCATGCTGGATTGATGAGCACCCCCAGACTGTGAACCGGGCCCTTCAGGGGGAGTGCAACCCCATCTAGAACAAGCTGAACATCATTCACCTGGGCAGAGGAACCACCGACCAACAGTACTTCAGACTTGTCTGGCTTGAGTCTCGGCTTATTCACCCTTGTCCAGTCCATTACTGCATCCAAGCACTGATTCAGGACAGTCATCACTTCACTGCGTCTGATAAAAGAGGGATACAACTGAGTGTCATCTGCATATTGATAACACCTTAAGCCAGATCTCCTGATGATCACTCTCAGTGGCTTCATGTAGATCTTAAAGAGCATAGGGGAAAGAATGGAACCTTGTGGAACCCATAGCATAATGGAGCTGCCTTAAAGCAGTGCCTCCCACACCCAACATGGCTAGCCTATCCAAAAGGATTCCATGGTCAATGGTATCGAAAGCCGCTGAGAGATCCAAGAGAATTAACAGGGTTGTACTCCCCCCTCCCCCCTCTCTCTGCATAGGTCATCTCACAGGGTGACCAAAGCAGCTTCTGTTCCAAAGCTAGGCCTGAAGCCTGATTGAAATGGAACTAGATAGTCTGTTTCCTCCAAGAGTGTCTGGAGCTGGTCAGCCACAACACACTTAAGCACCTTACCCATGAAGGGAATATTGGCCACAGGCCTATAGTTGTTTAAATTCTCTGGGTCCAGACTGGGTTTCTTTAGGAGTGGTCAAATAATAGCTTGCTTCAATGAAGCTGAGACAACTCCCTCTCTCAATGCTTCGTTTAGAAACTGCTGAACTTGGCTAAAAATTCCTTCCTTACTAGATTTAATAAGCCACGAAGGGCAAGGGTCGAGCATGCATGTGGTTGGCCGAATCCGACAAAACACCTTGTCCACATCCTTGGGGACCAATAATTGAAACTCCTCCAGAAAAACTAGGCCAGGTTTTACTCTGGGCACCTCTCCCAATGATCCTGCATCAGCCATAGAGTCCAACTCATGGTGAATGCAAGCGACTTTACCCTCAAAGTGCTGTGCAAATGTATCACTGTGTGCCCAGAGCCACGTTTCAAAAGACTGCACCACCTGGAATAGTCCCGCTGGATGACATTGAGAGGATGTAATGATGGATGAAAAAAAAGCTTTTCTTCTGTTCCATCACTGCCACAGAGTAGGCTCGATAATGAGCCCTAACCTGTGTTCGCTCAGACTCACCCTGAGTTTTCCTGCATTTACGTTCCAGCTGTCTTATGGTTAAGAATGGTCTTGTCACTTTCAACAGTTGTCCAGATGCTTGTTGAGTTCCATAGCTATGGCAACCGTGCATTCATGGCAAGCTGATTCCTTTGCAGCAATAAGCACAGCTGGACACTTACCACTCATTCCATAGTCTCCCATGGAAGTGGAAATTGGTTGGGAAACCAACACCAAGGTTGGAGAATGAGTTTTATTTCTTTTTTTAAAGCATTGACTTGAACAAACACCAATTTGGGACTGTCTGCCTTTCTTGTGCAACTCCAGGCAACATTTTTTAAACTTTTGTATCCTGCTTTTCTCCTAAAAAAAGACTTGGAGCAACATTTTATGTGTGGTAAAAGGACAGTGATTTGCTCAAGGCTTTCTAGATGAGCAGTGAACCTGGGTTTCACATTCTCAAGCTCCAAGTTCAAGGCTTCACAACTTTAGCCCTCCAGCTGTTTCTGGACATCTCCCATCAATTCCTGCCATAGTGACAAATAGGGATGATGGGAACTATAGTCCAACATCTGTAAGAGGGCCAACGTTGTGCAGCCCTGCAATAGTTGCTGCCCGACATGGCCTTTTCATGACCCAGCTGATTTCTCTCCCACATATGACTAGTCACTTGGCTTCTGCTCTACTTGCACCAACCCAGGCACTCTGTCCAGCCCGATCTTGGTCGTTCCTGTAGCCTCATCCAGAATTAAATCTGCAAAAATACCAGTTTATTAAACAGTGGCGCGATTCACATGATTGCCCCAGGCAGGGAGGGAGCGGGACCCTTACCTCCCCGCCCCAGATGATCAAGCAGGTCCTCTTGGCGTGTCTCTCACGTGCCCACACAGGCAGACCTGCTTCATGCAGCTCCATGAAGCATGGAGCAGGGCGGAGGGATCTGGGACTGGAACTAGTTGTTCTAGCCTCCGGGAATCCCTCAATGTAATGCGTGGCATGTGCGTTGCATTGGGGATTCCCCCCTCAGATTGGCACTCTATGCATGTAACTCCTGGGGCTGTACGCAGCCTGAGGAATCACATGATACCCGGTAGCTGGGCTAAGGGTGCAAGAGTACCCTACACCTCGGCTAAAAGCTGGGTTTCTTAAGGGGATTAGGTGGGCAGGGAGTGGAGGGATCCACCGCTTCTCATGGCCAGCCTAACCCTGCTTGGGGCAGCCCCGGGCACTTTCCAGATTAGCTGCTCAACAGCAGCAAAATGATTCCGTTCAGGCAAATTGCATTTGAAATGTGAGCAGTCTCGTGGAAATGAACAACCCCCCAAAACAGCAAACTTTTTACACTGGATACATGACATCATAGCACTATTTCACAGTGATTAAATTCGAAACAAGGCATTGGAAATGTGAACGGCACCCTGCTGTCAGCGTAGGGACTGCAGTGTCACAACACAGGAAGGGTGGAAGCACACTTCCGAGATCCATCCTGACCCCGTTTCAGGGTGTAATCTAGAAAGGGCCCGGGCAGGGTTAGGCTGGTTGTGAGAACAGCCTCAGAGTCTTCATCGATTCATCTCAAAACACACACAAAAATGGATGGCAGCCTTGCAAAAGTCCTAATACTAACTAAATACTGCCTCTGTTGTAACTTTATTGTACTTTACATGCAGTCATCTTGGAAACAGTGAAAAGTCATTTTGCATTCTTCCTGCTGCAGGTCTGGAGGATGCTGCTGAAGTTAAATAAAGTTAAATTGATAATGGCTGAGTTGTAGAGGCGCTTTGGAGAAGATACGGCAGTACAATAGAACTCCACAAAATTTAGCAGGCGAATTCACTTGTAGCAATGTCTGACCTGGAGCTTGTGTGGAGAAGTTTGTGAGGGAGAAGAAAGGAAAACTCAAGATGCTGAAAGTACTGCTCTATTAAATGACACCCCCCCCCGAGTGCCTGATGCATTTCAAGCTGCAGCTTTCTTTGGAGTCAATAAGTATCTTCTAAACAGTTTCTTAAAAGCTATAGAGTAGTTTGAAATGCAGTAGGCACCCTTTGGGGGAGGTATTTTTAATAAAGCAGTTTTCTTGGCACCTTATATGCCCCCCCCCCCGCAAACATAGTTCTTATTTTCTCCTGCCCTCTCCTATCTACATTGTGAGATGTTTTGTGATTGGACTGTTGCACCTATGAGATGCATATTAAGACTGTGCTCCGAAAAAAATAATTGATATCCAGTCTTATATAATGTTCATCCTTGACCTGATGCACAGGAGGTTGGATGCACTGAATTGATCTGATATATCATATTGAGTCGATGCATGGGGTGTGATTGGGGATGCTTATCAAATAGCTGAGCAGGACTCTTCTCTTTCTATAGAAAATCCCCTTCTTGCTGGCAGCAACAAGCAGTAGTGCTTCGAAAAGCTGTCTTCCCTGCCCTAATGTGGAGCTTTCCCAGACAGCAGGCTTTACTGTGGCTTTACTGTGAGTTCAAAGTTGCCCCCCACAATTATGCAAAAAGTGGAGTTTTTTACCCTGGATATAAATTGGGCAACACTCTAATGCACACTGGAAAACCCAAATTGTGTGTGAAGTACTCCCCATAGCTCGCAGGGACTTTGGGGTAGATGGTGTGAATGTGCACCATCTATTCTGGAGGAGTTGTGAACTAAAAACTGGGTGTGAAAAAAGCCCAGGAGCTGGCCCACAATGCTCCGGGAAAGGAAGTAATGTCACATTGTTCTATCCTGTCCCTGGAGCATTCCTGGGAAGAAAATTGCCACTCCCTGTAACTATAGGAGGGACCCTTTTTTGTCTCCCAATGACACACTGGAGAAAGGGAGGAGTGTTGTGACATTGGTTTCTTTCCCGTTGCTGGGGGAGGAGGAGAAGTGGCGTTTTGACATGCTGTTTCTTGAGCCAGTGAAAAGGGCATTTCTGGAAGGAGGAGAAGCTTCTTGCTCGGGTATGAGGTAAGTTCTGCCTCACCCATACAGTCTTGTATTGTATCACAGATTGTATCCAACACCTCTGTAGTGAATCCAATTGTATCCAATGAAAATTGTCTGGTAGAGCCAGTTGTGATTATTGGTCTGATGCAGAACACAATCCTTATACTGTAGATATCCACCTCTAAAAGTGTAACGTTTGTATCATCAAGAAATGCTCTCTAGTGGATTTCAGCTGGCATAATCAGTGGTAAGAAAACATTGGTGATATCCTACCAAAGTGTCCATGCTTCAAGCGGCTTTGGGAATGCAGCAAGGGCCTGCGCATAGCCTCATTGTGTTCTGAGTGCAATTGTGCAAGAGTGCTAGAAAGGTGATATTTTGGGATGCTCTTGGAAATGCTTGACTAACAAGCAGGAGGTTGCTGGTTCGAATCCCCGCTGATACTATATCGGGCAGCAGTAATATAGGAAGATGCTGAAAGGCATCTCATACTGCGCAGGAGAAGGCAATGGTAAACCCCTCCTGTATTCTACCAAAAGAAAACCACAGGGCTCTGGAGTTGACACCGATTCACTGGCACACTTTACCTTTACCTCCTGCATTCCAGAAATGCTCTGTGGAAGTGGAATCATTTCCCTACTTTGTTAGAAGCTTCTGCTTCTACAGAGTGCAGGAGAGCACACCGAAATATTAGCGCACTTGCTCATAATTCAGAACACAGCAGAGCAGCATGCAGGCTCTTCCTGCCTTCTGCTTCTGCTTGTAGCATGGGCGCATTGATAGTATGTCAGCCATTTACTGTATAGTAACTGTATAGTTACTATACAGTTGATTGTATTGCAAAGGTCATATAGTGAAGTAGATCTTTTGAAGCATCGTGGATTATTTTTTCCAATAGTTAAGTGATCATTTTCCAATATTGTTAAAAGGATATTTATTATTTATTTTATTATTTATTTATTTAAAATATTTCTCTACCGCCCAAAACTTGTGTCTCTGGGTGGTTTACAATTAAACTCATTTAAAACATTAAACCAATTAACAATTAAAATCATTTAAAACGTTTAAAACCCAGTATTAAAACTTTTAGAACTATAAATCAAGTTAAAAGCCTGGGTGAATAAATGTGTCTTCAGTGCCTTTTTAAAAGCTGCTAGAGCTGGGGAGTCTCTTATTTTAACAGGGAGCACATTCCAAAGTCCAGGGGCAGCAACGGAGAAGGCCCGTTCCCAAGTAGCCGCCGGACGAATTGGTGGCAACCACAGACTAACCTCTCTGGATGATTTTAACAGGCTGTGGGACTCATGGTGAAGAAGATGTTCTCTTAAATACCCAGGACCTAAGCTGTTTAGGTAATAACCAGCACTTTATATTTTACCCGGAAATGTATTGGCAACCGGTGTAGTTCTTTCAACACAGGAGTAATATGGTCTCTGAATCAACTGCAGTTTCTGGACTACGTACAAAGGCAGCCCCACATAGAGCACACTGCAGTAATCCAGCCTAGAGGTTACCAGCATATGTACCACCATTTTGAGGTCGTTCATCTCAAGAAATGGATGCAGCTGCCGTATCAGTCGAAGCTGATAAAAAGCACCTCTGGCCACTGGCCTCAACCTGGGACACCAGGGAGAGGTTCGGATCCAGAAGCATCCCCAGACTGCGTACCTGTTCCTTCCGGGGGGAGCGTGACCCCATCCAGAACCAGCAGATCAAAATCATCTCCCGAGTTCTGACCCAGCACAATAAGTACCTCCATCTTATCTGGATTCAGCCTCCCTCATATAGCCCATTACTGCCTCCAGGCAGGCATTTAGGGAGGTTATGCCTTCTCCCGATGATGTTGACATGGAGAAATAGATTTGGGTGTCATCAGCATACTGATAACACCCAGCACCAAATCCCCAGATGACCCCTCCCAGCGGTTTCATGTAGGTGTTAAAAAGCATTGGAGACAATATGGAGCCCTGAGAGACACCATATGAAAGTTTAGATATAAACTTCGATAAAAATGGAAATCCATGCCACCCAAACAATGTGCCTTATTGAAAGCTGCATCACCTAATTAGCCTTTAGTTTTGAATTGAAAACTTTAATCAATTGACCTCTGCAGTTAAATCGGCTAACACTGTTTGCTCTTCCAGGTTGTGACTCTAGAATGTGTGACTTCCTTGGACTGCCGTTGGGCGGGTCATTTTTAGATCTGGACTCTTGAACTCTTAGACTCTTAAAAGGGTCTGTCGCCATGCATGGATGCATCATAGTTGATGAAAAAGTTAGATAGCATTTCTTTCCATTTTGTATTCAAAGCTAGCACAATTTGCATCACTCAGGGTGAAAGGCTACTGTTTCCTCATTGTGGAAAACAAACTACTTGAAGCCAGATGTGTGGATATGTGTCTCTTTAACTTGCATTTCCCAGAATACTGATGGTTCAGCATCTATTCCTGAGCTTTCTGATTCCTGAAGCTATTTCTATGTGTTAGTAGGTTAAATATGGTATATTCCAAAATTAATGAATAAAACATCAAATATTAGCCACACTGTTCGAAAGGACAAGTTTGTTCATCATTATATATATATATATATATATATATATATATATATATATATATATATATACACACACACACACACACACACACACACACTAGCATGTGTAAGCCCGTTGTAATAACGGGCTCTAGTGTGTGGGGGGGTGCTGCTCTTGGAGCCCAAGACCCGACGGAGAGAGTGGAGAAGGGGAGGCTGCTGCAGCTCACTGCGGCGGCCGCCGCCATCGGGCCCAGCTGCCCCGCCGCGGCCACCGCCACCTCAGCCCGCACTCTCCTTTGGCGTTGGCGGCGGCCGCTTCTCCTCAGCCCGCCGCTCCTCCTCCTGGCCCTCTCGCCGTGGCGGCGGCGGCCACCATCGGGGCCAGTCGCCCCGCCGTGGCCACCGCCACCTCTGGCCGAGGCCGCGGCTCCGCCGCTGCCTTGCCAGCACTCTTTTCCCATTGGCGGCGGCCGCTTCTCCTAGGCCACCGCTTCCCCTGTTCCAACATGGCCGCCCGTATCTGGGCGGCCGTGTCTTTTTGGGCTCCGCGCATGCCCAGAACAGCCCAAAAAGACACGGGCAGCACGGCTGCACACCTAACCATTTTATGGTATAGGATATATATAGATATAGATATAGATATATAGATATAGATATAGATATAGATATAGATATAGATATATATAACCAAACATATTTGTATACCTCCCAAAACTCAAGTCTCTGGGCAGTTTACAAAAGAATAACAAATTAAAAAGTTAAAATATTACAACAATTTAAAATTTAAAAGGTTTAAAACTATTAAAAATCAAACAATTTAAACAGTATGTAATTAAATGCCTGGGTGAACAAATGTATCTTGACTGCCTTTTTAAAAGTTGTAAGAGATGGGGAGGCTCTTATTTCAGCAGGAGGCATGTTCCAAAGCCTTGGGTCAGCAATGGAGAAGGCCCATCCCTGAGTAGCCACCAGACGAGCTGGTGGCAACTAGTGGTGTGCACGGACCGGTCCGGAGGCCATTTTGGAAGCCTATGAACCGGTCCGGATCCGGACCGGTCTGGCAGGGGGTGGTGGCTACCTTTAAGGGCGGGGGGGTAGAACTTACCTCTCCCGCCGCTCTTCCCTCTCCGGCGCTGCTTTTAAAATCCAAGTTTTCGGGGCGGCAGCGTTCTTCCCTGCCGCCCTGGCCCCCGTCGTTGCCCGGATGTAGCTTAGAAGCCAACACGCATGCGCGCGCTGTGGTGCGTGCACAGATGGCTGCACCAGGTGCGCGTGCGCTGCGGCGCACGCATGCGTGTTGGCTTCTAGGCTAATTCCGGGCAATGATGGGGGCCGGGGTGGCAGGGAAGAACGCTGCCGCCCCGAAAACTTGGATTTTAAAAGCAGCGCTGGAGGGGGAAGAGCGGCTGGAGAGGTAAGTTCTACCCCCCTGCCCTTAAAGGTAGCCACCCCCCCTTGCCGGTTCAGACGGATCCGGACAGATGCACACCACTAGTGGCAACTGCAGACGAACCTCTCTTAATTATCTCAGTGGTTCATAGCGAAGAAGACGTTCTCTTATATACCCAGGGCCCAAGCTGTTGAGGGCTTTATAGGTTGTAACCAAGACCTTGTATTTACCATTTCATGTACAGAAAACTTTACACTTCAGATTTTCTTAATCTTTCCTTCAAGAATTTCAGAGACACACCTTTCATTGCAACGTGTAAACTTGCAATCATCTAAAAACCAGACAGCTACCCCCCCCGCCCCCCCCCCGCTTTATAACTGCTTTCTCAGTTATATGTGTGATGTTCTCCTTGTTCTGTAGAGATGATTCTTCTCAGGGCTGAGTAGATGAAAGTAAACTATTTCAGACAAACTGGTATGAGTCCCTATATATTTAGGGGACCCTCTTGGCATCTGGACTCTCTTCTTAAGTGTCCTAGTCTCTTTAAAACTGTTGCTTTTTGTGTCTCCCCTCCCCACCCCAAACTGTTGCTTCATCAGCACTCAATATGCTTCAACCCTCTCCGGTAGAATTTAGAAAGCTGGCTTACTTTACAGTTTTATAAGGGCATGGATACAGACTTGCTGCATCAGGAGACTGGGTAGGAGAACATGTAATCCTGGATAAAGTATCTGTCTGCTCAGTGGTTGCCTGGGACAAGATCTGGGAGATGAATGGCTGTTATTCCCATCCTCCTCTGCTGATCCTGGGACACAATTAATCTACAGTGGCTGATTTTTGGCAAGCTTTAGATGAGAAGATTTTTATGCCTGCCTATTTTGCAGGAGGAAACTACATTTGCGCGGGTGGTCCTCATGTGGAATATGTGCCGAGGCAGACGTTTGCTCAGCCTCATCTGGTTCTAATGGACTACTTCCAGTACTTACCTGTTGATGTCTGATCTTGCCTGATTGGCTCATTCTTTGGGGATTTTCTTGCATCTTTTGCTATGTGCCTGGACTTTCAACTTCCACTGGTGGCCAAGAGATAATTTTATCAACTCCATTTGATGGTGTACAACTGGGTTTTTCTCAGCCTTAGTATCAGTCAGTCACGCATTTAACTACAAAACCTAGGTACTGTGTCGTGGAGAATATGGGGCTGCCCTTGAAGATAGTTTGAAGGCTTTGACTGGTGTAGAACGTAATAGCTCTTGGCTGCCACCTTCTGCACATGCATATGACTCCTGTAGATATACTAGGCAGTAGGACCATGCTTCAAAGTGCCCAAAGCTGAATAATGCACACCAACAGTACGGGGAGAATACTTGAAAGGAATTCACCTTGCAGCACTCCTTTTGCATGCCCTGTGCATACCTTTCTAGCCATTGCTGGTGCAGTTTGGGGTTCTGTTTCCTGTAAAGGAGCCCCACCCCCATGAAAGCATGTAGTATTGTGCAAAGACTCATGCAGTGGGAACAGTCATATCCACATGGGTCCAAGGGAGTGATGTGTATTATTCAGCTTTGTATGCTCTGAAGCACAGCCTATCTAGGCAGTGCATAAAAATGTAAGCCTTCAGACAAGGCCATGCCTTTAATAAGGTGTAACACAGAAGGAATGAGAACTAGAAGGGGAATTGCACACCAATTGTTGGTCATAAAAATAACTGCGAAGCTGTCGTAAAGGAAAGACAAACAAGAAAACATTATTTAATACTTAAAGTGAGGAAATAAGCCAGTTGTATGGCTTGATGGAAGAGCATTCCAGGAATCCTTGAGCAGCGATGTTTGTTTATAATTAGAAGGCATGGACAATGGACTTTTGGAAAGGAGGAGCCCATAGCTGTGAATGGTGGAGCATATTCTTTGTTTGTGGAAAGTCCCAGGTTCAGTGATGACCATCTCTAGGTAAAGGATCTCAGGCAGCGGGACTGGGAAAGACACTGTGCCTAAGATGCTGGAGAGCTGTTGCCAGTCAGATGTGACAACACTGGGCTAGGTACTCCAAGAGAACAAGGCAGTTTCATACTGTATGTTCATGAGATTAGTGTCTCTAGAGATAAAAAAAGGGAGGCTAAAGAGGAAGCAAAGAAGAGAGACAGTAATGACTGGGACCAAGAAGATACTAAAACCAAATAAACTTAAACTTACTTCAGGGGAAATGACGGAGCTAAGGCAAAGGAATATTGAAAGGAGGAAAAGATTCCAATGAGTGGAGAGAGAAATTCAATGAAAAGTGCTTGACAGATACGAAAGGCTAAGACTTCCGTTGTGTTGTAATGCATCCTGTATGGAGCAATAGCTGACGTTCTAGTGTTATGAATTTAATAGAGTTGCATATTTTAAAATACCTTCTACTATAAAATTCAAAAAACATGATCTAGATCCTGGGGGATGCCTAATTTAAAACTTGCCAGGGGCCTGCCATGCTATCTATAGATTCTTTTAAAATAACTGCCTTCCCCACAGTATCTTTCTAAAAAGCTGCCTGGTATCTTTTTTTGGTTCTGCTTATGTCTCCGTTTAAGGCACCAATATGGAAAATAGGTAATCAAATCTGAAGACAAGGTGGAGGCTGGAGGGGGAAAGCTGAGTATGAAATGGAGGCTGTCTGGAAAAGGGGGGGCGGAAGCAAAGAGAGGAAGGAAGAGGAGGAAAGTGGAAATCATTAGGACCAGCAAAAAGAAGAGACAGACAATATCACAGAGTCCAGTGCTGGCAAAAGTAGACAAACATTATATTGCATTGCTCAAAGAATGACTTCCACAATACTTGGCCTCATTTGCAAAGAATCTTCGGTGTCATGAATACTGCTGCAGCTGCAGCTGGAATTGAGTTTCTGCTCTCTTGGATTTATAACTGGGTTAACAGGGCAATGGTCTCCGTAAATTTATATTTTGCAACACTAAGTCATTAATCCTCTTCACTCTTGCTAAAATGACAAGCCTTTGATTTCCATGCTGCTGCTCTCACCTGCTGCTCTGCACCACATGTATATATGCGTGTGTGTTCTGGAACGTGCAGTTTCACCAGAAATGGCAAGTTGTTGACATCTAAATTAGGAATAATGCTTTGCCGCCTGCCTTTTTTTGAGATGGTATGTGTCATACTTGCTTCCCAGCCTTGTGGACGTGAGGAAACCTCTCCTTTGGTCATTTTAGTGGCCTCTGCCCTAATGCATGGTTGCAGATGGAAGGCTCTACTAGGTATAGTTTCTGCTTTGCACATATGTAGACTGAATGTGGCTCTCAAAGCAGCAACAAAGAAACAAGAGAGTCAGCAGCTGAGAGAGTCTCTTCATTTCTTGTCAAGATCCCTCAGACTTGCTGTTTTCCACAAAAGCCCTTGGTATTCAGGAGGGACCACTTCTCATTTTAGGTATTCTCTGAGCCAGCCATATGCAAAAGTATTAAGAGTTGCCGAAGCATCATGGTTTGCAGGATGACCTGGATCTCCAAATCTCGGCCCAGACATGAACTTGCTGTGTGGTGTCAAGACATGCGGCTGTCTCTTGGCATCGGCTCCCAGACACGGTAACAATAGTACAAGTTTGTTGTAAGAAGTTAGAGGGATGTTAAACATCCCTGTTCTCTTCTGCACTTGAAGAGACTCTAAGGCTTGAGTTCACACTGTCTGTGGTAACTTATTAGGCTAGCACCTCTTCCCTCTGAGGTTCCTGGTTCAAGCCTAGGAGGCCCAAATGCAGTATTCATTCATTCGATTTCTATACCGCCCTTCCAAAAATGGCTCAGGGCAGCTTACACAGAGAGATAAATAAGATGAATCCCTGTCCCCAAAGGGCTCATAATCTAAAAAGAAACATAGGATAGACACCAGCAACAGTCACTGGTGTATAACGTTGTATAGGTGTTATAGTCATTTGGGATGGGGCTGTAGCTCATTGGTAGAGAACATGTTTTGTATGTAGAAGGTCTCAGGTTTAATCCCTAGGCAGTGTTCCCTCTAATTTCCACTATCAGTGAGTGGAAAGAGTTTTGTTGGGGGTGGCAGTATCAAGTCAGTGTGCGCACATCACACTAACACACACAGATACATATACTGAAAGAATGCGGTGCGCATAGCACAACACGCAAAAACTTTAGCCACCCCCCCACCTCAACATTCTGTGCTGTAGGAAGCTGCCACTGCCGCCTCCCGTCATCTTCCCCCTCCACCATTTCATTCAAATACAGATGTATACATTTCTTCTGATTGTGCTATAATGCAGTAACCCTCACTTCCATGTCCCCTCCCCTCTTTTTAAGTTGTAGCTCAGTTGTATTGTTGGGTAATGCTTTTCTTCCTGCTGGTTATATGTTCAAAATTAAACATTTCATGACAAATGCCCCCCTTCCCAATTTATTTAAAATATTTATACTTTGCTTTTTCTTTTCAGCAGAGATGTCCAAAGCAGCTAACAAACAAATTAATAAAGCAATAATGTATCAGCAAACAATAAATCAATACTCAATCATTGGGATAACATGGAGAAGGAGATCTGGTCTTGTGGCAGCAAGCATGACTTGTCCCCTTAGCTAAGCAGGGTCCACCCTGGTTGCATATGAATGGGAGACTAGAAGTGTGAGCACTGTAAGATATTCCCCTCGGGATGGAGCCGCTCTGGGAAGAGCAGAAGGTTTCAAGTTCCCTCCCTGGCAGCATCTCCAAGATAGGGCTGAGAGAGACTCCTGCCTGCAACCTTGGAGAAGCTGCTGCCAGTCTGTGAAGACAGTACTGAGCTAGATGGATGAATGGTCTGACTAGGTATATGGCAACTTCCTATGTTCCTATGAGCAGCATAACCAATTAAAATGCTTGCTGGAATAAAGTTTCAATAACAAGTAGCAAATGGTTCACAAAAGGGATGATTCTAACTTCCAAAAGCAGTGTGTGCCACATACAAGGTGCTTGCATGGAAAAGGTCCTCTCACTTGTTGCTGCCTATTGTACCTCTAAAGGCAGTGGAACATTCAAGAGGGTCTACCTTCCCTGATTATCTTAGGGGATGGGCCTATCCATCCTAGGGGATGGAGAGAGGCTATCCTTTAGGTACTTTGGTCCCAAGCTATTTAAAGCTGTAAAATTAATAAATAGCACCTTGAATTGCACCAGAAACAAACTAAGAAGGATGACTCTGTGAAAAAACTAATTTGTACCATCACCTTCCATGGTCATTAACTTTTACCTTCTAGTAATCAGAGTTGTTCATCTAAGTTAAATGTAAGGCTTGTGTCTGATCACTCTGAAATTGTTACTCAAAAATCAGTATTTTACCCCTGCTAACTTGGCAAAGAGGCATCTTTTATCGTGGTGATTCTCTTTATTTAGCAGCGGGAGAGTAACTGGCCCTATCCACCCCCAGCACAGTACTTCCAGTGACTGTTGCTGGTGTTTATCTTTTAGACTGTGAGCCCTTTGGGGACAGGGGCCCATTTTATTTATCTTATTTATTTATTTCTCTGTGTAAACCGCCCCGAGCCATTTTTGGAAGGGCGGTATAGAAATCGAATGAATAAATACATAATAAATAATTAAGACTTGGCGATCTGAAACTGATTTATGTTAAAACACGCATTAAAAAGTCACGTAACTTGAGATGACAGCATAAGCATATGTACGGTGTTCCTTCTGGCATTGTTCCAAAGGGTGTCACAGAGAAATTTAGGTTCAGCACTGTGCAAGATTCTTTGTAGCAATATTTTTCGAGTGCCGTGAAAATACTAACCAATAATAGCAGCTACGTGGAAATGGATCTTTTCATGATTTGTAGGGCTAATGCCCACTTAAATAAATCCTCCCCCTGTCGTCCTCTTCCTGCCGTCACCTCCCGTCCTCCTCTTCCTGCTGTCACCACCTCCCGTCCTCCTCCCTCTGTCCCCCTCCTGCTACCGCCTCCGCTGCTTCCTGTCCTTCTTTGGCTGCCACGTGCCCCCTCCCCCCCCCAAGCTGGAACTGGAAAAGGAGAAGGCCCAGCCAGGGAAGGAGGTGGCAGCGGTGTGCGGTGCTGGCGGCCACCCGTCTGGAGAGAGGAGAAAATGGGGCAGTGTTTCCCGGCTGGGGAGAGGGGTTGGGCGGGGCAGTGAAACTTCTGCGTGGGGGCCTGGGGGAAGGTGTGTGCACACACCCACCCTTTAGAGGAAATAGTGATCCCTAGCATCTCTATGTAAGCCTGGAAAAGATAACTTTTTCCTTCTGTAATTTTTTCTGGGTTTTCAGTGAAAATGCTCTTTGTGTGAGCATGATGCCCAAAATAGTGTTTGGGGGCTGCCAGGTCTGTTTGTGACAACTGAATCTTGTGGCACTGGACTGAAAAATATTTGGTAGTAAATGAGGTGGAAGGCGGGAAGCAGTCTCTGGCAGGCGGCTGAAATGTTTTGAATTCTGCCTAAAACTTGGATAGTATTTTCAGTAATGCTGGTAGAAAATTTGTTGATTAAAACCTATTTAACGACAGACTTTCTTTTCATCAGCTTAACAACATTAAGCGAAAGTCTTGGATTGGGGTAAATTAAATAAAATGGATATGTATGCATTTCTACAAATTATGTGGATAAATACATTATTTCAATGAGGGATATAAGCTATAATTGTTAATCAACTAAGTCTTCGATCCTTCATGCTGTAGGTTATTTAACTCCCATTGAAATTGGCTTAAATGTTCACCAGTTAACAGCACAAAGCATCTTCAAAGTGTTAAGTGCAAACTTTAAACAGTGGAACTTTAAGTTAATGGAATGCTTGTTCTAGTTCCATGTGTTACGGTAGCAGTATGAAATATTCATTTCCCTTCCAACAGTGAGCGGTGACTTTGTTTTGCTTTGATCTTATAACATCTTTCCCCTTTTCTTCTTTCTTACCCATTGAAAACAAAGAGTCACCTCTTTTCCAAACTAAAAAGCCCCAGATGCTGCAGCCTTGCCTCTTAAGGAAGGTGCTCCAGGCCATCTTGGTTGCCCTCTTCTGCACCTTCTCCAGTTCTGTAATGTCCTTTTTGAGGTATGGTGACCAGAACTGTATGCAGGACTCCAAATGTGGCCACACCTTGATCTATTTTGGATTTCACTGCCCTAAATAATTTATTATCATCTGTAAATATGGCCACTTTGCTGCTTACCCCAAGTTCTAGATCATTTATGAACAAGTTAAAGAGCACTGGTTCCAGTACAGATCCCTGGGGGACAGCCACTTATTTCTTGTCTGCATTGTGAAGACTGTCTATTTCTATCTTCTGTTTCCTGTCCTTCAACCAGTTACAGATCCACACATGAACCTGTCCCCTGATCCCATGACTGCTAAGTTTACATAAGAGCTTTGGTCGGGGACTTTGTCAAAAGCTTTTTGGAAGTCCAGGTATACTATGTCAACTGGATCACCTTTATTTACATGACTGTTGACACTCTCAAAGAACTCAAAGGTTAGTGGGGCAAGACTTGCCCTTGTGGCAGCCATGCTGATTCTCCTTCAGCAAGGCCTGTTCTTCTATACAGGTGAAACTTGGAAAATTAGAATATTGTGCAAAAGTCCATTAATTTCAGTAATGCAAATTAAAAGGTGAAACTGATATATGAGACAGACGCATTACATGCAAAGCGAGATAAGTCAAGCCTTAATTTGTTATAATTGTGATGATCATGGTGTACAGCTCATGAAAACCCCAAATCCACAATCCCAGAAAATTAGAATATTACATGGAACCAAGAAGACAAGGATTGTAGAATAGAACAATATCGGACCTCTGAAAAGTATACAATGTACTGTGCTTGACTGGCCAGCAAACTCGCCTGACCTGACCCCATAGAGAATCTATGGGGCATTGCCAAGAGAAGGATGAGAGACATGAGACCAAACAATGCAGAAGAGCTGAAGGCCGCTAATGAAGCATCCTGGTTTTCCATAACACCTCATCAGTGCCACAGGCTGATAGCATTCATGCCACGCCGCATTGAGGCAGTAATTGCTGCAAAAGGGGCCCAAACCAAGTACTGAATACATATGCATGCTTATACTTTTCAGAGGTCCGGTATTGTTCTATTCTTCAATCCTTGTCTTCTTGGTTCCATGTAATATTCTAATTTTCTGAGATTGTGGATTTGGGGTTTTCATGAGCTGTACGCCATGATCATCACAATTATAACAAATTAAGGCTTGACTTATTTTGCTTTGCATGTAATGCGTCTGTCTCATATATCAGTTTCACCTTTTAATTTGCATTACTGAAATTAATGGACTTTTGCACGATATTCTAATTTTCTGAGTTTCACCTGTATGTTTAACCATTTTGTCCTTAAGTATGCTTTCCATCAATTTACCCAGCACAGAAGTTAAGCTAACCAGCCTGTAGTTTTTTAGATCCCCCCGGATCCCTGTTTGAAAATGGGAGTTAACATTAACTACTTTCCTGTCCTCTGTTACAGAGCCTGATTGTAGGGACAAGTTATATATTTTTGCTAGGAGATCAGCAATTTCATATTTGAGTTCCATCAACTCTTGGGTGGATGCCATCTGGTCATGGCAATTTGTTAATTTTTAGTTCTTCAATACAGTTTAGAGCATCATCTATTGTCACCTCAAATTGGCCTAGTTCTTCAGCCTGAGGAACTCAGTTCCGGAGTTGGTATATGGTCAGTATCTTCTGCTGTGCAGACAGATGTAAAGAACTCATTCAGCTGCTCTTTAGTCTCCTTATCCTCCTTAACAATCCCTTTCATGCCCTCATCATCTAAGGGTTCAGCCAACTCCCTGGCAGGTTTTCTGCTTCCCTTATTGTCTCCTTGAATTTCTTTTGCCAGAGTTGATGCTCCATTTGGGCAGGACTTCCATTTTTTGAAGGAAGTCTTCTTCTCCCTTCCCTGACTCGTTAGCCACGCTGTTGTTATTCTCTTTCATTTAGATGTAGTGTTTGTTCTGCCTGATAATTTTTCATTAACTAGGCAAAACCCTGTAACTTAAAAGCTTCCATCAGTAACTCAAAAGGGCAACCGTATTGAAGCTTTGTTAATATGCAAGTTTATTTAAATTTATTAATCAGGTGCAGGCAAGCAATCCTCAGCTAATAATTCTTTAATTTAAGAATTCTTAAATATAACACACACAACCTTTTCCACTCATCTTAGCTTGAAAAAACTCTTTAAAACATAAGGGCCCTTCTAGATCAGACTGAGGGTCTGTCAGTCCATCTACCTGTTGGCATTAAAAGGGTCTACTGCCTCTCTTTAAGAAGGAAAGATGTATACCAAGAGATATGGGGGACAGGGAATAGTAAAGATATAGACTGTTAGTGCAAGAATTTCCTTTCTTGCCTTGGAATCAGTGGCTTCTCTGCAGCCAGGAAACTGAGTGGAGAGGCTCTTAAATCTTCAAGGGCAACTCTCACGTGACTCCTCTGTAGCCAGCGAACAAACCTTGATTCCAAGTGCAACGGTGTTATGCCCAAGGGTTTCTGTTGCATATGCACTAGTGGGCTTGTATCCACTAGAGCCTTGGGTCCAGGCGAGGGAGACTGACCCTACACACGATAGCCAGCAAAGGAGGACAACAGCCAACAGGGAGGGTGGCAAATGGGACCCCACACTAGGTAGACAAATGGGACCCCACACTAGGTAGACATTTAGTGCTTTCCTGACTAGATAAACCTATCCTCCATGAATTTGTTCAACTTTTAAAGAAAGCTGTGTAAGCCAGTGATTATTGCCATATTGTGTGGCAATGAGTTCTATAAGTGTTGTGCGAAGTACTGTAGTTCTGCACTTACTTTTCAGGAATTCATGGGATGATCCCAAATTCTAGTGTGTTCTCTCCCTCCCTCCCTCCCTGTCTGAGTTGGTGTTCTAGCTTTGATAATGCTGATCTTTTCTGTGCATTTTCTAGAGCTAAGATGCCCTTTTTGGGGATTGGGTGACCAGAATGGTTTTCCATATGTGGCTGTACCAATTATGATGTGATGATCAGAATGTCCAGCTAGGCTTGAAAAGACCTGGGTTCAAATCTCCACTCAGCCAGGAAGTTCATTGGGTGACTTTGGTCTAGCTGTTGTCTCTCAGCTCTAACTTACCTTACAGAGTGATTGTGTGGATGAAATGTGGGGTAGGGGGTGGATCTCAAATGGTGCCTTTTGAGGAAGGGCAGGGTGGTAATGCAGCTTCTGGGGGCAGCATCCAGATCTATAGCTGGATGGAAATTCCTTCTGTGAATGGAAGGATCCAACTAGAGCAAAATCCCCCTTCTATTCAAGGAAGGAGAATGTTTCTGCAGATGGTGCACTGCTATGCCAAAAATCCTGGTTGCTGCCTAATCATGATTATGCTGGCTGGTTTTTTAATATTCAATTCCTTTATTACTTATTTCACTGCCACTGCACACTGAGTTGATGTTTTGAGTCAGCTTTCAACCATTACATCAAGGTAGCACAGCCCATTTGAACCTTATCGGTGTATATGCAAATTAGGCTGTGTTCATCCTAATGTGAATAACTTGCTCGCATCAAATCTCATTCATGGGAGAGGGAGGCAGGTAAAAACAGATACTTGATCTTGCCCCCTCCTTCCGCCCTGGACCAATGTACATCAATTACCCTGTGAAGGAGAATTGTATTGATTCTATTTTATTTTTGTATTTTTTGCCTTTATCTCATTGTAATCTTCCTCATGAAACCATTCATTTGAAAGGTGGTATATGAATCTTTTAAAATAAATAGTTTGGTGCCAGTTCACCTAGTTTGGAGAGATTCTGACTGGAATTCTTCAAGGTCTGCTTTGAATTTCGTTATCCTAAATTATTATCTTGTAAACTGCCCAGAGACGTACGTTTTGGGCGGTATAAAAATATGCTAGCTAGCTAAATAAATAAATAAATGGTGGCCAATAAACTTGCACATCTCTACTCATCCCGGCTCTAGATAGTTTTTGAATGTTAAATTGCAAATAGTTAAATCCTCTGATAACTGGGCAAAGAGGCTCTATTTAAAATGACGGGTCTCTTGCATTTAGCAGGGGGAGAGTGACTGTCCCTATTCAGTTCAGCATAGTCTCTTCCCAGTGGTTGTTGCTGGTGTCTCCTTGGTGTCTTCTTTTTAGACTGTGAACTCTTTTGGGACAAGAGACCACTTCCTCGCATTCTTTTGCTATGTATGTAAACTGCTGTGAGAAGGTCTTGTTAAAAAGGAGTATATAAATAATAAATGTGCTGACTTGTCTACCGTTGTGAGAACTGTCCATTTTACTCCTAGTCTTTGCTTCCATCCAAAGGATTGCTGATGATGTTTGCTGGTCGCCAGTACATAAGGTGTTTCTGCTTGTCTGTCTTGGGCATTGCTTTCCAGAGCTTCCACTGAAGCTTCAATGACATTGTTGGGCAGCTGCTGGCTCCTGAGTCCTGTTGTGTTGCCTTTGAAAAAGAAACATTTTCTTGTGGTCTGGAGACATTGTGCTTTGTAGCAGTCAGCATGGATCACAGAAGTCTTCTGAAAAAGAAAGTTAAGGATGTGGTGGTAAAAGACTCTGACATGTACAGGATCAATGACCAACCCAGAGGGTGCTTCTTCCTGTTGGCCTCTTAAACTCTTACCGGCTGTGACTTCAATTAAGTAGCCTGATTGCTTCCTTTGCTGCTACTCTTACATGACAGTTCGGCTCTCTGTCATGTGTGTCATATGATAAAGACATGCGTGTTCATCTTTTGACTTGGCTGGAAAATTGCTTTGTGAATGATTTTTCAGGCTATTGAAAGTTGGCTTCAAATGAAACCAAGAAGAGTTGTGTTGGGTGGGTGGGGAATTCTAGGGGCAGTTTAATTTTGAATAGTGAAAGTGACAACTGGGAAAAGTCCTGCATCAAAACTGGGCCCAGGCACCATCAGAGGGGGTGCTGCTGACTGAAGCCTTTAAAACAGGCCTGCTCAATTTAGGCCCCCAGATGTTTTTGGACTACAGCTCCCATAATCCCCAGCCACAGTGGCCAATAGTCAGGGATTATGGGAGTTGTAGGCCAACATTTGCAGGAGGGCTGAAGTTGAGCAGCCCTGCTTTAAAATCTTCACTTTAGAATCCTAGTAACCACAAGGTCAGAGAGAATATGCCCGTTCAGCTGTTGATTAAAGTCTAGCTCATCATGTCAGGAACCATGAGCAGAGCCTGGGCTGGGCTTGGTGGCAGCCTTGCTGCAGAGGACTAGGCCTCCTTCTTGTTGTCTGCTTCAGTATTCCCTCTAAGAGAGATTCCCAGATGTTGTGGACTACAACTCCCACAATCCCCAAGCAAAAGCCATTGCAGCTGGGGATTCTGGGAGTTGTAGTCAACAACACCTGAGAATTCCTGTTAGAGGGAGCACTGGTCTACTTGTCTCCCTTTGTGGAAATACCCACTTCCCTTTGGGTGGGAGAGTGGGATCTTAAGCTACTGTTGAAATGTAAAAGGCCTTTTTTTTTTTTTTGGTGTGTGTTTTTGGATAGGCAAATGGCTCCACTGAGAGTGCAGATCCTGTTGGTGCCTGGGCCCAGTTTTGATGCAGGACTTGTCCCAGTTGTCATTTTCACTATTCAGAACAATGTCTGTCCAAGTATTTGACTTTTGTAGCTCCCAGAGGGAGAATTGTATCTACCCAATGAGGTTCTGACCTCCCTGCCTCTGCCTGGGGTGTGTGTGTGTGTGTGTGTGTGTATGGAGGGGTGGCAATGCAGATTTCTTACTTGGAACTCAGAAATGTGACTTGGAGTTTCTGGAAAAGCTCTGGGAAATAGGCCTGTTACTTTTTAAAGAGAGGCAACAGTTTGAAGAGTTACGTTGAGCAAGATAGTTATGGTCCGAGTTCTTGCACAGCAGTGGTTGCAAGTCTATAGTCTTCATAGATGGACACAACTTCTGATGTCCAGACCAAACACATGGGACCCTATGTTTCTTAAATAATCTCTGCATTTTCTCTAATTTAGAATGAGAGCAAAGGAGCACCAAAATTCTGTTGGGGACTGGATGAGTGGGTAGTGGTGGCGGGAGAGAAGGCTCTGCTCTTCGTTGTCAAATCCCAAAAGATTATAGGGTATGGTTTCCTTGGAAATAAAATAGGATAAATTTGACAACTTCAAAACGTGATTACTTATTGCTGTTTCTACCTGGGTATCTTGATCATTACACAAAAGAACACTCTTATAGCTTGTTCCATAGGAGTGTGTGTGTGTGGACTTTCCAGATTTGTTCATTAGGTTAAGTCCATGACAAAGCTACTAAAAACAACATAGGGTAGTGGTCTGTTATGAGAAACTTTAACATGACAGAGACTGGACCAAAACACAAGGTTGGTTCTTGGTGAACTCAAAATGTAGACCACTTAACAACATCTGAGTAGCAAGTTTAATACCTTGTTTGGTAAACACATGATGCCAATCCATGCTAGTGCTATATTCTTTGGAGAAAGGCTGTTTTGATTCTTTCTGGTATGACAACCCATCTGACACCTTGTTGGTAGAACTGCACTGCAATGCATTCAGGGATCCATCTCTTTGGAATACTCTTCTGGAAAGTGTAAAGTTTCTGTCCCTCTGTCCCCCTGAGGGTCTGTTTTTGTGTTACAGGAGTGTTAGGGTTACTGTAACTCTATGACTCTCACAGCACTCCAGTAAAAGAGTAGAGCATATCATGTTGGAGGTAACCATCAGCAATCCGCTCCATATAATTTCACCTATAATGTGAGAATGGCAAAGATTCCTGAATAACTTTGACATAGCAAATTATAAATATAGTACTTGTAAAACATGTAACTCCCAATTTCAATATATGTTTGGCACAATGAGTTTCAGATGATTGTTTCTCTTCATCTTTCTGCTCCGCTTAAGAATGGGACCTGAAGTTGGTTCTCAAGCTAGATGTGTCCGTTGTGTTGGCCGCTGCTGAACACAGCAACTGCACATTTAATTGCACTCTCCATAACATCTAAGACAGCTTGCTGGTGCGTCCTGATGTCTGTGTACCTACCCTGTTGCAGGGTGGTAGCAGCAGATGTGAGCAGAAGAGGAACAATCCCATGGTGTCAGAACATGGGGAAAGTCCTCTTAGACATTTATGGCGGCGGGGGTGGAATTGAGAATGCATAATACAACATAGTTCCAGCCTTTGATGTGTAATACAAGGGATTGCTGCCGATACAGCTGTCATTCAGCCTTTTGTTTCTGCTTACTAAATATGTATTGGAAGTTGTCCTTGGGAGAAATTGAATTCCTTTGTATATGTTCTTTATCACATGACATTTTAACATCAGGGTAATGGTTAAGAAATTATTTGCTTTCAGGAGCTAGGCATACTATTTTCTTGTCCTAGTGAGACAACAGTAAACCACAGTCATCCCTTGCCAATTGCTAGAGTTCCGTTCTGGCAAAACCCTGCTGTTGGCAAATTCGTGGTTGGTGAGGCATTAAAGCCTATGGGAAACGGGGGTTAGGGGAACCATGACTGAAACCCCCCCTAAAAATAAAGGAATTTTTTAAAAAAAATTGCTAAAAAATCCTGTAATTTTGCCAAAGGTCACAAAGAAGAATGAGCAGATTGAACCTCTGGAAATACTTTGAAAACCCCTCCCCACATCATTCAAAGGGCAAAGCAAGCATCATAAAGCGGAATGAGCAGATCGAACCTCTGAATCCCCCCAAATAGCTGAAACTCTTCCAAAATCACTTTAAAAAAATCCTCGCCAATCGCAGATACTCTGGTTGCGGTTGGCGAGACCTGTCACAATTCCCCATTTGTGTATGCTCAGAACCGTGGTTGATAAAACTGTGGTTGGCAAGGGATGAATGTTTTAATTCATTGCAGGTTATGCTCTTAAAGCCTTTATCAACTGATGCCTTGATGATGACGTCTCCATAGTATGAAGAGACGTAGAGGATACATAGGAATATAGGAAGCTGCCATATATTCTGAGTCAGACCATAGGTCCACCTAGCTCAGTAGTAATGTGAGTGAAGATGGTTTTTCATATTTGGATATCAGTGAGCACCAGTAATCTCTGAACTGAATTCTTCTTGTTCATTCTCAAGAATCTCTTGATGATTAACTTGACTTGCACCTGAGGACAAAACATGTGTTCTAAAATGTGAGCTAAAGGACTTCATACATTGGCACGCATTGTCCTCTTGAATATATACCAGTGTCCAATGGAGAGTTAATGTTTCGAATGACATTTTTAAAATAAGTTTTAAAAAAAATATATTGGCATTTATGGAATCTCAAGATTATGAGACAGATGTATGAAGAAAGGAAAGCTTTATGAAGTTGGAAATTGAGATCAATATGCAAATGAACAGAAGTACCATAACACTTGGACACATTTGCAGGCAAGTTTTTGAAGAGCTTTGCTACTTGAACATACAAACCCTGTATGGAGCTTGGAAGTAGCCTTCGTGAAGTGCTTCTGAAGCTGCATCTGTGCTGAACAGATCCTTTTCAAACACTTAACTCAAGCAAGTGGCTGAATAAATTTCCATTTGCACTGCTGAAAATTGGAAGACTTAACACTTGGCAGGAGAAAAGATCTAACCCTAATAAATGCATTGGGATGTGCATGAGCGTCCTTTGGGAAGCGCCGAATGGGTTTGGGCGGCCACAGCCGAACCAGTTCCCTTTAGGAGCCAGGAAGCAGGCCCATACCTGCTTCGCTGCCGCCTTGCTGCTTTTGCGGGCGTGGCGCTTCTCCTAGCAGTGGCTGCGTGGGGCTATGGCAGTGTCCCCTGCAGCCTGCGTGTGTGGTGTTGAAATGCACATGGTGTCTGTGCATGCACGGATGCCATTTGCGTGGTCAACATGGTGTTGCTGACCACGCAAATGGTGCCCGTGCATACATTGACACTATGTGCATGCCTATGCCACATGTGCAGGCTGCAGGGAACAGTGCCACAGCCCTGCACGGCTCTTGCTAGGGCGAGCGCCATGCCTGGGTAAGCATTGGAGCAGTAGCGGAGCAGGTAAGGTCTTGCTTACCGACTACTTAAGGGAACCGCTCCCCGCCCTGCCAGCCCGTCCGTGAGCTGTTCGTGCACATCCCTGTAAACACTTACAGTCCTTACTATACTAGCAATATGGAATCCCAAAGCCCTCCTATCGACCTTCTAGCTCCTTGTGTGCTTCACAGCTTGGTGTGTCAAGGCTGTCAGGCCCTCCAGTGAGGGTTGAAAAGGTCCTTTGTATGCATTTTGGAATGTACTCCCTAGCGCATTGGCTTTGGAATGCACTCCCTAGTGAAAAAAGAGCCTCCCCATCTCTGACGATTTTTAAAGTCTTTAAAGACGCACCTGTTCACCCAGGCTTTTAACTGATACTGCTTTGATTGTTTTTAATGTTGTTTTAGAATATTGTTTTAAAAATTTTAAATTGTCATATTTTAAATTTCTTGTTTTTGTTCTTAACTAATGTTTTAATGTTTTTATTTTGTTGTAAACCACCCAGAGATGTAAGTTTTGGGTGGTATAAAAATATGTTAGATAGATAGATAAATAAATAAATAAATTTTTGTTTCATTTATTACTAATCCTTCATCTAAGAGCTTTAAGAACCCTGTGCCCAATGTGTCATTTAAAATGTAATTCTTGAGCTATCCTCTTTTTTAGCACAAGGGAAGCCATACCTTTTTGTAAAATGGGTGTCTAGATAAGTGACTAGTATCACATCAGACTGCTCATTTATTAAGATTACAGTCTTTTTCTGGCTGCCCCTGCCATCAGAGTTTAGGTGGGTGGCATCTGCAGATAGTGGCTGGCATGCAGCTCAAGGGATGTGGGTGGCTTGAGTGCTGCCCATGCCCTGCCCCACACATATGTAAACACCTGTTCTGGGCCTGAGCTCAGCAGCAAGGGCTCTGTGCACGGAGTTCTGTGACATGACTATTATTTCCAGTAGGTGTTGTGCAACTCCATGCACAGAGCCCTTACTGTTGAGCGCTGCCGCCCAAGACAGGTGTTTTTAGTAGTATGGGTGGTGCTCAAGCTGCCCGTGTCTCCTTGTGCAAGATTTCAGCCAGGGCATTTTCTGTTGTGGTGACTCAGTTCTGGAACTCTCTCCCCAGGTTTGATCTCTTGGCACCTACTCTGGCTTCATGCACCAAGTTAAAACTTTTTGATTTGCTCAGACTCTCTTCTGGGCAAGTAGAGTAACTCTGTTTTATGGATTTAACGGCTTCTGCTGTGTTTAATTTATTTTGTGTTATATTTTATAAATGTTGTTGGTTAATTATATTTATTGTCAGCTACCTCAAATTGCTAATTTAAGGGTGGGATGTAAATTTTTAATTTAAATAATCGTTGAGTACAAAGTTAAATGCACTCTGGGGTAGACAGAAATTTTTCTCCCTCTCTCACAACCCTAGAACCAGGGGTCACCCTATGAAACTGAAGGCTGGGAAATTTAGGACTGATAAGAGGAAGTACTTTTTCACACAGCACATAATTAATCTATGAAATTCCTTGCCATGGTATGTGGTGATGGCCACCAGCTTGGATGACTTTAAAAGGGGCTTAGACAGATTCATGGTGGACAGGTCTATCAGTGGCTACTAATCTGGTGGATGTGGGCCATCTCCAGCCTCAGAGGCAAGATGCCTCTCAATACCAGCTGCAGGGGAGCAACAGCAGAAGAGAGGGCATGCACATACCTCTTGCCTGTGGGCTCCCCAGAGACATCTGGTGGGCCACTGTGTGAAACAGGATGCTGGACTAGACAGGCCTTGTGCCTGACCTAGCAGGGCTGTTCTTATGTTATGTTCTAAATAGCTATCTAAGTTTCTAGAATGGGAGAGAACTATATTTCATTAAAAAATTTAATTGATTTTGAGGATATTCTTCAGTATTTCTTAGGGAGATGCATAATTTTCATAAATATAATTTAATTACTCAGGTTTGTATGTGTTTCAGAATACAGTGAGATATAGAGATTACTTGGAGATGTTAATTGTGAAGTTTATATCCATGTATCTAATTCAAGCCACTTTCTCTTTATGGATTTTAAAAATGCTTTTGATATGATTGGCTGACTAATGAATAAACTTCTTCATTAATTCCAAAGGAATAAAAATCATGAGCTGAATTCAGAGGCCCGTGAATGGAAGGCTCATAGTTCTTTGTCTGTCACCCTGACTAACATGTATATGCAGCAGTTACATTTCAGCAGCACTCGCCCTCATGTATAGAGTGGGGGATATTTGCCAATTTCCCCTTCCTCCAGAAGTGCTCTGTGAAATGTGCCAGGATGGCTGTGTGATCCTCAGGGACTTATTTGCATGTTGCACAGAATGCTTCCGAGGGAAGGGGAGATTGGTGAAGACATCCATGAGTGTTTGCGCTGCTGAAGCAGGAATATAGCCCTGCATGTACACAGTGTTAGGTCAGCCATTGGAACTAAACTCACTTTTATATATGAGCTAGTGCAGTCCTAGACACACTTTGTGCAAGCATTCACACAGTTCTGTAGTAGTTCTCATGTTTCTTTTTTGTGCAAGAGATTGCACAAGCACTTCAGGAAACAGTAGGACATCATCTGAATTCAGTTCCATGTTTTTTCTTTGAGCAGAAGACTTTCTATGTGTGAAGGGGTATCTTTGAATCCAAGCCTAACATTTCTGTTCCTATACAACTTCATTGCAAGTAAAAATGCATATTCTTCTATAGTTCTCCATTATTACCAGGCATGATTATATATTAATTCTTCCCTTTCACACTTTACAATGAAACATCAAATAAAAGAACCATGAGTTGACTGCAGCTTGCTGCTTCTAAAAGATTGGCATTTAGTGTTTGTTTAGCTTGATTGTGATATACAGAAGCAGCACAAGAAGAAAAATTTTCAATTAATTTGAGGGATGAGACTCTGTTCATGATATATCTAGATTTTTATTTATTTCAATTATAAAATGAAGAATCTGATTGTATCCTCACCAGGGTGACTAGAATGTGCTAATAAAATTTCAAAATTAGCACTGAAAGAACTCATTATAATGGAAGTATTCAATGATGGAGCAAGAATATTTCACTGAGGTTTGAAAATTACCAAGAGTGCTGATGAAGTCTAGAACCAGGCCCTTTCCTGTTACTGCAAACACTACTTTGGTCCAGTTTGGACTATCTTCTCAGTAGCTTAATAGGCTATGCACAGTACAGGGTAGGCTTGTGTCGACCTGCTCAGCCCACTAGGCATAGCTGCTACACAGCCGCTTCAGGTTTGCTGGATGTCCAGCCTGGAGTATATGTAATGTTTACATAAGCTCTTCATGCATATAATTCAACAGGCCTAGAACTAAACTGTGCAGTAAGTATCCTGAATATGATCCTGGTGGTGGACCCATGATTTGTGCTTACATGCATTAAATTTTCTAAATGTTGGGAACATAGGAAGCTGCTTTATACTGAGCCATACCTTTGGTCCATCTAGCTCAATATTGTCTATGTTGGCAGCAGTCTCCAAGGTTTCAGGCGGGAGTGTTTCCCAGCCCTATCTGGAGATACCAGGAATTGGACCTGGGACCTTCTGCTTGCAAAGCACATGCTCTACCACTGAGCTGCATCCCCATCTTCAAAAACAACATAGGAATTTGCCTTGTAATGAATCAGACTATTAGTCCATCTAGTTCAGGATTTTCTTACACTGACTGATAGCAGCTCTGCAGGGCTTATAGATAGGCCTTTCTCAGTCCTATCTAGAAATGCCAGGGATTGAATCTGGGAATTTTGACGTGCAAATCAAGTGCTCTCCCACTGACCCATGGCCCCTTCCATTAGAGCCATGTTGGTTTTATGCAAACATGGACAAGTGCAGACATCCAGGTGTGCCTGTTTTGCACAGTCTCACTATTCCCACTGTCTCCCTAGTGAAAAGATCCTTCAAACCAGGCATTTATAAGCCCTCTTCAGACATTACATGCATACATATTTTTGTGCATACGTGTTTTTGTACCTACATGCTTTTATTTTAAATGTGAACCTTAAATGCAGGCTGCAGATAGGAAGTATACACCTGTATGTGTTGAACATAATCTGAATAACCTATACATGCATACAGAACTTTGTGTATATATTGCACACAGATTGTACATGCGTTGAGCATAACATTGAATAGGGCTATAGTGTGATGGACCAATGGCGCAGCAGGGAAGTAACTTGCCTAGGGAGCAAGAGGTTGCTGGTTTGAATCCCTGCTGGTATGTTTCCTGTACTATGGGAAACACCTATATTGGGCAGCAGTGATATTGGAAGATGCTGAAAGGCATCATCTCATACTGCACGGGAGGAGGCAATGGTAAACCCCAACTGTATTCTACCAAAAGAAAACCACAGGGTTCTGTGGGTGTCAGGGGTCGACACTGACTTGACAGCACCACAACAATAATGATGGACTAGATTTTTTGATTGGGACTTTCCACCAGTGCCTATTCCTGCTTATAAGTCAGTCATTTAAAACAACTTCTCTAGTGGCTTATTTTTATAATAAAGCTATGCATAGATTTAAGACAAAAATACCTTTCAGCAAGTTAAGTGGCTTACTTACTTGGTTCAATCTAAAGTAAGGTTTCAGTGAATTATTGTTGGGTAATAAGACAAAAGAAGGGGAGAGATTTTACAGGAAAATCTTTAGGAAAGCATTGATAATATATGTATTTTTATTTTGTACACATTTTAAAAACATTTAGTGTGTGCCCAAAGTTATGTATGTTTTTCTGCCTTTGAGATTTGCTTCAGTTGTTCTTACATATTAATAGTGGACTGTTAAAACTAGCTTCTTTGGTTCATCTCCCAGCAGGAAAATGAGTGTTTAGAATTAAGTGAAATCAGGACTCCAACAGTGGGAGATAATGTATTCATCCATTGGAAACACAGAGTGGGGTCTTGTATCTTGCTTTGCCATTTTGCATTAATGGATAGCCTCTTCCTGTGAAGATGGGAAAGCCCATGTAGAATACTGCTTCAAGCACATGCCATTTTCCTCATAATAGGTATTGATAAACCTCAGAGCAGGCAAAACTACCTTTGTCTGGTAGTGGAGTACTACTTATATGCTGTGGTGTTTCCTCCTGGAACTGTCTTCATAGAACAAGAGCGATGTACAGTACATGATTGTTACTGGGCCAGTTCATTTCTATGTAATACAGGGATACTTCTCCTTTTAGCATTACGGTTAAAGGGTCATCTACCATCCAGGTGACTGTTGGTTGCACTGAATGGAGCAACATCTTGTGTGAAGCTTCTGTGTGGACATTGTTGTGGGGCACCTGTGGAGGGCAATATGCTCTGTGATGTCAAGGCTCCAGATTCCTGGAAGGGAGAACAGGAGAGGAGTCAGCTCTGTGGCAGAACTTGGAACATAGGAAGCTGCCATATACTGAGTCAGACGATAGGTCCATCTCGCTCAGTATTGTCTACACAGACTGGCAGCAGCTTCTCCAAGGTTGCAGGCAGGAATCTCTCTTAGCCCTATCTTGGAGATGCCAGGGAAGGAACTTGGAGCCTAGATCTTCTTCCCAGAGTGGCTCTATCCTGTGTCTTAAAAGCAGAACTGGATGGTGCACAAGACACTGGCCACCGAAACTGGCAGCCCCTGTCTAACTTGCCTCTCATCTGTGTAATGCAACTTAATCCATGTCCTGATACCACTATGCTATGTGTGTTGCCTACCACAGCCAGTGACAGCCATGGATGTTGAGCCCAAGTGGGGAAAGCTATCACATAATAGCATCAGGTTACAGGGTAAGTTGTCCTAGACATTGCAGCTTGGGGAACGAGAAGAATCTTTGGTGGCAGTCGCATAACTCTATCCACACGTTACATTCAGCGGGTATGCAACCTGTGTACAGTGAATATGCATTCAGAGCTGTATGCATGTATAGTTGTTTACAGTAAATATGCACAGAGATTTGTATGCATGTATAGTTCACACTTTATGTTCCAAAGTTGCATAGAGTAGTGTACTTCCTATCTGTAGTCTGAGGCCTGTACCTAGGTTCATTTTTAAAGTGAATGCATGTAAAGTCATTCACACAAAAACATATACATGTGTGCGACATCTGTACGTACGTGCAACATAATGCTTGAATAGGTGTCATGGTGTATCTCTTAGTATCAGCCTTGTTATGGCAGAACTAGACATTAAGGCATGGAGTTATAGAGCTCTGTGCTGGGGTAGTCAACCTTGACTTTCCAGATCTTTGTTGAACTACAACTCCCATCATCCCCAGCCACAATTTATTGTGACTGGGGATGGTGGAAGTTGTAATTCAACAGCAGCTGGAGAGCCAAGGTTGCCTTCCTTTGCTCTATGCGCGGATTCCTTAATTCCATTTCTGCCACTCTCTTGATGTTTGCTGTTGCATCTCATTGCTTCTCTTATTTCCCTCGCCTACCCTACAACACTGTGCAACATATGAGTAGTGAGAGGACTGGGCTGTGAAATTCTGGTCACTTTAAAAAAAGAAAGTTCCTATGAGGTTAATGATGTTCAAGTTCACACTGAAATTAGCTGAGGTTCCAAATGGATTTCATCACTGCCCCAGGCTGACGAGTAGATCTGAACCTCTATTAGGCTCTTGGCACTCGGGCTTCAAGTATTTAGCAAATGCCACACTTACTGTTTGACTTTGCCAGTAGGTGCCTAAAGGCTGTATGTTATTTTGGACAAAGATGGAGTGGCTTTGATGCCATCTGCTTTGTTTACTTGCCACGGAGGAGGAAGCAGGTTTTGTCTTTGTTTTCCCGTTCCTTGTGTGAGCTTGCTTTTTGTGTTTGAAATCCAAAATAAAATAGGGAGGTGCCCTTAGTGCAGTAGTGCTCATTGTAAAGGTCCAGGGGCCAATGGCTGGCCCCCATCGACTCTAAATGTGGCTCCCTGACTTGTTTATTAGGCTTGTGTGAATTTTCAGCCCAAACCGAATACTCTGTGCATTGCCCCAGTGCCATGCAGAGATGACCATTCCCACCACACACTGCTGCACTGACCAGCACCTGGGGGTATCTATAAGGGAAGTGGATCTTCTCTTGAGCCCCTGCATCTTCTTGGAAGGTATGCTTGGAGTGTGGGGAAGTGTAGCTCTTCCTAGTTTTCCCCATAGATCTTTTAAGAGAGGGCTCTATCTTTCTTAAAGGGCCCTCCCAGCACTGAGGAAAGTGCAGTATTGTGCTGAGGTCAGCCACAGTGGGAAATGGCACTCACATTGAAGGGTTTTTGGGGTGTGTGTGTTTGCCAAAGTGTCTCTTGCTTGCCAAATAGTGAAGATCACTGCCTCAGTGTATTAGATGTTTGCCCCAGAGCAGACTGGTTGTGGCTGCTCTATTCTCAGAGGCAGTACTGTTCTCTCACAAGTCTGGTATGAACATTTGAAACTCAGCAATAGACTTGGGGTTGAGAAAGCGCTTTCTAGAGCAGGGGTGGCCAACCTGAGACTCTTCAGCTGTGGTTGGGCTACAACTCGCATCACCCCTAGGTGCAGTATATTGTGACTGGGGTGATGGGAGTTGTAGTCCAACAGCTGTAGAGCCTTAGGTTCACCACACCTGAGTGTCTTTAGTGATTTTAGAGGAATAATGCTTCTGCACGACTCAACAAACTGCTATTTTATTGAGCAGGGTGTGTGTGTTTGTGTCAGTGCAGTATATTGTAACTAGCTGGCCCGGCTCAGAGCATCTGTGTGCTAGTTCTCCCTGCCTCTAACCCAGACTGGCTGATCTGGCCCCCTGCCCCACCTTAAGACATTCCCTACCATCTGGGATTGCGGCAGAGATGGCAAAACCTCCTTCTGTGGGCCCTTGTGCTGCTCAAATGACAGGTCGGGCAGTTTTCGGCTCATTTCGTGCAGCTCTCACACACGCAGAGAGCTCCCGAAATGGGCTGAAAACAGCCCAGCTTGTCATTTGGGCGGCAGGAGGACCCATGGAAGGAGGTTTCACCACCTCCGCCACCATTCCTGCCTCAGTCTCTCCTCTCTACCGCCAGCACTGCACCCCTCCGGCCACATCCTCACTGCGGCCATCTCCACCTCCTTCCCCACCTCGGTCTTTCCTCTGCGCCGCTGGATCACCATGCCCCACCGGCTGCATCCGCACCACTGCCATCCCACCCGCCATGGCCGCTTTCTATCCTTGTGTCCTTCTCCAGGCACAGGCTGTATTTTCATTGGTCGTGGCTGCAGCGGGGTGGGGCTTGTCACATACACCCTAAGTGTGTTATTTATTTGTAGATAGATACTTGCTTAGAAGAGCAGACTTTATTAAGGATCTGCAAGTTAGACACACACTGTACAGGCCTCCAGCACAGATCTACCCTCTCTGCTACTCCCCCAAAGGAACAGCATCAAGAACAAATACAGAGTCTTAGCTAAGCACTAAAGTCATGGAACAGCACCACCTGTTGGTTGGTGGTGTTACTTATTTAGAGATCCTCAAGGTAGTAACAGCTTGAAAAGCTGGGCTGGCCCTAGGTAGACTGGACCTACCCAGGGCAAGCCTGAATTCCAGTCGTCGTCCTAACATTTGATATTAGTGATGCTGTAATTGTTTTGTTGGCTTTTAAGATGCTGCATTTAATTGTTATATTTGTACTACTGTTCTCTTTTTAAGCTGCGTTAAGTGCTTTCTTACTGGTAAGGAAAGGAATATATTTTCTTAATAGTAAATATCAATATGAATGAATATGGACTGGAAGGAGCAAGGTAAGAGGCTTGAACTTTGCCAGCTAGTCTCCTTCGGTTGGACTGAGAGGCTGATATGCTGCCTCCCACCCCTCCTGCCCAGCCAAAGGATTGGCTCTGCTCTTGCTTGGCTGCCATTCTCCCTGATTTGCTGCACCTGCGGGCATTACTTACCATCAGCCAAGTCTCCGAGTTTCTCATGAAAGGGTAGGCTCTGGGTTTCTGGAGCTTATAAGGAAGGAGGGCACAACAGAGGCATGGCCAGTCTGTAGGTGGCCACCAAAGGGGACCAGCCATTGGTGCTGGGCCTTCAGTGTGGGAATGAGGGCTGGGGCAGAATATATTCTATGATGGCTGTTTTAGAAGCTGAAGCTGTTGTCTGAGTCTTGGCTAAGGTTAGGTTACCATGTTTCTAGGCTTGTCCGGAGATGGGGAGATGGGGCATGCCCACTGATTATGTGGTGGCTATTCTGGCAGTGGTGGGGAATAGAAGAAGTAGCATTGGCAGGGATATAGGGGAAGGGGAATCAGAAATTTAATAATAGCTTATTGGTCTGGTCCCAACTTCTAGCTCCAGGTCACTCTGTTGAGGATCAGGTGAGATGACATGGGTGGGGATATGGAGTGGCTGTGGTTGATAACATCTCCCTAACCAGGATCGCTGTTGAAGTGTCTGACCATATCAAATGTGAGTACTTAAGTTTGGGGATCAGGAATAGACTGGGACTTTTGTTGGTGTACCGAATAACCGATCTCCCCACTGCCCAACAGAGTCCCTAACTAACTGAGCTGACAGACTTGGTCTTGGGCTTGGCATTGGAGTTTCTCAGGTTTATGGTGGTGGGGAACTTCAACGTTCACTTTGAGGCGAACAACAGGGGTTGCTGTAGAAGGCCTGGTAGATAATATAAATGCCTCTCTGAGGGAGGGCAGGATGTAGTAGTGTGCATGGTTCGGTTCGGGCACTATTTAAAAGCCCTCCGGACTGGTTCGGAAGTCCGGCGGTCTGGAGGTTCGAAAGGGCGGGGGAGTGTCTCTTTAAGGGTGGTGGTGGTGGTAGTACTCCCCCCCGCCTCTCTTCCCCCTCTGGTGCTGGTGCGTTTAAAAATCTTCTTGGGACGGCAGAGTTCCTCCCTGCCGCCCCTGCCCCCGTCGTTGTCCTTTAAGCCTGCAACGGAGTACAGCTAGCGGCGTGCATGTGCCCTGTGCGGCGTGCACGCTTGTCTTCGCCGCTGGCTGTACTCCGTTGCAGGCTTAAAGGACAACGACGGGGGCAGGGGCAGCAGGGAGGAACTCTGCTGCCCCAAGAAGATTTTTAAACGCACCAGCGCCGGAGGGGGAAGAGCGGCGGGGTGGTGGTGGTGTAAGTACTACTACCCCCCCTTAAAGAGACACCCCCCCAGTGCCGGACCACGCTTCTGTGGTTCCGTGCACATCCCTAGCAGGATGCTTTCCTGTCTTAAGGTGGCAATCATTCGACCTCTTCTGAAGAAGCCTGCATTCAGTTCGTCAGAGTGAAGCAACTATAGGCCTGTCTCTAACCTTCCATTGTTGGGCAAGGTGATTGAGAGGCCAGTGGCCTCCCAGGTCCAGGTAGTCTTGGAGGAAACTGATTAACTAGACCCATTACATACTGGTTTTCAGGCGGGCTGAGGTGGAGACTGCCTTGGTCGGCCTGATGTATGATCTTCAGCGGGGAATTGACAGAGGAAGTGTTAGTCCTTTTGGATCTCTCAGTGGCTTTCAATACTATCAACCGTAGTATCTTCTGTACCATCTGAGGGGAGTTGGGTGTGGAGGCACTGCTTTGCAGTGGTTCTGTTCCTACCACTCGGGCAGATTCCAGATGGTGTTGCTTGGAGACTGTTGTCCTTCAAAACATGAACTTTTATATGGCATCCTCCAGGGCTCCATATTGTCTCCAATGTTTTTTTTATCTACATGAAACTACCGGCAGAGATCATCAGAAGATTTGGTGCATGGTGTTATCAGTATGCAGTTGGCAACCAAATCAATTACTCCATGTCAGCATCATCAGGAGAAGGCATAACTTCCCTAGATGCCTGTCTGGAGGCAGTGATGGGCTGGATGAGGGATAACAAACTGAGGCTGAATCAAAATAAGACGGAGGTACTTATTGTGCGGGGTCGGAACTCAGGAGACAATTTTGATCTGCCAGTTCTGGATGGAACTGCAATTCCTGTAAGAAGATGTCCACAAACAGAGGGCTTTAGAGGGTAGAAGTATGGAATGTTCCAAACTTTTTATTTTATTTTAAAAAGAAAATTTTATTTTAACTTATTTTAACTTATTTTAACTTTTTCCTTTATTTTAAAAAGAAATGTATGATAGGTGGTGACAGTTGGGGAGAGAGGAGTGTTGGTTAGATAGGGATTGATAGGGAAAGAGATAGCTCAGCATGAGCGCTCCAGTGTGAGACTGAACAAAGGAGTTTTTCAAGGTGTTTTGTAGGAAAGCTTCAGGATTTATTGATCAGAGACTGTAAGAGAGCAGTAGTGACCAGTAGTGAACCCAGTACTCTGGGTTTGGAAAGTCTGGGTTTCAGCATCAAGTTTCACAAACAAGATAATATACACCTGTCCTAGACCATTTAGCAAACTTAAAGGTTATGTGTGACAAATAGGTCAGCATGCTCAGTATTGTGCTTCACAAGGGAACACAGTAGCATCATTGTAATGAAGATTATGTGCCCTGCTTGGCAGAGATTCTGTTGTTTAAACCAATAATAAATTTGTTAAGGGTTTTACAATTCATAACCTGCTAACTGAGCAAAGAGGTACCTTTTTATTTATTATTCTCTTTATTTAGCAGTGAGAGCAACTAACTCTATCCATCCCCAGCACAGCATCCCTCTAATGGCTGTTGCTGTCTGTATTTTTTTTTTTAAATTGTGAGCAGTATTACCTCTAACAGGGATTCCCAGATGGTGTAGACTGATTAAGTGCCATTAAGTCGGTGTCAACTCTTAGCGACCACATAGATAGATTCTCTTCAGGATGATCTGTCTTCAACTTGGCCTTTAAGGTATCTCAGTGGAGCATTCATTGCTGTTGTAATTGAGTCCATCCACCTTGCTGCTGATCATCCTTTTCTTCTTTCCTTCAACTTTTCCCAGCATTATGGATTTCTCAAAGGAGCTGGGTCTTCACATAATGTGTCCAAAATATGATAGTTTGAGCCTGGTCATTTATGCATCAAGTGACAGTTCTGGATTGATTTGTTCGATAATCCATTTGTTTGTTTTCTTGGCTGTCCATGGTATCCTCAAAAGTCTCCTCCAGCACCAAAGTTCAAAAGCATCAATACTTGTTTGTTAACAAACAACTCCCATAATCCCCAAGCCAAAGCCATTGCACCTTTGGGGACAAGGAGCCATTTTATGTATTTATATTTATGTAAACTGCTTTGGGAATTTCTGTTGAAAAGTGGCATATAAATATTTGTTGCATTCGTATACTTTGTTTCTTCATATGTACTGAATATTTATTCCTATCCTGCGCTCGTAAGGCTATGTCACAAGGAGGATATTTCACTAAGGGCAGGGTAACAGATCTTATATGGTGGCAGTGTAAGATAAAGTCCAGACAAACAAGTAGTTCTAGTAAGAACTAATCGGCCTACTTTCCTTTCACTGTCTCTACATCTGGACTGGTCCATAACCAGTCCATAAGTTAGATCTCTTGCACCTCAAATGTTCATGTGTCCGCCATATTGGATAGGGATGGATGTCATCATTACAAACTGGACCATTGAGGTGTCCCTGTGTGTCACTCACTACAGATGTTCCAAATTTGGTTCAAATCAGACTGTCCACAAGCTAGCGCACTTGAGCCTCAAAGGTTTACGCATCTGCCATCTTGAATCGGTGTGGATGACATCACAAGCTATTAGGGTGGATTTGATTTAAATCATGATTTAAATCACTAGCAGGGTGGATAAAAATAAAAAAAATCAGATTTAAATCAAAAAAATCCAATTTAAATTTAAAAAATCTGATTTTTTAAATTTAAATCAGATTTTTTTGATTTAAATTGGATTTTTTTATTTTTATCCACCCTGCTAGTGATTTAAATCGTGATTTAAATCAGTTTGATTTAAATCAAATCCACCCTGCAAACTATGCCATTGAGGTGTCCATGTGTGTCACGCACTGCAGCTGTACCCAGTTTGGTTCAGTTAGGTTAGGCAGTCCACAAATTAGCCTGCTTGTACTTCAGAAGTTCACGTGGCTGCCATCTTGAATTGGAGTGGATGACAGCACCACACACCACGCTATCTGCGCATCCCTATTTGTCTCTACAGCTGTAGCAAATTTGGTTAAATCAAGTGGTTCACAAGTTAGTTCACTTGCGCCTCAAAAGTTTACACATCTGCTGTCTTGGATTGGGGTGGATGAAATCATTACAAACTACACTGCTGAGGTGTCTCTATGTGTCACTCACTGCAGCTGTACCTAATTTGGTTTAAATGGGGTAGTTAGTCCAGAAATTAGCCCACTTGTGCCTCAGATCTTCATGTGGCTGCCATCTTGAATTGAAGTGGATGACGACATCATACACCATGCCATTTGGATATCCCTATGTTTCCCTACAGCTGTAGCAAATTTAGTTCAAATTTGGTTAGGTGGTTCACAAGTTAGCCCACTTGTGCTTCAAAAGTTTACACATCCGCCATTTTGGATCGGGGTGGATGACATCACAAACTACACCGTTGAGGTGTACCTACAACTGTACCTGCTCTGGTTCATATTTAAAAAATATGAAAAATAAAAACAAAAAACACATCCTTGAATTTGGGGTGGGCTTGGGTGGAGACCTGACACTTGCCCAGAAGGAAGTTCCTCAGTCTGCGAGTGGTTCTGGATCCAAATCTCTCCCTGGTGTCTCAGCTTGAGGTGGTGGCCAGAGGTGCAAAATACAAGGTGCTGCTTATAACCTATAAAGCCCTAAATATCTTAGGCCCTGGGTATTTAAGAGAATGTTGTCTTCACTATGATCCTCATCACCCATTGAGATCATCTGGAGAGGTTTTTCTGCAGTTGCTACAAGCTCATCTGATGGCTAGGGATGGGCCTTCTCTGTTGTTGCCCCAAAACTCTGGAATGTGCTCCCTGTTGAAATAAGAGCCTCCCCATCTCTGACAACTTTTAGAAAGTCTTTAAGGGCACACTTATTCACCCAAGCTTTTTATCTAGATTTGGGGTTTTAAATTATTTTAAGGTTTTAATTTCTGTTTTAATTGTTTTATGTTGCGGTAAACCACCTAGAGATGGAAATTTGGGAGGATATACAAACCTAATAAAATTAATTAATTAAAATTTACTATTGCCTAATTCTCTGTATGAGCCCTTATAGGAAACATGGTATCAGTGCAAATACCAGCCTTGCTCTGCAACACTGATACCCCATTAGTGCTGTTACTTGGTAGCTGGTGGGTAGTGCTGAATGGGGTGAGGGGGTCAGAGGGAGCATTTATAACCCCCCGCCCCTCAAGCTTTTTCTCTAGTTTGGAGCTGCACTGACACATTCTAATATTAATATAATATATATATTTAAAATCAATTTCAATGTGTCTTATTTCTGCTTGAAGCTTATATCCTGTTAATGCAAGATGTGTTGCCACTTGGGGACATTTAAATTGATATCCATGGATTGAAGTTCATTCTTCTTTCTCCAGAAGGAAGAAACCATTACTTTGGAATCCTCCAGTATATATATCTTTGTGTGTGTGTTTTTAAAAAGCCTAGCAATTGGTACATATGCTTGTATTCAAGGGTCTTTTGAATGCAGCTTTTTAAATTTTAATGGCAAACAACTTGAAGGCTTGTTGAGAACTCCTGGAGGGTTGTGGAATAATAATAATAATAATAATAATAATAATAATTCGATTTCTATACCGCCCTTCCAAAAATGGCTCAGGGTGGTTTACATAGAGAAATAATAAAGAAATAAGATGGATCCCTGTCCCCAAAGGGCTCACAATCTAAAAGGAATACTAGCTGTTCCTCAGCAATTGAGGGACAGAGCCTTTCTAGCTATTTAATTTGGCTTATCAAGACGGAAATTGTCTTAAGGGCCTCCTTTTAATTTCAGTGTTTCAAATCTGCCACTCTCTTTAAACGTACTTCTGGTGGTCCTTGTATTGCCAGTATGACGTTTGTACACCTTGTGTAAAGCATGATGGCTGCTGAATAATCTTAATATGTATTAAAGCCATAGAAATTTGAATTCAGCAGGGCTCATTGTTCAACAACATGCCAAAGTGAGAAAAAGAAATCATAAGAATTACCATATTTTCTGCTCTTAAATGGTCTTTTCACACCTCTTTTGCAATGCATAGTTTACTCAGCACAAATTAAGTGTGTACTGTACATATTTTGGAGTCACTCTAACAAGCGGATGTTCCTTAAGAGCCGCTATTACACCACAGAAACAAAATTACATGGTGCTTTCAGTGTGAAAATCCATATTCCGTGTTTCTTGACTGTCCCCGCATGCTGTTGGTAATGCATATTAAAAATAAAGGGAAGTGGTACAATCCACTTAATAATATAGAAATAAACATTTAAAATCGTGCGTTGTAGGAAGAAAGAGTAAGATGACACGGTCCAAGAAGAAAAGCTGTAACTGTTCTAAATACTTGGTGTGATGTATTTTGTTGATCTGGGCACTAGTTGGCAGCATAGTACATATTCTGATGGAAGTTGACTGTAAATGGTAGTGAACTTTATGCTGTACTGTCGTATGCACTGAATTCTTGTGGCCATTGCTGTGTTAGTGATGTACATTTTTCATTATGAGGTAAAATTCTTCTTCCACTTGGCAGAATGATACAGACTTGGCTCATCAAGTGGCTACATACCATGCGGTAAACTTACCACAATGCATAAATGTCTGTGTCTGTCCACCCATAGTGTAACTGGCATATGGAATAGGCTTCTGTGCATAACCAGTTTGGGAAGGAAAAGCCTGTTCTGTTGTGCAGAAATGGAAGAGCTAATCTGCCTGCAGTTCCCTATGTAATGAGAATGGTGAAAGTATTATCGAAGTTCCAAACTAAAGGGCTGTTACTGGTGTCTACCTTTATAGTTCTTTTTCTATTATGAGACCTTTGGGGACTAGGGACCATCTTATTTATGTATAATTTATTTTTCTATGTAAACCGCTTTGAGAATTTTGTCAAAGAGCAATATATAAATAGTTGCTGTTGTTGCCATTGCCATCGTAGTAGTAAAGTGTGACAGCTATTGCCTAGTGCAGGATTCCTGAGCTTGGGTCCCTAGGTGTTCTTGGACCTAAATAAGACTATATAGGAAGCTGCCATATACTGAGTCAGACCCTTGGTCTATCTAGCTCAGTATTGTCTACACAGACTGGCAGTGGCTTCTCCAAGGTTTGTTTGTTTAACACATTTTTTTACCACCCAAAACTTGTGTCTCTGGGCGGTTTACAACAGATAAAAACAACATTAAAACATTAGTTAAAAACAAAAACAAGAAATTTAAAACACAATTAATTTTTTAAAAAAACAATGCTCTAAAACATTAAAAACAATCAAAACATTTGCAGGCAGGAATCTCTCTCAGCCCTATCTTGGAGATGCCAGAGAGGGAACCTGGTACTTTCTGCTCTTCTCATCCCCTAAAACCCCCTGCTAACTTGGCAAAGAGGTGACGATAACGTGACGATTCTCTTTTATTTAGCAGGGGGAGAGTAACTGGCCCTATCCACCCCCAGCACAGAATCCCTCCAGTGACTGTTGCTGGTGTCTGTCTTTTGGATTGTGAGCCCTTTGGGGACAGGGATCCATCTTATTTATTTATTATTTCTCTGTGTAAACCGCCCGGAACCATTTTTGGAAGGGCGGTATAGAAATCAGTCAATCAATCAAATAAATAAAGGGAATGTCTTACACTGCTCACATATCAAGTCTCCCATTCATATGCAACCAGGGCAGACACTGCTTAGCTAAGGGGACAATTCATGCTTGCTACCACAAGACCAGCTCTCCTCAATTTCCATCGTCCCAAGCCATGAAGCCACTGTGGCTGAGGAAAATGAGAGTTGTAGTCCAAGAACATCTGGGATCCCAAGCCTTGGGAAACTTGACCGAGAATGCAGTTGAGCCAACTTAAAGTGTGTTCATACTGGGCTGTCTGGGGGGCTTTTTGTCCTCCACTTTGACTGTGTTTCTTACTTCACTAGCACTAGGATGAGTTCTTCTGGGCTTGCAGAGCGATGCATTAAATCACAGCAACTCTATTAGCATATCTGCTTATACCAGGTGGTGAACCAATAGCTTTGGAGGAACATTGGATAGTGGGCAAAATCCTTTGCTTTGTGGCTGCATATCTCCATATCTGAAGTACTGGGGTGTGGGTGTGGGTGTGTACATGTAAAGCACTCTGTGTGTGTGTGTGTGTGTGTGTGTGTGTGTATCATGCAGAGTGAAAAATAAATTTGCTGAGTGCTAGTTGCAATTCTATCATGCTTTTCTTAAGAAAGATGTTGTTAACTTTCTATGTCCCCAACTGGCCTTTTAAATGTGGAACTGGTGTTGTATTAATGCTTTTTGATAAAAGAAGAAACGCTTCTGAAAAAGCAAAGATTTTGAGGGTCATAGGAGAAAGAAACAGAGGGAAGATTATAGAGCTTTCACCTAGCAACCTTTTCCCCAACTCAGTTTGTAGTGCCTTGAGCTAATCTCTATTTAATTGTCTCTTTCTGCAAAAGCAGTTTACTGTAAACTTGTATTCTTCAAGCTCCTTCACATCCTGCCTTGATTGTATAGCCATCAAGAAAGACTGCAATGCAGTAATTGGCATGAGCTCCTATTAGACAGTTAAAAACTGAAGTCAGTGATAAATTTCCTTCCTCTACCGCACCTGCAAAGTTGGGGCGGAAAGGTATGCATTTTAATATATAAGTCAATGAGGTAGTGTCTCCATTGTGTGCAGTGGAAGTTTTGAGGTTTCACTGATCTGTGAAAGGGTGGTGGGGGGAGCAAAATACTTTTCTGTGAAGTTCTGCCTGCCAGGAAGAGTGTGTTGGTGGTTGATGCTCTTGGTTTGCACTCTGTATGAAGCCAGCTAATGGCACAGCTGGGAAATGATGACTAGCGCAAGCCAGAGGTTGCTGGTTCGAATCCCCGCTGGTATGTTTCCCAGACGATGGGAACACCTATATCGGGCAGCAGTGATATAGGAAGATGCCAAGGAGGCAATGGTAAACCCCTCCTATATTCTACCAAAGACAGCCACAGGGCTCTGTGGTCGCTAGGAGTTGACACTGACTTGATAGCACACTTTACTTTATGAAGCTCCCACACGTTGTACTTAAACAGGGTTTTGTAGCTTTCTTAGGCAGTGAGGAGCAAGGTGAGATTTGTTCTTCTGTTTTCTTCAAATTGTGCTGCAAACTGGTTTTGGCAAGCCATTTCCAAGGTAAAACATACGCAGTAGGTCATTTCCACTTTGAGCTAGTCACTTGGTATGTTCTATTTAGGGGTTGGAGCTATAGAATGGAAGAATGCATCCAGTGTACGTCTAGTTCTTAACAACTGGTTGCTTCCTGTAACTGCTTGGTGTGTTTTCCTTTCACATATCTTAAGACACCAACTTCTGTTTTACAGTCAAGTTGAGTGTGAGACTTCTTTGGTCAGAGTTTTATTTGTTTCACTGGTGTGAATGTACAAACTGGGCTTTAAGTTCATGGATGTAGTTTAATTACAGAGTTTTAAAAAGAAACATCCATCATTTGGGGTTTAAGATTTTCGTTTGAGTGCCTTGTATATTTCAATATCAATCTCTCTAAGCCACTTCTTGCCTCTGTTTGCACTCTTGACAAGTGACAGTTCTCCCAGTGGTTCCCAGTGAGTTTTATGGGACAAAGTTAATTGTCTGTAAATTGGAACATAGCTGAAAAGAGACTAAACTTTCCTCCCCACCCCACCCAAGACATAGGGTCATCAGAGTGAGCAGATATAATCCTGGGACCTATGAATATACCCTCTTGCTTTACTACACATAATTGGAGGGTTGCATATATTCCTATGGCAAAAAGTGATACTGTACTAAAGTGTGGGAGCAAACTACCTTGATAGTATGTGGCCCTGCCTCACCAACTTGTATCTCATGAGAGAGTGTTAGTGTTTCTTTGCTCAGGAGTTTTGGCAGGATACTTGTCCTTCCTCTGCACCTATCACAGTGATGGCTATTTAGCTGGTATAATAGCTAAGCAGATCTCTGTGGCAATCAAAGCACGGTGATGATAGTTTAAGGACTAGTTTGGACAAGGTACCAGTTTAAGCAGGTATTGGGAGCACATGTAGAGGGGCGATTCAGACTCTTCACACGATCAAGGGATGCCACAAGAACACAGGAGTCCTCCAGTGACATCGGGGTGGGTGCGTTCTTGTTGTGGTACCGTCCTTATCATGTGGCACACAAGCAAGACATCTTGCCCAGTGATGAAGATGCAAATTCAGAAGTGCAGGTGCTCTCCATGATAGACCCCATGGCCATGCCCACCCCAACCATCAGAAAAGCCAAGAAGTAATGACACTCCATCCCTGTGCATCCCCCCCGCCACTACACCCCTGATTTTTGCCTAAACTGGTCCTGAGTTAAATTGGAGCAATAGTCATGTTAACAGAAAGCAGTATAGGCAGACTTTGCACTGAATTTCGCATTATGTATAAAGAAGATATAATTGTTCTGCTTCTGAGTTTCACTACTCCTTAAATGACCTTCCTGATGGGTTTACACATACGCTATCTTATTCCTTTTCCTATATTGTTGGTCAGTTCTCAGCAGCATGAACTGTGACAACAGCAGTGGCCTTGTTAAGCATAGTACACAAGCAGCCTGCTCAGGATGGCAGCTGGTTTGGGGCGGCTTTGGATATGATGGGGGAGGAATGGAAACAGGAAGTGCAGGTATGCTGGTCCGTCTCATCCATGATAGAACTTTGGTATGCCTCCTGCGAGGTATAATTAATTTCTGCAAAAATAATTTCTGTATCGGGGCAGGGGCATCTCCTCAGGATGGATGCATGACAAAAAAACTGCCCTTGTGATTCCTGTCCTTTTATGTCTAAAGTTCCTTTCTGAATAATGTTTTTCTCCAACTTCTTCTGACAGTCATAATTTATGCAGGTGGTGTGTGATGTTTACCCTATCAGGTGCCATAGTGGCTTTTAGCAGTGACGATATCTAGTGTGGTGGCTCACATTCCATACCTTTTATGCATCTAATTACCCCTGCTAACTGGGCAGAGAGGCACCTTTTTAACGTGGTGGTTCTCTTTATTTAGCGGGGGGAGTAACTGGCCCTATCCACCCCCAGCACAGGACCTCCTGTGACTGTTGCTGATGTCTATCTTAGGTTTCTTTTTAGATTGTGAGCCCTTCGGGGACAGGGATCCATCTATCCATCCTCTATGTAAGCCACTTTAGAAACGTTTGTTGAAAAGCGGCATATAAATATTTGTTGTTCGTTTGTAATTCTTTCCTTGTATTAAGTTGCAGTGGAGAGGGTGCTACTTGCAGGACCATCAGATGCACCCTTGATGAATAGTGCATGAAGTTATTTCAGAAAGTATGGATTTATTTATTTGGGGTTTCATTATGATTCCTCTTTCACATAAATAAGGCTTTGGGGCAAGCAGCATTCTCTGAAAGTATCAAGGACTCAATATATAATACAGAGAGAGAGACACACAGAGAGAGAGAGAGAGAATGCTGAATTCCTTCTGCCAATTAAATTGTCTGCTAACACTACTTCATTTTGTAATTCTATATACTGAGAGGAATTGCTGCTCCTTAATTGGATATGTGGAAGTAGCTCTGCATATTCAGCCTACTAGATTCAGCCTGTTGCATTTTGCCAGTGGAGTAGTTGCTTTGTAGACATTGCAAAGCCTTGAATTGCAGGCTCACATTCAGGAATATGTTGCATTGCATCATTAGGCAGTGGAATGAAGTCAGGTGTCTTTCAGAAAGTCTGTGTGTGGCTTTATGTAACTTTTTTTAACTAGCCTAGAATTGTCAGGTTATTATATAAGATAAGTAATTATTGTTGTATTATTTTACTCAATTATTGTGTAAAATAACACAAGGAGCCTAAGGTGGCCAATAATAGAACTGATGCAGAGTCTTGGATTTTCACCCTAACACCCAGCCTCATTGCTATTCATGTTTTTAAAAAAGTTATTTGAGAAAATCTGCGGAGCCTGATTAATGTCGTCTAAAATAGATGCAGCTGAGGCAGCTAGTTTGTTATCTATTTCCATAGACACCACTTTGCTGTGATGACTTGCAAGATACAAAATGGCGGATGTCCTCTGGATACCTTTTGATCTGGCACTCTCCGAGTTAGGGAAACAGCTACTTATATGCATCCTGAATATCTTTAGCATCCTTGTATAGCTTCCTATAATACCACCAGACAAATCCCTGTCAGCAGAAATCCCTGTGGATTCTTAAATGATTCTAACTATATTGCTAGAGCAGCTTATGGAGGACTTCATGTTTGATTGCCTTTAAAAATAAATAAAAACCATAAAATGCCAAGCAACTATCTATTTATTTATTTTAAGTTCCTGGCTTCTGATCTCAGTTGACAGCCAATTCTGTTGTCCAATTAGTATTTGCCAGCAATGACTCCTGGCTTTTAGAATGCAAAATTTCTGCAAGCGTCTGAATTCATGACACATTAGACATTTTAAAAAACAAACTGTGTATGGCTATAAACCATGACTGGGATCCAGTTTGCTGCTTCGGCTCATACAAGGAACTTTCATTAGCACACTGGAATTTTTGACTTGTTTTATTTGAACAGTACACACACACACACACACACACACACACACACACACACACACCTGGCTATTACATCACAAATGGTTTCTGAATCTCCCCTTACTCTTAAAAGCACTTTGTCATGTAACAGAAGCACTTCTCAGAAGTTAGTTGTCATTCCTCTGTGCATTCAGTGAACACTAGTGGGGGGTGGGGGGTGGGTGGGATGGCGGCATCATGGTGGGAGGCTCTCCCTGTCACAATTGTGCACCTTCATTGGATACCAGAAGAGTGCCCCGGTAGCTGCATCCACGGGGGTGCTGTTCAGATGTTAAATTAATGCTCATAGATCAAAAAGGCTGCTGCAGTCCCCACCTCCACCCCACGTGTTCATTAAACCCACAGGAGGACAGCAGTATAAACATCTGAAAAGAACTAGTGACATTAACAGGAAAAGTCTAAAGTTCCCGTTTGGCTCTTAGCTCACGTTTTAAAGATTTGTCTTAAGTTATCTGGTATATACCTTTGTCAAAATGTGCACAGAAATGCTGCTGCTCTTCTTTTTTATGGAGTGAGTGTTTCTCCTCAGTCAGGTAGTCACCCTACGGTGGTCACCCAATAAGCAAATTATTTCAGATGTCAAAATAGCTTCTTTAATCTACTTATCTGCAAGCCTGTTTGTGTGTTCACTTTCTGAATTGCTCCTCCTAGGAACACTTTTGGCAGTGTGAGGAAACTAACGGAGCCTTTAATCTAGGGGAGAGCCTCCACCCTAGGAACTCACTAGCCCAATTCATACTTTGTGTTCAACACATGTATATACTGTGTACAGTGTACAGGTGATTATGGGAGTTGCAGTCCAATAATTTCTGGGAACACACGGTTGGGAGTCCCTGTTTGAAACCATGATTGCCCTGTTGGACATTGGGAGGCTGAAACTATGGTATTGGCTCTTAACTGTGGTTAGCACAAACCATAACTTTATGTTGTATCTGAACCCACCCATTCTCTCCATTTGATAAGCGTTCTTCTATTTAATGCTAAGTTGCAAAATTCAGTGTGAAATGTATGTTTCAAAAAAGATTGGTTCAACTGTTCAAGGGTAAATCAACTTCATGTCTTTTTTTGTCATTTTGAAACCTCTTTAATGATTTTGCATCATTTAGATGGTTATATATTTGAAGCAAAGATTTGTGACTTACGTTGCTCTCTGAACTTATAAGAGAGAGGTTGTGTTTGAAGATATTCTGGTCTTGTATTTGTATTTCTAAAGGAGCTTCTGAATTTGTCACTGTGTATAACTAGGCTAGACATTTTATTTTCTGTATTGAAGGTTGCAGATTTCATAAGGTCAATTAGATTTGCTTTTTGACATTTAAGTTTCCCCCTGTAATTGATAGATTCTGAAGTACATGGTCCCTGCAGATCCTTATGATCTGTACTTCTTTGAACAACAATACAGAAGTATTCTGAATTCAGATTGACTACCCTTAGTTAGGCGATTTCATTCAATTAAAACATGAGGTTTTTTTCAGATCCTAATCAGTATCATTCAAAGTGATTAAATTAATTTCCTTTATCTGAAATTACATCAAAGCGTATCATTTTGAGAGAGTTTCCAGACTTTTGAATGTGTGTTTGCAACCAATGAATGGACATTTAACTCTTGGAGGAATATTTTATTCATTGGTGAATTGGAAGTCATTCCTAAGAGAGGACATGCATATCATTTAGCTTCACTAGCATGCTTAAATGTATCTTAAAATGATGTAAATAATTGACCAGAAGCTACCTGGCTGTGTGAGGTCACATTCTCCCTCGAAGTAGGAGGTCACAGCTTACAATGAGTAGTCTTCCGCTCCTTGCTCCAGATAGACAGGAAGTCTCAGGTGTTTTGGATAGGTAGGGTCTGTCCTCCTTCTCCCAGCATGCCCAGGTGTAGCTCCCCAGTTCCTTTCTGTCTTCCAGACTCCTGCCCAAACCAACTTTCTACTTTCTTCGGGCTTTGATGAGCTTCCCTTACTAACTGCATGGATCTTGCTCAGGCAGGGGATTCTCTTCTGGGATCCCTCTCAGAGAACACCGGGCGGGGGGGGGGGGGAGGAACAGAGGGTTTACAGAAAAAAGACCCACAAAAACCGGCTCTTCTTCTTCTCCTGAACCGCGTGGTCAGGAAAAGAAGAGAAAGAATCCCAAGGGGAAGATAATTGGGGGGAGGTTGTGCTCGGCTCTGCCTACCTTGAGGCAGAGTGAAAGAATTTTGATTCAGGCTGCCTGCAGCGACTTGCAGGGGCACACGTGGCCGGCGGACAGGCAGGGGGAAGCGGATCCCTTCCTCTTGCGTCCCTGATTCCTCCAGACCCTTCCTGCCCAGGTCCACCCGTACCAGGGTTCCCGGGGGTAGGTGGGATGCTTCCGAGCGCTGCCATTTCGGCCGCCCTTTCGGCTTCCGCCATTGCAGCCGATATGGTTCCCACCTCCACAGAGGCCACCGCCATTGCAGCCGCCCTCAGCTTGGCCGACATGGCTCCCCCCTCTACAGAGGCTGCCGCCATCGCTGCCACCTCCAGCGCTTTCTCCGACGGGCATTGCCCTATGGAGACTGTCGCCCGCCAAGCCGCCGCCGCGGTGGCCGCCCCAAGACTTGCTCCCGCCTCTGTGGAGCTTGCCGCGGCCGGCACTAGACCCGCAGCCACGCAGCGAGCCAGGGCCACGCCAGATGATGCTGCCCCCCCCGACTGGACCCAGCTCCATCGTGGCCACTCAGGCCGTCCCTGAGCGGGCTGCTGAACTCTCCTCAGCAGGGAGCGCAGCTTTTGCAGTCGCCCCTGTTCAAGCAGTGGGAAACGCAGCAGCAGCACCTGCTGGTCCCGCCGCATACTACAAGGAGAGAAAGCAGTGATGTAGCCTCTCCTCCTTTCAACTATTTGGCGCTGCAGCACCAGGGCAACCTAACCAGCCTCCAACCAATTCACAAAGTGGGCCTACCTAACCCGGGCCAGGGAGCAACCTGTGGACACCCCCAGGAAGCCCAATCGAGGCTGGAGTGCACGACGGGTATGCCAATCCCTTTCCCAGACAGGGACACTGGGTATCCGGGCAAAGTCCATAGACCTCTCACCCTCGTCTCTGGTGAAAGCGAACAGCTGGGCGAAGTCCATAGACCACTCACCCATGCCTCTTATGTCCGGGCACAGAGCCCATGCCAGGATGATGCCATGCCACCAAGGGCACCCTACCCTCAGCTCAACCCCCAACACCAGGGGGGTCACCACGAGCCTAGGTATGAGGCCGCTTTGCTCCCCACTCGGCGACAGGTGAGTGTTGCATTCGGGGATTCAGAGCAACTGCAGGAGAGAGCTCAATGGGTCCAGGACATGATGGCGAGAGAAATGAGGGTGAATGCCAAAGCACTCTCACACTAAGTTAAAGAGGCAGTGGCCAGGGAGATGAGGAGAGCCTTGAGGCTTCCCCAGGGTTATTCACCTCAGTCTACGGCCAGGAGGTCATGGACCAGGTCCCATTCATCATCCTCTGAGGACAGCCCGGAGAGGGCATTGCCCTGTACCCACACGGTAAGGCGCAGACACACTTCAGGGGGTGCCTCTACCAGCAGGCAAAGGACCGGTAGTGATCGGCCTGGCCCCAGCAGAAGGGTGACACCTCCCTCTCCAGCTGCTCCCAGGGAGACTGGCATGGGGAATCACAGTGAGGTTGAAGCCTCTGACAAGGAAGATGGGGAGCTCTCGGGGGAGGAGGCCCCTCAGAACCCGAGCCCCATCCTGAGGTTATTCTCCCAGGATGCCTATGAGGTGATGCTGTCCAAGGCCAAAAGGGCCATAAACACTGCAGTTCCACAGCTGGAGGCACAGGATGCTTCGGGCCAGCTTTCACAGGACGTTTTCCCCACACCTAGACACCAGTCTCCTGTGGTTCCCTTTCCGGTGCTCTTCCGGAACACAATGCGGGCCGAATGGGCTAACCCAGCGGCCATCAGACATACGAGCTCTTTCCCCAAGAGGTACTATACCCTCCCCAGTGAGGCTATGGCGGAGACTGCGGTGCCAAAAATAGACCCACCTGTAGTGGCCCTAGTGTCGGGGGCAATATTCAATAGAGAGGGGGATGAACAACTTAGAGGCCCAGAGGATAGGAAAGCGGACGCCCTCCTGCGCAAGGCATACAAGGCATTGGCCAACTCCATCCGAGCCTCAGCATCAACCTCCGTCATGGCCCGAGCCTCGGTATTGTGGGTAAAGGACCTCCTTAACAAACTTGAGCCTGGCCACACGGTGCTCAGGCAAGGTCTCAATAAGCTCGCGAAAGCAGCTGCCTTCATGGCAGATGCAAGCCTGGACTCCATTCAGGCTTCTTCTAGGGTAATAGCGGCTAACGTGGTGCTACACAGATCGCTCTGGCTCAAAAGCTGGCAGGTGGACGCGAAATCAAAGTCTAATTTGGCCTCCACTCCCTTCAATGGGGGCAACCTCTTTGGGGAGTCACTAGACGAGGTCTTGGTGGAGACACAGGACAAAAAGAAGGCCATGCCTGCGAGGCGCAGGGATACACGTAGATCCTTTCGCAATAACAGACATTCCTTTCGTTCCTACAAGCAGGGTTCCAGCACCCGGACCAACGTCCATATCGATCCCAGGGCTGGCCCCAGTGGGGGGCCAGTAACCACTGGAACCCAAAAGGCAGATCGGGGCCACGACAACAGCTTTTCTCCACCCCCAAGATGGGAGGTCGGCAGAACTGAAAGCAGAATTGACTGTCTTCAGATTGGGGGCAGGCTGCAGCACTTCACCACCAGGTGAGTTCACCTCTCAGCCACGGGAACAGTTCTTAGTCTCCCCAAGGTCCAGGAACAAGGGCAAACACCTTCGGATGAGGCAGGCTATAGACCACCTGCTAAAGATTCAGGCCATAGAGCCAGTGCCTCCGACCGAGTTACGTCGTGGCGTTTACTCCATTTTGTTCTTGGTACCCAAAAGAGACGGCTCCTGGCGGACGGTCCTGAACCTCAGGCGATTGAATCGCTACATTCGGAAGCAGCGCTTCCGGAGGAGTCCCTCCACTCCATCAGGGAGGCGGTTGCCCCTGGCGATTTCCTGGCCTCTATAGATCTGAAAGAGGCATATCTGCACAAACCCATTGCCCCTGCCCACAGGAGGTTTCTCAGGTTCTGCTACAGCCAAAAACACATTCAGTACAAGGCCCTAACCGTCGGTCTTTCCTCGGTCCCACGTGTCTTCACCAAGGTGCTGGCTGCCCTGGTGGCCTACATGAGGTTGGAGGGACTCAGGGTCCATGCGTACCTGGACGACATTTTAATTCAAGCGCAATCCCGACAGCGTGCGTGCGTGGATGTCCAGAGAGTCCACCAGCTACTACAAGCCCACGGGTTCCTGGTGAACGAGACCAAGAGCCAGATCCACCCTTCCCAGGCCCTTCAGCATCTGGGAGCCTGGTTTGACACCAAGGCAGCAACTATCTCCCTTCCTATAGACAGGAGGGAGAAGATACGCGGCCAGATCCAGCCACTCTTACACCGTGCGCGGGTGGAGGTCATGGCATTAGCACAGCTTCTGGGGTCCATGATTGCATGCATAGAGTGCCTACCATGGGCAAGGTGGCACTCACGCTCCTTACAGTGGGCGCTGCTCCCCTTCCAGGACGAGATCACCAGCCACACCAAGCTACTGTTACCTCTTTCACGACAGGTGCGACAGTCCCTTCTCTGGTGGCTCTCCCCAAACCTGGAGAAAGGGAACCCCCCGAGGGAACCTGACAGGACCTCGGTCACTACCAACGCCAGCCTGTTGGGGTGGGGGGCGCATTGCGAAGGGCAGATGGCACAGGGCATCTGGACCTCGGAGGAGGCTCAGCACAGCATCAACTGGCTAGAGCTGAGAGCCATCAGGCTGGCCCTGCACCACTTCGCAGGGGCCCTCCAGGGATGGCATGTGTTGGTCAGGACCGACAATACGACAGCCAAGGCCCATGTGAACCGGCAGGGCAGAACCAGATCCAGGTCATTGATGGAAGAATCCAATATCCTCTTTCAGTGGGCAGAGTCCCATCTACAATCAGTCAGGGCAGAACACCTGAGCGGCGTTTTCAATGTGCAGGCGGACTGGCTCAGTCACCAGACAGTGGACCAGTCGGAGTAGGCTCTCCATCCTGAGGTGTTCAGACAGATCCAGAACAGGCTGGGGAACCCCCAGGTGGATCTTTTCGCATCTCCGGAAAACACAAAACTCCCCCGCTTCTTTACAAGGTTCCACCACCACCTTGCGGAGGACACAGATGCCCTGAACGCCCCTTGGCCGCCAGGTCTCCTATATGCCTTTCCCCCAATAGGCCTCATTCCCCGGGTGGTGGCGAGACTCCGTCAGAGGGGGGCACAGATCATTTCAGTGGCCCCTCTTTGGCCAAGGCGCCCCTGGTTCGCCGATCTGGTGCTCCTCTCAATTGCAGATCCTTGGCCTCTCCCACCACGGCGGGACTTGTTGTCACAGGGGCCGTTACTGCACCCAGACCCAGCGTGGCTCCAACTACACGCTTGGAGTTTGAGCGCACGCAGTTAGCCAAAAAGGGATATTCCAGGTCGGTGCAAGACACTATTCTGACCGCCAGGCGCAAGAGCTCTAATAGAATTTATCAGGCGACCTGGGCTGCCCTCCTCAGATGGGCTAAGCACAAGGGCATCGACCCAGGTAAGGCCAGGGTCCCACAAGCCCTGGCTTTCCTCCAGGCGGGCCTAGACCAGGGTTTGAAACCTAATACCCTGAAACGGCAAGCATCTGCCCTGGCATCGGTCCTCAAGCTGAGGAGGGCCGGGGGTATGACCCTGCACCCCCACCTGTCACGTTTTCTACTGGGAGCTACCAATATCGCCCTGCCACCAGTTCATCGCTTCCCCTCATGGAACCTCAATAAGGTCCTAAATGCCCTCACGCGTGCACCTTTTGAACCTCTGTCATCTGTTCCGCTTAAATACCTATCGTACAAGGTTCTCTTTCTTGCAGCGATCACCTCGGCACGCAGAGTGTTGGAACCCTATCAGTCCGAAAGGAACTTTGCATCTTCCGAACGGATGCAGTGGTCCTTAAGACAGATCCTACCTTCATACCCAAAATTAACTCAGTATTCCATCGTTCCCAAGCCCTGGTCCTACCGTCCTTCTGCCCCAGCCCCAAGCACCCGCTGGAACAGAAATGGCACACCCTGGATGTTCGCCGGGCGCTGCGTATATACATCCAGAGGACCAAGGATCTGAGGTGGTCCGAGGCCCTTTTTGTGTCGTTTCATGCCAGGTCCCTGGGGACCAAGGTCTCTAAGATGACCTTGGCTCGCTGGCTGAGGGCATGCATCGCCACAGCCTACCAGGCTCTGTCGATTCAAGTGCCACGTGGTATCACGGTGCACTCTACTCAAAGTGCAGCTGCCTCGGCAGCATTCACAGCGCAGGCACCATTAGCGGAGATCTGTCGCGCAGCCACGTGGTCATCCGCATCTCCATTCCTTAAACATTACAAAATCGACTCCCTGGTCTCTGAGCAGGCAGCCTTTGGGAGGACTGTACTGCAGCAGGTGGTACATAGCTGAGAGGGATCCACTTCCCTTTCCTGTTCGGCTTTGGTAGGTCCCATTGTAAGCTGTGACCTCCTACTTCGAGCGAGAAAGAAACGTTGGTCTTACCGTGAAGGGTTCTTTCTCCTCTGAAGTAGGAGGTCACGCAGCCCACCTGTGGATCTGGGGCATTGGACCTGGGGCACTGGCTCTCGATAAACACAGTTCTAACATGTTTCAATCTCTGTTACTAACTTCCCTAAAGTCTCAGGAAACCTGTCCTCTAGCCTTCATCCCTTGCATGCTAACATATAGCCCTGCAACGTGCTTAAGTGAGCAGCGAGACCAAGTAATGGCTCCGTGGATGGGGCTAGGTCAGTCCAACCACGAGGCTCGACAGTCGGAACTGGGGAGCTACACCTGGGCATGCTGGGAGAAGGGGGACAGACCCTACCTATCCAAAACACCTGAGACTTCCTGTCTATCTGGAGCAAGGAGCAGAAGACTACCCATTGTAAGCTGTGACCTCCTACTTCAGAGGAGAAAGAACCCTTCACGGTAAGACCAATGTTTCTTTCCCAATCCTCTCTGTGTTTCTCTTCATTTAAAGCAGCAACATTACATTTTAATGAAAGGCGGTATATAAATTTAACAATAAAAATATAACAAAAACAATAAAACAAAATTGAATATGTTTTTTCCTGAAGTTTCTACAGACGCACAACTGTATGTGTGAAGCTATATTATGATGGAGTGGTGAAAGGTTATGTGAAATCACTTATTAGTTATAGCTGTGTTAGTCTGGGGATCTTGATTGCATTTTTGCTGAATAATCCTGTACCTTCCACTTCAGATTCTTCAGCATCTTTGCTTCAGGCAGAGTGTAGTAAATGAATATATCTTTTTGTTTATTTTCTGAATTGTTTGTGTCTCTGTAGTCCTTTCCCTAATAAACAGTGTTGATACATTGCCCTGGCTTTGCCTGGGAATTCAGAAGTTCTTAATACACAAACTTGTTTTACTTTCTCTTGGGCATTGTTTGACTATTTGCATCCTTTTCTAGAAACTTGTCACATGTGTGTAGTCGGGTCTTAGGCAATTCCTAACCGCACCCTCCCAGTTAAATAGTAACTCTTAAAAAGCAAGGGGGGATTTAACCCTCAAGATCACAGTGCAGGGGAACAGGTAAAATACTCACCCTCCACATGCTACAGATCTGATTTTCCTCTGCCCCACCACTGCTATTTAAGTTGAACGAAACACACATTTAGGGCTGGATGACAGTTTAACATAATGATTGTTGTTCTGACGATGGTGGCAGCATCAGGGTGCTGGGAAAACATGCCTGCAGTGTGGAAGTCCTCCAGAGCCCTGCTGTGCAGAACATGCAGAATTGGGGTGGGTGGGATTTTCACCACACTCTGCTGCGCCCTTCAAAAATATGCCCCTGAGGGCTGTTCAACTCTCAGGAGCCTATTTTGGAGGGCACAGAGCACTTCCAGGAGAAGCAGAGATTGACAAATATCTCTTCCCACTCTTTGCACACTCCATGCTGCAGAGCTGAGAGAGCTCTCTGCAGCAAGGGCACATCTTCCTGAATTTTCTGCTGCCGCCATCTTAGATGTCAGCCACTGTATAGTTAGGTCTCACTTTTGCAGCCTTCAGAATGACTACTGTAATAAGACTGAGAGGCTACCTTTTGGAAGACTGTCTGGAAATTGTAAGTAAGTGGTGCAAAGTATAGGTATACAGTATGAAAAGTATGTATCACAGGTGATCATGTGACTGCTTTGATGTCTTCCAAGTCCTATTTGGAGCTGGGCTTTTTGATATTTAAAGGCCTAGATAGCCTGGGTGCTGTCTATGTGCAGAAGTGTCTTTTCTTGTGTGAATTGTCAGTTGAGATCATTTGGAGATACTTGCTCCACTTGCCAGCTGCAAAGGAGATAGGTAGATTCCATAGCACCCTACAGTTTGGCCTTCCCTGCTGTAGTCATGCTGGCAGAATTCTGCAAGTTCAGTCTCAGAAAACAATTTTGGAAACTCAGCCTCTCTTCTAAAGAGAAATGAGCCTTTGCCCTTAGAAAATACATCTCCAGTATCACCCTTCTCACAGGCTCCCTAACCTTAAACAATCCCCCGCTGCCGCCCCCCCCCGCCATCCGTTACTTATTAGTCCCCCAGGGAAGAAACTATGGCATCTTTTCCCAAACCTATAATGCACAAAGATGCAGGAAGATCTAAATTAAGCTAAACTTTCTGCTGAGAATAAAGAGTGGTAGCTGTTGGGACTGGAAGTTTTTCCCAGGGCTGCTGCAATACATTGCAACAGTCCTGGGGAAAGACTACCAGACCCAGCAACCACCATCTTTCCCCCCAATTATTCCCAGCAGGAAGCTGCTTTTCCAGCTTGCCTTAGATGACTGATGAGGAAAGGATGAGTAGAAAAGGAGTTGTTTAAAGGTGAGAGGACTGTTGGGGAGGGTAACTTTCAGCTTGGAAAATTACCAGTTCTGCTCCCATCCCGCAAATTTGAGTGGGGGGGGGGTTGGATAGTTTTTTTAACAACTCTGAGGCTAGTTGATGGCTGCTTGCCCATCACTACTGGATTGTGCCCTTGCAGATGTGGAGTAACGTGTCCATAGAGGCAGGCTGTGATCAGTTACTTTTCCAAAAAGCTTTTAGCGATGTTCAGTGTGGCTTCTGCCTCCAAATCTTTGTAGTCTTAAGTGTGACTGTGGATGATCTAAGCTTTGAATTCAGATGTCCTTTGAGAATCTTAATGTTGGTATTTTCAATATTGTATATTTTGTGTTGGAATGCTTTCCAGCTGAGAGGCAGTAAAGAAATTACAGCCATAAGTCGACTTAAAAGCTGCCTTCTTCCCCTGAAAAGCTAGGCAAAAAAGAGAATTCTCAGATGCCTTCAAATCAGACTTTATTGATGGCCCAACGTGTTTCAACAAAGTCTTTATCAAGGGCTCTTATTCTAATGGCCTGCTCTGTGTAGCTAAGCTCCCAACTACAAGGACCAGGCCATGTCGTCTTTCAGCCTCTTTGACGATAGATATTAGATTAAGAGCCCTTGATAAAGACTTTGCCAAAACACATTGGGCCTCAAGAACACGTGATTTGGAGGCATCTGAGAATTCATTCATTCATTCATTCATTCATTCTCTCTTCCCCCCACCCCCGATTTGATGCCTCCCCCTGCAGCATTTTTGGTCTGCAAAGTTAGGGCAAGGAAATCTAATTATCTCAAATATAGTCTGATGTGCTACCCTCACTGATGCATCTCTCTCTCTTTCTCTCTCTCTCTCTGGAGCATGGATCAGTGGTAGGACTCCTAGGTTCAGTATAAATCAGCAGAAAGAGCAAGGCTTTAAAAAAAAAGAATTTTGGTTGCTTCATTTGTTAGAACATACACTTCCCCACCATATGTCTTTGTTCTTGAAGCTGAAACATTAAAAGGCATCTTGCTGAGAAGAAAAACCGCCATATCCCTGGAATGAACTGTGAATTGAAATGTTCAGGCCTGAAACTCCAGGCAATTTGGAGTTCCTGGAAATGTAGCATTTTAGAATGTAGAGCCTGTTTTCTCTACTTTGTCCATCTGCTCAAAACATGGATGAAGCGTCTTTCAAAGTAGGTGTTAAAACATACAGAAACCTGGAGTTTCTGTTTGTGTGTCGCTGTGTCTGTGTCTGCTAGAAGTAGGACTGACTCTAGGATAAATAGTGCCCCGGATGAGGAGTATCTTTAGTAACTGATGGAAATTCTCTTTTGTAGTTAGTATCCAAACAACCTGTAGAACTTTGAAAAATAGGTTAAAGACAGTGGCTGACATCCAGACTAGGTGACTCAAAACTACTCAGGAGGTACTCTAAAGGGCTACTTTAGTTGAATAGGGCTTCTCAGCCCAGGCTATTAACTCAGTCTGGACGTCAGCCACTGCTTTCCCCCTCCCTAGCTCATTGCAAAGAGTACACTCAACAAACAACGAGTCACCAAGTTCAGCTTGGTGCCCCCTTCCAGTAGACACTCTGAGCAACCTCCCAGCCTGCCCACCTCTGAGGTCATCCCTGGCAAAAAGAATCTGGTTTTGATCTCATAAGGACTGTTGCATCATGTTCTGCCATCCCCTGCTGACTGGGCAAATAACAGATATATCGGTTCGTGGACCAGCACCATAAGCTTGGTCACCCTCCTGAGAAAGGTGGATCCCATCTTTGCTGAAAAACTGCTCAGAGGGGTGCCGGAAATTATCCTGTCATATCAGAATGCCACCCTGCCATGACAACAAAAAAGCTTTCTCAAGGCCCCGGAAAAAAAAGAGGATTGTGAGCCCTTTGGGGAAAGGGAGCCATTTTATTAACTTATATCTATATAAATCGCTCTGGGAACTCTTGTTGAAAAGTGATATATAAATATTCATCATATTCATATTTGTAAGCAGCATGGAATGAAATAATGCCGAAAACATTGGTGCATAGCAGCAGAAGCACAGCAAGAATCATGGTCAGTGCTGATGTCTTCAGTGGCAACCATTTATCGAGGAGGCCTCTTTCTCCATTCAGCCTTGCAAAACCTTCTGAACTTTAAAGTCTGCACATGGGCCCACCATGTCCCCTGCTTTGCAAAAGGAAAAAAGTAGCCACCAGATGCTGGGTCATGGTGTGAGGATGCATGTGAACATGGACCAAAATTTGTAATATTTGCCCCAGGGAAAGTTGGCCAAACTGAATTTTGGACTTCTGTCCCAAGAAATCCAAAACTTTGAGTGAATCTGTGCCTGTATGCCAACCCAGTGGAGAGGGAAATAGAAAACATCAGTGCCCTGTCTACCTCGGTGTCCCATATGTCCAGATGTCTTCTGGGAGTGGCTCTGACTCTGCTCCCGATGCTAGCTCTCTGAATCTGGAAAGTGGAAAACATGAGAGAGCACCCGCTATTTCATTACTGTGGCCTGGAACATAGTGAGTCTTAAAAGGGATATTAAAACACAGAGGCAGAGCAAAACAAATGCCCTCAAAGTGCCATGACCCTATGTGACTTAGAGGAATGCTGGTTAACAATCTGCACCACCACAAGGTTCTTGCACCAGAAGATTACTGCTTTGTCTTTAAATAAAAGTCCCTAAAGTATCACGACCACCAGTGTAGGAAAGATTTCCAAAAAAGTAAGAACCCTAGTGAGGCCAGATTCCACCCATTCAGCCAACCAGCGGGCCACTCTCCATTGTCCCTGCCAATAGACCCCTAAACCATCTGCCCCAGTAGCATCAGATTGAACTTGAAAGCCATCTTCCCAGCATACAGTGGCCCTCCAGCAGGAAACACTGTTGAACTTGCTCAGAAATTGCAGCCAGACTGCAAAATCTTAGTGAAAACCTCAGGAAGGTGGATTTTGTGGTGTGGCAGATGGGCTCGGGTTGTAAGTGCATAAATACAGTGTCAGAATACTTGACTTGGGTGCAACAACCCAACAGGTAAATTTCAGATGACCAGGGAGAGCACCTGAAGCTTCTTAGGGGTAGCCTTTTTACATAATTCAAACTCAAGCAATAAGCGGTGCAGGGCTTCAGTTTGTCATTCTAGACAAGCCCTGGGAAGTGTTCGGTTGATTTTCCAAGAATTGAAGCACCGTGTGCAGGCCCTCAGTCTCTTCCAGGGCAGGTGGAACCTCTGAATCAGACATCAGCTGAGCAAATCACTGCAAAGCCCCTGCACAAGCACCAGTAGGGCCAACAAACAAGAAGTGATCAAGTAAATGAAACACAACAGTGAAACCATAAACTGAAGTATAGCACTATAGTGAAAACGTGCTAAAGCCTTCGAAAGCTGCTCACATAATAGAGCGTCCCATCGGGAGAGCTTTGTCTGTCAAAATAAAATCGTCCACCAAATCAGAGTTCAAAGTCAACTGGGTGAATAGGCAGAAGCCTGAAAGTGGACTGTATGTCATGTTTCACCACCGGAGCTCTGAGCACCATGCTCTCTGGATCAATGTGGTCGTTAAGAGTCATGACAGAGATAAGACAAACTGATTAAATGAAACTCCCCTGGTGTTTTCTTAAGGACAGTGCCCAGTATTGTAACATAAGGTTGGGTAGAGGAGGGCACTCATTCGGCCCAGATGTTCTGCTGGCTCTAATCTGTTTTTCCACTTTCTTGCAGGCCACAGATCTTAAATTCCTCATGCCATAATACAGCCACGGCCCCACATAAGGATCTGAAAACCAAATGTGAAACCATCCAAAAGAGATGCTGCCTTGGAGCAGTCAGGGTAAAGGCATAAATACTAGTTAGGATTGCCAACCTTACAGTCACTGGCACTTTTGTTAGGAATTCCTTTAGCTCTGCTGCTTGAAAGTGCAGGCTTCCCTTGTTAGGTTCCCATTGGTTGTCTGACTGTGCCAGTTTAAAATGGCAGTCAAATTAAAAGGCTTGGGTGAAGAGAGAAGTCTTTATGTACTTTCTAAAGTTGTCAGAGATGGGGAGGCTCTTATTTCTGCAGGGAGAGCATTCCATAGTCTCAGGGCAGTAACAGAGAAGGCCTGTCCCCTTGTAGCCACCAGACAAGCCTCTCTGGATGATCTCAAAGGGCGGTGGGGCTGCAGTTGCAATGGGAGCACTCAGGCTTGTACCTGCAGGAGGTATGAAAACACTTGCCAGGAGAGTTAAACTCCCAGCAAACCAACCTACCTTCCTCCTTGTGGCAGGCTCTTGCCCTGCTTTGGCCATCCAGTTGGCTCCCCTAGCTGTGCCCACGGAGAGGATATCCCCACTGTTGCATCTCTTGCTGGAGGAGGCCCTATCCTGAGACATAATATCCCACCAAAGCTCCCTCTCTTTCTTGTCCCAGGGGAGGGCCTGATGCACTTCACTGTGCATCTGGAATTGTTCCTCATAGGCCAGCATGAAGAGCCAAAGTATGAATTACAGGCCCAGTGAATAATATTTAAGTATTTGATCAAGAACGGGGCCTGGCATGGTTGGGTCTGCAACACTGCAATTATAGCCCCAAAGCCAGTTATCTCAGTTCTGGCCTTGAGTTGCTTAAAGTGCCCAACTTCTCTGGGCAGGGTGGTGAGCACGCTGATCTTTACCAACAATTTGGGCTTAGCAGTAAGGAGAGTAGGTTGATGTATTCACCCTTCCAGATTTTTTCCTTTTGGTAGTCTGCTGGAGGTGGCACCGTGGCAGCCTAATGGAGTAGAAACCTCCATGCAGAAATTACACTGAGACGACCAGTTCCAAAAAGAGAGGGGGGAAATTGCACAGCCCTGTCGCGCATTCTGACTTAGCACTAAAGTGCCAGTTAGGGGATCCAGGCCCCCAATGCCCCCGAGTGACCCAGAGTCTGCCAGAGTATTGCATGCTGGAGGTGCCAGTTGTGAGCCGCTCACCCCCTTCCTGGATGGGCTGTTGTCCTTGGGGCACCACACCAGTCTTGCCTGTACTGCTGTTGCTACTCGCAGCTCAGGCAGGTTCACCCTTTGGTTGTGCTGAACTGCTAGCCAAACCTGGGTGTGGGGTGGTAAAGAGGGCTATTGAAGCTGCCGCCCCCCTCTGCTCAGACTCTAAGCCACTCGAAGGCATATAGAGCCAGGCAAATAAGCTTGCACAAAGGGAGTCCAGTATCTGGGAGTCCTGTTGGGGGTCAGGGGTCCAGGGGTCCAAGGGTTCCTTGTTTCTAGAGGAAAAGGTAGAGAAAGCCACTCCTGTCACCCGAGCTCCCCCACGTGCCGGAGGCATAGGGGTTGAAAGATGCACCCCATGCTCTCTTTACTCAGGCCATCCACAGCAAAGCCCCAATCTTCTGTGCCGGCATGGCACCCATATGCACTGAAGGGATGTGAGTTGCCATACAAGTTCTCACTCTCCCCTCTAAAGCGCATAAATGGGCACTGATCTCTCCAAAGCGAGCTGGAAGTTGCCCATATCCGTGCCCCACGTTTTCACCCAGGCTTCCTTCCTGGCCCATTCCCATTGGGCATAGATCCCCCTGTGGCCCCACGAGTTGTTGCCCCGCTTACCCCAGATGTCCCCACCCTGGATTACTGTTCAAGCTGCTCCTGCTTTGCTCAGACGTCAGCCAGCAGGACCTGCAGCTGAGGATCAATTGGTGGGGGGTCAGGTGAGGAGAGGGAAGCCCCCACAGATTTTTGCTACTTCGGTGCTATGGCTTCAGCTAAACCAGCCAAGTACACCTTACTCCACGCAACAGACCTCTAAGCTAAATACCCACCCAAACTATTTGTCCTCTTTTATACCCCGATTTCCTGCCACTTGCAGCCTTGCAACCCATTTCTCTCTCCTCATTGGCTTGGGACAAATTATCCTCTTTCTGCATTCTCTGTGAGAGGGAACAGTTCTCTGGCTTTATGGCAGTTAAGGTGTTAGTTTTAACCATTTGGGAGCTGACAGTTGGAAGACTTTGTGTCCCTGTGTGTTCTTGCCTTGTTTCTTAAGAACATTGGCTGACATTTCCCACAGAGTTTAATGCAGATGATTCACCACTGCCTGTGCCTCGCTGTGGAGGTGCCCTGTTCCACTGCGACTTCAAATTCCACAGTAGCATTAGAAATAATGGGTGTCCTGTTGCGCGACTGCCATGACACAATTTTAAGTCGCAGCACCACTGGGTGGTTCTGCAGCACTGTGGGCAGTGCTTCTGCCATGCATGGGCTTGAATGATCTGCATTGCCCTGTGGAGAATGTCAGCCTTTATTGGCGGCTTATCTCTGGGTGCGCCTGCTGTCAGAAGTTAGGTGGTAATTGGGAAGAGGGTCTTTTTACATGGTGGTAGCCTGACTTTAAATCACACAGCTGCTGAGGCTTTGCTGTCACCTAGCTTGATAAGCTTTAAGTGCCAGGCTAAAACTTTTGAAAAGAAATGCTCAGGCTTTTAATGTATAGTCTAATGCTGCTATAGTCTTGAGTGTTAGTGATGCTTTTACTACTTTGCTGCTGCTTTTCATAGGTTGATTTTAAAAGTTGTTTTTAGCATATCTGTTCGTTGCTGGTAAAAACCACCTTGAACATTCTTAGAATTGTAAGATGGGATTTAAAAAGTTTAAATAAAAACTTGATTTCCAATCTGAGCAGCCAGATAATTGCAGTCCCACTCTTTTTTTTCTTTCAGCAGTTCCAATGGGATTGTGATTAATACCTTGAGAAACCCTGAGCATTCACGGTTTATGGGCCTGATACTCATAAGACCTAGAATATATATATTTATTATTGTATTTATATACTACCTGATGTGTATCCCTAGGCGGTGTACACAATTTAAAACAGCAAATATAAAACAAAATAATTTCACAGAATAAAAAAATTAAAACAATTCCATAGGATAAAAACAATTAAACAGTTTAAAATTAGTTTCAGTTAAAAGCCTGAGAGAACAGGTGTGTCTTGAAGGTCTTCCTAAAAGCAAACAGAGATGGAGATGCTCTTATTTCAACAGGAAGCATAAAGCCCCGGGGCAGCCACAGAGAAGGTCCAGTCCTGTGTCGCCACCAAACGAACTGGTGGCAACTGTAACCAGACCTCCCCAGATGATCTTAATAGGCAGCAAGGCTCATGGCAAAGAAGGCCTTTCGGGTTGTCCCAGAGTCTAGTCTGGCTGCCGGATTCGCTTTGCAAAATAATTGTCTCCATGTGACACCATCTGGAATCTACCAGAGAGGTAGGAACGGAACCATGGTAGAAGAGTACCACACAATCCCACCTCTTTCAGATGACCCAGAAGGATACCATAGTTGATAGTATGAAAGCCACCAAAAGGATCAGCAGCATCACACTCCCTCTGTCAGTAGCCAATTGGAGGTCATCCATCAGGCCGCCCAAGGCAGTCTCAACCCCATATCCCACTCGAAAGCGGATTTGAATTGAAATGGGTCTAGATAATCTGTATCCGCCCAAACTGCCTGGAGCTGAGAGGCCACCACCCACTCAGTCAACGTGCCCAGCCATGGAAGATTGGAAATGTAAATAACTAACTCTGAGGTCTCCAATTCAGGTTTCTACAAATAAGGTCTAATAGTCTTATATCAGTAGTACAAACCCCATCCTCATAGTGTCCCATACCTGCACCCCAGGTTACTGATCTCCAGTCTGCAGCAGAAGCCTTATGTATCAATTTCTTTATTTGGATTTAGTTTAATGAACGCGGAGGCTAGCTTTTTTGGTACATAAGGAGAGGGTACTAAGCCTTGGCAAGATGCTCTATTTCCCTAAAAATTGGCTCAGATTGTCTCCTGATCAGTCCCCCTGTACACAATGAGGGGCAAGTGTGTGTACTTATCTCCCGTACACCTGATGTCCTTACCTGCATTCTCAAGTGGGAAGGCAGAACATCTGAATCATGAAAAATACTAAGCATTTTAATTGCACTGTTTGGGTGTTTTGCTCCTCATCTTGACTATATGTCCGCAGGTACAGTACACTGGGTGAGGAAGGATGAAATTGTGTGCACCCGCTCCTCCTAATGCCTTGGACTGGCTAGGTAATAATCATCCGACCCAGATCACTAAGAGATAGCGATGTAACATACGTTCAACATTCTCAAAACTACAAAAATGGGAGAGCGGTTGCCAGTAACTTAGCATTTCACACTACGGGGTGATGAGCTGTGTTTACCACATGATACTGTGGACATTGTGGCTGGAAGAGTGCCTTTTCAGGGTTAATAGTTTTTGCTGCTCTCTTGCGAATCTACCAATAGATGTGACTGCTATTTCTATTATTTATATACTGCTCTTCAACCAAACTAAGTCCTCAAAGTGGTTTATATAGAGAAATAACGAGGTGGTTCCCTCAGGGGAACTAAAAAATGGTTTTACAGTCTAAAAAGACGTGCATGGTAGACACACCAGCAACAGCCACTGAATGGATGCTGGGACTGAATAGGGCTAGTTGCTCTCCCCCTGCTAAATATAAGAGAATTGCAAAAACTGCCTCTGCCATATTAGGAGTGAAGATGCTGCTTCTTCAACCTTATGTGAATTGAAGGGTTCCATTCAACACAGCCAAATGCCGGCTTGAAATGGAGAGAACACTTTCCCCTTTTGATAAATGTTTGTATGTACACTTTCCCTTGAGGAAGAAAGTCTTTTGGAATATGCTAGGCATTCTGGGAAATGCTTGAAACCTGTTTCTTTTCTGGTATCGCTTGGCTTTTCAGACAAGTAGTTCTAGCTGATACGAAAAGGTATCAGTTATGTGGTCACTTCACCTTAAGTGGCGCAGCAGGGAAATGCTTGACTAACAAGCAGAAGGTTGCCGGTCCAAATCCCCGCTGGTACTATATCGGGCAACAGCGATATAGGAAGATGCTGAAAGGCATCATCTCATACTGCACGGGAGGAGGCAATGGTAAACTCCTCTTGTATTCTACCAAAGTAAACTACAGGGCTCGGTGGGTGCCAGGAGTCGAAATTGACTTGACGGCACACTTCACCTTTACTTTATGTGGTCACTACTGCAATCTGCCAAAGCATGTCTTAATCTTGGACTTCCCCTAAGGACAAGATATGCAAAACTGTCACACTACACAATTCATTGGTCTCATGATTTCCTTTCATAAATGACACAAAGAAAACCCCCATTAGTCTTGATGTAGATATAACTATACTGGAAGTGATGCTGTTTGTACTCAGTGAAAAACAAAACAAAAACCTTTTCTAATATGCTTGCTAAGTACAAAGTACATTTTGACATCATACAGAAAACTGTAATAAAATTTTGCAAGTCATTTAGTCTTTCCACATATAGGTTTCTTACGTTGGGAAGTTCATGTGTCTAAGCATGTTAGACAAATACAAATCCTCTCTAATAAAACGCTTGGTGTCCGTCCGTGGACGGGCACCAAGCGTGTGTTCGTGCCTCCCTGCCCTGTTCTGCGCCTGCGCAGAAGAAGCCAGTTGTGGGCGGAGGGGAGCTCTAAGCCGGGTGAAGAGGCGGCAGGGGAGATTGGCTGAGGCCGCCTCGCCGGATACCGGGACAGGGAGGCAGAGGGCGGCGGCGGCGGTGGTTCCAGGGAGGATGACAGCAGCTCCTGCGGCTGCGGGGAGGGCAGAAGCAGCTGCCGCCAACTCAGGGAGGGCAGAGGTGGCAGCGGCGGGACCGGCCCTGCCTCCGAAAGCGACAGAGGTGGCGGCGGTGGGATCAGAACGAAAGCAGCCCAAGACAACAACAAGATGGCCAGAGGTGGCCGCCCCGAATACGCCGGGAGCAATGGCGGCGGGAGAAAATTAAAAAGGAGGACGGGAAAACCGGTCAAAACAAAAAGGAGAACGGGGAAGCCGGGCGAGAAGGCGGCGAGGCCGCCAACGAGGCCTGCCGCACCAAACAAAACAATAGTGCCCGCTCACCCGTCCTCCAAGGTGCCAAAATCCACCTTCCCCACTCCCCCCCCCCAAATTAATAACTGCACCGCCCCCGCCTATCGCCCACCCGCCCAACCAGCTGCCCAAACCTAACTTCCCCACTGCACCCCGCGGCAATCGGCAAAAAAACCCCAAACAAACAAAAAAACCACACCTCCAAGAAGAAGTGAGGAGCTTACAGAAAAAGCTCCTCTCTGTGGCAAGCCTCTGCCCAGACTGCCGGTATGGAAGCGAAGGAGCCTATTGCATCATTTGCATCCATTGTAACAGTCTGAGCAGCAGCAGAGCATAGAGAGGAGCTCTTTTCGCGAACTCCGCACTTCACAGCTGATAAAACGGACAAACAAACAAACAAAAAAAACCAGGGGCAAAAAGGAGAGAAAACAGGGACAAGGGAGAGGAAAGGGGAGGGGGGAAGGTGCAGGGAAAAAAAGACCAAGAAACAGTGAGCAAAAACCAGAGAGAGAGAGAGAGAGAAAGAGAGAAGGGGGGGAAAACCCAAAAACCCAAGGGACACAAAAAAACCCACAAAAAACAAAACAAAAAAAGGGGAGGGGAAGGGAAGGCTAGCGCCCGTTATTATAACGGGCTTAAAAATACTAGTGTTTATATAAAGGTTATGTATGCATGCATGCATGTTCTATTTATTTTTACACTGAGTACTCCTATACATTATACAACATCTACCACCACTTTTACTCCAGATCAGGACTCGCTCATTCAGGAGCCGGAAGTGACGAATGTGAAGCGACTGGTCTTTTACCTCTTTTGTATAGCTCTTTCGATGGGGGCGGGCGGGAGCGGAAGTTGGAGTGCGGTAGGGAGCTGGGTAACCGGAATGATTCTGAAAACGGTCTGGCAGTAAAAAGTTGCACGTGGTTTCCGCGTGGCCTGAGCTGATCAAAATGGGCCGCTCGGGCAAGTTGAGATCTGGCACTGCTAGTAATAGTAATAAAACTTGTAAACCATCCAGAGATGTGAGTTTTGGGTGGTATAGAAATATGTTAAATAAAATTAAATAATAATACTAAACTGCCTTATCAAAGTTGGTCAGATTTATTTAGACCAAAAGTATACACTAGGTCAGGGGCTCTCAACGTTGGGTCCCCCAGCTGATGGACTCTAACTCCCATCATCCCTAGCCACACTGTCCAAAGACCATGATGGGAGTTGTAGTCCAACATCATCTGATGACCTACAGTTGGGAACCATTGTACTTGGACAGGGACCAAGTACAAGGGACCCACATCTGATTCTGAAGGAATGCAGCCGCCTTGTCCCTATAGCAAGGCTTAACAGTTTTGAGTTACCACAGTCTCATGTGGTAACAGTTTCTCCAGCTGTTGTTGAACTACAACTTCCATTTTCCCTAATAACAGTGGCCAATATTTATTTATTTGATCTGTCAATCATATTTCTGTACCATCTGATTTGTACATCTCTAGGCGGTACACAAAATTAAAAATATTTAAAAGTTACAAATTAAAATACATTACAAAACCAGAATAAAATAGATATTAAGACAAGTTTTTAAAATTATTAAAATTCTAATTAAAAGCCTGTGAAAAGGGGAGAGTCTTGTGGTTCTTCCGGAAAGCAGAGAGGGAGATGCTCTTATTTCAGTAGGGAGCATATGGGGCAGCCACAGAGAAAGCCCGGTCATGGGTCGCCACCAAATGAACTGGTGGCATCCGTAACCGGACCTCTCTAGAAGATCATAACAGGTAGCAGGATTTATGACAAAGTCTTAAATAGTCTGGACCTAAGCCGTTAAGGGCTCTATAGGTAAGAACCAGCACTTTGTATTTCACCTGGATCCCAATAGTCTGGGATCATGGGAATTGTAGTCCAGCAACAGCTGGGGGTCTGAAGCTGTGCAGCCCTATCCTATAGTAGTAACCCCCACTACCAGTGTTCCCTGTAACAGGGAATCTCAGATGTTGCAGACTACAACTTCCAGCATGCCCAGCCAAAGACTATTGCAGCAGAGCATGCTGGGAGTTGTAGTCAATAACATTTGGGACTCCATGTTACAGGGAACACTGCCCACTACTGCCTATACTCTATTTCTGCTTGGGACCAGCAATGGAAAGCAGCAGTGGCACTGCTGTTCTATGTTAGCCCTGAAAGGTTTGTGTCTGTATTGTAGCTGAGTGCTAGTTCACTATAGACAGAAAGCAGTGAAGAAAGAAAACCTATTCTCTGTGGAAAGAGTTGCAAAAGGAAAATTCCCCTGAAAAAGAACAGCAAACACAACAATGTTGGGTAACTTTCCAAAAAGAAAATTGGTCTGCTGTGGTACCTTCTGGGTGTTCTCCAGTTTTTTCTCTCGACACAGTGGTGCCACCAAAAGAGGCTGCCTATATTTTTGCTCCATCAGCTAGCCCATATGGTCCGCTGTACATGCCCAGTGTGTGCATGTGCTAGCAGTGTATGGCCCAGGTGTCAGCACCCCACTGGCACACCGAGTTTGAAAGCTTATGGCAAGAGTCTTTTAAGCATTACAGCAGTCAAGGAACATGCCTACTGACACCCATGCTTTTCACACTTAAAATCGGCTCCGTGTATGTACACTGGGATAAGGCTGGACGTGCACTCGCAAAACCAGTTGAATCACCACTTGCAGAACTTGCTCCTGTTGCTGCTGGTATTTCCTGTTAGTTACTGTATATGTAGAGACATATTTAAATCAAAGCATGTGGTGTCGGGGAGGCAGCAGTGAATGTTGGGGCATCAGGTGAAGAGCAAGAAGGATGGCAACCAATTCCAGACCTAGGAGCATAGCAAGCTACCTTCATAAGCACAGACCTGCTGTATCAGGCCCAAGGCCCATCTAGTCCAGCATCCTGTTTCACACAGTGGCCCACCCAATGCCTCTGGGGAGCTCACAGGCAAGAGGTATGTGCATGCCCTTTCTCCTGCTGTGAAATATTCGGCTTCCACCAAAGGTTTGCACGGATCTAATAAACAGTCAGGGAGTCACACTTAGAGTTGATGGGAGCTGCCACTGGATCTCAGGCCTGACAATGTAGAACACTAGTCTAATAGCTTCCCTTCCTCAGGTTGGTCACTGGAGCAGATATAAGAGAGTTACTCTGCTGGTCCATCCATTGTATTTTTAATTTATTTTTCCATTTATATTCTGTTTTCTCTCCAAGGAGCCAGAGTGGTGTACATAGTTATGTAGCCTACAACAAGGCTAGGCTAAGAGATAAGTCACTGGCCCAGATGAGTCATTCAGTAAGTGTCATGGCCAGATGGGGATTTGAACTCGAGTCTCCCAAGTCCTAGTTGAACATACTAACCACTATACCATGTATGGTATCAAGTGTAGGACCTATCCATCACTGGGCCACATCCCCTAGCTTCTGTTTGACAGTTTTCTGCAAGAAGTTTCTGCATCTAGTTTGGTCCCCCCACCCCCAAGTGGGTATTAACATTCTGTACTGAACTGAAATGCAGTGAATGATGTCATGCCAAAGCATTGGTAACTTCCTATATATTCCAATTTCATGGCACAATATTTTTCAAATAAACTTGTAATCTAAATAATGCAAGAGTGTGTAGTAGGGTCAGGGTAAACAAAGGTGGTGAATACATGCTTGTCCACAGGCGATTTTCTACTGTTGATTTTTTCTTGACCACAGGTCAAAAGGAGCCTATTTTCATCGTTCAACATTTCATGAGTGCAAATATCACTCCTTGCTTTATGGTGGGGTGTGTTGACTGAGGAGTCCTAGGGCAAAATACTTTTTTTCAACAGAGGGGAATAATGTGTATGTAGTAGCATTCAGAAAGCATTGCTATGGTAGGTTCTAATTTGGTTATAAATAGAAATTTTCGTGACAGACTATATATCTTACAAATGACAGTTTTTCTGTGTATGCAAGTCTAGGATTGAGTCTGTTTTGTTCTGAAACAATTTTAAGTGCCCGCTGAGCATAATAAAATACTGCAATACCAAATAAAAACAATAAGGAAGAGCGAGATGGAAGAATTCTTATATTAAGGTTTGAAACACATTGCTGAATTCTTGTAGCTGAAGCAATATGACAGTTACCCAATAGCCCTTTTTAAAAGTAGGGGTGTGCACAAAACCGGATTGTTTGGTTCAAGTCCAGATTGGATTCGGTCCAGGCATGTTCAGTTTTGCTTTTGTGTACCCCGAACCCCTCCCCCGGGTTCGTTTCAGGTTCAGGGGGTTCACGATTAAAGATTATTTTTTAAAACTCCTTGCTGCTGCTCCAGGGGGCTTCTCTGAGGCCACGGGGGTGGTGGTGTCTCTGGAGGTTTCCCCTCCCTCTGCCGGTCTCTGTTCATGTCTAAATTGCCTAGTTTAGGCGGTCTTCGGCCTGTTCCAGGCCTGCCCTCTGTTCCGGTGGCCATTTTGGAGGCTGCTGCACATGCCCAATGGAACCTCCAGAGGTACCCCACCCCACCCCCGCAGCCTCGGAGAAGTCCCCCGGAGCGGCTGCAGGGAGTTATCTTTCTTTTATTTAGAAAATTACTATTTCTTACTTAAAACCCCTGAACAGGCCAGGGGTTCAGTTCGATATCAAATAGAACTGAGAGGGGTTAGATCCGATATTGAGTGACCGAACCAGTTCTATGTCAAACAGGTTTGGAATCAAACCTGTTTGCCCATTCCTATTTTTAAAAAAGTGTGATAGGAGATAGGCATGCAAGTGTACACTATTAGAAATAATCATCATCCCCCGAATCTGATTATTTACTTTCCAGACAAGATTCTGTACTGACTTTTTAAAGTTAGAAATTTGGATTTGGGGTGTGAATTAAAATGTTGTTTTTGTTCTGTCTATAGGTTAAAGGAGGCAACTTTTGACTACATCGGCGCCTGGAACCAATTCCCTGTTCATTTTTCTGTTGCCTTTTTCTTCTCTGTTCAAACTTAGATGTCCTTGTCCTTTCCCCCATTCATTATAAAGGTAAGCTGCTATAGTGTTGCAAGGAAGTGACAGTACAGGAGGACCTCTATATTAATGGGCATTCTGTTCTTGGCTGCAACTGCGGATATGGAAACTGCGAATATCCAGCCATTGGGGGCTATAGGGTCATGGGCCTTGGGTTCCTGTTTGTTGGGAAAATCACTGAAAATTGCCAAAGATCGGCTATATTTTTGGGGGGAAATGCTTTGTAATCCTACCATGTTTTGCTGCTCCCCCTGAGTCATGCTGTGCCCCGGAATGCCCCCAAATCAGCTGGAAATCACCATTTTTTTCCTTAAAACAAATACACTTTGAGGCGCCAAAACACAAATGGTGACCAGAAATGGCCTCCACGGTCATTTCCGGCCACCCCCGACCTTCAAATTCACAAGGTTGGCATGTTTTTCTTTCTTTCTTTTCCCGTGTATGCTGAAGCTGGGTGTCTTTTACCTGACCACAGATACGTGAATCCTTGGATAAAGAATCCATGGATACTGAGGTCCTCCTGTACTGATGATTTAAATCAAGTGATTTTAAAGTTTGCATTGTGATAATATTGTTTCACATGGTACTGGTGGGAGGCATCGTTGTAGTGGTTTTGGGATGGAAAATTTTCTACCAGAAAAATAAAGTATTGGGGAGTTTTTGAGAAATTCTCCACCCCACATCTCTGGTAGAAGCTTGTGCTACCCTGAATGAAGCAATTCTATGAATAATATGAGGCGTTTCCATGTTGGTTCTCTTGAATGTATTCAGAGTGGAAGTAGAGGACAACTTGTTTTGGGATTCCCAGTGTTTTCCCACTCTAGCATATGGATAGAGTTCATTACAATTTCCTGTGTGTTCTACAACTTCAGGCTTGAAGTGAACTGGAGAATAAGGTTAGAATGGAAAACAAGTTCAATAAACCGGGGTGGCTGGTTTTGCAACACACTGTGAACTAAAGCAAGTGCAAAATGTCATGAGGAACCACATGCATAGGTACAAAATGGTAGATGATTGCCTTAACACTAGCCCTGCTAATTAGGATGTGGAAATTCTAGTGCATTGTGTAGATCCTTTGTTGCTACAAAACAGAGAGATGCCAGTTTATAAAGCATTAATAGAAAGAACCACTGGGCTGTTTCTGATGTAATTCTTGGCGCTCAATTGAAGTTTCCTAATCCACATGAGCACCTTGGCACAGAAATATAATATGGAGGTTATTTCACACAGCGTTTCCAGAACTGTATCTCTGAAGATGACCTCATCCTGTTCATGGTTAGGTCAGAGAAATGTACAGTTCCCACTTTCTCAGTGGAGGCGTTCATATGATTGCTTTAAAAAGTTGATCTTTCAGGTCTAAACACTAGATTAGTAATGGCCCAGAATCAATATGTTTTCACATCTAGTACAAAACCTCAACACTTTGACTTATGAGAGAGGTTCATGTGCCTTGTAGGAAACATCCATTCTAAATTAAAATAAGGATCCCTAGAAATGCAACTGTTGAATAAAAGTGAATGGAATTATTTGATGGATGCTGTCATTGTTTTCTTTAGAAAGCACAGTCTAACTACTTTCATTAGCCACCTAATGGTGCACCAGGGAAGTAACTTGCCTAGGGAGCAAGAGGTTGCTGGTTCGAATCCCCGCTGGTTGCTAGTGCTTCCTAGCACTAGCAACACCTATATCAGGCAGCAGCGATATAGGAAGATGCTGAAAGGCGTCATCTCATACTGTGCGGAAGATGGCAATGGTAAACCCCTCCTGTATTCTACCAAAGACAACCACAGGGCTCTGTGGTCACCAGGAGTCGACACTGACTCGACAGCACAACTTTAAATACTTTCATTATTGCTTGCTGCTCACATTTTTTATTTTTTCTTTGCCAACGGTTCTCAACATTGAGTCCCCAGATGTTGTTGGACTGCAGCTTCCATAATCTTTGACCATTATGGTTGGGGATGATGGGAGTTGCAGTTTAACATCTGGGAACCCAGGTTTGAAAACCCTTGGCATATCGGGTTCTTCCAAGGCTAAGGTCTTTCTGGTGCTAGAATATCACTTATCAATGTCGTGTCCATTCAGATTACAAACCAACTTAAATTGTAGGAAGCACTAGCAACTTTCTAATTCACATGAGACGGCAGAAATGGTGTGGGAGCGCCCTGCCCCCTTTTCGCCATTTCCTTGTGAGCTTCTTTGGGGCAACTAAGTGACCCCGACAGACATGCAATGCAAGACTTAGATGGTTTTTAATACGTCAGTTCTTATTTTCATAAGTAGCACAATACCTCATTTCCTTTGTGCTACATGAGATGTTATAGTTATAGCAAAGGCCCGCAAGAGGGATTTAAGGTTTTCATTTTAAATTTGTTTTATGTTGCTGTAAACCACCCGGAGACAGAAGTTTGGGGCAGACTACAAATTTGAGAAATAAATAAAAATAGACTTCAGCCCTCCTGCAGATGTTAGACCACAGCTGCCATCATCCCTGACTGTGGATGAAGATGACTGTTGTTATAATCCAATAACTGGAGGGCCAAAGTTGCACGGCCCTGGAATAATGTGTAGACATGCCTTAGGGCAAAAAAAATAAAAAAAGAGTTAAGGTTTTTTCACTGAACAGACACACAGAGGTGGTGGTTTTTCATTCTTGGTGGTTTCTTTTTGGCAGTGTAGCATTTGCATTGTAATGAATGTCTTCACATGTTGTTAAGCTTGTTGTGTTTTAAATGCTCATTTTACTACTTTTGCTTCTACATTGCAACTGAGAATCTAATCACATGCATCGGGACACATTCCTCTCCTTCTGGGCACCATGCCTCTCCCCGACCCCTAACAAACTCTTCAGACTGTCAACACTGCTTCCTGCTAAGAACCAACTTACCGGAGTATTTTTCTGACTGCTTTCTGGAAATCGATAGCCAATATATGTCATTTCATAAAATGGAACCCTGAGGAGCTGTGTGGTGAGCGTATATGAAACATGATTTGCCAGCTGACACTCCAGTTTTCCTGGCTTATATCAAGCTCTTGTGGACCGCTCATTCCAAATTCAACTCTTTGCCTCCATGAATAGACACTTTAAAAGGAACTCTTCCAAATAGCAGTATTTTGCCACTGTCCCTGCTGTATCTAGTTGTTCAGTTCTGTATGTTGAAATACAGCTATTTGGAAGGGTTTTTTAAAAAACAAACTGGGGCCACACAACTATTTTGTTTCTTCTTCTTAATGCTGACTATTAAATCTTGACTGCCTGTCTACTCTCTGTCCCTGACATTCTGTGCTCTTCTAATTCTCCTGAAACTGTAAACCATTTCTTGCATCACCTTCTCTAGTAACCTTCTCTTTCCCAATTTATGCCGTCTTTAGGAGTCGAGAAACTTGTTAAGCCCACACTTGTTTCTTGTGGCGATCTCATTTCTTTTCAAGTGAATTCTCAACAGCTTCCTCTGATAAGTCCCTAAATCAACCATGGACCTTCCCCCCTCTACTCAGGGTTCTCTTTTTCATGAAGTTTTATTTAAAGACCCAGGTAGTCTTGGAAGGTAGTTGTTGGGTGCAGGAAGAGCAGTGTGTGAGGTGGCAGTGCATAATCTTTCCCCCTTCTGTTCTTTGGTCTGCAAAAACCAACAAACACACCCTCTCCCACCCCCAAACTGTTTCCCATGCACAGGTGTGAAGACAGGCACTTTTAGCAGTGGATGGACGCCACTGAATTTTTCACCTTAAGATTAACTTTTTTAATCCACTGAATATGAGTAATGGTTGATTATTCAAGAGACCTAATCAATGTGTTTACTAATTGAAGTTCTTAAAAATAAGTATTCATATAAATGGACAAAACTGCACACGTCTATATGTATGAAGAGCCCTTTTTCCTGCCTTCCATCCCAGATCTGATGTGCATACTGTACTGTTATGCAGTTATGCCTCTTACTCACTATAGGAACATAGGAAGCTCCCTTATACCAAGTCAGACCATTGGTTCATCTAGCTCAGTATTGTCTACACCAGCCCTGCACAACTCAAACGCCCCAGTGGGCCAGCACCAACAACAGTGAGGTGTTTGGAGGCCACAGTCAATTTTCAGTGCATTATTACAATAAAATTAATTATTAAAAATATTTATGAATGCAATTATTAGTTACCTGTGGATCCTTCCCCCTTATCATGGGACCCACATTTTTAACTAAATATAGTAGCCAGAAAAGAGACCCTGTCCCTGCTCAGTCACTGGGACACCTGGAGTGCAAGCCAGCCCCAAACAAATGTCAAGTCCCAAACAAATGTCAAATGGCAGTTTAATTGTAAACCACCCAGAGACACGGGTTTTGAGCGGTATAGAAATATTTTAAATACATAAAAAGTTCTCTCCTTAAATTGCTGTTGCTTTCAGGTTGCTATCCCAGGCATGCTTGCTTGGGAGGAAACCTCACTGGCAATTCCATGGGAATATTTGAGTAAACATGCATAGGATGGTGCTGCAAGGCAGTTTCCTCTGAGGTAATTTCTGGCTACCTGCGGATATATGGAATTAATCCTTTTTTGCCGTTGCTCCCACCCCCAATTGACACCGAGGTCAGGTGTCAATTATCTGACTGCAGATACGTGAAACCACACTTGCTGGATCTGCAAATGATGAGGTTCTCCTGTACAACTCACTACTTTTAAAAAACAAAAAACAAACAAACTGGAGTTGGGGAAAACCTGTGTCCTGATATCTTGCCATATGGGATGGGTCAGGCCAGTGGGCAGACCGAGGCAGCTTTATCTAAGCACAAACATATTTCTTCTAGAAAATGACTGGCAGATTGGAAGCAGGGCTGTTCAGCTTCGACCCTCCAGCTTTTGTTGGACTGCAGCTCCCATCATGCCTGACTTATTGGCAACTGGGGATGGCGAGAGCTGTAGTCCTAGAACTGCTGGGGGGCCGTGGTTGTGCAGTGCTGGTAGAAAGCGATGAATACTTTTGTTTTAGCTGTCTGGAATGCAAGCTATACATTGTCTGGAGTCCAGTTTTGTCTTGGACTTACCTGGTTCTCAAACGGGCATAAATCAGGAATTCCCTCCCATTAGAGTGTGAAATTGAGTCATTGTAAAACTGATGTTACAGAACTGAGAGTGTCTGCAGTCAAGGGTAGTTTAACATGTGGCAAATCTCCAGTGTCGTCATCTTGATAATCAGCATTGGGTTTTTACTCATGCAAATTTTCCCTAGAAATGTCCATATTTCAGATGTCAATGGATTTTACTCAAGAGAATAAACCAGGTATATATTTGATTCTAGTACTCAGTAACACTTGAGGTTCATTTACTTTAATTTTCCAGTGAAGCATTCCTGGTTTATATCTATTAGGCAAAAAATTAATCTTAAATTGGGCCTCAAAAACTTTCTTTGGAGCTAGGAGCCAGTTCAAGCTTTTAGGAGCTGGATTCATTTTCAGAGTTTTAGATGTCTAGTTTCAACAGAAAGAGCCTTCTCTTCCCTTCTCTTTTGTGTGTCCATTAGGTTATATCTGTCCATTTATTCTCCATTACTTTTGTGAGTATGCTGGTTTGACATCCAGACAACCAGCAAAGCCTTCCACTCTGTGGCTGGGTGGAGTAGCCACTCAACCCCAGCAATGCCCTCCATCCAAGAGGGGAGCAGACTCTCTGTCTTGCTTGCCCCTGCCCTTGCTAGCTCTTGTCTTACCTTGCTCGCTCACTCCTTCTCCTGCTCACATTCATCCATTGCTTGCCTGAGCCAGGCGATTGGCGGATGTGAGCAGGAGGAGAGGGAGTCAACCCAACCCAACCCCTGCTTTACTTGCCACCACCTCCTGTCTATCCATTGTTTAGCTCAGGCATCCTGCTTAAATTTTCAGGCACCATGGCAAGCTGTTGAGCTGTTTTAAATAAGGCTAACCACTTTGTAAAAGGCACTTTGTAAAAAGTGAGGTCATTGTAAGTGTGGGGGTGGTGTATGAATGGGGAGTTCATAGTTTTGAAAAGTGCTTCCTGGATAAATGCGGCTAGAACTAAACAGGCAGTAACAGTATAGGGTGAAAAAATGTATAACTGGATGGGCAGAGTGATGAGACACTGAATTCTAGATAAAGGAATTGGCATATGATCAGCCATATATCAACTAAAATAACTATAAAGTCATCGATGAATTTTGCTGGTCTCACCACCCTGCTTCCCCAAGGATCATGAAGCCCTTGGAGACATGTTCTCAAGTGGCGCGGGACATTTCCAAGGTAAGGGGAAGTTGGTGAAATTTGCCCCCTGCCCCATGATTGCCAGTGCTGCAGTAGTTGAGAAGCCTTCTGTAGCATGTGTTCTCCTTCGCAGAGCATGTGTGTGGCCTTAGGATGTTGGCCACTGGTTTCTGTGTATGTCCTTGTAGTTCATACTGTTTAAATTTGTTTTGTATTGTTTGCTGTCGTGAAGACTATCTGAAAGGCAACATGTACATATTTAGGTAAACTAATAAATGATAGCATGATCGTGTTGAAAAGATCATCTACCTTTTAGATGACAAATGGCAAATATTTATATACCACTTTTCAACAAAAGTCCCCAAAGTGGTTTAAAGGAGTTTAAAGTTCTTTATTTGCGACCCAAGGTCAGCATAACATAAACAAAACATCTCATAATATAGAAAGATACAATTGGGAAAAGGAAATATGTAAATATATTGATAAATATCCATGGATAAATAATCAGTAAAATTTTAAAATTAGTCAAAGACAAGCTCTCTGCCATAACAATACTGCAATAGAACAGAATTCGGCCACCTTAAAGGTGACATTTAAAGTTCTATCCACAAGAAGATAAGAAACATAAAAATCTCCTGAGCAACCTGGGAAGGGTGTCAGAAGAGGAGTTAATAAGGAACATCTTAAATCTCTTTGTAATGGACAGTGCAACAAAACATGTTGGATGGATTCGACTTCCCGCATACCACATGGGCATAATCTATCCTCCCTAGGAATCCCCAGAAACCTCCCCGAGAGCACCGCTGAAGGTAACATATCATGTCTTGCTCTGAAAAAGGCCCTCTGGTAGCACGTCATGCTCAAGGCATTCAAATAAGCAGCAGGGCCCCAACTAAAACTGCTCAAACCCAGCCTCCTTTTAGTAGAATCAGGGATTCGGGAGAATTCTTGTTGGATTTCAAAGTCCAAGAGTCTTTGTTTCAGGATCTGCCTAGTCTGGTCGTGCCTTAACAAGACCAGGTAGTCCATAGACAGACCCAAGGATACAATTTTGTCCTGAATAGCCTGGGCCCAAGTGGGCTGGAATACATCAGCCAAGATAAGAGAAATCCATCCTCGGCGGGTGGCAGGGGGTCTGACTTTAAGGCAATAGGTCAAAATAGACAACCAGGCTTATATAGGTATTAATAAGTAAAATGGCTCTCTGTCCCCAAAGGGCTCACAATTGACAGAATGTTGTGGCTTCATAGAATATTTGACCATGGTCACATCTTTCAAACAATTTGTGGTCAGTTGATAACATCTGACAGGTCAATTGTCTGACATCCCCAATCCTAAGAATAACCCTGGAAGTGTGGGGAAAGGATGTATGAGTCATAATTAGCAGCAAGTGTGAGCCATTCATGAAAGGGAATAGAAATGGAGAAGCTGGAACTGATTGAGAGATAAAGGAGATCGGTCTTGCTGCTTCCTCTTCTCAGCTGGAAATGTGACTTGGTGTGCCCCTGGGATTGCTTACAAGGTTGGAGTCAGAGGCAAGACGTGTTGGAGACAGCTGGGACTGTTGGGGAAAGCATGGAAGAGCAATGAATTAATTTATCACCTAGCCATCAATTATAAGAATCTTGTTACATTGACTCTTAGGAATTGGCCAACTTTGATCCCAAGATCAAGGCAATTTGAGCTGACTGATGCATATAAATGTGGCCCAAGAGAAGGCTAGTGGGGAAAATTATGTGCAGGTATAAACAAGAGGTGGCCAGGGCATGGTCACAAGCTTTTATAGTAGTGTGTTGATAGCTACTATATTTCAGTCTCCTGAGACCACTGATTCATTCTGATAATAGGCAAGAATGGTCAATGTATAAAGAATGAACTTTATACATTATAAAATAAATGTAAAGAATAAACTGCAGCAAATAATCACCCACCACCACCATTAATAATTATCTGACTATGAGGAACTGGGGGGATGAATGAGCTAAAGAAATACATACATACATACATACATACATACTACTACTACTACTACTACTACTACTTCACTTTTCAGTACAAAAGTTCTCAAGTGGTTTACATAGAAAAATAATAATAAGATGGTTCCCCCCGCCCCCGCCACAAAGCAGACCGTCTAAAAAGGCAGACACTGGCAACAACCACTGGAAGGATGCTGTGCTAGGTTGAAGAGGGCTAGCTGCTCCCCCCCTGCAAAACATAAAGAGAAATCCCCACTTTGAAAGGTGCCTCTTGGTCCATTTAGCAGGGGTTTGGAATACTGGGACTCACTTTAGTCCTTCCAGCTATATATGTTGTGACAGTCTTATATTTCAGTGGGTTTAGTCAGTCCTTACAGCCTTCAGACTATGAGCTGATATTGCATCTGGAATTTTTCACTCACAGTGTTTCCTCTAACAGGGATTTCCAGATGTTCTTGACTACAACTCTCAGCATCCCCATCTGCAGTAGCTTTTGCTTGGGGATTATGGGAGTTGTAGACAACAACATCTGGGATACCTGGACCACCTTCACTGAAAAGCAGAGTGTTTGAGGTATTAGGCGATGTGGAACTTTGTCTGCAGTGGTTAACATGCGTGTTAAGTCACTCCTTGATGTTACAGTTATTAAGTGGTAAGCACGGATGTCTGAAGTTGGTTCTAGAAGAGAAAGAGAGTGTGAGTGGTTTCACAAAGTTCCAGGTACTTCAGTACACTAGCTGGCATGATACTGTTGTGGACTCATAAGGCAACCCCAGCACTGCAGAAAATTGTTCTTCGACGTGGTCTCTGTGCTTTACACGAATGGGTGCAACCTGTCGTTACACAATACGCACTACCACAGTCGTTTCTTTTGTCGTGAATGGGAATGACTGCCCAAATGGGAGTAACTGCGGTAGTTCTGATTGCACAACCACTCATTTTCTCAGTCGGGGCTACCTTTGTAGCCTGCAACAACCCTAGAGTGGTGTGCAGTGGTGCTGTACCGCTGCACATCATGTCAGCCATTGTGTTTGTCATTTTGTATATAATGTGGGAGTATTGAGGGTCTACTGTGTTTATGATCTACAAATTGTTTTTTAGATTAATTGTCAATGTGCAAGATTGTGCCACATTTAATACACATACCCCAGTTTTAATTATTCCTTGTGCATGTTTTTTCCTAGTATTTATCAGTTGCAACATGGAACCAAGCAAGAAAACAGATCCCCCAGTGTCAGTGGAAATGGTACAACAAAAGGCAAATCCTGACCGCAGCCCTGTAGCATCAATTTATGTGCCAGAACAAGGTGGCTACAAAGAGAAATTTGTGAATGCTGTGGAAGACAAGTACAAATGTGAAAAGTGTCATCTCATATTGTGCAATCCTAGACAGACAGAATGTGGGCATCGGTATTGTGAGACTTGCATGGCAGTTTTGCTGAGGTTTGTGTTTCTTGGTTCTTCTTGGTGCTACATTTGTGTTTTGTAGGGTTGGAAAACTTCTAAAGTACTGGGGTTCGCTTACAGATCTGAATCTTTTCCTTTTCACAGTCTACATAAAATAACAATTGTAACTTGGATAATGAACAAGGTCAGAGTACGCACCTGGTCTAGACCCCCTCAAACTGTGGGGTGCTCCTTTCTAACTTTGCACTGGATTTAAAGAGGCATTCCCTAATTTCCAAATGCTTCTGAATCTCAGCACTGAATCTAGTATGAGACATGCACTCCTACCCTGGGTTGGGGAAAGGTCAGGATCAGTAACAACACACTTTGACTAGCTACTAGGCCAGCCAAAATATATGGGTATTTCTTCCTATTGGCGTCGCGACATGGTTTTGGAATAGATGACGTAAGTGTTATCCAAAATGAATTATGCAAAGATAAATCCTATATTTCCAAAGACAAAAGAAATAGTTGTGAAACACCTGAGGGTAGTGCTAATTTTAAACTGCATCTCTGTTAAGTTTACTCAGATGTCACTTGGGTGCAAATTAAGACCATTCTGAAAATGATGCGGAGAGAACAAGCACTTGACATTTTCATACCTGCTGGGTAGATGTGAAGTAGCAACATTGCCATTGCTACATAAGTGTAAAGGGGAAAAAGAAGTTAAGAAATCTCCCAGCTCAGGATTGTTAGTGGTTCTGCATTTTAGAATGATAGATCATAAACTGTAGTATTGTTTCAGGCACTTGTTAATTGCAGGTTACTGTTAAACCTACTGCTGTCCTGCTTGATCCATCACTCTAAATATATAGGTATCGAAACAAATCTTTCTGATTAGCATTGATGTAGATATTTTATATATCTATAATATATAATTATAGAGAGGGGAGGAAAGTCTAGCCATTTTTCTGAATATATATAAATTTAAAGAATGGAAAGCTGTCATCTTGTGTGGTTAACAGCTGATCAGAAGGGGACAAAATAATAAGATGTTTAGATATGTTAAATAAAACAGCAAAAATGTTCCCATTGTGATAACATTCACTGAGGAGGATCCTCACAATCCAAAGTGCTATTTGGTCGCATACTGCTGCTTTAAAAAGTTCAGGACTGTGATTGTTATCAAATGTGTGTAGTGTTAAGATATATAAATATGAAGTAAATGTGCAAGTCAAGAACAACAAATGCCTTTCTGGGGGTTTTATTGTTGAAAATCCTCTTGCCTTGTTGCTTTGCCTACAGTCCTTTTCTAGGGGAGTTTCTACCCTCGCCTCTCTCTTCTCCAGGTATTATTTTCAGGCTGTGTCAGTTGGGCTTCCATTGAAATATATTTTCTCCTTGAAATGTTAAAATGAATGAATTGTGTGCCGTGATAAATTGTGGGTGGAAAGTGGTTGGCACAAGCAGTTCCTTTCCCAGTTGCCATGTGCTTGTTAGCATATAATGATTACGCTGTGCAGCTTTTAACATTCTCTTTGGGTCATCTGAGGATACAGATACAAGCACCACCGAAGACAACTCAGTAGAGATTACTGCTCAGTATGCAACAGCAGTTGAGAGGAGCAAACAGGATGCTCGAGAGTATTCAATAAGGACTAGAAGACGATAACAGTCTATCAGATAGCTGGTATTTGTCCTAATGCGGAATACGGTTTCCAGCTTTATTCTAGTCTCAAAGAGGGGGAAAGGAGTAGTAATGCCAAAATTATAGCGATTAAAGAAATGAGAGAGCCAGTGAAGATGTTCTGTGTATAGCTGTTAGCATGAGCACATTTAAAACATGAGCATTATTCTTGTATGTAAGGGGTGCGATGGAAGTAGCTGATAAATGTGCCGCAAGGGCAATTGACTGCTTCAGCAGTCCCTGATCTTGCAGGGTGCAAATGCAGGAATCTCACTCCCTCCAGAGCAGTGGGCACATACACCATGTGTGCTAGGAACTTCAAGGAGGAGCAGAACTGGGGAAGTGCAGACAAATCTCCCAGTGGAGGTGACGGGCAAGTGTGTTTCACTCTTCCCTGTGCAATGCATGTCCAGGGAGAGGAGGACAAGGACTCAGTAATGTCTATAGGGACACAACCCTTCCCATACATGCAAGGGGAAATCTATCCTGTGCGGTGTGTGGCAGCAGGCATCTGTAGTCTGCCCTAAATGGCATAAGCAAAAGTAGTTTATGCCCAGCTTTATGCTCCCCTAAACTTGCTGTACCCCTGAACCAGCAACTCATTGCTTAGCATGGCATGAACATTGCAATAATGTTTTGCAGTCACGTCACACTGGCATCGCCCCAGTGTTGTTGGCAGGCACTCCTACAGCCTTAAAACTGTTTCCTTGCTTTTTAAGTGCTGTCTTGAACAATGACCTTACCATAATATTAACAACACTTATAGTTTTTCATTCCTTATGGCATAAAGGCATACTGTCAGTCAAGCAATTGTAAACACTATAACTTCTATTTGGCAACTTAACATTGTTGGTAAAGAGTTTGTGGGCATGGAATTTTACTGAGCTACTCCTCACACAAAATAAGCACACATAAAGGGGTAGTTATACAGTTTTTAATGAATAAATACGCTCGTATTCATGATGTACATCTTGATTTGGTCCAGTGTTACCTTTGCCACCTTTGTATGATTATGCTCTATGGCCAGGGTGATTACTAACTTAGTCCAGTTCTTATGCATTGATCTCTACGGCAGCATTCAGTGCATAAGCATTGGGCAAAATTAAGAATCGGGCTCTCAGACTTCAGTCTCCAGATGTTGTTGCGCTACATCTCCCATCAGTTGCCATCATGATGGGAGTTGTAGTTTAACAACATCTGGAAACCCAAGTTTGAGAACTCCTGCTCTACATGGTTTTTGGTGTTTACATTTTGGGGCATGTCATGAAATTTCACATTTAAGTAAACATTGGTTGGTGGTGGTTGTTTTTCTCTTCCCTTCTAGTTCCACAATTCCAAAATGCACAGCATGTCAAGAAACAATAGTGAAAGAAAAGGTATTGTTTTTTCAAATTTTGTCTTGTGCATCTTAAGTTATAAGAGGAGTAATCCTCATTAACTGTTTTGCTTTACAAATCTATTTTATTGTATATCTTTTTAAAAATGGTTTTGTGAATGTAAATGCATCCCTAGCTATCTTGATCTTTACTGGTTAAGCAAGGGCTCATGAAGATTTCTTGAGTTGTCCTTTTTCAAAGATCAAATCTTCTTGGTTTCTTCCATAACATCAAGAGCAGAGTACTTCACACACATGTGAGTGAGTTTGGTTGGGACCCCAGAGAGGGCCTTTTCTGCAGTCACACTAGACTCTGGCTCTTCCTCCTTCTAAAAAGGTTCATTTGGTCCCATTCTTACTGGTCTTCTGCTGGTTAGCAAAAACATTGTTCTGACAAGCTTGCAATCTGTAGGTGCTTCTTTTAATGCATGACTGCTGTTGAACATATAGTGTGTGTGTGTGTGTGTGTGTGTGTGTGTATAATATCCAAAATAAAGATTGTTGGTTTACCTGACTAGGGGTTCCTTTTGCTTCATAAGGCCTGGAGAGGTGTCAGGGCCATTCAGCATTCATGGAGAGATGTAGGTACTCCAAAAACCCTGTCAGGCAGTACTTTGTACAACTGTCCAGATATCTGCATTCCTCTGAAAAGTGTATCTGGGTACAGGCCCCTCAAATGCATGGTACAGGTAGGAAGTGTACTGCTAGTACCTATGTTCAATATAATAGGTGAGTAACTATACTTGTGTACAATAGGTACCTGTGTACACAGTGCACTTGTACAGTGTTCAACATAATGTCTGAATAGGACTGTAGTCTGCCAGTTAATCCTTGATGATGGAGTGGAGCACTCCTGAATTTCCTCCCCAATAAGCTCTCTCACTCCTTGATAGGTAAGAGCATACTTATCATTTTTATGAAATTCTACATCTCCATCTTGATAATATTAACAAAAGTTGTGGATGCACATTTTGTTTCATACATTGCCTAAAGATTTAATTGGATTACGAATTGCTTTTTTTCCAATCTACAAGGTTTTAATATGGCTGGCCATCTTTAAGAACAACTATACTGGATGAGTTTATCAGAGTTTATCAGAGTTTAAAGGTGGCCTACAGAGGTTGTTCAATAGCAATTTTTTCCTTGGAAAATGGGATATCAAATCTCACTCAAGATTTTTTCAGGGGAACTGCTGAAAAATTTTGACTCTCAGTTCATGATATATTGCAAAACCAGTAACATCCTTTCTCACGCATTTGCTTAATGTATTTTTATATAGGTAATAAACAAGCAAAATAGTAATTTGAATAGACCAAATAATGTTGTTGTTGTTTTAATGTGGACAACCTTCAGACGAGTATATGAAGTAAATAACAATAATATGATATTAATAAAATGTTCTCCTTCCCAAGGCATCAGGCATTGTGGCAATACTGTCATCTTGCTGTGCATGCAGAAATCAAGAGTGTTTTGTTGTGCTGATTTATAGCCTGTCAGCCTGTGGTGACAAAACTGAAGTTAGCTAAGATTGTTCTTGAATGATTGTTCTAAAAACAATTTCTGTGTGTTTTTATAGCTCTTTAATGACCCAGCAATTTGATGAGCAAGTTACATTGGAACCATTTGAATTTTTAAAAAGCTTCGGCTGATATGTCAGTTACACCCATTTCTGAAGGAAAATGACCTTAAAACAGTGGTACATATGCTGGCCAGCTCTAGGCTTGACTACTGTAATGCCCTCTACGTGGGGCTCCCTTTGTATGTAGAGCGGAAGCTACAGTAGGTGCAGAATGTGGCAGCCAGACCGGTCTCCAGGATAACCTGAAGAGACCCCATAACACTGATCTTGAAAGAACTGCACTGGCTGCCGATATGTTTCTGAGTGTGAAATACAAAGTGCTGGTTATTACCTATAAAGCCCTTAATGGCTTGAGTCCAGGGTATTTAGGAGAGTGCCTCCTTTGTCATGAACCCTCCCGCCTATTAAGATCATCTGGGGAGGTCCGGTTACGGCTACCACTGGCTCGTTTGGTGGCTATTTGGGACCGGGCCTTCTCTGGCTGCCCCAGGGCTCTGGAATGCACTCCTTATTAAAATCAGAGTTCCTCCATCTCTGGCTGTTGTTAAAAAGATGCACCTGTTTCTTGGTAGTGGTCCTATTATCCTCCACACTTTGGATGTCTGTATCTGTGTAGACAGGACCTCACAACCTTCTAGAGCTATAAGCTTTTTGGCAGTAGCCCCACCCCCTCAGTGACACACACATAGCCCCTCACAGGTTACCTCCCTCAGTCTTCTTCCGACCACTGCGATAGCGACTTCAGGAGACCTTCTACCCCGCTTCATGTGGGGAGAGCTGTCAACAATAACCACCAAACAAAAACCTCCTTACCCTTTCTCTTTAATTTGGCTTTTATTTATTTATTTATTTATTTAATTTATATCCCGCTCTTCCTCCAAGGAGCCCAGAGTGGTGCACTACATACTTGAGTTTCTCCTCACAACAACCCTGTGAAGTAGGTTAGGCTGAGAGAGAAGTGACTGGCCCAGAGTCAGCCAGCTAGTATCATGGCTGAATGGGGATTGGAACTCGGGTCTCCCCGGTCCTAGTCCAGCACTCTAACCACTACACCACGCTGGCTCTATCTGTCTATTCTGTCTGTCTGTCCTCTCATTTTTCAGTCATCCTCAGTTTATGTCTTTGTTTAACTCGCCGCTCCCCCACCACCCTGCTCAAGGTTTTTCTCTTCAGAGATCCTGAGGCAGTATGTGTAGTCTCTTTTAAGAGCTGCCTTACAGTCTCTTTTAAGAGCTGCCTCACTTGCACTGTTAAACTCTCTGTTTCAGACAGGCACGAGGAGTGCTTAGCGTGCCTTGGAGACCCACCGAACCGACTTCTGCGCTGTTTGCCGGGGCTTTACTAGACGGGCCCGATGCGAAAGTACTTCCCGCCTCTGTGCTTTGTTGTGGGAGAGGCCTTAAGTGCTACATCGGCCCTACAAGCCACTCCCACTAGCCAGCTATCCCAGCAGCGCTGTACCAGCTCTGGTATGCTGTGCTCTCAGGAATCCAAACAGCCGACGCAGAATGTATCACGTCCAGCGCTGGTACTGAAGACTGGCCCTGCACTCCCTCTCTTAAAGGGGCTGGCGCTGCTAACACCAAAGGCTTCCTCTTCAGGGCTTAAGCCTGCTAAACAAGGGAAGCCGGTGGATCAAGCGCCACTATGCTTTGGACACCAGGTTAAGAGCCCATTCACAGTTTGGAGCAGCAATCCTCGACACAGTTCTTCAGTTGATGCCTGTTTCTCCCACCAAACTGGTGAATAGTGTGGAGGACAATAGGACCACTAACAAAAAAAATTAAGGTTGCTTACCTGTAACTGTAGTTCTTGTTAGGGAGGTGCACGAATATCTTCAGCGCTAGCGGGGGTAGAACTTTAAGGGCGGGGGAGAGTGTACTCACCCCTCCCGCCGCATTTCCCCCACCAGCGCTCTGTTATCTTTAAGCCCTTTGGGGCGGCAGCGTTCCTCCCTGCCACCCCATTTCCCCAGTCAGCCGGAAGTGGCCAGAAGTGGCGAGCGCATGTGCGCCCGTCTGCCATGCGCGTGCACGACGGGCTCATGTGCACTCTCTACTTCTGGCCACTTCCGGCCGGTGGGGGAAATGGGGCGGCAGGGAGGAACGCTGCCACCCCGAGGGGCTTAAAGATAACAGAGCGCCGGCAGGGGAAATGCGGCGGGAGGGGTGAGTACACCCTCCTCCGCCCTTAAAGTACTACCCCTGCCGGTGCCGAAACGCCGACCCCCCCCCTCCGTGCCGAAATGTTTCGGAGGCCTTTATAATGGTCTCCGAAATGTTTCAGGCACATGCCTAGTTCTTGTAGTGGTCCATTGTCCTTCACATGACCCTCCCTCCTCCTCGCTCTAGTAGTCACTTACCTGTTATGTATGATCGCGGCAGACAGGGACTGAGGGAGGTAATCTGTGAGGGGCTATAGGTGAGTCACCAAGCGGCCGGGGCTACTGACAAAAAGCTTAGAGCTTACAACTCTAGACAGTTCCTAAGTCCTGTCTGCACAGGACCTCCGAAGTGTGAAGGACAATGGGCCAGTTCAAGAACTACTGTTACAGATAAGCAACTGACTTTTCTTGGGCTTTTAATTAATTATAATTGGTTTTATATCATAAAATTGTTGTAATCATTTTTCCTGTTTTTATATTGGTTGTATTTTGGCTTATGTACACTGCCTAGGGTTGCACGTAGGAAGTATAGACATAGAGTAAATTAATAAATAAGGGCTCCATTGATGTGAAAGAAACTTACACCACCATCATAATAACCAGTTGTTTTTTAAACGTCTTAATTTTAGATATTTAAAGACAATTGCTGTCGGAGAGAGCTTCTTGCTCTTCAGATATTCTGCAGAAATGAAAATAAAGGTTGCAGAGAACAATTGACCTTGGGACATTTGCTTGTAAGTAGCAGGACTTGGTTGGGTCTACCCTGAGTTGTGTTATCTGGTTCAAAGTTGCATATTGTACAAAGCAAAGAAGAAAATTAACATTGGGATGGTGTACTGTAGTGTGTGTGCTCAGTTGATATATGCTAGAATTGGGAACGTGAATGTCACTTAAGCTGAAAAAACGAAGACTTACAGTATTAAGTGTGGGTCCTGGGTCTGAAAATGTAGATCTTCAGTCTGAGCATCCCGTCGCTTCCCCGCCTCTATTTTTCTGATACTGGCTACGTTACGTTGGGTAACAATCCAGTTGTTTGTTGTGACCTAGCAGTTTGAAACCAACACATTAGGAGGAACTGATAATCTGCCAGGAGGTAGTATACTACGCTTATAATTTAATGAAGGGACAGATATTGGTTATCCTCCAGCCCTCCAGCTGTCAATCGTCCCTGACTATTGGCTTATGTGGCTGGGGATGATGGCAGTTGTAGTCCAGCAGTTGGAAGGCTGAAGTCGTGGAGCCCTCCTATGGTAGCTGACAGAAGCCATATGTTCAGATTCCTAAAAGGGCATGTTTGAAAATATGGCAGAGGAGGAGAGATGTCTGGAATGGTGCTGCTGCTGTTGTTCATGTGATTATTAAAAATGTGGGGCACAGTGGTCCCTCTAATTTGTTTCATCTCTGTGTGGAATGAGTTTTGTTCTGGGTGGCAGTATCAAAGCAGTGTGCGCGCATGTGCATTCAGAATGGAGCCTTCCTGATTCAACCTGAGCGGCATCTAAAATGAACTGAGCGGACATCCAAAAACTTGTGAGCTCACACATGTGCACACACCTTAGAGGGAACAGTGGTGGGTACCCACATTTTACTTGCATTCTTTTTTTTTTAATTTTAAGGCTGGAAAAATATTTTGCTTTGTAGGGACAGGTGTAAAAACTTTTAAGAGCCAGCATAAATTTTAATGTAAACCGCCCTGAGTCATTCTTGGAAGGGCAGTATGGAAATTGAATGAATGAATAAATAAAGCTTTCAAGCACCAGTCTTGTTTTGAACTCTCCCTTCTGTAATGTGGGCTATAAGCTAGTCTTGATGGCTTTAGACTACCTTCAGGTTCAGAGGCAGGATGCCTCTGAATACCAGTTGAAGGAGAGCAGTGGTGGGAGAGGCCTTCATCTCCTGGTTGTGGGCTTCTCAGAAGCATCTGGTGGACCATGATGGGAAGCAGGATGCTGTGGGTTAGATGGGCCTGATTCAGCAAAGCTCTTCTTATGTGATGTTTGGGATGCCGAATTCACATCATCATGACACACCACATTGTAAATTCTCTTGCCACTGGCAACTAAAGTTGTGGAGCATGGGAAGGAGAAACTTGCAATGTAGTTATGACACAATATGAGGGAAATGTGCCTAAACACTGGGATGGGTGGGTGGGTGTATGACTTCACATAACTTTTGCAGTGGTATGCCTATTGGACATGATGTAATTCTGGGCTTTAGAATTGTTAGAACCCAGTTATATAACTCCAGAAAGACACATCTGTGCTTCTTTGGAAATGGTCGTGCAGAGGGTACTAAGACTGATAGGATATAAGGTTTTGTATAATTAATCCTTTTTGTCTCTACATATGTATTTTAAAATTTTAATGTGTTTAATGTGTGTTTATCTATAATTTTTATCTTTTTGTGAATTTTAAATGTGTTATATTGTATGTTTTAATTCTGTAAACCGCCTAGAGATTTTTATACTAGGCGGTATATAAATTCAATTAATAATAATAATAATAATAATAATAATAATAATAAATAATTACTACTACTACTCCTCGATGTCTGGATAAAACAAACCAGTCCATAACACCTGCCTAACTGTGTAAATAAATAAATAAAAAAATATGCGTAGGAATGGGCCTGTGCAAATATTCAACTCTGGATAGCTGAAGCAAGATAATCCACCAGTACCATGTGGGGGTGACCATTCTCACCATTCACCTGTATGTAGTGTTCCCCATGCTGGTGGAGCCCCTTAAAGTAGGATAGAGTCCTGCCAGCTCCAACAGTGTCTGGGGAAATATGCAAGAAATGCTGGAAAGGGCTTCATTTTTTAGCACCTCCATGGGCACCTTCCCAGACAGCCTTGAGGCTGACAGGGCTCTTTGAGGGGCTCCATCAGTACAGGGAATAGCACTGAATGGCACACTGGAGAGAAGTGGGGGAAGTCTCTTCCATGTGCTGTCATCCGATTATTTAGTTAGCTAGTTAATTAGATTTATATGTCACCCTACTCCCATAGGACTCAGGGTGGCTTACAATCAATAACATACACAGCAACGCAATTCCATAAAAATATATTTTACATAACCTCATAAACCACAACCCCATACAATACTCATTCCACATGACATAATAACCATGGATTACAAGATCACTCTACAACCAGCTCTCTCAGCAACCGGACACTCAACGGAACATTTCAGTCTTACATGCCTTACGAAAGGCCAACAGATCATGGAGAGCTCTGATATTATCCAGGAGACTGTTCCATAGAGTTGGGGCCACCACTGAGAAGGCTCTGGCTCTCATTGATTGCAGTTTAATATCCCTAGGGTCCGGGATATTATGCAGACTATTTGGAGTCAAATATTTGCACAGGCATACTAAGCAAGATTTATCTTTAGTGGCTAAAATAGTGATCACAACAGCAGTAATAATTTTATTTATTTACTACATGTATACTTTGTAATGTTTTAAGTAGTAACACAGTAACTTTGTCGTAGTAGTAGGACAACATACTCTCCTATTGCTAGGTACACACACTCTCATCATCTTGGTATTTGTGTGATTCAGACACATCTGAGGAACGACTGTCTGTTTGAAGAACTTCCATGCCCTCGTATTGATTGTAAAGAGAAAATACTGAGAAGAGACTTGCCAGACCATATAGAAAAAACTTGTAAATATCGGGAAACAACATGTAAATACTGTAAAAGCCAAGTCCCAATGATTATGATACAGGTGAGTTTTCTTTATTGCTAAACACTCTTTTTAAAAAATCCACCAAGAACTCTGCAGTGGAAACTTGTAAATTCTGTTAACAGTCTGGAGTCATCTGCCTTGTGAAGCAGTGCTGTGCAGCCTTCGTTAGAATCTGAAGAATCCCAGCTTTCATGTACCTGAACTGATGCTCTGGTGTAAAGTGGAACACAGTACCTGCTGCAAGGGGTTCTTCTCTTTATTTGGAAAAATATGGCCAGAAAATCATTTTGTTGGAGTTTTGCCACTTTCTCCCCTCAAAACATTTACTCAGATGAAAGGAACTTATCCTCTTAATTAGATGAAACTGGCTACTAGCTTAAATGTCTGTTCTTTCAGGCACAAGAATGTCCCATCCATATTTTAGCTTACCAGAAATCAGGCAGTCTTCCAGTGACCCTCAAAATGAAAATGAAAAGAAAATGTTCTCTCTGCCTGTACAGAGAGGGAGATGGGGGGGGGGATCAAAGCTATGCAAATGAGATCTTTAAAAATATCTCTGGTTCTGTTATAACACAAGAATTCATAGACTTCTGCATGCCCTAGAGGATAGGAAATCCCCTTTGTGGCTGAAGGGCTAGTGAACTGATTTCCAGTTAAAGGAATAGATTATTTTAATACTTTCTTCTTTACTGATCTCATTTCACTGACTTTTTAAAACAAGCCTGAGAGGAGAGCTGGTCTTGTGGTAGCAAGCATGACTTGTCCTCTTAGCTAAGCAGGGTCCACCCTGGTTGCATATGAAGAGGAGACTAGAAGTGTGAGCACTGTAAGATATTCCCTCAGGGGATGGAGCCACTCTGGGAAGAGCAGAAGGTTCCAAGTTCCCTCCCTGGCTTCTCCAAGATAGGGCTGAGAGAGATTCCTGCCTGCAACCTTGGAGAAGCCACTGCCAGTCTGTGAAGACAACACTGAGCTATATGGACCTATGGTCTGACTCAGTATATGTCAGCTTCCTATGTTCCTAAATGTAGAGTTATAGTATCTATGCCAGTTCGCTTGTCTCTGAATATACAAAAGCAAATTTAGAGGCGTCTTTCCTCAAAAAAGCACAGAGGTAGCTACATACGGTTCAGTTGGTTCACCATGTGTCCAGTTTGCTCAATGATGAAATGCGGGGTGGGGAGACAATTTTTTACTTAATGGAAAAGAGCAATGAGAGAGAAACAAACCCAGAACACTCAGCGGAGACAGAATGTTCAGCAAGCCAAGGCTAGACTCCCAACAAAGTAGTATTGTAGTCATGTGGAACACCATGGATGGGCTTCACTGGAGAAGGACACAAAGGTGTATACTGTACAAGATAAAAATGGCGTTCATGGGCAAGAGCCCCCCCCCAAAAGCATTAATTCAGCTAGCCGTTCTTAATGTTTAAGGGGAGAGGTATGGTTGGTGGGGATGAGAGAAATATACATTTAATGACTTAGTTCTCTTTTAACCATCACAGCAGGTCAGCTGTGGTGGGGAAGCAGCTTGCCTAGGGAGCAAGAGGCTGTTAGTTCGAATCCCCGCCGGTGTGCTTCCTAGATTGTGCTTAGTAAATCTATATTTGTAGTCATCTATATTGGGCAGCAGCGATATAGGAAGGTGCTGGTGGCGGATGCTCACTTCAGTGACAACGCAAAGGCATCATCTCATACTGCGTGGGAGGAAGGCAATGGTAAACCACTCCTGTATTATACCAAGAAAACCACATGCCTCTGTGGTTGCCAGGAGTCGACGCCAACTCGACAGCACAATCTTTCCATCTCAGTGGCTAAAGGTTTTTACAATTTTTAGCCTACTTTCTGAAGGGAAGAACACTTATGAGATCATCATGCCTCTGTTTGGTCTGACTGTCTTGCTGTTATGTGTCCACCTCTAATAACATTTGTGTTTACCATCCAATACAAACCAAACCCACCACACATGGGAGGGGGTCCTAGGTATCCAGCTGGGCTTACTGAGCTGCATATATACTCAATGTATAGGCAGCATCCCTTTGCAACTCTTGCCTTGACAGTTGTATACAAACCAAGTTCACAGCACATGGGAAAGGGTCCAAGGTAAGAGTCACCATATTAAAAAGAAGCTGAAAGTAGGCTCCATTACTTCTGCTTTAAAACACTTCTTGTTTTATTTATTTGTTTCACTTTTGTCCTGCTCTTCATCCAAGGAGCTCAGTGTGGTTATGTGGGTCTGTCCTCACTTCATATCCTTAACTCCAGATCATTTATGTATAAATTGTATAGCTCTAGTCCCAATTTAGATCCTTGGGTGAGGGGCATTCACTCCACACTGACTTACTTTTGTTACCCAGGCAGTTGCCAATCTATAAGCTGACCCACCCTCTTATATGACTGATATATTTACTTGGGAGCCTTTGGTGAGCAACTTGACAAAAGCTTTTTGGAAACCCAGGGTATATCCAGTCTACTGGATTATTCCTGTTAATGTAATTGTTGACATCGTCGAAGAACTCCAAAAGATTTGTGAGGCAGTACTTCCCTTTGCGGAAGCCATGCTGATTTTTCTTCAGTTTGTCTTGTTCTTCTGTATGCTTCTGAATTCTGTCTTTAATATTGCTTTCTGCCAGTTTACCTGCAACAGACATTAACCTCAGTGGCCTGTAATTTTAGTTAAACCAATATTAGATTGGCTGCAGGGAGTCTCTTGCTACTTGAATATTAGGGATTTCCTTTTTTCAAGAAACATACTGTATGCATCATCAACTTCTGAAAAGTAAGGATAGTCATGGTTAGCATGCTAGTGGCTGATGAGATCATGCAGTTGTGATGATCCAGGCCTATCAAAGAGACAGCACAATCCAGAGTTCCTTGTGTCATCCCAGAGGATTCTGAAACAGAGTCTGTCCATATTGAAAACTGAACATATTGCTTGAGGAAGGGACCTGTGCAAAGTGTGAGATATGAAGTTGTAGCATTAGTTTGAAACAGCAAACAACTTTTAAGCTATCTAGTACACCTTATCCTAGCGCTGAAAGCAAGATTTATCTTGGATAATTCTTCCTTTTCCAAATGGTGTTCACCCCTGTGGACAATGTCTGGAAGGAAAGATGTGTGTTGATCCTTTGAATAATAATGCAGGAGCAGATGTTGCAAATACAACATCTTGACTGCTTTAAGAAATGTAATTAACCCCATATAGCTCAGAGTTTTAAAAATTCACCACAGTTCCTGATGTCTTATGTGAAAATGGTTACGGGCTTCAAATACGTTATGTCGTTTTCCTCTTAGAAACATGAAGATGCAGACTGCCCCTGTGTTATGGTGACATGTCCCCATAAATGTAGTGTTTCAGCACTCCTGAGAAAAGAGGTAAGAGATCATGTTTCACATTCATACATAAAAATAAAATATCCTGTTCTATATTGCTCATTTAAGAATATTTTTCTTTGTAATAATGTGCAATAAATTTGCCAGAAGCAGCTCCACTATATATTTTTTTAAAAAATTTTTACTGCTAAAATCAACTTTAAATGCATTTCTAGACTTCTGAGAAGTTATATTGCAGACTTCTTTTTTAAAAAAAATGTTCTGCCTTAATTGCACCCATTTTCTCCTCCCTTCAGTCTTCGTGAGAGCTGAATTTGCAATACTTACCTAGAGAAGAACGCATAGGAATCTCGAAATCTTCACAGCAGTCTTCACAAATATAGCAGAGGAAATCTAAAGCATTCGTACCATGTGGTTTTAGAGGCTTTAAAATATTGAAAATACTGAAATATTAAGAATTTATAATTTATAGTCTGGATGATGTTGCTATTTTTGCAACATTAGGGCAAGAACATGCTGATTTTAAAAGACATTTGATTTTAAAATGTTTGTGTTGTGTGCATGTCCATTATGGAACCTGTTGCCACGAAAAGAATTCATTGTCCAACATATATTTTGAAGAGGATGGCCAACACTTTTTTGCTCTTTTATCTTGCACTCTTGAGATTAACATTAAAAATGACTTACAGTTGTACCAAACTCAGCTGCAGCTAAAATTAAGAATGATTGATTGCCTAGGTTGTATGTATTGGGGGCATTTGCAGAGGAGGATTGGGTGTGTGTGCTTAACAGTTCCCTCATCTGCTTATCTTCTCCAGCCATTTTATCTGTGTTCCCCTTAGCCCAAAGGTTCTCAACCATGGGTCCCAAGATGTTGTAAGACTACAACTATCATCATCCCTTTGGTCATTGTGTCTGGGGAGGATGGGAGTTGTTATCCAGCAGCACCTGAGGACCCACCCATGGGAACCCCTGCATTGATCAGTCCTAAAGTTAGAAATGGGCTTAAGTGGGGTACCGAGGGAGGAGGAAGAGGAGTCTTAGAGGGGAGAATTGGTGGGGATAAACATCCCACCTCCTGCCCATTAATTCTCCCCTGCAGTTCCCTGGCCATACTACTTCTGCCAAACTTTTTTGGGGAAACGGATTTACTGAGGTAGTGTTGTGCTATACCATCATCCCATGTAACTAGGACCCAGTTTATTCGCGCTGAATAGAAAAAAAGTGTTTTTTGGTGACTGAGAGACATTGTATTTAGCTTGTCTGTTGTGGATGAATGTTGTGGTTTTTTAATATAACGCCGTTAAGCCTGCTTAATGGTGGTCTGTGGACTCCTGCTGGAAGAGGAAGTTGCTCACTAGATGATTTTGAAGTGTATGAAGCGGTCTCCTAAGAATGTCAAGCATTTACAGTGAACATTAATAAGTAGCAGTCATTTTACATGATGATAGTGTTTAAAGAAATGCGTGTCTCAGTCTGGGCTCATTGAGTCAGGGGGCGGAGGGCATTCCATTATTACTGTATTATGGGGGAGATATATAGATATACATACACATGTAGTGTAGTTGGGCCTAGTATTTCCTTGGCCATGGGGCACAATCCCACAACCATCGCTGGAAAAGAGAAGCACGTCTTGAGTTTCTTGACTGCCATGAGCCCAGTTCTGCTGCCTTAAATAAAGCAGTTATAAGGAAGGGTGGGTAAACTAGCGGGAGTTGAAGTGGCACATGTGTTACGTGAGCTGGAGGGACCTTTCCCGTGATGTGTCCAGGTTTGGGTTAGGCAGTGTACAGATAAGGGAGATGAACTAGACTTGTGGTAGCCATCATGAATTTGCCTTTGCTAAGCAGGGTCCACCTTGGTTTTCATTTAGATGGTGCCTACATATGGGCGCTGTAAGAGATTCTCCTTTAGGGGATGTGGCCATAGCTCAATGGAAGAGCATCTGCATGCTTGCAAGCAGAAGGTCCCAGGTTCACTCCCTGGCATCTCCAGGTAGGGCTAGGAGAGATCTGCCTGAAATCTTGGAGAGCCACTGCCTGTCATACTATAGACCAGGGATTCTCAGCGTTGGGTCCCCAGATGTTCTTGGACTTCAACTCTCATAATCCCCAGCCCCAGTGGCCTTTGGTTGGGGATTATGGGAGCTGAAGTCCAAGAACATCTGGGGACCCAATGTTGAGAATCCCTGCTATAGACAATACTAAGCTAGATGGTCCAATCATCTGATTCGGTATAAGGCAGCTTCCTATGTTCCTATAATGTAGTAAGTTTAGAAGGGACAGTTGCAGTTCCATAAAGCTTGAAAAACAGTATAATAAATGAAGGCAACTTGGAGTTAAGCTCTTAAATGTAAGGAAAACCATTGATCTGAAATCAGGAGTTCTCAAGTGCTGGTTGGCTTAATAGTTAGCCACTTCTTTTTTTCTTCTAATAGTTGCCACCAACCTTATCCACCGCCCCCCACCCCAATCTTTTAGCATGCACAGAGGGCTTAGCAGAGGCCCTTTCATTTGCCCTAGGATATTAAGAAGGTAAGAGAGAAAAGGAGTCTCTCTTTTTCTCTTCTCTGTGTAAAAGAGGGCCCAGGACAAGGGGGTATATGTGCTACTTGATGCCCTATTTATTGGAGGGCCTTGTGAGTTGGCAGGTAGCTTTCTAAACATCTGGAGTGAAGCCGCATTCCTTGCAAGGATGTGTGTTTAATAGTATGTGCTGCTATTGTGCATTTTGGTCTTAGGAAGCTAATGCAGGTCAGCTGCGTTCTCCCTAAATAAGGAATTTTCAATGTGCTGATTGCTGATTTCATGCTACTTGAAATAACTTGTTCCTTGAGGTACATGGAATGGCTATTCTTCGCTTTCTAAAGTCTGTCTGTGTGTGTGTTCGTTCCTTGGATTTTCTGTGGCTTCTGGTGCATAAGAGTTTCTGGATGAGATACTTTTTACAAGTTCTTTATTATTTCTATGCTTTGTGAAAGTAGGGGCATTCCACATTGCAATATTACTATAGAGCACATCTGAAACAGTTTCCTCTTATGCATTTACTATACACCATAAATGAGAAACTGGCTATGCAGATTTCACAACCCTCATGACCCTGCAATCATCCACATCAAGATGGGCTGGGGAACAAGGCAAGCTGAAGTTCCTTGGCAGCTATGTATACTATATGAGAGCCCTCCCTGATTCCCGTCTTGAAAATAGGCAATGTTCAGACATGCCTTAAAGATCCTAAAACATTTTGTGGAAATATAAGGGTCATCATGACTTCTTTTATTTACTACTTGCCCTCTTTCTTCCTCTTACCTGTTTTGTTCTTAGCTGCTGTCCTCTAACCCAAAGCTAGCTGCATTTCCAGAGTGCTATATATGCTGAATGTAAAAGAACTTTTTGCTGCATAAGTAACACTTATTTCTGCGCACTGCTTTTGTAACTTTGAGATCAGTCTTTTTATTATGGAATTTGTTCGTTTCATGCAATATTTGTTCTAAGTCTCTGTCATTCTGTTCTATATTTTATCATTGGAATTTTGCATGATGTGTTTTTTGGAAGGGGGGGCGGATTTGTTCCTAAAGAAAGCAGATTGGGGTGGAGGGGGGTGGGGAATGTGCATTAATACAGTGAAACCACTATGTAGAGAGGTTGCTCAGTGGACCATGATAATGAATATGCCATTGAGAAATTGGTCTCTCACCAGAAATCAAAATGGCACAGAAAACACTGAATCAAGTTGAGTGGTCATTAGAGGAGGTTTCACTGTAAATGTGTCCCTTTGTATATTCTTCTGGAATGTTCATGTGATTACATGTGTATGTGTATACCCTCAAGTACAACTGGAGGTAATATGAACACATGTTTAAAAAAAAAAATAAACCAGCAAAAACCAACCAACCACACAATACAAATCTGTATTGCGTGCCCTATATATTTTTGAACCTTATTGTGCATACATTTTCCATCAAACTCACACTTTTTTCCTATTACAGTTGAATGCACACTTGTCAGAATGTATTAATGCCCCAAGTACCTGTAGTTTTAAGCGTTATGGCTGCACTTTTCAGGTCAGTATATAATGATTATATACTTGATGAAAGTCTGCAATAAGAGAACAATATATTGGTAACTCTCTGGACTAGACTGAATGCCTCTTGTTGAGGAAAATGCATTCCAGTTGCTTGAGTGATTTAAAGCTTTGGGGTTTTTTTTGCCTGTCTGTAGAAATTTTAAATGTGTAAAGAGCACGTTTGCAAGAACATTGATGTGTCAGGATTTCAGTAATATATCTTTCACACTAAAAAGTTTATTGAATCTAGAAAATGAAAGATGCTTTTTTTTAACCCTTTGAAGCAGACTGAGTTCCCTTTAGTTAATTCAGTGAAACAAATTTTTGTTTCTATAATGAAACTTTCTGGCCCCTAATACTTGTGTACAATATAATCCACAACAGGCAAAACCCTCTAAAACCTACTTTTGTGCAACTTCAGCATTCATCTCACTGGGGTATTATGCAGAGGTTCAGTGGTTAGTGGATTGCGCTTGATGAGATTAAATATGTTGGCCTCAGTTAATCATGTAGCATTCTTCATATAGAAGGGCAAGTGGCTCCATTGTCTAACCCCGGAGAGCACAAATTAAGCCACTAATAATAAGCACAGTAGAATATGAGAATTTTGAGTGAGGTGTCTCACTATATATGTTTCTCTCTCTTGTAATGTGTCTATGCCGCCCCCCCGCCCCCAGCCGGCCAACATTATTGCTCTGAGATGACAAGCCCAGTAAGAGGCTGACATGAACAGAAGATACATGTGAAGGGCAGCTTGCTCAAATGTCAACAATACATTTCTTGTTCCTTTCAAGTAGGGGTGTGTTAGAACAGTATTGTTAAGGTTCCATCTAGACCTGTGATTTGTTGCCTACTTTAATTGATGACTAACCTACCTTTACGCCCAAAGATGGGCCCATAAGGCCCTGGTATGTTTCCCAACTTGAAGTTGTGTGTTTTTGGGGTGAGGATCTCTATTGGTGAACTCTAAGTGCCATGTAGTACTACAGTTCCCAGTGTTTGCAGGGATTGGAGGAAGCTGCAGTTGTTAAACTGGGTTATATTAGTAACATAAGCATTCCTATAAGATTTTATAGTGAGGAGCAACAAGGCTAAATAGACTGTCTTCTTGCAAAGAATTCTTAGGGCCTGATATCAGTTGGAACTTGATGAATTATAAAATCAAAAGCATTCAACAATTTGCACCCCAACACAATTACTATCAATGGTAGAATAGTTTGTCTAGTAGCACTGCTTGCTGTTGCCTTATCACCATTCATTATTTGTGTTTGTATGTGTGTGTATATGTGTGTGTGTGTGTGTATGTATGTTTGTTTATATAATTTGAATGCACCATACAGCCCATGTATACTAAAGAGGATTCAAATATTAAATTTGCAACTTAATTTGCATATACATTTTTTAAATGTCCTGTGCTCTAAAAGTGGTGTGAATGAGCTGAGCTGCAATGCTGCCCATCTTGCATATTATTTTGTTTTGTTTGTTTCTGTATGCAGAAGTTGTTCATATTGAGGTGTGTAATTTAATTTGTGCAAGATGGCGAATTTTCTCGTCACCTAAAAGCATTAAGCAAACTTTTTAGAATGAAAAATGTTGCTCTCTCAAAGCAGTACTGCTGTGTTCCAGGGTTCATTAATTCCAACCTATTTTCTTGTGTGTTCTATTTATTCAGTGAAAAATTTGCTTACGTGTGGGTGACTGAAAGCACCTTTTTATTTCCTAGAAGTCTTGGGATACAATCCACCAAATTCTGCCTCTGTTGGATGAAACTCCATAGGCTGAATAGTCCAGTGGTGTAGACTCCACTTCAGAACTGGTTGCTAGGAATGATATCTAGGAGCTGTAGAACTTGAACTGCTACACCCCTTGGTTCAAGAGAGCAACTGAGGATATGAACTTTTGCATTTCATGATTCTCTCTCCTCACTCTTTCTCCTTGTTCCTGTTAGCCTCGTGACATATCAAGTTGGAATGATCACATGTCGTTGGGGGGATTTATGTGCATTGAGTTGAATGCATGCATGGAAAGTACAAGTGGGAGGTGCAGATTTACAGCAGTGGGCCCTGCCTTCCTTTGATCCACTTACATTCTATTGAATGCATGCATGGAGTTGTATGGCGTAGGGCAGGGCTTGACAAATCCCAGGTGCCAGGGAGCCTATACATTTAGCCATGGCACCTAGACTAGGATATTTGGAGGCAGTGTTATTAAATAACATATTTATTTGTCCCAGGCAGCCCAGTTTCTGTTCTAAGCATACTTGTGGAAGGGATAGTGAGAGCCCATTTACTGTCCTCTGCTACAATGTCCATCATAAAGTCTGGTAATTTTTTCAAGTGTCCATTGTCTGACTCCTGAATTTTTTGCCTGGCTCCTGATCCAAAGCAAACTTATCAAGGCCTTGAGTAGGGTGCTTTCCTGCGCCTGATTTCCTTTCCTGCGCCTGACTGGGAAGCCTGATTTTCCAGGGTTCCTGTTCACCCTGAGAGATCCCCTGTATGTGTAGAGTTGTATGCATTAGGGACGCGCACGGAAACAGTTTGGAGGCCCTTTATGGGCCTCTGAACTGGTTTGAATGGTGGGCAGTTCCGCCAGTTCTGGTGCTCCACGTTTTAAAAGTCGTGCACAGGCATGTAGGATACTTCCAGTAAAGGTGGCAACAGGGCGGCAGGGAGGTACGCTGCCACCCTGGTGGACTTTTAAAACATGGAGCATCAGTGGGGGTAAAGCAGAGGGAGGGATAAGTGCACCCCCCGCCCTTAAAGCAGAATCGCCCCCGCCCACACACACAGCTTCAAGCCTCCCCTGCCTGGTTCTGTGCACATCCCTAGTATGTATATAGACTTAATGTAGGCATTCAACTGATTGCATGTTGATTAACAGCATTCTCCCTCCCCACCAAGGCAATAACTGAATATAGTAAAATTATAACATGGTCTTTTGATTTGGAAACTATGATATTTTGATTTGAAAAAAATAATGGTTTGCAAATACAATATAAAGTTCATCAGTAATTCTTTTTGTTTGTTTTGTACTGGATTTCTGCTTGGAGGGGCAAATTGCAGATAGCTTGTTGCCTGTATCAAATACAAATTGCCTTCCCCCATGTGAAATGAGCGTGGATCTCTCTCACCCCTTTCTGACCTTAAAGAGCAAATTAGCTCTTGGAGGTTAGAAGGGAGCAGTGTTCCCTGTAATATGGAATCCCAAATGTGATTGACGACAACACCTAGCTATAATGGCCTTTGGCTGTTTGTGCTGGAAGTTGTAGTCTGCAACATCTGAGATTCCCTGTTACAGGGAACACTGGAAAGGTGTTGTAATGCCCAGTGCCTGCCCACTCTTATATAAAGTTTCCCAAAAGCTGTGCATAGGCTTGCTCTTTTTCTCTTCTAGTCTCCAAGTCTGTTATGAGAATGGAAGGAACGCTTTGCTCTCATTATCTTTGCAGGAGATATAGTTGGCACAATCAGTATTGTGGGTGGGGGCGGGGGGAGGTTATTAGTGAAGAGGGTAGAAATGTGTGCAGCACTGCAGAAGGTTTTGGGTCCTGCCACTATTTCCAATGCACCATCCTGAATCTTCTGTGTTCAGATGATCTTGTTGAAATAAGTAGGGATTGGTTTTAGGGCAGGGTTTGGTGGATTGCGCCTTTGCTGTTTTGAAGGCTGTCTTGTGGTATTTCCTTTCAGTGGTTTTTTTTTTTTAAGGGTTCTAAAATGAATTTGAAATGTCTTTTCTTAGTGTGCCCCAGTGTATAGAAGCTGACTGTTTATAAGAAATGTAGGAGGAATTCTTGATTATGTAGGAGGAATGTTTAATATATATAAAAATTAAAATAGGATCCTTATACTGGCTGATTTCCTCACTAACTGTGCACCTCTGTACCAAGAAGAAGCATCCCCAATGCGAAGAACTTATAAAGTTCTCTCCTCTCCTCAGAAGTGCCCAACATCACCTGTTAATGTGTTCCTGAGGGCTGTGTGACCCTCAGGGACATATTTTTGGGTGGTACAGGGCACTTCCATGGAAAGGAGAGATCAGTGACCATTGCTCTCTTCCCTGCCCACCCGCTCTGCACAATAATTGCATTGGAACTCCCCACAGTGGAAGCACTTGTTTCTAGTACACGTGCTCACAGTTAGTGAGAATATTGGCCAGTGTCTTTCGGTGAATCAGTGGGTCAAATATATAATTTTGTTTTATGGGGTGGTGTTTTGCATTGTTTTCTGCGTGCTACATTTACTGTAGGTTTGCTTAATCAATGAAATTGGCTAAAATATATACATTCTTTGTCACAGGGAACAAATCAGCAAGTTAAAGCACATGAAGCCACCTCAGCAGTGCAGCATGTAGACTTATTGAAAGAGTGGAGTAATTGTCTAGAAAATAAGGTACATCTCCTACTCACCTTTATCCTTCATTACTTCATATTTTATAAATAAAGCAAGGGTACGATTTTGGGAGTTTGTAATGGCTACTCAAATTTCAAAAGCAATGAAATAATGTTAGCTTCTGTTCAAGGTCTTAATAAAATTGCATCCGGGTTAAAAATCTTAGAAGAGATTTTTCTTCATTGGTTGTCTTGATGTACATATACATTTTGCACCCTTAACTGGCCAATGAATATTGTTTTCCATTGGGAGAGAACTAAAGAAAGGCTAAAATAAAATAAAATAAAATAAAAATTGCACCGTTAGAAACTGCATTGATCCTGGGGTTTTAAAACCCCATTTTTAATGTGGAAATACTGATGGCTCAATATTGAGGGAGGAAAACTCACTGGACATTCTTTGCATGCTGAAACTCCCAGGTTTTATCCATGCTATCACAAGTATTTCAGATAGCAGACCTGGTTCAATGTAATCAGTGGGTCTCCCCGCAAACCCTCCACTCCCCCCTGCTTTATTCTATCTATAAAATTTATATCCCACACTTTCAGTAAAAACAAAACTCCTTGAGCAGCTTGACAACTGGGGAAAAGAATTGAACAATAAAGCAACAAACCTAACAACAACTTTCTCAGCACATGCAGAGAAAGGTCCAAAATGGACCGTAGACGGGGGCATGCACTCTTTGGGGAGGTAGGAGGTAAGGATGTGCACGAACTGGCAGATAAGATCCTTATCTTTAAGGACCGGGGAGGCTGCTTTTACACACTGAGCTGCGTTTCCCCCACTGGTGCTGTCTTTAAAATTGCTGGCGCAGGGTGGCAGCATATCTCCTTGCTGTCCCGGTCAGCATCAAACTAGACGTGCCCAACACATGTGTTGGGCACTTCCGATTTGACATTGACCAGGGTGGCAAGGAGGTCCCCTGCTACTCGGTGCCAGTGATTTTAAAGACAGAACCAGTTGGGGAAATGCAGAGTGGGGGGTGTAAAGGCACCCTCCCCGATCCTTAAAGTAAACCCCTGAACTGGCCGAACCACCACCAGAACTTCAAACCGGTTCAGTGGTCCGCAAAGGGACTTTCAAACTGGTTTGTGCACATCCCTAGGGGGAGGGGAGCTGGAAGGAGCTCTCTCTTCCCACCCAGCCATGCATTGGCGCTGCTTTTAAGGTAAAAGGGGGAACTTTCCCCTCGCCCCACCATCGTCCTCCCTGCTTCAGCCACTGCCACCCCATTCCACCACGCAGCAGCTTTTTAAAGTAAAAGTGGGAACTTCCCGCCCTCCCCACAGCTGCTGTTGTGTGGCCTTCGCTGCCCCCATCCCACTGCAGAGCGGTGGTTTTTAGAAGAAGAAAGGGGGAGATTTCCCCTCTTCCTCCACCCCCTCACTGCAGCCATTGCTCCCAGAGAGGAGCGGGCAAAATTTACCACTCCTCAAATTTTGCTGCTGTAGGCAAGTGCCTGCTTTGCCTCTCCTTAAACCACCACTGTGGATGTACTGATATGGCCAACACTGCTTGAATTATGCCATTCCAGAGGGCTGCATAACCAGCTATACGATCATTCTGCCCCTATGCTGTGTGAAATAAACTTAAAGAAACTGGTTCCAGTTTTCCTGTGTCTTGGTGATGTGGGAGCTGATCTCCCTGTTATTTCAGTGTCTCATAGCACTGGCTTTCTGTTAGCACAACTGTAATTTGGGGACAGGGAGAAAGAAAGAAAATATCTCTTTTTGACCCCAAAGTGGCTATAATCCAAAATAAAGATTAGTCCATTTGTGAACATGGCCCCTCGTGTTATGGTATACAATTGCACTCCATGCGTTATCAATACTGTCAGAGAGTTGTCTTGATTTCATGTTATGGGTAAGAAGTACTGTGTTGAGCTCAGTTGCGAAATCTCCCCTCCTTTTTAGATGGATCACAAATGGTGGTCTTTTTTCAGTTGCCAGGGCCTCCTTTCTAGCTGATGCCTTCATTGTTTTACTGATAAATGTAGCATATACTCTTTTGTGAGGGTAAGAGGGCATTCTTTCCAGTGCTTAAGAAAGAAAAGCATTGATGAATAGAGCAAAGGATCTTAGTGTTCCATGCAGTGAATAAAACATGATAGCTGTTTTTCGTGGCTCCAGTACATAATCTAGCAGGAAGACTAAGAATTCTAAGAGAACAAAACAGAGGTTGATTTCTCTTAGAATTTCAGCAGAGTGTTTCCACTGCTCTCCTACATTGTTCTTGACTGTGTAGCTTTCATCTGCAAAAATCATTACAGGCTGTTTTGGGCTTCCTTCCTTTACTCAAGTCACTTGAACTCCATGCTAACAGCAGGTTCCCTGCTAACCATGGCCACAGAAGCAGCCTCCAATGAGCTTAATCTTTTTAGTTCCAGATTGGGATGTTGTAACTTTAATCATCCTCTCTCTTGTATAAGTAGACTCAGTAAGGTTTTCTGCTGGAAATACAGTTTCCTTATTCCCATCTATCAACTGGAATTAAATAGACTAGGAAATGGCCAATTAAATGAGTACACCCTGTCTAGAATAAAAACTGATTGCAAAATTTGCAGTGCTTCATTCCACTTAATTCCATCAACTCAGAATTGAGGGTCAAAAGTTATCAAAATTTTCACTTTCAGGAAGGGCTAGGCAATATTCTAGACACAGCGAAGTGAGTTTTTTGTGGGATTTCTCTCCACTGCTTGTGAGAGATAGCAGATACTTTTACAAAAGTTTGACAGGAGTAATTGTAGAATTTTTTCCAGGTGGCCATGCTCCAGAATGAAAGTTTGGAAAAGAACAAGAGTATACAAACCTTACATAATCAAATTTGTAGCTTTGAAATAGAAATTGAGAGACAGAAGGAAATGCTGCGGAGTAATGAATCTAAAATACATCACTTACAGGTAAGATCTTGGCTCTTTCCCATTAAAACTTTGCAACCGTTTTCTTTCTTCGCCTTTCTGTTTGCACAGTGAGGTGCAATAATTAAGAAAACAGCTGTGGCATACATCTTCATGATAACACAAGTGTTATCTTCATGGTCTCTGTGCAGTCCCACATAAAGGTTCAGAGCCATGTAATCCACAAACCTTGGCCATTGGTACCATCTTGGGGGACATATACCTATAATGTTTTTTGGCAACATCTACTCCTCTAGAGATGGAAAATAAGTGATAGCACTGTTGCGCTTACAGCTTTCTCGGTGTAACCATCCCTTTTTATTCTTACCCCACAAACAGTTAGGGTGAAATTGCAGTCATTTCTGCACAGAGGAAAGGCTTAGTCAGGGTTAGAGTAACAATGAACAAATGGTTGTATTATCTCCATGAAGTAATCTTTGGAGAAAATCCCTGCCAACTTTCATTTCCATTCCTATGACAACATCAATAAAAGTATGTAGTAGTTTTTGTGTGTTTAAAACTTTTTAACGCTTTTAAAATACCATTGCACCTTTCACCACTGCAGGCCCAATGGGAAGCACAAGCAAAGCAAAGCTCACTGAAAGCTGAAAGTATTGCATTGTGATCACCTGCCATAGACCTTGGCAGAAATCACAGTGTATATTCATCCCCCCAGATGGTACTGACCACCTCAGCTGACTCATGTAATGCTTTATTTTAACAAAAAAGCCCACACTGCTTAATTTTCGCATTAAAAAATTAAAAGCTACCTTTATCCAAGGAAACTCTGTAATACCAAGAATTTATGAAAAGGGTAGGAATTACAAGCAGGTTTTTGACTTTAAAAAGGAAAGCAGTCCATTAAACATTCTAACCTAGTGTTTCTATTCTCCGGGATATCCACCGTACACAAGCAACCCAACTGGTCACTTAACAATTGCATTGCTTTTAAGAGCACCATTGAAATAGTGTACGTTTTGAGAGATATGCCCCAGAATCCCTTAAAACGTTGGCAGAGGTGCAACTCTCAGGCTATGTACAACATTGCAGGTTCAGGGATTTCCATACTGTTATCCTTTGCATCCCTGCAATGGATCCTGGAGTACAGTACAGTTCCTGGGAAAAGCAAAATGTCTCTGAGTTGGAGCAGTCTGCCCAGGTTAATTTGTTTTTTTATAACATGCAATTTGCCCTGCTTCAAAGATTCTGCAGCACAGGCTTCTAGTATGCAGATGAATATCACCTTTTCTGATTTATCCAAGGGAAGCCTCAAGTAGGGAAGTGCACAAACCGTCTGACCGACGGTTCGGCAGCAGGGGTCAGGTTACCTATAATTGACTGGGGGCGGGGTGCTCTTACGCACACACACCCCGGCCACGTTTCTTCCGCCAGCGCTCTGCCCAGAATCGCTGCGCGGTCCTTTAAGAGATCGGGAGGATGCTCTTACTCCCCCCACAACACACACGCACACACACACGCACACACACACACCCACACACACACTTCCCCTGCTGGTGCTGTGTCCAAAATCGCTGCGTGGGGCAGCAGCATACCTTCTTACCACCCCAGTCAGGCTGGAAGTGGCTGCGTGCATGCATGCGTGCGTGTGAGCTGACTGGGGCGGCAAGAAGGTGTGCTGCTGCCCCACGCAGCGATTTTTGGGCACAACGCCAGCAGGGGAAACACGTGGGGGGGGAGGGAGAGCACCCTTAATGGTCACCCCCCCACCTTCGAACCACCAGACCTCTGTACCGGTTCAGTGGTCTGGAAAAGGACTGCTGAACCGGTTCGGGCACATCCCTAGCCTCAAGTGCACAAGTGAAAGTGAAAGGGACCACATCTTCCTGTGTTTTAGAAGTCAGGGCTCATTCTTTGTTGACCTAAAGTCTTCCAAGAGTTTACTGTGTGTTTGTTATGCTGGTGGTCCTCATTATTTGTGGTTTTGGCAACCACAGTTTCATGCATTGGCGGATGAGTCTTAGAGTTAATTATCCGCAGTTTTAAAAACAGTTTAATTATCCGCAGTATTAAAAACAGCCAGTTTTCACCTGGACCACTGGACCTCCGGTGACATTTCCTGTTCAGAGGCAATGCGGAGCCATTTTGTGGCTCGTGTTTGCAAAAAAACCCACCCTTTTATTTCTGCTTCCCTCCTGCGTTTTTGTTTGTTTGTTTTGGGCAATTTTTTTGTTTTTGCAGGAGCCTAACCCATAGATTCCCATAGAGTTAAGGTTTCATTATTCACAGTTTCCATATTTACGATTGTAGGCAAAAGCGGAACCGCTGTGAATAACGAGGGCCTCCTGTACTAGAGAAGTGTTGGTGTTTTAGGAGGCATGGCTGGCGCAGCCATATACTATTTTGATAAAGTGCTATCCGCAGTATGTGTTAACGATTATATTGGAAGGGCAGGCATGGCTCAATTTAGACATGGCTGTGTGAGTTAGCAATTTGTTGAGGTCAGATGCTGGAACAGAGAGTCTCGCACAACAAATGAGTATCCACTTGAAAACGTGTAAGAGTGGAACTTCTGCTGAACCTTCAAATGCCATAATTAGAATTATCCTCAGCTGTGTTAAATTCAGTTTGGTCAGGCTGGCACTTTTCAATTCAATTCAACTTTTCCATGACTCACCCAGCTGAAAGGGTTTAAGATCCTGTTTCCTCCTTGTGAAGGATGAATAAACCTTCTAGTCTCTGTTAATTAATTTTTAATTGTAAACCGCCCTGAGCCATTTTAAAGGGCGGTATACAAATCAAATAAATAAATAATAAATAAATAAATATTACAAGAGTAACATTAAGCACTTAGATGCAGTATAATCCAGAGAAAGTAAAGACTGAGATCCAAAGGCCTCCAGTGCCCAGTAGAATCTTTGACTTCTTTTTTCTTCTTCTTTAAGCACCAGCCCATATCACAAACTGCTTTGAAGTATCCCTTCTGGTTCAGCATTTGTTTGGTGTAGGCATGAAAGACTCCTACTTGAGAACCATGCACCAGAGGCCACTTCTGGCTTGTGCATCTATTTGTTCAGTTCTTAAGATCTCAGCCAAAATGTGCTCAACTTCTTTTGAAATCAACATAAAGAGCGCAAATGTCTGATGACGACGATGATTATCCTTAGCATTCATGTAGTGCTTTTTTGAGCATTCAAAGCATTTCCCATATTATTTATTTATTTATTTCATGTATATCCCACTGTTCCTCCAAGAAGCCCAAAGCGAGATACATTGTTATATCATTGCAACAACCCTGTGCAGTAGGTTGGGCTGAGACATAAGTGACTGGCCCAGAGTCACCCAGTGAGTTTCATGGCTGAATGGAGATTTGAATTTGGGTCTTCCCTGTTTAGTACTCTAACCACTGCACCATGCTGGTGCTATATTATCTCATTAATCCTTACAACACTGTCAGTATTATTATTCTTATGTTGCAGATGGGGGCTGAGGCTCAGAGATTATGGCTTGTTGAAGACCACCTAGTGTGCGCATGGATAAGATGAGCTTAAATCAGGGACTTCAGCTTTGTTCAAACACAGTGGGAAATCATACCTTGGCAGCTTGTGCCTGAATCTTGGACCCAGAGCCCACCTTCCCTTGGCATGCGCTGATTCCCCTTCACTCTTACTCGTGGTAGCCATAGTTGGCTACTATATTTGAACTGGGCAAACTGTGGCTTGTTCAAACAAGGAAATGAGGGAGAAAATCTGAGTCAGGCAAGGGGACTACAGCTTGAACAACTTAACTGTGGCTTGCTGTTCCATGTAGATCCAGCTTTCCTGGTTCATAGCTCACACATTTAGCTACTACGCCACATTGGTTCTCGCAGTGCATTGACCTTTTTTTGATAGGGCTCAGGTGTACCTTTGGCAACACAGCTGCCTCCCCCCCACCCCTTCCTTGAGAGTTTGTACATCTGGTAACAGGTAATACAGTTTTGTAGAAGAGTGTGGGTTTTCTTGTTAGTACCTTCTCCCCTCTGTCTTCTCCACTACATCAAGGACTTTATCTTTGGGCCCCTTTTGTCACAGAGGGATTTGGGGTTTGAAATGGGTTTGGCTTGACTTTCTTCATAAGTGGTCAGCCTTTGTAATAAATGTAATGCTATCGAGCAGCAGTGAGCTTCACATTGTAGAGAATATGCACTCAGGCCTGTCTAGGACCTTACATGTGGAATCTCTCTCTCTCTCTCTCTCTCTCTCTCTCTCTCTCTCTCTCATAACTTCTTGTTTCATTTCAAGTGAAATGTTTACCAGCGTTATGTCTGTATTTAAAATTTCCTAAAGCTCCCGGGAGGTAGATAAGATTACTTCCTGAGCCATCTCTGATTGACTTCACATGGGGGAGAGCAGGAATTTCCATTTCCCAGGTAGTTGTATGTAAGCTCTAGTGTATTGAGCATTATGTATAAATGCAAAGCAAGCAAACAATCTCTCTCTCTGACAATTTATTATTGAACAGGGTTTGAGCTGTTGAAGAGAGTCCTGTAATACAGGAGGACCTCAATATTCATGGGGGTTCTGTTCCTGACTGCAGCCGCGGATATGAAAACCGCGAATATCAAGTCATTGGGGGCTATGGGATCATGGGGGTTAGGTTCCCGGTCATCGGGGAAATGCTGAGGGAAGCTCCCTATCATGCTTTGCTGCTCCCTGAGTCGTGTTGTGCCCCGGAATTCCCCCAGATCAGCCAAAAATCGCCATATTTTGCTTGTCTTCTTAAAAAAAATTGAGCCATTTTGAGGCTCTGAAACACAAAAATGGGGCCCGGAAATGAACTCTGTGATTATTTCCAGCTATTCCCAACCAACAGATATGCGAGATGAACATGTCCCCCCCTTTTTTCCACATATGCCAAGGTCAGGTGTCTTTTACCTGATCGTAGATTTGCAAATCCGTGGATATTGAGGCCCTCCTTTATATATAATTTGAATTTATGCAAGTTAAAAATTTATATTGAATAACTTGCAAAGCAATTCTGGATATTTCATGGCTTGAGACAGTTAGAGCTAGTGTTGTCCAAGGGTTAGGGTGTTGGACTTGGCTATTGGGACTTTGATTTTAAATGCTGAGGCAAGTAGGATAATATTGGGCAAGCCACTGCTTTGCAAGCCACTTGGGTCTACAATAGGACTGATGAATGATCTGTTTTACAAGCTTTATCAAGATTAATATAGTTGCACAATGTTTTGGGTGGAGTTTCCCCACCAAATTGCTTTCCTGATTTAGAAACCATTGCAAATATGATAATTATGCTGCTTTTTCTTCTCTTGCCTGCAATTAAGAAAAAATGTAGAAGTAGAAAATTATATCTGGAATAAATATCAAACATGCAACAGCAAAGTTGGTTTTGAATTCTAAGACTTGTCGATAGCAGGTCTTATTCTATTTAGTGATATGCTTGCATATTTTATGGTTGCAATAGCTTCTGGCTAAAATTCCTGCTTTTCCAAATTGTGCAGGGCAATGCAAACTATTTTATATTCTGTTAGAGTGAGTAGAAACTATTGCCTCTAATTCAGCACATGGATGAACTGTATTTTGCAACTGTGATGCCAGTTTTAAAAAATCTCAATTTCCTAAATGTGTTTGACTTACAAGGAGATAGCACTGGAAACTATGCAGTAATCAAGGTCTCATACAACCATGAAGGGGGCGCAAACGGGAGATTCTGGCACTGTATTTGTCTGCCCCTCCCTCCTACCCTCCACAGTGTGTGGGACAATCCAGCCAAACAGCATGAGAGGAGTTCCTAAAACCCAGCCCCCTGAATGAGGTATACATCTTTTGCTAGTGGCAATGGATCAGGTCTCTGGATCCTGGAGCTCTGCCCTGTGTCCATGGTGTCACTCACTCTTGGAGGTTCTTGTTGACAGGTGGCAGAACTTCAGCTCTGATGTAGCCAGGCTCCCTTCTGTCTGAAATCCTCCCATATTGCCCGACATAACTGCATCGTACAGTGTTGGAACTGTGGGGTGAGGAAACCGGGAACAAAGCTTATAGCCTCTGACTATAACTTGCCTCTGATGCATCTAGGAAGGGACTACTCTTTTACCCATGGCTGCAATAGTAGTCTTCTACGTTCTCGCTTTGCATTGTGACAGTGTTGCAGTAAATTTTCTCTCTCAGCCACATGAATTAGATAACTAGCAATGTGAATAACAGGTAGCTATTATTTGTCTTATTCAAAGCTACACATCAAGTCAGTGAGGCATGCTCCGAATAGAACAGTGTGTCTTGTGTGAAATATCTTATGCTACAACTAAGCTTTAGGTTTGCGTACCTATTTACCTAATAGTCTTCTAACCACCTTCTTAGATTGTAGTCTTCTCACATTCCCTGTTTCTTGCTTTCCTTGAGTTTTTGTTTAATAATGCACTGTTTTCATAAAGCGGGTGATAGACAGCCAGGCAGAGAAGCTGAAAGAATTGGACAAAGAGATCCGTCCCTTCCGACAGAACTGGGAGGAAGCAGACAGCATGAAAAGTAGTGTCGAGTCCCTGCAGAACAGAGTGACTGAGCTGGAAAGCGTTGACAAGAATGCTGGGCAAGGAGCAAGAAATACAGGTAACTGAATCACTGGGATAGTAATTGATTGTATGGGAGTGTACACACACACATTCTCTCTCTCTCTCTCTCTCTCTCTCTCTCTCTCTCTCTCTCTCTCTCTCTTACTTATAATATCAGCTTTTAAAAAATAAATTGTTGGTTATGTGTTTCTCTTTAAAATAACCTGGTTTAAAATGAAATCTGAACTTAAAGCAGATATATAAGGGTGGTTCACATGATGATTATTAGGGTAGGAGATGCCTAGATTGGGAACAGTTCCCTAGATTGGGAACTGTATACCGTCTCGATTTCTAATCATCTGCAAATGTAAAACAAAGTCAGAGGCAGGGATCTTGCTCGCGTGCTAAGCCCCAGCTGGCTAGGAGGGCTTTTCCTCCTCTCTCTTTCTGAAGCTGGAGATGACATCTGGGTAGGGCATGCTACCTACCCTACTGAGGTTTAGCGCATGAGTAATATCCCACCTCCAACCTTTTTTTTTTTTACACTCTCAGGCGGTCAGAAATCAGCAGCATGCACAGCTCCTGAACTTGGGTAGGGCAACCTGGATTGACTTCCCAGAGTGGCTCCACCCCCTAAGGGGAATATCTTACAGTGCTCACACTTCTAGTCTCCCATTCATATGCAACCAGGGTGAACCCTGCTTAGCTAAGGGGATGAGTCATGCTTGCTACCACAAGACCAGCTCTCCTCTTGACCCATGCAGCAGCACCGGAGCTGCTGAACCACCTCTGTTAGGCTGTGCTGAATATGGGCTACTTCCCCCCTTCCCCCCACCCCCCCCAGTTGAAATAAATCATGAATAACAGCCATCTTCTAAAGAAGAAGAAAAATCTGAATATTTAACTCTCTCTCTCTCTCTCTCTCTCTCTCTCTCTCTCTCTCTCTCTCTCTCTCTTTGTCTTAATATTCTCTTCATTTATAGTTTGTGGTTGCTTTTACTGTAAGGCTCATTGTCTTTCATCTGCAGTTCAGAGGAATGTTTCATCTGAGCAGCACAATGAGATCTGATAAAATAAAAATGCCACTGCCTTATTCCATGAACAAAGTAATAAAACCACAAATTAGCAATATGACATGATGCCTTCTGAGGGGCGCTCACACTGTTGTTTGGTTCAAAGACAAACTGATGTGTAAAAATACTTTTAGCAAGGAATAGGCATCTGCTAATGCGCTTTCTGTGGCTTCTTATATGTATGCCGTCCATCCAGTGCTTGAACAGTAGCGTGTAAATGCAGAGTCTGATGCTCCTGTGGGGCCTTCCTTGCTAGCGATGGCAGATGAGCTTTGCAAGCACGCAAGTCACTTTGCTTTGCCATCTAAAACAGTGGAAGAGCCCTGCTTGCATGCATAGGACAAACATGTATGTGGCACCTTGCAGCTTTCTTGCTCAAGGCAGCTGAAACCTTCAGAGATACAAGAATTGCCAGTAATGGTAGAAGGTCTGTTGTTCAGATTTCAAAGAATCTTTGCAACCATTAAGGTTTCTCCACCTTCAAAGAATATATACATACTCCCCTTCAATGCTTAGTAAACCTTGCCGATAATTTTTTTGCAACTTGTTTGGAAGCTGAGTGAAATACAATGTTTGTATGGGCTCCAGATCTTAAGGCAGCATTTTAGCGTGTGTTCAGAGTATTACTTTTTTGGCATTAGGTTCAGTTCATTTTTGAGCTTCTGACATACACTGATGAGAACACTATTTTCACCCTCAGAGGGTATCTGCATGCTTGAGCAATAATACACAGGCTGCTTCTGCCAGAGCAGGTGCCAGGTAGCAAGAAGTCCTCAGGCAAAGCCCTGCACTGAGTTAACCTGGTAGCGATGCTGAAAGAGAGGTGGTCTGCTGCCACTTGGTTAAACCTCCCATCGGGTCCTGCCTTAGAAAAAGTGGATGCCCTTGTCCTTCAAAATACAGGGCCATGTTTGACTTTCTGTGCCTCGTCCCTGATCTTGTGTCAGAGAGCCAAGGCATCTGGGAAATCTAAAATGGCCCCATGTGCTGAAGAACGATGTCTACTGCTGCTGTTGTCCACAGTGGCTTAGACTGTCAAGCCCACAGCCCAATGGGGAGTCTTACTGGGGGAAGGAGAAGGGCAGCAGTAGATATTGTTCTATCTGACCAGTCCCTGACTCTGTCCCTGATATCCGAGATCCATGAGCTACTCTTTTGCATGTTACATTGCTCATGTTGAGTTCCTGTAAGCCAAAGATAATGGGAGAGCTAGCCCTTTGTCTGTCTGTCTGTCTGTCTGTCTCTCTCTCTCTCTCTCTCTCTCTCATATCAATTTTTTGTCCTTTCTATTTCTGCTAGGTCTTCTAGAATCACAGTTATCTAGGCATGATCAAATGCTGAGTGTTCACGATATCCGGCTGGCTGACATGGACCTCCGATTCCAAGTTCTGGAAACAGCCAGTTACAATGGAATATTAATCTGGAAAATCCGAGATTACAAACGTCGGAAGCAAGAGGCCGTCATGGGGAAGACTTTGTCCTTGTATAGCCAACCTTTTTATACAGGATACTTTGGCTATAAGATGTGTGCCAGAGTTTACCTCAATGGAGATGGGATGGGCAAAGGGACGCACTTGTCTTTGTTCTTTGTCATAATGCGTGGAGAATACGATGCATTGCTTCCATGGCCATTCAAGCAGAAAGTCACCCTTATGCTAATGGATCAAGGACCTTCTCGGCGCCATTTAGGAGATGCTTTCAAACCAGACCCAAACAGCAGTAGCTTCAAGAAGCCCACGGGAGAAATGAATATTGCTTCTGGCTGCCCAGTCTTTGTTGCGCAGACTATTCTAGAAAATGGAACTTATATTAAAGATGATACTATTTTTATTAAAGTCATAGTGGATACATCGGACTTACCGGACCCCTGACACATAACAAAAAGGCAGAATCAACAGAAGACAAATCCATTTGGGGCTCTTTTTTATATCAATCTGTCTTCAGTGAGAGGTCCCTAAAGCTCGGAGGGACCACCTTGTGTTAACAGAAGGAAGAGTTTGGAGGCATAACTTGCATAGGGTCCAATGGCAAACGTAGCAACCCATTAAGAAATCATACCATGGTATATTTTCTAATTAAAACTAGTAGGAACACTTCAAGTTCTGACAAGTCACATAATCCTCGTGAGGATAAATATTACAGTCAGAAAAGAGCTTTTCTTAATTTATTGATAATCAGTTGGAAGAAAAAAAGACAAAGTATCCTGTGCTGAATAAGACATCAGACTTTTCTTCCTTTTTTAACTAGAAAAAAGCAAAAGTTCACACTTGGGTTAGCTAGAAACTGTCAGCATGTTAAGTTAAAAAAAAGAAGAAGAAACTATGAAGTAATGTTGCAGTTAAGATATTACTACTTTGAAAATCTAAGTGCAATCTTGTCTGAAATATAGTATACTGTCTATTTTTAAGGCCTCATCTGGTCTCTGTTTTAAAATAATTACTTTGTCAGAAGACCTTGACAAAATGTCTAGATCTTCTTGAAAAGTGTCTAAATCAGAGTCATATTTTTGTTTAGAGTTCTATTAATTGCTACAGAAAACATTTTATTTTAAAATTGTTGATAGACTGATATTTCTTGGAAGAAAAAAAAGATCAAATACAGGTTATCACTTGTGATATGAAAAGAAACTATTCAACTACTGCTGTTATTTCTCTTTAGAAATGTAAACCTACAATATATGTCGTAGTTAATGACACTATTTCAAAATTAAGGAAAAATAATCACTCATGGATGCTGTGCATCATTATCAGATTTATAATTTTCACCCTAAAATAGGGCATTTGTTGAACTTTGGAGTTCTAAACGGAATCCTGTATGTTTTTAAAGTTCTGCCTCATGCGCTCAGACCAAGCTCTATATTATATATATATATATAATCTATTTTTTTGCTAAAGCATAAATGTGCAACATATTTTTGGTGTTTGAGAGGAGGCGTAGTGCTGAGTAATACCTATATGGGAAACCTGCTAATTCATCCTCCTACTTAGCAATTGCTGCATCTTGCAGAGGATATCCGTTAGGAGAAAGCAGTGTCTTAATGGAAAGACGGTGGTTTGCATGCATTCATGTGCCTTAGCTGTGATGTGCTGCTTTATAGCTCATAGCTTTGTATTCAGATTTTAATTTCAGATACTCGAAATAGTCATTTTTAACTGGACGTTAGGCATAATGTGCTGTCTGGTCTGTAGAGCCCACCCATATTTTGCAGCATGTGGAAATAGAAGCAAAGATCTGTGCTTCTGGCTTCCCAGAGATTCCATCAGTTCAGTGTCATGGAATACTACTTATTCAGGTGCTATCTTTTACACACAATGCTCCTGTGGAGCTTGGACTTCTGACAGTGCCCCCTGTTTCAAGGCAGTCGGAGAACTGCTGCTTGATGCCGTGCGGATACGTGGCAGAGCTAACGTGGTTTCAAATTGGCTCGATTTTGGAATTGTGAGGGAATATATTGCTAGTACATTCATGATGGTTGTTTTCTGGCAGACTGACAAACACTCCTGCAGGGAAATCCACAGGATCCTCCTATTATAAACGACTACCTGAGCTTTACTAAAGAGCATTTTCCAGCCTTTGAATCATGCTGATTGCAACCCACAGAACTTACCAACTTCTGTTTTAATAGTCCCTCATGTGACTAGTAAGTCTAATGGCATAGCTTGACTGTACATCAACCATGTGGGTGCTGCTTTAATTGCATGGGTGCTGTATAACATTTGAGTGCTCCCCTGGACAGAGCTGACGTGCACGTGGAAAAGGAATTGTGTGCCCTGTTCTCTAGCCAGTCATGTTGTCTCTGCTTAGCTTTCCACTTTGGGTCTTTATAGCCAGAGTTCATGTCTACGGCTCAGTTGACTTTTCATGACTTTGTGGTTAAGTTTCTTGCTCTTGCCATTGTCTTTTATGGCTGTGCCTTCCCACCCAGTGCCTGCCAGAAGTATTTTTCTGTTAATAAATATACAGTGCATGCTGAGTGATCCTCATGGGTTTTCCAGGCACCTGCTTGAACACTGCCGGCTTCTTGGCAGTCAAAGCATTCAGTAGCAACACGTCTTCCTCTTCTTGCCTTCCATTGTCCAGGTACTGTATTCTCTCTTATGGTACTTAGCTGTCAACTGGTACAAATTAATGTCAGAAGGCATGTGTTAGAATTTCTAGCTCCAATATACAAAGAGGACTTCCTGCTAAAGATATTATGTAGCGCAGTTTTAGGCAGGCTGATGCAAACCCATAACCTTCGCTTTAGAGAAAAGAATTAACTTGGCTTGTGATGCTATTCTAATAGTCATGAATGTAGGCAGCTGAGCTTTTGTATATGCATTACAGAATTTTACTGAAAACAGGATTCCCTAGTGGAAATGTCCAAAGGGCTCACCTACCCATTGCTACTACATGTACCATGAAAAGTTTTTCAAGTGTGATCTTCTAAGAACAGTTTATGTCCTGTTTGAATATGAAACTGGTAGAGAACAGTGGTTCTGATCCTGGCCCTACACCACACAGTATTTAGATTTAGATTTATTGATGCAGCCCTTCAGCTTATCTGAGATTCTGCTCCATCTGATATTCCAGTACAGCGATAGCCAATTCTGAGACTCACCAGGTTTTGGATTATGACTTCCATCACCCCAGCTACAATAAACTGTGGCTAGGGGTAGTGGATGTTGTAGCCTAATAACAACTGGAGAGCCTCAGGTTGGCCAACCAGCTCACATACTGTGTAGCACTTCGCTGATCCCAAAGCAGCTTCTGCACCCTGAAGTTCCCATCCTTGCTGCTAGCGAATGTGGGGCTGTTCTGAACCTCTTAAAGAGTGTGTCATAACTGCTGCCTCACTGTTTTAGTGCAAGTAGCAGTGCAGCAGTGATAACGCACTTCTTAGGAGGCATAGAATAGTCCCTCATTTACAAGTAGTGAGGACGGGCAGCTCAGGGGTGCAGAAGCTGTGTGTGTGCCCCATTCTTGGATTGTCTGGACGCTGCTCAATATTTAAGCTGCTGAACTCTCTCTACCATTTTGTGTTGCAATGCAAGTGCATAGAATTCAGTTTTGAAGTACAATTCTGGTTGTCTGCCTTTGAGGACCTCTTAAAGCACAGCCCCAATGCTGCTATTCTTTATTTCCCCACACTAGATGTCCAAGTAGATATTGTGTGTCAGATTTAACAAAGCACTTTAGTCTGCTACAAGTTGACTAAGATTGCATCATACATGTCTAACCTCTTTGCTATACTTTCTTTAAGTCTCAGATCCAAACAGGATTAAACTGTTTCAGTGCCTAAAGATCAATATGTGATCCCTCTGCATGACCGTATGTGCATTGCTTCCTTGTTGATTCCATTTCAGCTACTTTCTACAACATAATTCTTAAAATGTTGATGGCTTATATTCAGCATTGGCTTTCAGCCTTGTACTGTAATTTTCATTGTTCTTGAGAATATAGAATAGAAGAAAAATAGAAAGTAAAGGTGTGGCTTTTACCGGTAACGGAATGTAATAGGGATCTCTTAACCTGTAACGATGAGATGTGCTCCAATTCCTTTGTAACAATCCCCTCCACCTTGGGAAGAGAAGAACCCGAAGATGTGGAATGTTTGTTGTGCCTGGCTTTCAAATACAGATTTGGTTTAATCATAGACTCTGCAAACAATTGGGATTGTATTGTATAAACTACCACCAGTTTGTCCTATTTAAAGGAGACTGAGTTTATAAAACCTCACTTGTTTATATCTCTTTCCCATCGCTGAACAGGCATTTCACTGATAAATCAGCCTTTTAGGGTATTGATTGTTTGGTGCATACCAGGGCTGGTAGACAGTGGTTACTACAGGGGATGTTTCTGCAATGTAACAGAAGTCCTAGTAACTCCTGCAGTCCTGATGCCTTCATACTGTATATACAACTATGCAAACATATAAATAGGCGGTAGGTTTAAAAAAAAAACCTGTGCAAACTTCAGTTATGGACCTAATAGCTTAGGTGGCAAATGTCTAAATTTATTTGAGCTTGTGCACATGCCCCCGCCCAAAGCTGCCCCCAGAGGGAAACCCCCCCCCCCACCAACTTAATGTTGCTGGGTACAAATATGGTGTGATGTGGGGAGAAATGGCTCGTGCACATTTTTCTTTTGAAAAGCCTTTGGGCCAAACCCCAGAAGATTTGTTCTTGTTGTTTAAAAAAAAAAAAAACAGTTTGATGAAGACAGCTCATGAAGGAAACCTTCAGAAAACTGGGGTGCCTCTATGGATTATGCATGTACACCTGCCTGGTATTCTGTGGTCTGAAGGAACAAAACTGAAGCTTTAAAAACAAACTCCAGTCACTAAATCCGCCCTTCTGTAATAATATAATCAGCCCTCTCCCTCACCTCTTGCTGTGAAGGTGATGGGCTAATGGATGTTATCAAGCTGTCGTAATTATGTTGGCGCTGAAAGCTCAGAACATGGAAATTCAGCTTTGCCTGGGCTGAAGAAGCAGCTTGCTGCTTCTCTGAAAAAATCATATGTGAAAATCTTTGGAGCGCTGCAGAGCTAGAACAAAGAGATGGATAGAGATCATAATGGAGAACAGGGGCAAGGAGAAAAAATGCTTAAATTGACAGAAAGTGTATATGAATGTCTACCAGCTTCCACAGTTGACTGTGTTTAGTACTTCCCACTGTTGTCAATCCAAAAACTAGTTCTTAAAGCCAATGAATCTTGGATTTCAATCTATTTAAAATAGTACTTCTTGGTGCTTGGTGCATCTTTCGTTTGTGCACTGCTTTACAAATGTCAGTCAAGCCTCAAAATAAGGATTGCTTATTTATGTAGAAACTGAGATTGAATGTTACATGGAGGAATAGTCAGTGTTGGTGCTACATAGGATACACAGGCTCTTACCTCCTTGTGCTACTTTCAGGCCACTGAAGCATACTTTTTTATCTCTATCTCATAAAGAGGAGGGACAAGGAATCTGCTTTACAGATTTTTCAAGCCTATAACTGACATATCAGCTGTCATGCTTTGGAAACATATTTGTGATAACTCAAATGTCCATGTTATAGTGTCCCTTTGCTCTTTGGATGATAAGATTGATGGGAAGATCAATGTGCATCTTCCCAAGTGTGCCCATAAAGATAACCTGTGTCTTGGTTTTATAAGATCTTCTGATACAGCAATTTACATATTATTTTGGGGTTGTTTTTTTTGTTTTAAAGGATTATGTTTTTAAGGGCTTTATTGGACAAGGAGAATTAAAAATATTTTTAAGTGCATGACCTAATTCTGGTTCTGTCTACTTTTGCACTGTGAACATTTTAATTATGTATTTTAAACAAAAAATATATATACTGAGGGCTTAACTGTTACTTCCTGCCTTTATAAACCAAGGGTCACTTCCAGCATAACATTCTTGCATCTATGGCATAGCTCCTGAAATTATTCCGAAGGAATATGTACATGAGCACCATGCAAACTATTTGGTAAGAATGGGTCATCCACCAAATTTCCTCATAAACTGCTTGTGTGAACTGCTGAGTCTGAAGCTCCATTCTTGACTCACTGAGCAAGTTGTGTGTGAGTGGCCCATTCTGAGAAAATGTGACCCATGTATGCACCCATGAAATTATTTTGAGAGCCATCCCATGGCTGCAAGGTCTTAGGCCGGAACTGACCCCTTGTCTTTGAGACCAGTGCTAGGTGGAAGAAAGCCAATATTTGCAGATGCAGATTAGGGACATCTTTTCTTGTTTTGAAACAGTGACGCATCACAAAAAAAGATGTATCGAAGCCTAAATTATCTTCTAGTGTATTGGCAAGACTCTGTAGTTTGTCTTTCACTCCATGGTAGTTTTACACTCTGATCCTAAGCATTTGCTTGCAGTTCTGGCATAAAGTTGTGTTTGTGGCTTGCTGGAAGAACTGTTGGTACCTGCCATTCCAATAATTGATTTGCATGGCATATCAAGGTATATGTGTGGCATATCAAAGCTTAGGATCATGGAGTAGTATCTGTATTAGGTGATGTTTTACTTATTTATTTGGGTTCATGCTAACATTTTACAGATATGTAGCTTGAACCAGAATCCCTGGCCTAAAATCCCATAATGCATTTTAACTTCAGATCTGGATTTACCCCAACTCTGCTAGTAAAGAATATTCCCATTAAGGGACCAAGAGGTGGTTTTTGTCCTTTAGAATGAAGCTGTAACTTCACTTCCCAGTTCTGCAAGGATTGTAACTTCTTAGCAATACCAGTATTGGCTGTAAACTGCTTGGTAAACTGGATATTTGAGATTCTGTCATAAAGGATCTCATTTCCTGCAGAGAATTTTCTGAGATTTAAATTGAGCAGTTGTGGGCAAAACAATATATTGTCCAACTATGTCCTGTTCCACTGGCAGAGTGCTGAATTTTTGGTACGTATAGAATGGGGAAAATTCATGCTTCTACCATTGCCAAGACATTGAACCATTCACAGTGTTATTTTCCGTGTAGCTCTCTAGAATGTATATCTTATGAATTTTGTAAGAATATAGGAGAAGATGTACATTTTTTTTACTATGATCTAAAAGCTCCAGTGATTTAGAGATAAATAGGGGATGTTAGGGACACCCCATGTCGAAGAGTTGGACTATTAATCCATTCTTCTTTAGGACAAGTAGGATAACCTTTAACATCCATAAAATGCCATTAATTGAATGAGCTGGAAAAAAATGGGCATCCTTTTCCAAGAAGAAATATCTGTTGAAAATATATCAGTAATCATGAACTATGTACAAATCAGTCTGTATAAACTTGTGACTTATTTTTATTTCGTATTCTTTGGTAAAAGGTACATTGGTTGTGTTCAGTTTTCTGATCCAGAAACAAAGACCAAAGAAGGCCAACCTCATTTGACTGTGTATATTCTGCCTGTCTTAATTATTGATAGCTATAAAGGATACAGTGCAAGTAAGTGAATCTGGTAATTAATGGTTTTTGTATTTTTTTTTTAAGGAAAGGAAACTTTAAAGTGTATAATTTATTGCTCAGCAATACCCATGTTGTTAATAAATATTAGCAACGTGTCCTAATTTCCCAATAGCATTATTCTATGTTGTCTTTTAGTTTGTTGTATTGTTATTTGGTATTTATTTGTGTTTGAAGGTCTTGCTATGTCTTGTGTTTTGATGCTAATAAACGAGAACAGTGTGTAGAATGCAAAACTTTGAAATGCTGAACTGTATTAAAGGAAAAAATAAACCTAAGTAGGAAGTCATATTTTTTAATAAATAGAATTGTGTTTTTATTTTATCATATGATGCTGACTCACAAAGTAAAGCGCCCTCTCACCCATTTTCAATACTTAATGTGGTCCTTAGAGCACATTACTTTCATTCTAGATAACATATCCCTTATAAAGTAATTGGTTACTAGGTAAATAGAGAAGAATAAAAGAAGTAGCATACATGACCAACATGAATTTAAGAACAAATACGAACAGTGCCAGGTTAGGTTTCTTAGTTCAGTGGCCAAATTTTGTGTGTGTGTGGTGTGACTAACAAGATTTGTGACCTTGGTGAATACATCCTCCTTTAGAAAACTTAATGTGGATTAGAAGAAATGAACTAGTTTTGACATGAAATTGATAGAAAAGTTTCATTTAGAGTAAAATAGAAATGCAAACTTAGACCTATTATTTCTAACTTCTATCCTTGGGTATAATTCACTGCCTTACTTTAATTATTTTGACAAAAGTGGATATTATTTTCTCATATTCATAGGTTGTACAGTATTGGGAGAATTTAGACAGAAGGCAGCCTAAACATGCAAAATGGAGAAGTGGGTTTACCACAATATGAAATGTGATTGATTTTCAGTATTTTTTTAATTGTAACCAAAGGCCAAAACAAATGAGTCTAAAATAAAACTATGAAAGATGTGATATTACCATAGTTTAGGCTTCCTCAATTGTGCACCAGTTGCTAGAGTCAAAATGGGATCTTGGATACCAAGATATTTTTACATTTATATTCCACTCTTCCTCTATGGAGCGGTGTACCTGGTGGCTATTTATCCTTACAACAACCATGTAGCCAAAGCTATAAACTGTCACATCTCAGAAACCAAATATTATCCAGTATGTAGACAGATCATCATGGTCTTAAAAACGCGTACACCTACAATAGAAACATGAACTTAAAACTAGTGGTATTTCCTTGATTTGGCCAGTAATTTGCACTTCAGCCAAGTAATTCTTCCATGAAATACCAAGAAATTTAAAATATTGCTGGAGGAAAAATGATCTAGAAGTGTAAGCAAAAATGGGCGAGCTGAGACAAAATTCTGGGGATGTGCACGAAATTTGCACAAATGGTTACAAATTTGAATAGATTCTATTTGAACAGAGTGGAAATTCATCTGAATAGATACAAACTTGCCCAAATTTGAATTGAATCAATTCGAATTCACCTGATTTCAATCTGGATTAGGGTAGATTCAAATCAATTCGAATGAATCTCCACTCTGTTCAGTGGTTCCAAATTGAATCTGTTCAAATTCAAACCGATTCATGTGAATTTCATGCACGGCCCTATACAATTCTAACACACAAAATCAGAACAGAATTGTAGAGTTTGAAAGAACCTTGGAAGCTTTCTAGTCCAACCTTTTGCTCAGTGCAGGAAATTGCTACTCCCTGAGAGATTGTTGTCCAGCTGCTGTTTGAAAACCTCCAGTGAAGGAAAACCTATCACAGCACAAGATAGACTGCAGCACACTTCTGTTCAATTTATTGCCCATTAAAACACCCCGGTTCCCTTCAAATGTACTGCTGCCAAGCTAGGTCTCCCACATCCTATACTTGCACATTATATTTTTCTTGACCAAATGCAGGACTTTACAATTGTCTTTGTTAAACTTCATCCTGTTGATTCTAGCCCAATATTCAAGTCTGTCCAAATTGGATTGAATCTTGATTCCATCTTCTTAAGGTGTTTGCAATCCCCACCCCACTCCAAATTTGAGAAGTTTCCCCTCTACTCCCTCCTCCAAATCTTTTTTTAAAATGTTGAACAGCACAGAACCAAAGACTGAGACCTATCACACTCCACTCTATAGATCACATTAGCAGACGCACAGTGTAGAAGAACTTGATGTACTCACTACTTTAATAGTGGTGCACTCTTAGTTGGAGTAGACTTCAGCTTTGGGCATCACAATTTCAGGGACACTAGTTATTCTAAAAGGATTTGGTAGAAAGTTAGAAGATGGGACAGATACTCACTGTGTGGTTCAAATCAATTATGTATGAAGGCAAAAGAAGTTCAAATACATAAAATATAAAGTTTCATAGCAATTTGGAGTTTAATCTAAACATTAAGGATCACTTTACTGTTTTAATAATAAATGAACCTGTCTAACCAATGGGTGTGACATTTCCCTCTTTTGAATGCTTCCAACACAGTGATGGGTAGCATCTACCAGAAATTTTGTTAAATATTAGGGTAGCTTCTATAAGATGCTTGAACAAGCCTCTGTTGATACCAGGGTGAGTAAAGGTTGAAATCTGCCATGTTTAACCACAATGTACATGAACAAGGAGTTTCAGCACAGTTAAGGCATGACTGAACTGTGTTAATCTTACATAATACCCTTGAATCAAATTCAAGCCTGCACGCTTGAAGCTGGCATATCTATAGTATCACTGACCTTCATCTTAAACGTGAGACTTGCATTGTGTATTAAGAGAATCTCGGCCTATGAATGAATAATCCTAAACAGAGTTTGGTAAGGAATGATTGCTCATTCTGATATCAAAAGGACATCACTATGCTTTTCAGCTAAAGTTGAAATAATTAAGATGGTTTCTCATGCACGCTATACTAGCTGTCTGCGCAAGGAGGAGATTGAAGAAGATCATATTGCAGTCTGAATGTCACTTCCCCCCTCCTGCTTTTTACATTCCTAAATTTGAAATGGCACATATGGCAAATCAAGCAATACGTGATTTGTTGCAATGGATTAATAGCTTGGGCCATACATATATTTCCTATGTCACATTGAGACGACATTTCACTTGTTCATTCACACAGAAGACTTCATTATTGCATGAAAGAAGATTTTTGTTTATTACTTGACTCTGAAGTTTTCATTTCTCTCCCCCTGCCTGCCTCAACAAAGTGGCTGCATCAGGTGTCTACAGACCATGCCCTGAGACTTTCAAAACATTTGTGTAACTGAAGTTGCAAGAGAGAATGAATGGTCACATACCACCAGCTAAAATGGGGAAGGAAGAAGGGGCAAAGAATACAGAAACTGCAAATACATCATCCCCAGCCATGTTTCCCTTTTCGCCTGGAGCATTCAAATATTTCTAGCAGCTAAGATTCCCTTCAGCAGTAGCTTTATCAGGCCTGGTGATGTAGAGCAGGGATTCTCAACGTTGGGTCCCCAGATGTTAGTGGACTTCAACTCCCATAATCTCCAGCCCCAGTGGCCTTTAGTTGGGGATTATGGGAGTTGAAGTCCACTAACATCTGGGGACCCAATGTTGAGAATCCCTGATGTTGAGGACCCTTTAATTTACCTCAGGATAGTTGATTTGTCATCTGGAAGCTTTTCATAGAAGGCTTTTTAAGCCCTTTAACTCGCATCTCCTCTGGAATGGAGAGGGTGCATTCACATATCGGCTAGATTTACCCCGAAGTCCCTGTGAGTTATTGGGGAGCAGTTCACACACAATTGAGGTTTTCCACTGCACATTGAGAATGTAGCCTGATTTCTATCTGGGGTTAAAAAAAATCAACTGTTTGCGGCAGTGTTTTGGGACAACTTCTGTGTGAAAAACTTCCTGGAGGTCCTCGCAATCTTCTCTCTTAACAGGCCCTTCGGTCTGTTTACAGTTATTTACAGCTTCCACTGTAATTGTCAATAGTCACCTACAGAGGCACATGCTTCAGACACAAACCTTGTTCAGAAAAAGAAATGCTGTACCTGTGCTTCTCAAACTGGGCCAGAAGTCCCACTCCATCCTCGTCACTGTGCCCCAAACCTGCTCCTCATGCTTACGGTGGCATTCATCTGAAGATTTGTTCCATGATGGTGGGCATTTCTGTGACTGGCGCTGTAAGGATGAGTGGTGGGCCCTGGGGGTGAGTGAGAGGGCCAGGGTGGGACTTCTGGCCCCATCTGAGTTGGTGTGCATGGGTACAGCAGCTCTCTTTCTGAATGTCTGAATGAGGCTACAGTGTCAGGGTACACACAATGTCTATTATTTGAACAGTGAGCATGCTGTGGGATGGCTCTCATATCACTTTGTTCAGATGTACACATTTCTATTAAGCATTGAGGTCAAGGGGAGGGAAATTCCAGGATAGTCTTTTTTTAAAATTTTTTTAAAAATAATAATTTAAAGGACTAACATATTTAATCAAATAAGCTTGCATGACACTTGGGGGAAAATTACGGCCTATACTGGTTGAAGGGTTTGTTTAAAGGGTTTGTTTAAACCTCAGCTACCACACACTGCCTCGTCTCCCTGCGGTACTGCCAGACTATGAATTTGGAATCCTAATTCAAGGAGCCTCTCAAATCTGCAGTTTCATTCAGACATAATTGTACTGGGGTGAGTACAAGGGAGAGAGCAGAGTGCGAGCTGTAACAGTCTCCTGTATCCATCCTTTCTTTCACAGCAGAGCCATTATAGGGTGTTTCACCTCAGCAAATTGTTCAGGAATAGCATAGCTTCTATGTTCCTCGGAGATTTTCCCTGCACCCACAACTTATTGTTTTTATTGCTCAACATAGGCTAGCTTCCTGCAGCTGTGCCAGGTTTCTCCATTACATGGAGTTGAGGCCCCCTCAGTGAGATAATTTCAGGAGTCTCAAGGGACTGCAGAGAAAAGTGGAGATAGTCAAAAGTTGCCTCCTCCCTCCTGTACAACAAAAAAGCTGGGTGCATCCATAGAAGGTTAGTTTGTTTTGATTGATTGATTGATTGATTGGATTTCTATACCACCCTTTCAAAAATGACTAAGGGCAGTTAGTCAGCTATTACTATTTTAACAAATTATACCTCATTTTTCACTCCTCAGCTTTAAAAAGGTCATATAACAAAACCATTCAAAACAATTTGCTTGCTGGTCTTGAGGAGGGAGGAAGCAACAAGCTTGTAGCAACATTTTCACAGCGAGGATATAAAATAAATAAATCACCAAGAAAACAAGAGAGGGAAGGAGAAGCTAGGTCTGCTAGGACTGGGAATCTCCTAGGATTGGATTGCTGGCTGGCAGCGTTGATGGGATCTGAGCTGTCAGTGACTGACCAGGAGAGAGATCTTGGGGTCGTGGTGGAAGCTCGTTGAAAGTGTCGACTCAATGTGCAGCAGCTGTGAAAAAGGCCAATTCCATGCTAGGGATCATTAGGAAGGGGATTGAAAATAAAACTGCTAATATTATAATGCCCTTTATACAAATCTATGGTGCAGCCACATCTGGCATACTGTGTACAATTCTGGTCACCCCGTCTAAAAAAGGACACTGTAGAACTGGAAAAGGTGCAGAGGAGGGCAACCAAGATGATCAGGGGCCTAGAGCACTTCTCTTACGAGGCAAGGCTACAACACCTGGGGCTTTGTAGTTTAGAAAGAAGATGACTGCGGGGAGACATGATAGAGGTCTATAAAATCATGCATGGTGTGGAGAAAGCAGATATTCTTCTCTCTTTCACATAACACTAGAACCAGGGGTCATCCCATGAAATTGATTGCCAAGAAATTTAGGACCAGCAAACAGAAGTATTTTTTCACAAAATGCATAATCAACTTGTGGAATTCTCTGCCACAAGATGTGGTGACAGCCAACAAACTGGATGGCTTTAAGAGGGGCTTGGATAGCTTCATGGAGGAGAGGTCTATCAATGGCTACTAGTTGGAGGACTGTAGGCTACCTCCAGCCTCAAAGGCAGGGTGCCTCTGAGTACCAGTTGCAGGGGAGTAACAGCAGGAGAGGGGGCATGCCCTCAACTCCTGCCTGTATGCTTCCAGCGGCATCTGGTGGGCCACTGTGTGAAACAGGATGCTGGACTAGATGGGCCTTGGGCCTGATCCAGCAGGGCTGTTCTTTTATTTTATGTCTTTGCCAGAGGAGAAGCCTGAGTGGGGGACTCATTCATTCCAAGCTGTAGTAAGACACACAAGGCAAGAATAAGATGACTACTACCCAACCTCTGTAAATTTTTTGGAGAACAAAACTAAAAACTATTGATTAGCTGACAACTGTACCTAGTATCTAGCTTCAAACCCCATATACTTTAAATACCCAATAAAACTAGTTATAAAGGTAGAATGCCAGCAGGGAAGGGGGCTGCTTCCCAGTGTATTGCACAGAATGTTGCATGTATGACTCTGTCTGAGGGGCAGAAGTTGTGGGTGTGTGCTTGGTGCAAAGAGCTCTTGGCTCTCAAGGAACAAGTTCATTCCCTGGAAGCCAAGGTGGCTGACCTGGAGAAGCTCAGGGAGGCAGAGAGGTGTGTGGATGAGACCCTTAGGGATGTGGTAGAGGCATCCTACTCACCTGCTGATGGCACTTCTGCTGTCATGGAGAATGATGGTCTCAGGGAAGGAGGACATCGGTCAGAAGAAGAGGGAAACACTCCCTTAGCAGGGACCCCTTTCTTGGGTGATGCGCCCATATCCTCTCGCACAGATAATACTCTTCTAGGGGGTGGTGGCCTCTTAGTAGTGGGTGATTTGATCATCAGGGGCATAGAGAGATGGGTCTGTGACTCATGTGAAAACCGCACAGTTACTTGCCTGCCTGGTGCAAAGGTTGTGGACATCACGCTGCGTCTAGGTAGGTTGTTGCGCAGTGCTGGGGAGCAGTCAGCTGTTGTGGTGCAAGCTGGCACCAACAATGTTTGGAAATGCAGTCAGGAGATCCTGGAAGCCAAATTTAGGCTGCTAGGTAACATACTGAAGTCCAGGACCCCCAGGTTAGCGTTCTCTGAAGTGCTACCTGTTCCACGTGCAAGGACAACGAGACAGGCGGAGCTGAGGGGTCTCAATGCGTAGATGAGATGGTGGTGCCAGGAGGAGGGGTTTAGATTTGTTAGGCACTGGGATACATTTTGGGGAAAGCGAAGCCTGTACAAAAGGGACAGGCTCCGCTTTAACCAAAATGGAACCAGACTTCTGGCACTAAAAAACAAGAAGGTTGCAAAGCAGCTTTAAAAATGATGCCTTGGGGATTGCTGGTGGGAACAGGATGGTATCTGTTTTGGCCAGCAAAATCCCTTAAGGTGTGAGGGTGAACATGTTTTGGATAAACCAGAAGGGGTCAGAGTAGAGCCAGGAGTTGAGCAGAAGGGAACACAGGGCAGCTTGCCAAATAGGTCAAATGATGGTGAGGGGGATAGCACACACCAACACCAGGTGAGGGACCCAGGGTATTAGTGTCTGTATACCAATGCCAGAAGCCTCTAAGCATATTGAAGGTCACATGCTTGATCTGGTCTTTTACTCTGATCAGAGTGGAGTTCCGTGGGTGGGGACTCCTATGATCTCCCTGTTGTCATGGACGGACCACCATCTGGTTAAGGTCAGACTTACAACCACTTCCCACCTCTGCAGGGGCGAAGGGCCTATTAGAATGGTCCGCCCGAAGAGGTTATTGGATCAGGTAGGATTCCAAGAAGCCTTGGAGGGATTTAATGTTGGCTCTGCTGGTGATCTTGTTGATGGCCTGGTTGAGAATCAGAACATCTTGCTCACCAGGGCAGTAAACATGATTGCTCCTAAGTGTCCCCTCCAAAGTGCTTCAAAACTGGCCTCTTGGTATACGGAAGATCTACGGGGGCTGAAGCGACAAGGAAGGCGGCTGGAGCGCAAGTGGAGAAAGACTCAACTCGAATCTGACAGATTAAGTCATAGAGCACATTTAAAGATCTATGCTCAGGCAATACGTGCGGCAAAGAAGCAGTTCTTTTCTTCCCATATTGCTTCTGCGAACTCGTGTCTGGCAGAGTTGTTCAGGGTTGTGAGGGGACTAGTATATGCCCCCCCACCCTGAACCAGAATTTGGAGTCATCAGCTACCTGCTCTGATGTGTTTAAAGAATTTTTCGTAGATAAAATCTCTCGGATTCGGGCCAACTTAGATGGAGACCCCACAATTAATTTGATGTCTGAATTGGAGGTGTCCGACAACTCCTCTTATGTGGTTTGACTGGATCAGTTTCAGTTTGTGACTCCTGAGGATGTGGAAAAGCTGCTTGGAGAGGTGAGGCCTACCACTTGTTCTCTTGACCCTTGTCCAACATGGCTTGTTCTATCTATCAGGGAGGCTGTTGTAGGAGGCCTGGTGGAAGCAATCATTAGACCTCTTTTAAAGAAGCCTACATTAGATCCCTCAGAGTTGAGCAACTATAGGCCTGTCTCCAACCTCCCATGGTTGGGCAAGGTAATTGAGAGGGTGGTGGCCTCCCAGCTCCAGGTAGTCCTGGAGGAAACTGATTATCTAGCCCCATTTCAAACTGGCTTCTGGGCAGGCTATAGGTTGGAGACATGATCTCCAGTTGGGAACTGACAGAGGAAGTGTGACGCTGTTGGTCCTTTTGGATCTCTCGGCGGCTTTTGATACTATTGACCATAGTATCCTTCTGGAACGTCTGAGGATGTTGGAGGCGGGAGGCACTGTTTTACAGTGGTTCCGCTCCTACATCTCGGATAGATTCCAGATGGTGTCGATTGGAGACTGTTGCTCTTCAAAATCTGAGCTTAAGTATGGTGTCCCACAAGGCTCCGTACTCCCTCCAATGCTTTTCAACATCTACATGAAACCACTGGGAAAGATCATCAGGGGATTTGGAGTGGGATATTATCAGTATGCTGATGACACCCAGATCCATTTCTCCTTGTCAATCTCTTCAGGAGATGGCATGTCTTCCCTGAATGCCTGCCTGGAAGCAGTAATGGGCTGGATGAGGGAGAATAAACTGAAGCTGAATCCAGATAAGATGGAGGTACTTATTGTGCAGGGTCAGAACTCCAGAGACAATTTTGACCTACCTGTTCTAGATGGGGGTCACACTTCCTCAAAAGGAACAGGTTCGCAGTCTGGGAGTACATCTGGATCCACACCTCTCCCTGGTTTCTCAGGTTGAGGCGGTGGCCAGGGGTGCTTTCTATCAGCTTCAGCTGATACGCCAGCTGTATTTCTCGAAATCAGTGACCTCAAAACAGTGGTACATTTGTTGGTAACCTGCAGACTTGACTTCTGTAATGCGCTCTACGTGGGCCTGCCTTTGTACGTAGTCCAGAAACTTCAGTTGGTTCAGAATGTGGCAGCCAGGTTGGTCTCCGGGTCATCTCGGAGAGACCACATTAATCCCTTTTTGATGGAGCTACACTGGCTGCCAATAAGTTTCCGGGCAAAATAGAAAGTGCTAGTTATGACTTATAAAGCCCTAAACAGCTTAGGTCCTGGGTATTTAAGAGAACGTCTTCTTCATTATGTGCCTCACCGCCTACTGAGGTCACTTGAGGAGGTCTGTCTCTGGTTACCGCCAGCTCGTCTGGTGGCCACATGGAGATGGGCCTTCTCAATTGCTGCCCCAAGATTGTGGAGTGCACTCCCTGCTGAGATACGATCTTCCCCATCTCTAACTATTTTAAAAAAGCATTTGAAGACCCATCTCTTCACCCAAGCTTTTATAGCTTTTTAAATTTGTAGGTTTTAATTTCATGCTGTTTTTTAAATTGTTTAACTGTTTTAACCTTTTATATTTGTTTTAATTGTTTTTATGTCACTGTTAACTGCCCAGAGATGAAAGTTTGGGCGGTATAGAAGTCAAATGATTAAACAAACAAACAAAACATCATGAACACTGTAGCAGACAAGCAGAGTAAAGAATTCTTTAAAACCAACACATCAAGGAAGGTGTGGAAAAGCTTGTTCAAACATAAAGGTTTTTGGGCGGAGAGAATGCTTAGCCTACATTAGGAAGGATTTTTTTTTTTTAAACAGCCCTTCTTAATAAAACAATCAAATAGGCTTTGAAGTCAAACTGTGGAGATTTGAAAAGCCTTAAAATGATTTGAGCTTTTGAACGGAAGCAGCTTCATGTTTCTGGGCATTTACTACATACTGCAGTCACATTTGAAAGCTTTTTGTAAAATTACATGTGGAATTGAGGAAAATGGGACATTCAAACATTGTGGTCTTTTCTCTACCAGCGTTGTCTCAGTTTCCAGGAGAAGTGGCATGGGAAGGGCATACAGTGTGGGCTATCCAACATACTTAGAGTTGCCATGTTGCCTGAAATTGTTAAGCATCTCACCCAGATTGCTTAGCCCATAATACTGTCCAGGAAGGAGTTCTGCTGGAACACTTCCCATGCCACAAAGGTAACACTGATTTCTTTCTTTCATGTCCCTCTTGCCTCCCATGATCAAACTGAAGATGGCACATACAGGATTTCTGTAAGAGCTCTGTTTGGATCGGATGTTATGATATACTGTCCATACACTCATACGTGTGTGTTTAAATGGTTTCATTTTAAAAGTGAACCCAGGCAGGGGTGTAGCCATAATTGAGCAGATGGGTTCCAAGAACCTGCCCCCCCCCCAGCTCTTGAGCGCCCCCTAGGTCCACCCCTCTCTGTTTTCTTCATTATCTCCCTCACTCTGAGAGGCCGTCGGGGAGAGGGATGAACACGGGCCCCCTGTCCCCTAGGTACGCCCCTGAACACAGGTATAGGCCTCTCAAATGCATGGTACAGCTAGGGAGTGCATGAATAACTGTACCTGTATTCACTTGTATGAATATTGAACATATTGTATGAATAAAATTATAGTCTTCCTTCTAGGCACTGCCCCAATCCAAACCAGTTTAGATTCAGAAAGCTTTCTCTAACATGTAACTTCAGGAAAAAGGCTCGTGAAAAGAGGTGCTCGCTGACATGCCCAAGTAATGGGTTTGGGTTTTTTTTAAAGGTAGTGCATTTCTATATTAACCGAATGATGCAATTTTTCCTCCTTTTCCCGGAATTGCAACCTGTAGGAGTGGTGCTTTTTGTCTTTGTAATAGCAGTCCGTGCATATTGATGAGGCAGGGCTCCTCTTCTGCTTTCTCTTACCACCAGTCTTGACACTGTGTGCCCTTCTCATCTTACTACATGTCATTTCCTGCCCTGTGTCTTGGTTTTTCTCAAAAGCAAACAGCCTCCATCATTTCAGTCTTTTAATCACAGAACTCTTCTGTTCCCTTTAATCGCTTGCTGTGAACAACTTTTGCCAGTGATACGCCAATTACTTGGATGTTGTTGGAGAGTGAGCACAAAAGAGCATAAATGAGGCTGCAATGAATTAAAAGCACTTACAAAAATTAAGCCAAAGAGGCTGCCTATTATAACTGCACAAGCCTTTGTACTAATGCCTCTGCCAGATGAAAGGAAGCAGAGAGGTTAGGCCAAAACAGACACTATGACCTCACAAATGGAGCTTGCTTAGTTTAGATTACATTCCATATTCACAGGGCGACTTTTGAAAATCATCCCATGGAAATAAAGAGCTCCCTACTCCCGTGGTGTTACGGTTCAGAAGCCTGGTTATGAAGCCTGATTCAGAAAAAAACAGAAGAGAATTTGTGTGGTTTTATCCCAAAACTGGCCAAAAATGCTGCATAAATGGTTCTCCTAAATGACCACTGGCATGCTGTGAATCCAACACCCACTTTCAGTTGGATGCTGGGAATTCATCTTGGGCAGGATGATTTGATGCAAGGTTGTTGTGGGAGAGGGGAAGGGAAGGTTCTTCTGCCTTGAATACTAGCACAGTTTCTACACCAAGGCCTGACAAATCCCAGGCACCAGAGAGCCATGGCATCTAGAACTGTAACTGTGGCACCTAGGCTAGGATACTAAAAAGCAGAGTTATTAAATAGCATCTTTATTTGTCCTAGGTAGCCCTGTTCCTGTTCTAAGAATGTTACTTGGAAAGGGGATAAAATGGAATCCATTTACCCTCTCCCTCCACGTCCAGCACTAAGTCTGGTAATTTTGACAAGCGTCCATTGTCTGGTTCCTAATTTTTTTGATTGCTTCCTAGATTCAAAGAAAATTCGTCCAGGCCTGTTCTATCCTGCAGAAGATAGACTGCTTTTCTCAAGGTAAAGTTGTGCCGTTGAGTCGGTGTCAACTCCTGGAGACCACAGAGCCATGTGGTTTTCTTGGGTAGAATACAGGAGGGATTTACCATTGCCTCCTCCTGCACAGTATGAGATGATGGCTCTCAGCATCTTCCTATATCGCTGCTGCCCGATATAAGTGTTTCCCATAGTCTGGGAAACATAGCAGTGCGGATTCAAACCAGTATCCTCTTGCTCCCTAGGCAAGTTACTTCCCTGCTGCGCCAAGGTACACTTGCTGAAATTCCCTCTTGAATATGACTGTCACATAGGTACATACATAGGAAGCTGCTCTGACTGGCAACGGTGCTCCAGGATTTCAGGCAGGCGCCTTTCCTAGTCCCACTTGGAGATGCCAGGGACTGAGCCTGGGATGTCTGGCATGCAAAACCGGTGCTCTGCCCCTGACCAAGGCTCAGACCAGGAGAGGCAGCAAACTTCTGTTTTCTTTCCTAAATAAGACAGCAAGCAAACAAATAAAGAAGAAAACAAGGAGGAAAGGGAAAGGTAAATTTGTTAGGGCTAATCTTTTCTAGGGTTTGATTTCTGGCTGGCAAGGGGTTTATTTTTGACAGTGTACTTTCAGTTTCAGTCTTGGTTGTTCCTAGAGCTCAACTTCGGCCTTCCTGCAGATGTCGGCCTACAACTTGCATAATCCATGGCTATTGGCCATGGTGGCTGGGGACTATGGGGGTTGTAGTCCAAAAACAGGTGGGGGGCTACATTGAACAGGCCTAGCCTAGGGAGACAGTGGGTGGGGATTAGCTGCAGGTGAGTCACACAGCTTATGCTAAAAAGCAGATTTTGAGAAGACAAGCTTCATTCCAGGGGAGCTTTGCTTCCCGTAGATTTGAGAAAAGGAGTTTGCTAACAGATATCAAAGGAATTTTGTGTGGAGTTCTGTGGGGAAGTGTGCTGGTTGGCACAAAAACAGCCTCCCTTTATCACAAAGGAGACGTCCAGAATGAGGAGAAGGTGAGTACTACCCCACTTTTGTAATTTTCTTGGAGGACACGGCTTAAAATGTTTACTTAGCTGACAACTGCAGCTAAGACCTAGCTTTCAAGTAAACAAGCCCTGTATTCTCTTAATAGCCAACGAAACCAGTTATGAAGGTAGAATGCCCTCCAGATCAAAATGCTGATAGTGACTGGGAGTTGCAGAAGGAAATCACGGAGGCATCAAAAAGAGACAGAGCTGTAATAATGAGTGACTTCAGTTACACATTATTCAATTACCCATAGACTGGGTAAATTCACAGTCAGGTAATGACAAAGAGGCCACATTTCTAGACATGCGGAATGATTGTGTGCAGTAGAACAGTTGGTCATGGAACCCACCAGAGAGAAGGTAACCTTGGACTTAATCCTGAGAGGTGTACAGAGAAATTTCCCCGCCTTTCACATAACACTAGAACCAGGAGTCATCCCATGAAAGTGATTTCCAATAAATTCAGGACCAACAAAAGGAAGTACTTTTTCACACAACATATAATAAATCTATGGAATTCTTTGCCAAAAGATGTGGTGACAGCCAACAGCCTGGATGGCTTTAAGAAGAGTTTAGATAAATTCATGGAGGACAGTTCTATCAATGGCTACTAGTCTGATGGCTATAGGCCACCTCCAGCCTCAGAGGCAAGATGCCTCTAAATACCAGTTGCAGGGTAATAGCAGTAGGAAAGAGGGCATGCCCTCACCTCCTGCCTGTGGGCTTCCCAGCGGCATCTGGTGGGCCACTGTGTGAAGCAGGATGTTGGACTAGATGGCCATTGGGTCTGATCCAGCAGGGCTTTTCTTATGTTCTTGTTTTCGAAACTGCACAGAGTACTTCTGAAGAAAGGAAAGATCATTAAGAATTGCTCCCCCTCCCCCATGCAAGTACCAGCTCAAAGTCAGAAGCTGCACTGGTATTTTGACCCCAGCACCAACCTTTAGTTTGTCAGGATGTCAGCCAGCAGCAGGCAGGATCCAGATTATGTTAATCATGATTTAAGAACCTTTGAAATGAATGAAACAAGTTAGTTATGACTAATTTAAGTCCCTTTAACTTAATCTTGACTACTTTACTCTGGATTCTGATCCTTATTTATTATAGGGGCGGGGGGATTGTTAGGGAAAGCCAAACCACAAGAAATAAGAGTCTATAACAGAACCAACTCCTGAGAGACACATCCCCCAGATTTCAGTCCAGACATAAAGAAAATCATTGACTCATAATACCTCAATGTGTTTTTAATTTAAATGGATTAAAAACAACTCTCAATGTAAAAAACTGCTGTGAAATAATTCAGCTTAATTTGTTATTACTACTCAAAGGATGTGTATGTGTGTGTGGCTAGTTCTCCGAAGTGAGCATCTTGGGGAAAGTTCAGCAGATATAATCTTATGATATTGGATGAAGGCATGAAAATCATTTGTTTTTACACTGGGTATTAAATCCTTTTACAAGCCCAAACTGCAGAAGTATATCATGAATTCTTTTCTTTGGAAAGTCCCTTTACTGACTTGTGTAGATGGTAAAAATCTTATTAATAGATGTACAGTCATCCCTTGCCAACTGTGAGGGTTCCATTCTCGCAAAACTCCATGGTTGGCAAGACTAAGAAATCAATGGGAATCAGGTGGTTAGGGGAACTGTGGTCACGAATTGTTTACAACTCAGCTTGCAAAAAGAAAATTTAAAAATCCAGTTTTATTCAATTACTACAGACTGCTTCTGTCTGGGGCTTCTAGCTTTCTTAGGTACAGTTAAGCATACTCAGTAGGATTACAAAAATAGGTTGTCTTAATGCACGTTTAAATGTTTATTGAGTATTTTGCAATGCCCTAGGTAGAATGGGCATAGGCTAGTGTTTCTTATTTTAATTATATTGCAGATAATCAATACTAGAACAGTATCAGGGATATACAAAGCACACACCAAAGAAACAGAAATTCTAATGCAAAGTCTGACTAAACAAAGTTTTCCTTAGACTAAACCTCCCAAAGCCAAAGCCAAAGCCCAGGCTTCCTTTTCCTTGAACTCACAAAACCTCAGATGAGAATTCAAGCTTCCTGCTCTCCTGTCTTTCCAGGACCTGCAGAGTCATTTTCCTGCAGCCATCCTCCATGGTCACATGTCCTACTCTCTTTTAACAAAGACCTGTCCTCCTTGTTCCCAGAATTCCCCGCAACCGCTCTCTAGGTCCCACCCACCTAGTGTACTGATTGGCTGCCCTGGAGTTCACCAGTCTGTCAGTCAAGAAAGGTTCACTTCTGGTTAATTCTTTAGAGGGAGGGGTGGCTGATCACTACAAGAATGCACCTCAAAAACAAGGGGAAACCAGTTCAAAAGCACTAAATATGACTAAAAATCATGGTATGTCCTCTTTCAACAAAGCTGCAAGTCTTTCCTTCCTCCCCACCCCGTCCTTTCTTCAGAGTCTGGTCTTCAGCAAAACTATTCATTTGGAGAGCAAGAGGGAAAAAAACTACTTCTTTTTTTAAAGAGTGTGTGTGTGTTTTAATGAAAGTAAACAACGGCTCACAGCTGTGCCTATTTTTTTCTTTTTTACATACCAAAAATCACTTAAATTCACTCTCTCTCACCTCCACTTCTCTCCCTCTCTCTTCTCGCCTCCGTCTCTCTTTTTCTTCTCTGTCTCTCTCTCTCTCCTCTCTTTCGCTCTTCTTGCCACCCAAATCGTGCAATAACTCGTGCATACTCAAGTCGTGTTAGGTGAGACTGCCTACAAAATTCCATTTGCGCATACTCAAAACCATGTTAGACAAATCTGTGGGAGGTGAAGAATGACTACTTTAATACCTTCCCCTTTCCCTGTAGTGACAGATATGGGCTAGATAGCACTTGATATGGCCAGCTTAACCTTTTATGCTTACTTTCCGTATTTGGCCCATGAAACATTTATGAAGTTAAGCCTCAGAGCAAAATTACTACAACATATGACTGGCTACTCTGTAACTCCTTAGAGTAAATGAAATATCTTTTATTTAGTTAACTGGTTTTTCTGCCAGACTTACTCATATAAATTTCCCATACTATTTCTCAGCAAAGACGTTGTAAGCAAAGCACAATAAACTATATGTTGACATCGGACAATTCCAGAATTGCATCATACTTACACATCCTTTTGTCTGTCTGCTGAACAGTCTTATGTGTCTCAAAAGCTGGCATACTCTTATGCCAGGAAAAGTAGGTCCAATACAAGTCATCACTATTTTAAATTTCATATGCATGGTTCATATGCATGGTTTCATATGCATGCAGTCTGTCAATAGGTAGCCTATATGTAGACTCTGGATTGAGTTCTCGTCAGCAACTTTTATTCTCAAAGGTAGAATTAATGATACAGTTTGGAGTGGCAGCTGAAGGAAGAAGAGATGACTTTATCACAGTCTTGAGATTATTTCCAGCTGAAAACTGAATAACAGTAGAACCGGGGAACATCCCATGAAACTGATTGCCAAGAAATTTAGGACCAACAAAAGGAATTACTTTTCCAGGACACAAAGTATAATCAGCCTATGGAATTATCTGCCACAAGATGTGGTGACAACCAACAGCCTTGATGGCTTTAAGAGAGGTTTATATAAATTCATGGAGGACAGGTCTATCAATGACTACTAGTCTGATGGCTATAGGCCACTTCCAGCCTCAGAGACAAGATGCCTCTTGTAGTGACCAGTCTCCCCTCCCTCTAAAGAGTTAACAGGAGGTGAACCCTTGTCTTGACTGACAGGCTGGTAACCTCCAGAGCTCGACCAATCAGTCCAACAGGTGGGAGGGACATGAGATCTGCAGGAGGCTTGATTCTCATCAGGAGTTTGGTGAGTCAATGAAAGGGGAAGCCAGGACTTTGTTGGCTCCAGGAACCCAGCACAGGGAACAGTTTAGTCAGACTGGGTGTCAGGAATTTGTTTTGCTTTTGGGTGTGTGCTTTGTATTTTCCTAAATATCTGTTATTTGCAACTAAGTAACTAAGTTTTTCTGTATGCCACCCCAGCATCATTTGGGGTGCTTTTGAAATATTTTTGTAACAATTTAAGTGTTCATAAGTGTATCTAAAAATCTAAAAGCCTCAGACAGAATCCGTCTGTAGTAATCAAATAAGTCATTTTCTTTGTTCTTTTTTACAAGCCTCAGCAAGTTAATCATTAACCCATCAAAGGGTGGGGGCATGATAAGGGGGATTTCTTTGGTGCAGAACATGTCTCAAAGACAGCTTGGCCAAATTAATAGTTAACTCCACGCGCAGGCAAAAACGCACGGGAAGGGAAGATTTCTTTCTTCAGCCTTGCCTGTTAGCAAAAATGGGGAGCAGATTTTTGCACTTGCCTGGTACCCAGCTTTAAAGGGACCTTGGATTAAAGCACTCAATCCAGTGCTCCGGTTGTAGGCAAGTCTTAGAGTGCTTGGTGGCAATGTTTTGGACTACCAAAAGACTCTGGGTTTTGAGTCTTTTTCTTAGCTTTCTGCGTTCTCAGAGCACAGGAAAGCAATGACTCAGCACTAAAGTTTCCCCCGTGCTGCAGAACTGGTTTAGACCGGTCAGGGAGGTTATCCATTAACCGGGCCTGAGTCAGGAAAGGAAATATTTTCCACTACCCACAATCAACTACCCACAATCAACTACACCTCTAAATACCAGCTGCAGGAGAATAGCAGTAGGAGAGAGGGCATGCCCTCAGCTCTTGCCTGTGGGCTTCCCAGAGGCATCTGGTGGGCCACTGCATGAAGCAGGATGCTGGACTAGATGGCTATTGGGTCTGATCCAGCAGGGCTTTTCTTATGTGCTTATCGTGTTTGTGTGTGCACAATGATTTTTATAACCTTTGCAAAGGTCCTATAGACAGACTACACATGTCTCATTATCAAAATTTACAGCATCAGCTGCAGGGGGAAGCAAGCAGGGCTGTGATTAACACCATGACCAGTCATTATTGGTGAGAAAAACAGACTGAGAATCCTGAACTCTCGTTAGGCCAGTATCCCTGATGCACTAGCCTAATATAGGCCTAATGTAGTCAAGATCTCATACCAGTCCAGCACAAAAGGGGCAGGGAAAAGAAAAGCTTAAAAAGAAAAATTACCCAGAAAAACCACTAAAACTTTTTAGATTTTTAATATTATGTCTGAAATGGGAAGAATTTGGGTTTGGATTGGAAGAAGATGAGTGTGGTTTTAAAGTTAGAGGAAGAAACATCAATAACCTGCGCTATGCTGATGACACCACTCTTATAGCTGAGAATGTGGATGATCTGCAAACTCTAGTAATGAAAGTCAAGGAGCACAGTGAAAAAATGGGACTACAACTAAATGTAAAGAAGACTAAACTAATGACAATGGGTACAGAGCAACCAGCCTCAGAACTGACAATGAAGACACTGAAGTGGTGGATAGCTTCTTTCTTTTAGGATTGACCATCAACAGTAAAGGATCTAGCAGTCAAGAGATACGCTGCAGACTAGCACTTGGTAGGGTTGCAATGAAGGCTTTGGAAAGGATATTTAGATGCTGTGTTGTGTCTAGACCTACAAAGATTAGTATCATTTGGACAATGGTTTTTCCTGTGACACTCCATGGATGTGAAAGCTGGAGTTTGAAGAAGCAAGATAGAAAAAGAATTGACGCTTCTGAACTTTGGTGCTGGAGAAGACTTTTGATGATACCATGGACAGCCAGGAAAACAAACAAATGGATCCTAGAACAAATCAATCCAGAATTATCTGGTGGGCCACTGTGCAAAACATGATGCTGGACTAGATGGGCCTTGGGCCTGATCCAGCAGGGCTGTTCTTATGTTCTTAATTTTCACTTGAAATGACCAGGCTCAAACTAGCATACTTCGGACACATTATGCGAAGATTCAGCTCCCTTGAGAAGTCCATCATGCTGGGAAAGGTTGAAGGAAAGAGAAAAAGAGGACGACCAGCAGCAAGGTGGATGGACTCGATTACGACAGCAATGAATGCACCAATGAGAGACCTTAAAGGCCAAGTTGAAGACAGATCATCCTGGAGAGAATCTATCTATGTGGTCACTAAGAGTCGACACCAACTTGATGGCACTTAATCAATCAATGTCTGAAATTGAGTGGTGAAGGTGGACAGGGTTAGAAATATAGGGTAGTGTGCACCTAGGTAATTTTGCAGCCTGGACCTAAAGACCTTTGGAGCCCCCACCACTGCAAGTTAAGCATCATCCCCCTACACACAAACACCGTGACACATGCAGTATTTTTAACACATGGGTTCTTGAGGGCAGAAACAGCAACTTAACTCACAAGACTGTAACAATATTCTTACCTTCTTTTACCAGCAGAAGTTCCCTTGCTTGAGCCGGGAAGTGTATAGAGCTGGTCCTCCCTCCCTCTGGCCTCGAGTAGCAGAATTTCACTGCCTGCTGGATCCTGTGCTGGTTTCAGCCACTAACAAGCTGCAGCTGTGTGGGGGCTATTCCAGCAGCCAGTCAATTTGGATTCAACTTCATATTTGGATTCAACTTCAGTAGGAGAAGTAGATCTGGGTGGCATCAGCATATTGGTAACACCCTGCACCAAACCTTCTGATGATCTCTCCCAGTGGTTTCATGTAGATGTTAAAGAGATGTTGGAGACAGTATGGAGCCTTGTGGAATTCCACACTTTAGTTCTCACTTTGCAGAACAGCAGTCTCCAAGTGACACCATCTGTAATCTACCAGAGAAGTAGGAACAGAACCACTGTAAAACAGTACCACCCAATCCTACCCCACCTCAGGCGACCCAGAAGGATACCATAGTTGATGGTATTGATGGTATTGGTCCATCAGGCCGACCATGGCAGTCTCAACTCCATAGCCCACACAAAAGCCAGTTTGGATTGAGGCAGTGACCAGGAGCACTTTTTATCAGCTTCGGCTGATACATCAGCTATGTCTGTTTCTAGAGGTAAATGACCTTAAAACACTGGTGCATATGCTAGTAACCTCCAGGATTTACTACTGCAATGCACTCTACGTGAGGCTGCCTTTTTATGTGGTCTGGAAACTACAGTTGGTACAGAATGTGACAGCCAGATTTGTCTCTGGGACAACATGAAGGGACCAGATAACACCATTTTGGAAAGAGCTGCACTGGCTGCTGCTAAGTTTCCGGGTGAAATACAAAGTGCTGGTTATTACATATAAAGCCCTTAACAGCTTGGGTCCAGGCTATTTAACAGAGCGCCTCCTTTGTCATGAACCCTGCTGCCTGTTACGATCTCCATGAGAGGTTACGTTATAGTTGCCACCAGCTCATTTGGTGATGACCCAAGACTAGGTTTTCTCTGTGGCTGCCCCAGGGCTTTGGAATATGCTCCCTGCTGAAATAAGAGCATCTCCTTCTCTGTTTGTTTTCTGGAAAGCCCTCAAGACTCTCCTGTTCTCACAAGTTTTAATTACTGTTTTATACTATTGTTTTTATTGTGTCTTGTGTATTTTAATCTGTGTTGACTTGTAAATATTTTAAATTTTGTACACCGCCTAGAGATGTACATATCAGGGGTTATAAAAATATGATAAATAAATAAAATAAACAAACAGGTATATTTATGCAACTATGCAGTAGCAAAAACATTTCTACATGCGGCTTAACATATTTAGATCCCACTTATTTCTTTCCCCGCTCCCAACCCTGCCTGTAAAGCAGAAGTCACAACTGGCCGTCCAGCGCAGGTTGCAGTCATGCTCAACTGCCTGGCACGGCATAAGCTGGTAGCATGGCATGGCGACCACACCACCCGGGTCAGACTAAAGAGGATTTTGGGGGTTCCAGAGAGGGTGGGGAGACCCTGGACTTTATCCTGGAAGTCCAAGAGTAAGAGCGCCTCTTGGTAGAGTTAAGAGGTTACCTTAGCCAAAAGGATATCGCAATGATTAATCTAGCCTATACTCACCACAATTGCTAAGATTTAGTCCACATTTCTAAGATTTGGCTCAGATTTTAAAGTGGGGGGGAATTCCATTTTGGGACTCAGCAAAGTTACTTGTCTTGCTATATGTATATTATTGGTGTAAAAAGATCTGGCTTTTTCCACCCTACCCCTTTTTGTCTTGCTTAGTTTATGTTGCCCAATCATTCCATAGTACTTGAATTGCAAAAGGAGAACTTCCCAATTTGTGGCAGGATTAGAACCAGAGAGGTAACAATTCTTCCTGTAACTCTTAATTTTAATTATCAATTCCAGTCTAAGTTGTCACCCCTGGAAGGTGAGAAGATAAAATGGCTCATGCATGAAACACCTGAGCCAGCTTGGGGGTACAGCAAAATGTTTCCAGTATGAGACCCTCAAGGCAACGACTAGAAACTATCCAACACACTTTACAGCAGTGTTAGGAGGATACAATGGTCCAGCTATTATGTTCTGAACCACACTGGTATCTTCATACCTGATCTACCTCACCAGGCTGTTGGGGGGGATGAAATGCAATGGTATTGATTGACTGTCTGATTGATTTGATTTATATACCACCCTTCCAAAAATGGCTCAGGGCAGTTTACAGCAAAATAAAAACAAAACAATTAAAATTAAAACTAAATCAATTAAACAGTTACAATTAGCTAAACATTAAAATCATTAACATTAAAATCATTTAAAACCAACATTAAAATTTTTAAACAATAAATCTAATTAAAAGCCTGGGTGAACAAATGTGTCTTCTGTGCCTTTTGAAAAGTTGTCAGAGATGGAGAAGCTCTTATTTCAACAGGGAGCACATTCCAAAGTCCAGAGGCAGCAACAGAGAAGGCCCGTTACCGAGTAGCCGTCAAACGCATTGGCGGCAACCGCAGACGAACATCTCCAGATGATCTTAACAGGCGGTGGGGCCTATGGTGAAGACGACGTTCTCTTAAATATTTGACAGTGAGCAGTGAATATAATTTCTTATTTATATGATTCCTCTGAAAACGAGAAGCCAACAAATTTAAAATACTGAAATGTCAAAGTCTGAAGTAAAAATTCACATTCAAATGTGAAATGTTAACTGGATGTCAGTCTTGCATTTCAGATCTGAGGAACTCTACTTGGAATTTTTTAGCAAATCTGAATTATTAATCGACAGTGATGTCAACTCTAGTGTTGACCTTCTGGCCCCTATGGCTGGCTACAGACATGACTTCTAAGAAGTTAGTGTAGCTGTCTATCAAAGCATCTTCTGCATGTGAGCAGGGGGTATTCAGAACTGATCTTGCAAAGGGATCCTATGCTAGCTCCTTTTCCACCTCCCCCTGCACCTTTACCACCTTGATTGGTGGAGGAACAGGACTAATAACTACACGGCATCTTTTACCAAGGCAAAAGGAGTGGAGGGGATATTCTGTCCTATTATCTGGTGCAGGGGGGATGAGGCCAAGTGCTTTGGGAGGTCAGTACCAGAAAATGACACAAATAGCTATATTATCTGAACAGCAGCACAGGAAGCTGTCTTTTATCAAGTCAGACTGTTGTCTATCTAGCTCAGTTTTATCTGCATAGACAGTGAACAGACTTTCACACACTGGACTTTCCTGATAGACTTTTAACAAGTTCTGCCTCCTGCTGTCTCCAAAACTTGTAAGCTATTGAGTCCATATCACAAGTCAGTGTTTTCTTTAATTCTGGCAAATGTGCCATATTAAAGTTGGTTCTGTAGTAGTTTCCTAGGAGATTTAGATTCATTTAATTTTTTTCAGAAGAGTATGTTGCTATGGAATAAAATTCTGCTCTTGGCCAGTCATCGGCCTTCTAGGTCAGCTTCACAAAAGTGCAAAATAAAAATGGTGGCTGACATACCATGCAAGGGTACATCAGGGTGCACGCAAGTTGTGCAAATTGCACAAATGCAAAAAATCTGCAAATGACATTATGCAAGAATAAGCCCATTGGAAATAATGGGCTTATGTTTGTACAATATCATTTGTGCAACTTGTCTGATTGCAGCATTACTGGGCTGAAATACAATTGCACTGCTGCACAATATGCTAGCCTGGTATCATTTCATATCTGAAACAGAAACAGCATAGTCCTAAATTGGTCTTGTGTAGCTGGAGTAACTGTTTAGACTGCAATACTTATTACATTTTAAAACACACCTTTCTATTGTTAACAGTTAAATTCTCCTAGAGGGGACAAGCCTTATGCTCAGTGTGATCAAGAAGGGGAAGAGGATGGACAGAAGGAGGGATTAGTTGGTGTGTGGGTCAGACATCATGCAGAACCAGTTTATTTTATCTAACTGTGGTGAATTTGTATGTCTGAAAGCCCACCAGTCAACAAACCGTGGTTCATTTCAGGCAGTTAAACCACAGTCTGAATCCACGCTATGAAGTTGGTTGGTTTGCCCTAACCATTGTCTTGTGTGATGTCTGAACCCACAATTGTGGTTTTATCTTGGTTTGTTTCAGTAACTGTGCCCTCACAGGGCTCTCACATAGGGTGGGTTGGCATTTAACACAGAACCCAAGGTTTGGTCAGTCTGCCTTTGTCCTTGGGCTCCAATCTGCCTCAGAATTTTCAAGGGGCAGATTGGGCAAACCTCAAGATCTATTTTAAATATGAACCCACCCGTAGAAAGAGGCAACCCTAGACCGTGGGCGGTTGTCCGCTCTCAGGCCAATAAGTAGCAGGGTCAGTGGTTGGCAGCAAGACAAGAGACCGGTGGCAGGAGCTAGGCCAGAGTGCATAGTTCAAGGAGCTGGGCTTAAGCTGTATAGAGGAGCTGCTGAACCAGCAAAGGTGCAGGTGAGACTGAAAACTTATATGGCCAGTGGGAGCCCTGCCCTTCCTGGACTCCTAAGACAGCTCTGCTCCTGAGGAGACCCATCAGGAAGGAGTCCCCAGGCAGCCAAGAATGCAATCCTTCACTGCTGGAGTTTAGTCCAGGCCAGGCACGTAGGGATGCAGTGGTGGCCCTTGTGCCACCCGCCAGTGGTGGCCCACTCAGCCACCCCCACCCCGTGTCTGGTATTGGACGCATCTGACATCAGATGCAGGGGGTAGAGTATTACTCGCACATGGGGCCACGTGCCCCGTTTCCGAGCAAATTCCCGGCCAGTGCGGTGTCAGCAGTTCTCCCTGCTCCATTTTTAAGAAGCGTAGCCTGGCCAGGAGTGCCTTTTTAAGCAGGGAGAGCCGCTCCCGGCCATGCTGCGAACGTGGCACTGGCCGGGAATCTGCTTGGCAACGGGACGCGTGGCCCCATTTGTGAGCAAAACCTCTTCCCCTGCATCTGATGTGTGATGATGCAGGGGGCGTGGCTGTGGTGCGAGGCCAGGCCACCTCATTTGCACAATGGTGGTAAATGAACCCATTTGCACAATGGTGACTCTGCCCCTGGTCCTGTCTCAGTGTCACTTTTGCTCCTGGGAACAATGGAGGGGGCTGGAGGGAAGGGGGACAAAGCCCCATCTCAGGGTCCCAGGTTTCCAGAGCTCTTTGGGATGGTTGGTTCTGGCTGCAATGGTGCTGCTGGTTCCAGTGGGTTCAGGGGTTGGGATCTGGGCTGGGGGGGGGACTCCTCAAAGGAAGGGGACAGGGCACCATCTGGGGGTGCCAGGTTCTCAGAGCTCCAGGACTCCTCTGCAGGTGTGGTTGGTTAGCTCTGACTGACCTGGCACTGCTGGTTCCAGTGGGCTTTCATCAGGGGTTGGGATCTGGGCTGAAACAGACTCCTTTTCTGCCCCAGGCTCACTCTTGGAGTCACTGTCAGGGTGAGCCCTGACACAGGTAGCGAGAAGTGGTAAGACCTTATCACAAAAGGACATGAGATGGCCGCATCTGACCCAAAAGCCTGTCTCCTTTATGTTTAAATGATAAGTTGGCTCTTCCAGTCTTTTTGTAATAATACTTCAATTTTGTCTCTTTCATCTTTACTTGGACTTATTCTGGCACAGTTTACATGCTTTAAGTAATATCTTTATATGTGCTCATCTCAACCTATGTATTAAAACCCCCCTATATAAAGAGCCCCTGGTGGCGCAGTGGTAAAACTGCCGCCCTGTAACCAGAAGGTTACAAGTTCGATCCTGACCAGGGGCTCAAGGTTGACTCAGCCTTCCATCCTTCCGAGGTCAGTAAAATGAGTACCCAGAATGTTGGGGGCAATATGCTAAATCATTGTAAACCGCTTAGAGAGCTCCGGCTATAGAGCGGTATATAAATGTAAGTGCTATTGCTATTGCTATATGTTTTGTTTTACGTAGCACTTATTGCATTTGTATTTACACCAGCTTTTAAGGGCTAGCCCTGTTTGTGCCATCTGCAGTTGTGCTTTGCTAAAACGTTTGTCTCTGCTGCTTCGATGGAGTATAAATGTATATCTAAAAAATAACTGTGTGTAGCTCTATCAGTCACTAATTTCTGCTCAGCCAAATTCTCTGGGGGAGCCAATTTATTCAAGGGACGTATCACATTAGCAATCCGGTTTGAATATAGCTTTGGATAACCAGGTATGAAGTAAATCAGCTGGGGAAGGGGGTTGCCTTGTGAGGTTTGGGGGTGGGGTTCTAGGATGAGGAGAAAGGTATGATTCAAAGGGACGTGCAGGGCTGTGTACAGGAAGCTGACTATTAGTATGAGAGAGAAGGGATTTAGACAGAGGATGCTGAGTAATTGGTTCATTTTTTAAAAATCTGACTATAAAAGAGATGTGAGATAGTGAGCAGAGAGTGGAATAGAGAAAATGTTTCCCCTTCTGCGGCGAGGTGGCACCAGGGGATGAAGTTTTAAAATGTGGTAAGCTGTCCTCAGCTCGGATACATTCAAATAAATAAAACATGTCCTGGAATGGTTGGTATAATTTCTGTGGGGGGAAAGGCAGCAGTTTCTGCTGTCCTTCACTCTATGCTGCTTCGCTGTCGGTGGCTGTCGATCTGGAAAAATAATAGTACTTTTAAACAATTCATGACCATTTGTGTCTATATGCTGTATCATTAACTCGATTTCTCTCCCCACCACCTGTTTTTGTTGTTGTCGTTGTTCTGTTTTGTTTTTACAGACAGGATAGATAAAATAAAGTGTGATGATGTGATTGACCTCAAATCAAACACAGCAGAGCCAAGAGACTTGGAGGTTGCCTGCACACATTTCGTCATCAGGGAACAGGGTTTCTGCATTCTGTGGCAGACAAGCTGTGATGAATGCAGATGCTTACCGCTCTGGAGGAAATTGTCACAATGCCCCTGAAGCAAGTCATTTCTTTTTCATCTGTTGCCAGAACCTCTGTGCCTATGCTAGGAGTTCACTTGGAGTTAATCTGGAGTTGGGAGAATCCTAACCTGGATTTCGAGAAATCTCAGGGTTGCAGAGGGCAGCTTCATATGTTACACAGCAAACACAATCCCTGCATGTGCACCAGTGTTCCTACAGTAGTGTGGATGTGACACATGTGTACATACATCTTTAAATACTGACATAGATGTGTCTAGGAACCCTGAGCCAATTGTAGTCTCTATCTTAGAGTCCTTCCAGGTGGCAAAAATAATTTTAAAAAGTATGACCTGAAGAGCTTGTGTACAAGTTTGAAATGAGAGCTTACTCACTGTCCATACACTCCTACAGGCTTACATCTTCTTTCCTTGTGGGGTCTTGCGGTTTCTTCATACAACCAGCAGGGACCTTATGTGATTTATACTTTGTCACTTGCTGGCTCACTCTTGCCTTCTGTGAATAATCCACCCCTTTTCATTAGTCCTTTTCTGGTGAATGGGGAACAGGAGTGGGTTATTCATAGAAAGCAAGAGCTGGCCAGTAGGTGGAACTGTGGAAATTGTGTGAAGTCCCTGTTGGCTGTATGAACAGTCCATGAGATCCCACAGGAAAAGAAGATGTAAATCTGCAAGGGTGTGTGGAGGAAAAGTAAGCAGATCTTTCTAGTCACACAGTCTTTTGCTGTCTGGAAAGACATGGGCTCAATTTGCATCCAGTCCTCAATGGCAGCCCAACCAAGTTGTAAGGGTGCTATCCTTTTTGTAGCAGGACAGGTGAAAACATACACTGGGTTCACCTTGGTGTAAATGAGTGCAGCATATCTTACGTTATAGATTTAATTGCAGATTTGAATGTTAAGTCCAAGTGGACCCTGTCCGAACCGGTTCAGCACTGAACCAGTGCTCGAACAGGGTTCATGCACACCCCCATCAGAGATCTTCCAATATCATCCGTAAGTGCCTACATGGCAGATTTCATGGCTACAATTAGAGGAATGCTGAAATTGGCAACAACGTTCTCTGAACTTATAATGTATATTTTCATGAAATACCTGATAATCAAACAACTGATTTTACTGCAAACACCATGAAACATATGTCAAAGTGTCTGAGAGGAACATACCAGGAATGTTTGAGGGCCACAGTATAAAAAGTCTTATGAGTAGATTTTTGTGACATTTCCTGAATATATAAAGCAACGGTATCAATATGAAATAAATGATGGATGTCATACTAGAACAGAGGAAATCATATTTCTCACAGGATGTTGACTGCTATTGAATTGTAGAGGAGGAAACAGCCTTAATTGAATGATTTTACAGCATCTAGGAAAAACCTATTCAAAGATAATTTTGCATGCTTCCCATGCATTTGAATAGAAGGATAGCCCAGTGGTATTGCATTCAGCAGCTGGTTAAACCAATATTATTGTTCTTCTGTTAGCACAGTTTCATGATAACAACCTGTAACTGATTTAGCCAGCCTTTGTCGTAGAGCAAACCCACATGAGGGAAAGAAAAATGCTGAATGATCCTCTCTATACCTTTGGAACAAAGGCTTTCCTGTACTTAGTAGTTTAGTCGCGGCCACCACACCCGATTATGAACAGAGTTTATCCACCCCCCGCCCCCCAGCTTGGGTGAATTTCCAGGGAAACTCTCATTCTCTTACTATTGGAGAAGTACAAAAACGTTCCACGTGCAAGCTTACACGTGGTGAGAAAACTTGGTAGCTGAACGATCAAATTGAGACGTGTCTGCACCAGAGTAAACCCCTTAACAGTCCCCCTTTCCTGAGTTAAAAATCTACTCAAAGAGGCTGGTTAAAATAGCAAAGAACAAAAATAAAAAATAAACTTTATTCAAAATACTACAGGCATTTCCTGTCTGAGGCTCTCTCAGTTTTTAGTTACAGGTAGAAGAAACACTCAGTATTTGCAAGAATACTTCCAAAAAGCACCCCAGTTGCAAGGAACAGGGATGTAGGAAAATACAAAACCACCTTTAAGAGTTTTAGTCTTTTGTCAATGCCTTGGATAGATGGGCACAGGCTATTGTTTCTTAGTTTAGTTACATTACAGGTACACAGTCCTACACCAGTTGCAAGGATATACAGAGCACACAAAAGGAAAATAAAAGTCTAATGCAAATTGACTAACAAACTGTTCCCTAGACCGAATCCCCTTTTCCTTGAAAACTCACCCATCACCTGATGAGAATCAAGCTTCCTGCAATCCTGTCTCAAGGAACTGCAGTTGTTTCTGCAGCCAAACTCCATGGCCACATGTCCTGCTGCAAGCCCAGCCTAGCTTCAACTGAACAAAGAAACCCTTCTCTTCCTGCCTCATGGCCCTCTGGGTCCCACTCACCTGGTGGCTGATTGGTTGAGCACTAGCCTGTCAGGACAGGGTACACTTCCGGTTCACTCTTTAGGGGAAAGCAGGGGCTGTTCAGTGTCTGATCACTACATGACCAAATGCTCACCTTAGACAAAGAGAATAGAAAAGCCAGGAAATTGATTAAACTGATCTACTATACCCTACTAGATCTGACCCCCCAAAAGCATATAGGGATTGTTTGATTTTAATGGAAAAGAAAGGTTGGACTTACCATTAATGGTTCTTTTTCAGCTATAGGGAGGTCATCCTCTTGGTGGGTTAATATCCATCACATGCTCCGAGACATGACCAATGGAATTTTGTCAGGCTAGTCACATGTCGTACAGCTATCCCTCAAGCCCCAGTTCCAGGACTGTCAGGTATTAAGACTAGAGAATAAAACAGGCAAGAACAAGAGAAAAAACAAAGGTAATAGATAACAGGCAACAATCAAAACACCAACTAGTTACCCTAGGAGTCTGACCAAAACTTCCACCCAAACTGGCAAACCCTTTACCATCTGTGGGCAGGCTGGATGACCTCCCTATAGCTGAAAAAGAACCGTTCACGGTAAGTCCAACCTTTCTTTTTCCAGCTATAGGGAGGTCATCATCACGATGGGATGTGCCCAAGCAGAAGTAACGGAAAAAGGGGGTGGGACCGGATGACCTAGACCACCTGCTGTAGGATAGTGTGGCCCATGGCTGCCTGTTCTGAATGGAAGGAAGGAATCTTGTAGTGCCGTATGAATGGAGAGACAGAACTCTAGGTAGCCACCTTACAGATTTCAGCAAGGGGGCATGTGCCAAAAAGCCACTGTTGTGGAAGCACTACGTGCAGAGTGTGCAGTGATCCCCGCAGGAGCAGGAAGCTGCAATGACTCATACGCCAAGGCCATGGATGCTCGGATCCACCTGGCCAGGGTTGTCTTATTAGCCTTGGCTACTAAGGATGAGGGCTGAAAAGAAACAAAGAGAATCAGACATCCTAAAGAGCTTGGTACATTTAATGTAAATGTGTATAGCCCTACGAACATCCAAGGTATGCCACAGCTTTTCCCTTGGGTGAACAGGGGACAGACAAAAGGAGCGAAGAACCACCTCCTGAACTCTGTGAAAAACTGAATTTATTTTAGGAATAAAGGTAGGATCCAACTTTAACACAACTGAGTCTGGCTGAACTAAGCATAATTCTTTACGGACCAACAGAACAGCCAGATCTGACACCTGCCTAGCCGAAGTTATGGCCACCAAAAACAGAACTTTAAACGAAAGTAATTTCAGGGACACCTCCTTGAGTGGCTCAAAGGGGGAACGTGTAAGGACATTTGAAACATTATTAAGGTCCCAAGATGGAAATCGATGAGTCAAAGGTGGAGCCAGATTAGATGCTCCTCTCAGAAATAATCAAATATGAGGATGCAGGTTGGAAGTACCAAGGATGGAAATATCCAGCACTGAAGCAAGGGCTGAAGTCTGATGTCTCAGTGTGCTAGGCCAAAGGCCTAACTCCAGACCTGACTGCAGGAATGCTAAGACTTCTGGAACTCCCGCTGATGAAGGCCTGATGTGTTTTCTGCAACCCCCAACATGAGAAGGCAGCTCACGTTGACTGGTAGCTCCTTGTAGTTTACGGTCTTCTAGATGCCAAGATAGTATTTTGGACCGTGCTTGAATAGCCGCTCCTCGCTAGACATCTGCGCTCAATCGCCAGGCATGTAACCGGAGCCACCCTGGGTCCGGGTGTAAGAGCATGCCCAGAGACAAGAGGTCCTCATGAAGAGGAAGCTGCCAAGGAGGTTGGACTGAAAACATCGTCAGGACCATTTGGACTCTGTTTGTGGAATTTGACTTGGACTTGGTTTGACTGACTGGATATCGTAACGACTCAGACTGGCTGTGGTTTGTTCATTGCTTACTGTTTGGCTCTGACATTCTCCTTTTGATCCTTTGCCTGCTGCACACTCCGTCTGCTGATATATAGCTCTTGATTCACCTGACAGGTTTACGACAGCTATTACATCGAATCAGGGGTCTAACTTGCTAGTCCCTGACGTGGTAATACCGGCAGCAACAATCTCGCCTGTGGGAACCTCATCAGAACCTCATCATGCCTCTTTGAAATGCTTCGTTTTCTTTGCCGCCTTTTTATGCAGCTTGTCGGAAGCGGCAGGGGCAATCCCCGAAAGGGAAGGAGAGGCCGTGAGTCCTGCTTGCTGAGAAAGTGGGTCAACGGGATCCTGGCACTGTGGCAAAGCCGCACGCAATGAATCAAACACCTGGAGGGAGGGCTCTTTTAATGGGGTCTCTACCCCTGGTCTCAGATGGTGGTCCCTCAGAGAGGGAACCCACCAAAACATCCCCCAACTGAGAGGCTTCCATAATGGAGCAAAAAAAGGGGGGGGGGTTTCAACTCAAACAGTAACCAACACAAACGTAAGGAAAATAAATGTTTAGAAAGCCTGAATAAACTTAAAAATAATATTTTTCTTGAAACAAATAAAAACAGACTCCCTACCCACCCTGGCACACAGGAGGAAAGGAAAGCAAGTAGAGAACAAAGGACAAAGAGAAAATTTAAAAAAAACTAGCTTGAATTCAACAATACTGATAACTGTGTAACAAACTGTCTACGGCGCAGACAGGAGCTGAACTGGGGCTTGAGGGAAAGCTTTACGGCGTGTGACTAGCCTGACAAAATTTAATTGGACCTGTCTCAGAGCATGTGATGGATATTAACCCATCATGAGGATGACCTCCCTATAGCCGGAAAAAGATTGATTGTTCTTCACAAAGAAGAGTCACTATGGACTAATCTGATGAACAAATCCAAGAAACTGCTGAAAAGTATAAGCATGCATATGTATTCAGTACTTGGTTTGGGCCCCTTTTGCAGCAATTACTGCCTCAATGCGGCGTGGCATGGATGCTATCAGCCTGTGGCACTGATGAGGTATTATGGAAGACCAGGATGCTTCATTAGCAGCCTTCAGCAATTCTGCATTGTTTGGTCTCATGTCTCTCATCCTTCTCTTGGCAGTGCCCCATAGATTCTCTATGGGGTCAGGTCAGGCGAGTTTGCTGGCCAATCAAGCACAGTATACTGTATACTTTTCAGAGGTCCGATATTGTTCTTTTCTTCAATCCTTGTCTTCTTGGTTCCATGTAATATTCTAATTTTCTGAGATTGTGGATTTGGGGTTTTCATGAGCTGTACGCCATGATCATCACAATTATAACAAATTAAGGCTTGACTTATCTCGCTTTGCATGTAATGCGTCTGTCTCATATATCAGTTTCACCTTTTAATTTGCATTACTGAAATTAATGGACTTTTGCACGATATTCTAATTTTCCAAGTTTCACCTGTATACTTAAGCTGACACAAACATTAGGAAACAGGTCACCAAGTCTGTACTCTGTTAACAAGTTCAACAGATCTAATGGCTTTAACTGTGCATTTACAAAATTTGCTTTATGTATTGAGGGTAAATGTTGCGTTTCTTTTCCAAAATCATCACTGTTAAGGTCAGCAGGATATTGCTCTGATAAAGATGAAACTGTTCTCTCCACATCACTTTCAGACATGGTGAGATATTTCCACAAGAAACCAATTTTTTCTCCCAACTGCTTAACAGCATTGAAGCAGACAGTTAATCCTGCTATAACATTGTCTACCAAAACGTAAAACACACACTTTCTGAAGTAGGCCTCTTCTGGCATATCCTCTGTGTCATTCATTTCCTCCAAGTTAGCATCAGATGTGCTGTCATCATGCGGCCTTGCCGTCTTGCGCCTAACTCCACCACATCTACAGGAGAGTTTTATTTCTATCTTTAGGTTTGATGCAACCAATTTGGCTTCATTTGACATGCATTTCCAGTTGTCTTGAAGTTTTGTCAGATCTGTGAGGAGAGCTTCTATGTTTGCTACTTCAACATCCAGAAAAACAACATCCAGTGCGGCATCTCTAGCTTGGATGACCTTGTTGCAAATATCTATGCCAGCTAATATTTTGTACCACACAGCTGACATTAACACACAGGCAAAAGATTTCACATATAATAAAACTCCAATGACTTCATTTCTTATTTTGGCCGTCAAATTTAGTTCTAGGAGGACTTCCAGTGCCAATTTAATGCCAGGCAAGTGAGCTGCAAAAGGCTTTACACATTCAACATGTTCTGACCATCTTGTTTCAGACATACCATGAAGAGAACAACCAATACGGTTTTGTAGTAATTCCTACCGCTTAGGACTGGAACTGAACAGGTGGTACACAGTTTGAATTGTTCCGGAAAAGGTTATTGCTTCAGGTATGCATTCAGCAGCATCTCTAATATCTCTGGTGTAGACCACTCAGAGATGTCAGTTTTGGGCGGTATAAAAATGTTTTAATAAATAAATAAAAATTTACCACAGAAGTTGAGTGTGTGACAACCGCAAGGTGAAAAAATGGCTGTTGAGCATTGTTCTTGTATTTTTGCTTGTGCACTGTTGTATTTTCATACCTACTTAGCATAGCATACCTACTTAAGTTTCTTTCTAGCATAAAATCATTGGCTCATCAGAATGTACAATATGTGATGCCTGATCTTTTGAATAGGCTTAGCCAAGCTGACGATCATAGTTATCATCGTTAGGCCACAAAAGTTCTATAGGTAAGCTATGAACTGTTGCAATAACGTGTAATAGTTAATACTTTGTTGCAATAACGTGTAACAGTTAATACTTTGGCCCTCGGGCCCGGGTACAATGTACTCATCATAGGTCCTGGGGGGCAGAATGAATATCATTGTGAGCACAGCAAGGTATGATTGCTGTGCTTCGAAATAAATGAGCTTTGGAAAAACTAAGCAATTTTCTGATTTTTGAGGGAATTAGTTCAGTTAGCCAAGTCCAATTATAAGTCAAGGCTCGGCAGTAGTCTAGAGTAGTGTCTTTTCATTGACCTAGAAGACAGCAGCTATTCAGAGAGAATGGAAGAGTGCTGTTTTGGAAGGCAAAGCACAGAAAATTTGCTTTGAGGCACTTTGTTCAGTAATAACCATTCTCAGTGAAGCACCACTTAAGCAGCTATCGTATTCTTTTCCTACAGCCACCATGTATACAGTAAGCTTTGAACAGGGGCGTAGCGAGGGGAGAGGCGGCCCGGGTTCACCCCTCTCCCCAGTGGCCCCTCAGAGTAAGGGAGATAATGAAGATAATAGGGAGGGATGGAGCTGGGGGGCCCTCAGGAGCTCGGGGCCCCAGGTTCTTTGAACTCATCCGCTCAATTCTAGCTATACCCCTAGCTTTGAGGAATGAGGGATGCATCCCATTTGGCATCTGAGTTATGGTACCAGGGGTGTAACTACCATTAGGCAAGGGGAGGCGGATGCCTGGGGGCCCCCATGCCTCAAGGGGCCCCCCAGAGGCAAGTCACATGAGGCAAGTCACATGACTATATATTGTGAAGTGTGTGTGTGCATCAGCGAGAGGCCCATTTTAAAATTTTGTCTCTGGGCCCACTCCAGCCTTGTTACGCCCCTGTATGGTACCTCAGTCTTTATCTTCCTTTTCATACATTTCTCTTGACAACTCAATAGAGAAGCAGCAAGAGGGAATACACACATGGACGGGCATGTTACGATGGTGCTTACTTCCTTATATTTTATTCTCCACATCTATCCAGTTACAAGGGGAGTCATGTATTCAGTTTCTCTGATTTATTGAATACAGAGAAGAGGCTTGGATGTGATGGAACATGCAGGGCATTCCCAAGTGACACAGAAGAACATGTAAAGTGGACAGGTGTCTGAGTGCTAATACTGGACCTCTGCTGTACTGGCTATACTGCTATACTGAGGAGTGGGGGCTGTATGCAGATACAGTTCTTCATGCACTATGTTGAATGCAGGTACATTTCCTTATCTGTATCCTACATTTCGCAGGATCTGTACCCAGGAGTTTAGACGTGCAGCTTTACTGCAGCAGGAAATGCCTAAGGTTAAACCATTTTGAACATGGCAGCAAAGTACTACTTTTTTTAGGACACATATACTGCTCAGTCAGTGCAAATTGTCAGGACCAATGCTGAATAATGTCATTGGCTGTATGAACGGCACTTTTTGTCACCATCCTGACGTTGCAGTAAATAGTTCCCTTGTATGAACTCCCCTCCAGCCTAAGTATATTGAAGTTGTGGTCAGTTGCCATTTGGAAAAGCTCCAGGTTCACTTTTTAAATGAATGTAGGTACCATCATTCACACAAAACCATGTGTGTGGATACATTCATCTGAACACAGGTACAACATAATGTCTGAATAGGCAAGGTATTACCCAAATGTATTCTAGAATTTGGATTTGTCTTAATAAATCCCATGGTTTCTACCTTTTTGGAGACTTGCTTCTCTCTTTTATTGGTCAAGGGATTGGTCTGGCTGTGCCTAGTGTAACCTAATGGACCTACAGATAGAGGTGCAACATAACATAATGTTGTGCAGTGTGTCAGCCAGAGAAAATAGTAAAGCTCAAGCCAAGCAAGACGTACCCTGTTCTCTTGATTCTGACCAATCACCCTGAGATTTTACTCCTTCTATAGACCCCAAGGAAAAGGCTAAACTCCGGAAACTTCAGGTCAAACCCTGAGTCCTGCCAACCCTAACTCCAAACATTTACAGGAGCAGTGGCCCAGAGATAGAAAAATACAGTCTACTTTAATCCCATACAACCCTGTTATCATTTTAAAAAAAAATCAGGGATACTGAGCAGTACTCTTGGCACCAGTGGTTTGATTGCAAGGTCCCTTGATAATATCGTTGGCAAAGATGGTGAGATGCTAACATGGACAGAATGTCCTAACAGTGTTCCTCCTTGAACAGTTAGTTTGGGTTGCCTTTCTGTCCATTAACTGGATGGAATTAGGGGATGGGGCTATAGCTCAGGGACAGAGCATCTGCTTGGCATGCAGAAGGTCCCAGATTCAGTCCCTGGCATCTCCAGGTAGGACTGGGAAAGACTCCTGTCTGAAACCCTGGAGAGCCACTGCCAGTCTGGGTAGACAATACTGAGTTAGATGGACCAAAGGTCCATCTTCCTTTGTACCTATGAAAACAAGAGCTGGAGGGAGACGTTATGTTTCACATTAAAGACAGCTCAGGTTGATGCACATGCTAGTAAAAACAAATCTGGGAGGAATAGCACCTAGATGGGAACTGTCAAGATACCACTTGCCTGTTCAGCAGTAGCCACTCCTTGGGCAGAGTAAGGAGGCCTCCTCAGGTGACAGACTTGGATCCTGTTATAGGGCAGCAAATTGTCAGTTATTCCATTTATTTTTACTGTTGGGGAGGAAGCGCTATTTGGATTTGCTGCCTTAGGCACCCACACATCTTGCTCATCTGCAAGGTCACAACTGGTCTTGTGGTAGCAAGCATGACTTGTCCCCTTAGCTAGGCAGGGTCCGCCCTGTTTGCATTTGAATGGGAGACGACATGTGAGCACTGGAAGATATTCCCCTCAGGGGATGGAGCCGCTCTGGGAAGAGCAGAAGGTTTCAAGTTCCCTCCCTGGCAGCATCTCCAAGATAGGGCTGAGAGAAAGAGAGAGATTCCTGCCTGCAACCTTGGAGAAGCCACTGCCAGTCTGTGCAGACAATATTGAGCTAGATGGACCAATGGTCTGACTCAGTATATGGCAGCTTCCTATGTTCCTATATCTGAGTGATGTTAAAGAAGGCTGGAAACAGCAATCTGCTGCACTGGGCTTGTTTGGGGATATGGTGCCGCATTGTTCGTTCTGACCGTGTTGCTGCTATTTGCTTATCGGATGGTTTTGAACTTCACCCATCCTGCCCCCCTCCCCCACCGGGCAGGATCTTTCCCTTTGGTTTGTGTTTGATTTGCGCTCACGGCCCTCTCATAGATGCAGAGCCTAGCCATTTGCTCTTATTTATGGATATTTTTTTGAGATTTAGGAGTTTCCTGGAGAATGCCCAGATGCATTACAGAATGGTGAAATAGGCCATAGTCTCACACGCCGGTGCTACGCTGTTATTCTTGCCACTGCACGAAGCCATTCTTCTTTCCTGAAGCTTTTATGAGCAAGGCTTCTTTCCATTTCAATCTACTGGTTTCTGTGATCCTGTGAAAATAAAGGTGATATTACTGCACACTAGCACAGATTTATTCACTCCCAGAACACCAGCCTTGTCACTGTCAACCAGGAGGGCGCCCTGTCACCTTTCACAGCCATCCTCCCCAGACCCCGTATGGGAAAAACTAGTCTGGAATTGTAGGGATAGTAAGGATTGCGGGGAGGACTGGGCCTCACTTAGAACAACTGCTGGGAAGGTGGGCCTTTCCTAAAAAAGAAGTTCAAATCAAAGGGACCAATCCAAAGGACTGGGCAGGGATTTCTGGCTGAACCACCTGGAAGTTTTACAGACGGGGCTTTCCCGCCGAATCCACTCCTGATTGGAGTGTGCCAGTCCACATATACGCTGGATTTAACCCGACTTCCCTGCGGGCTATCAGGGACCAGGACAGACAGGGCTTTGTTTTTCTCCGAAGGGAGGCTGCAAATTCTGGCTTAGCCCAAATTATGTCCAGGGTAAAAAAAAATCCTTTTATTTCCAGCCGTGTTAAAAAAAACCGCTGGGGCTTCTGCTTTCTCCGGAGGTGTTGATGGAGCTGCTGATGGCTATGCGAATGGTCCAATCCCTCAAATGAAAATGCCTCGAATCTGCTGCTAAGCAGACCCGCCCTTCAGATACCCTGAGGCATAGGTTAACCCCTGCTAACTTGGCAAAGAGGCATGTGGTGGTTCTCTTTATTTAGCAGGGGGAGAGTAACTGGCCCTATCCACACCCCACCCTGCACAGGATCTCCAGTTACTTGCTGGTGTCTATCTCATGTTTCTTTTTAGATTGTGAGCCCTTTGGAGACAGGGTTCCATCTTATTTATTTATTATTTCTCTGTGTAAACCACCCTGAGCCATTTTTGGAAGGGTGGTATAGAAATTGAATAAACAACAACAACAACAAGAAATAATAATAAGAAAGAATAATAAGAAAGAAAAACAAGTCAAAATAATCGACATAGCAATACCAGCAAAATAGAAGAAAAAGAAATAGAAAAAAATAACAAACTACAAAGATCTACAAATTGAAATTGAAAGGCTGTGGCAGAAGACCAAAATAATCCCAGTGGTCATTGGTGCCCTGGGTGCAGTTCCAAAAGACCTTGAAGAGCACCTCAACACCATAGGGGCCACAGAAATCACCATCAGCCAATTACAAAAAGCAACTTTACTGGGAACAGCCTATATTCTGCGACGATATCTATAATAATAACAGCAACAATATTGATAATAAAATTCTGGCATCCCAGGTCCTTGGGAAGGACTCGATGTCTGGATAAAACAAACCGGTCAATAACACCTGTCTGACTGTGTAAACAACAACAACAACAACAATTAATAGAGCCATGTGTGAAAAACCTCCAGCAGAAGCTTTGGCTTGTTCGTCTGCCCCAGGAGGGCCCTAAGGAATCGGTGTGAGGTACGTACAGGGTTGTTGGTTGACCCAGAGTAAACCTCTCTGCTTCTTTCAAGATCCCAGCCGCTGCTGCTGTTGATCACAGGCATGGGGGTCAGCCTCTAGCCATGTCATCCAATTGCTTAGAGAAGAAAGCTACAGGCTGCTTCCAGTCCCCAAGCTGTATGGGACCTGTTATAAGGCATCCTTTGTTCCACCATTCAGGTTTATGGACAAACAACCCCCAGGCCGCCCACGTCGAGATGAACCATTAAAAGTCATATCAGAAGGGGATAGGTTCGGAATGGTCATGCTCCCTGGATATGGCACAACTAAACTAGCAACCATGTACAATCAAATATCAACATTTCTGTCCAAATTTGCTAATGAGACTCCGAAAGTTTTAAATTAGACCAGTCTTGAGCTATATCAAATCAGAATGGTTACCTTACAAAATAGACAAGCTTTAGACTACATATTAGCTTCCCAAGGGGGGACATGCGCAATAATCAAGGAGGAATGTTGCGCCTACATTCCTGATAATTCTCAAGATATCAATAGCCATCTCCTGTCTGAGGAACAGGAGGAGAATAATAGTCACCAGGTATTGCTAGATTGGTTATGGTCTTGGTTGCCTGATGCGGGTGGTTGGCTAAGAAAACGTGTGCTGATTTGTAGAATTATACTAGTTCTGTTTATAGTTCTAGGATGTTGTATTCAGTGTATACCCAGCTTGTATGCTATGTGTAGACCCATGTGTCGGCTTCAAGCTAGGCCTGACGTAGCTCAGTTCATCGCGCTGCAACATATTAGTGAAGCTTGAAGTGTGATGAAGGAAATTCATTACACTTAGTCTCAAGGGGGGATTTGTTACCTGAGAATTAGCTATAGCACTGCCATTTTAGATTCCTAGATTTAGGATTCCTAGATTCCTAGCAAGAGTCTCCTCCATTTTGTGAGTTGTTTGTTCTCACATAGGAACCGTTTGGTCTGTTTCTCACCCTTTGCTGTTACAGCTTGGATTTGGCAACAAGTTGTTAACTGCGGTGCCTTCCGTGTTTCACTTATCACAGGCAGGGAAGATTGCTGATAAGAAGTAGCTCAGTCGGATACATAGAATTTATGGTACTAACAAAGGCAGCGTTATAATCTTCAAAGATTAATATGGTGATGTAGTACAGGACTACCTGGCATGCTTGTTGTTAATTGCTGATCATGCTAAAACTGTTTCAATCTGTATAACCCTACCTCCCACCCGGCAGCCTCCATTCACCATTGCCCTGATCTGTGAAGCAGTTCCTAGGGTTTTGCCTTTTGCTCTGCAGAGACAAATAAAGCTTTGAAAACGGTCTCCTGGTTTGGTGAGTGCAATTGGCTAAGCGCACCAAGCTAGTAACCCTGGAATTTTGGTAACGTTTGGACCAAGTCAGTTATACGCACAAGGGAAGTTATTTTTCTTTACTGATTGCTTGGAATTTGCATCACCAGGTTAATAAAAACTCTTACAGTCTGTTTTATGAAAAGACAATTGTTCTTATTACACCTTTTTATTTTAATCTCATAATAAATCCTTGTTGCTCAAGTGTGCTACTCTTCATTTTGGGTCTGCCTTGGTCACCTGCCTTTGGAGGCCTAGGACTGCTCAGCCTTTTTTGGGGAGGGTTTTGCCACTTTTATCTCTCCCAGGAATTTTATGAGCAAAGAGTAGTTTGTCCCACATTATAAATAAAGTGGATGGTGGCAGCTACTGTGAATCTCTTACAGACAAGGATTTGAACTCCCCTTCTCCCACCTCTGGTTCTGGTAGGAGCCATGACAGAAATTATCCATCTTTGACTATGCTAGGGTTGGCCTGTGCACTGTACTACAGAATAATACCCTCTAAGAAGGCAGAGAGCAGTACATTTTATTAAACACTTGTTTGCAACCTGCAAAATGATACAGATTTGGAAAGAATTCATGGGATAAAGGAAGTTGTCTGGCTGTGTCTGTTGAGATCTCTCCATTCCCATGACACAGTACTCCATTGTGAATGCATCCCCTGGAACAGGGGATGGGGAGGTTGTTGAAATTCAGCCCACTGTGAGCACTGGTGCTGCGTTAGTCTGGAACTTGTCTACAGCACTGTTGCAGATCATAGAGCATTGGTGCTCTGTCAGGATATTGGCCAAAAGCCGCAGTCTGGCTGTGTGTATTCAGAGCCCTCTTTAGGAAGCAGAAGTCATGCAGATCTGCTGTTTGGTGAAGAGGGAACGCTGAACAGCCCCTTGGAATACCTTCAAAATAGCTGATAGGCATGATTATGTCATCCTTTAGGAGAGCTGCATGAACACAGCACCAGCAGATATACTGGGAAGAGAAGCTGCATAAAAGCTGCCACTTGTGCATGCATACAGGGATATTCATATGAAAACTTTCTTCCACATGCATACAGTCCCAAAATGGATGGGAGACTGCTGTAATCTAGTTAGGAAATGGCTGTAATCTCAGTATTGATCATTACTATTGTTCCTCACTCTGTATATTTCAGAAACAGGAATTTAAAAAACCCAGCTGTAATGATTAAGACACTTTCAAAGTCTTAATTGTTAACCAACATGGTTCATGTAGACCTTTAAAAAATGTGTTTCTCTTTTAGAAAATCTCTTATTTTATATAAGCAGAAGATGCATAGGGTTAAATGTGTTCCCCTTGCAGAAAATGGGCAGAATTGCCATGTATATAGTTGTTCTTGTTCACCTGTTGTGGTACTGGGGAAAATGCTATAAATTTCCCCTCCGAGAAGTGTCCTTGTATGGCCTTCAGAAAGAGAAAGCTGTTATGATAACTCATGTTTCTCCTCCTTCCCCATTTGCTCACATTACAGGTTGTGATCACCTTTCAACCTTTCCCTGCCTTGACATCAACCACGCTGGGTTAGAAAAGAAGCCACAACTGAGCTTGTCAGATAATAAGAAAAACCATCCAGAGGCGGAAGTACAATGCAAAGCTATTTCTGTTAGCTACTTTCTTTTCAAGAACATTACTTGCGGGGGGGGGGGGAAACCATTTGACACTATTATTAGTAATTATAAGATAACAGACAATTCAGAGTGGGAACAAGCATAAATGAATCCCGCTTTAGCAGTTATATAGAACGTTACCATTTTGCAAACAATGAATGAAATCCAATTAATTAAGGTTTAATGATATCTCCCAAACCATTTCCAGAATTGAGCTCTGATAGCTATTATCTACAACCTACTTCCTTTAGAGCAGCTCTATTCATTTTAATAGGGTTACTTTGGAGTAGATGAATTGTGGATTGTAGCCTAATGGCTTGCTTCTTGGACTTGCTGGGTAGGCAAGCAGTACGTGTTGGGCATGGGATGTACTCACAGTTGTATTGCTGCTTTATTTTCCCCCATGTCTTCTCCGTTTTCTCCCCTTTGATATGTTTTCCTAGAGCCTTTGCAGTTACCATAGCAATGTAAGTCTCTCCCTTGGGCATTCATACCCCTTCCTGTGTTGCATTTTAGAGGCATGGCGGGGCAGTCTTGCAGATTTAAATCCTTTGAGAAACAATAATATGAGAATGATACTGTTCACCTTTGCTTCCCACCTGTGGGAATGCAAATGTAATATGCATATGGCAAGAGTGTGAAAGTATCAGGTGGTTTAACCATGGGCCTTGGTAAGACCAAGTTTTTGTAGTGGCAGAAGGTCAATATTTATTTTATTTATTTTTTACATTTTCTATCCTGCTCTTCCTCCAAGGAGCCCAGAGCGGTGTACTACATACTTAAGTTTCTCCTCACAACAACCCTGTGAAGTAGGTTAGGCTGAGGGAGAAGTGACTGGCCCACAGTCACCCAGCCAGTATCATGGCTGAATGGGGATTTGAACTTGGGTCTCCCAGGTCCTAGTCCGGCACTCTAACCACTACACCACGTTGGCTTCATATGATAGATATGGAGCCATTCATTCATTTTTCATCACAGAAACATAGGAAGCTGCCTTATACTGAGCACAGCAGGGGGAGTGTAACTGGCCCTATCTACCCCCAGCACAGCAGGGGGAGAGTAACTGGCCCTATCCACCCCCAGCACCTTTTAAGGTGGTGATTCTCTATATTTAGCAGGGGGAGAGCAACTGGCCCCATCAAACCCCATCACAGCATCCCTCCAGTGGCTGTTGCTGGTGTCTATCTTATGATCCTTTTTAGATTGTGAGCCTTTTGGGGACAGGGAGTCATTTTATTTTATTTTATTTTATTTTATTTTATTTTAGTTTCTCTCTCTCTCTCTCTCTCTCTCTCTGTAAACCGCTTCAGGAACTTTTGTTGAAAAGTGTTATATAAATATTCATAGTAGTAATCATTGAAGCTCTTCTCACAATCCGTGAGAAGAGCTTCTGTTGGGCTTGCGAGGAGAGCAGGCTTAGCCCACTCTCCCCACAGACAAGCAGACGCTCATAGCTGGGTAGCTGAATTGGCCGCCCACACAGCTGCCAGCTCTATCACAGAGCCAACAGGGGCTGCGGGGATCAGGGGCCGCGTGGCCCCCGGAAGCTCCAGTTGCCCTGCGCGAGCGTGCAAGGCATCCTGGAGAGTCCCCCAAGCCCAGGAGGTTGCTTGAAGGCTCCTGGCAGGGGTCTACTTGTGTGTTGCCATGTGCCACGGCAACACACGAGCAAAAAATGAGGTTAAGCGAGCGCTCGCTCTGTTAACCTCATTTAAGGGGAGGGGGAATTAGGCGGGCTAGCCGCCTTGGGAACAGTGGGCTCGCCTGCTAGCCCGGTGGTTCCCACAATTCCTGGAAAGTGGGCTAAGCTCTCTTAGCCCGCTTTTCAGTGATCGTGGGAATAGCCTCATTGACTTAAGGAAGTTTCTGAAGGCCACCTGCTCATGATAATTATGCACAGCTAGCACCATATAGCGGATTAGGCTATTTGCGTGCCTGTGCAATCATTGTTTTGCAGGCATTTTAGGTTGTGTGAACATACTGACATGTGTGAAACTCCATTCAACCCAAGTCAGGCCTTTGGTCCAGAAATGGCTTCAGAGGATGGTCGCTATTTCCTGAGGATCTAAGACTGGCAAAGTGCTCATGAGTAGGGAAGCACTATGCAACAAGCTGCCACCATGGGACTAGTGGTCATGTGAATTGGCTTTTGATTTAACATTCGTGTTCTACACAGAAGTGTAAGAAGTGGGACAAAGCAGTTACCTTGAAAAAGCAAGTCATTTTTGTATTTGTTTTCCTAGTTCATGAGTTACTTCACCTCTATAAGCTGCACAGTCCATGATTATATTGCAATGGCTTCTGCCTGCCCCTGGGGCAGATTGGGGACTCAGTGAGGGATGAAGTTACAGGTGCATGTAGATGTGATGCACACTAAGATACACTCCTGTCCCTCTCAGATCTGTCACATGCATATGTCCTCAGATTTGCTGGGATTAAAATCCCAATGCTCCTTATTCAGGTGAGAGAAAGTCGGGCTTTTCTGGGCCACGGTCAGGAGAAAACGAGTTGCTTGTGTCTCTGGGTGCCACAGTGGGAATCTCACCAAGACTCAGGCCTGTATAACTTGTGTGATCCACCATGCTGAGCACAACCCATATATTATGGCCTGCCAAGTACCTGCTAGTTCCCATTTTTACAATCCCAGGCAGGCAGCAAAAAGAGGACATTTACTTGACTTCCAGAAGGCCACCAGAAATGGCCACTGAACCATATTTAGGGAGTCACATGTTATACAGGTTTGCGTCTACAGATGACTTTTGCATTCATAATGTTTATTATGATTTGTGCATTCAGCATGTGACTTTTGCATTTGTAACATGAAACAGAAGTGTGAGCTGGAGTCCTTGGTGATGGGATCACACTACAACAGGGACATAGGAAAGCACCTGAAGATTCTGTGCTTTAAGTAAAGAAAATATTTTCCTTTGAGTGTCCTCATACTGAGCCTCTTTTTTATGCATAGTCCCTTTCAAATTCCCAGGTGTCATGTGATACGAGTGGTCCAAAGTTCACTGGGAGACCAAGAAGAGACGAAGTGCAAGCAGTAGGCTGTGAAATGAAGACTCTGCTGTTCTTCTTAATTTTCTTACATCTGCTTGGTGAGTAAAGTAATGGCGAGAAGCATCTACGGCTGGAGAATGAGGGTAAAATTACTTTCCCTTATCAGTCCGGGAATATGCAAAAGATATTTGGTATTTTGTGATGTGTTTAAAACCCAGGCAGAAAAATTCATTACCAAATGGACGAAAAAGAAGCGTTGGAGTGGTGCTCTGCATATACAGCACACTGCCAGTCTGCCGTCCAGCTTTTTCTGTTCCTTTGCTTTGCTTTCCCGTCTCCCTCCCACCCACCAATCTGAAGCCTGAAGCTCTGTACTGCAAGATGACTCTGATTGAATATGCATAGCTATTTAACATTCAGAGACCACAGCGCAAGGGCTGATTAAAGCAGATGGAACATAATATTTATAGAAATGTAAAATCAGCATCAAGGTAACAATACTATGGCTGCCTACTCAAAACCAGCAACATAGCAATAACAACACAATATAAGAAAAATAATGCAAGCAAAATGTATTAAAAGAATTAAGCTTCATAACAGGTCAAAATCTAGCAAACATAGAGTTTGCGCCAGCTGAGAATCTGGCAATATTTTATTGTAATGTACAACATTTTATTATAAAAATTATACAGCAATTGCACAAAATGCAGTCAAATAAATTGAGTGATTCTCATGGCAGAGTAGTAACAAGAATACCTAGAATCTATATGGTGCATTTGAAGTGTCCAGAATGCTTCATAGCAGCTCTCTAGGTCAGCATTCTTGTCATATTACATATGAAAGCCTGAGATGAGAGAATAGCAGTTTGCTTACAGCTGCCTCATACGTTCAGGGATGAACGGAGATTTGAAGTGAGAAATCTTTGGCTCACAGCTCACACTTTCAACCCCTACATTTATTTATTTTACATTTATATCCCACTCTTCCTCCAAGGAGCCCAGAGCAGTGTACTACATACTTAAGTTTCTCCTCACAACAACCCTGTGAAGTAGGTTAGGCTGAGGGAGAAGTGACTGGCCCAGAGTCACCCAGCCAGTATCATGGCTGAATGGGGATTTGAACTTGGGTCTCCCAGGTCCTAGTCCGGCACTCTAACCACTACACCACGTTGGCTTCATATGATAGATATGGAGCCATTCATTCATTTTTCATCACAGAAACATAGGAAGCTGCCTTATACTGAGCACAGCAGGGGGAGTGTAACTGGCCCTATCCACCCCCAGCACCTTTTAAGGTGGTGATTCTCTATATTTAGCAGGGGGAGAGCAACTGGCCCCATCAAACCCCATCACAGCATCCCTCCAGTGTCTGTTGCTGGTGTCTATCTTATGATCCTTTTTAGATTGTGAGCCTTTTGGGGACAGGGAGTCATTTTATTGACACCAGACATTTTTGTGAATTTGTATACAGCTTTTATATTACTGGCTGACTTCCTGACCAACAAAGCATCACTGACAGTAACCTTCAGAGTTGTGCTTTTGCTCTTGCAGAGCACTTCTGGAGAGCGGGCATCTGTTGGAAGTATTACTGCTCTTGTGCAACAGCATGAGCACAAGAGGTCTGGGGGAGTTGTGCAAGGGCATCCACTACTAGGGCTGTGCATGGCACTCATTATCAAGATCGATTTGATCACAGCAATGATCAAATTGTGCATTTGATCATCGAGGGGGCCTTGGATTGCATCAGTTCAATGCTTTGGGGAGGGGCTGGTGTTCTTACCTTTACTGAAGATCCACATTCCCAGAAGCAAGCAACTGCCTCCAAAGGCAGAAATTCAAATCACCGCTGTTCCTTCCATCTTCTCACCCTAGAATGCATTGGGGCAGGAAGCGTTGTCATGACATTGTATCCTTTTCTTTGTGTACTGGGTGCGTGTGGAAATGGGTGCACCCTGAACATTTCTCCCCAGTAATGCACAAATGACCAGGCTCAAACTATCATACTTCAGACACATTATGCAAAAACCCAGCTCCCTTGAGAAGTCCATAATGCTGGGAAAAGTTGAGGGAGAGAGAAGAGGAGGATGACCAGCAGCAAGGTGGATGGACTCAATTACAACAGCAATGAATGCACCACTGAGTGACCTTAAAAGAAGGCCAAATTGAAGACAGATCATCTTGGAGAGAATCTATCTATTTGGTCGCTAAGAGTCGACACCAACTTGAAGGCACTTAAAGAGAGCCAGCGTGGTGTAGTGGTTACAGTGCTGGATTAGGACCGGGGAGACCCGAGTTCAAATCCCCATTCAGCCATGAAACTAGCTGGGTGACTCTGGGCCAGTCACTTCTCTCTCAGCCTAACCTACTTCACAGGGTTGTTGTGAAAGAGAAACTCAAGTATGTAGTACACCGCTCTGGGCTCCTTGGAGGAAGAGCAGGATATAAATGTAAAAATCATCATCATCATCATCATAATCAATCAATACCCCAGGAAAAGGATACAATGTCATGACATTGCTTCCTGACCTGGTGCATTCTAGGGTGAGAAGATGGAAATGTGGTGGGTTATATTCCCTCTTAACAGCAATGGAAAATACAATCTAACTGGCCTTCATCAAATGCCTATCTAAAAAGCCAAGGTTAGAGAAGAATGGAAATAAGGAGCCAAGCAGGCTTTTCTGGAAAGGGTGTTTAATAACATTGGTGCTGTAACTGAGAAAGCGTTACCTCTCATATTTAGCCATCAGTTGGTAGGTTCAGTTGTCAGGAGACAAGTGAGGAAGAACCTCCAATGTACATCAGAGTACACAGAAGGAGCATATACCGTATTTTACGGACTATAAGACGCTACAGACTATAAGACGCACCTTAATTTTAATCCAGTTTTTCAGAGTTTTAACATATTAAACTGTTAAAACATATAAGACGCTCTGAATTTTGGTGGATATTTTTCGAGGAAAAAAGTGAGTCTTATAGTCCATAAAATACGGTAAGTGTATTAGCCTATGTGTCTCTAAAGCCAATGTATTGCTGATTCCGTTATTTTTATTTTATTTTATTTTATTTTATTTTATTTATATACTGCCTTTCAGCAAAAAGTCCACAAAGTTGTTCACATAGAAAAAGAAATGAGATAGTTTCCTGTCTCAAAAGGGCTAAAAATAAACATAAACATTCTCTAAAAATAAACATAAAGAAAACACTAGCAACAGCTATTGGAAAGATGCTGTGCTGGGGTTGGATAGGGACAATTGCTCTCCCCCGCTAAATAAAGGAGCCTCAATGCCTGCTAGGAAGTTTTGGCTGTACTTTACTGTGGCACGCCCACCTTTGTAAGCCTCCTTGTGAGGCCTTTGCACTTGAAAGGCAGGATAAAAAGTAAAACAAGGCTAAAAATATCTTGAATAAATATCTAAGCTGTATCTATTCAGACTACAAGTGGGGACTCGTTGAATGTAGAGAGGTGCATGAATCGGATTTTGTAATTCGATTCAAGCTTGAATTGAAAAATCCTTGAATCGATTCGTTGAAACAGCCAGCTAACAATAGACTTTGAATCACTCAAATCAGCCTGCCTCTGAAAACTGGTTACTTGTAGACCATTCCTCCAAGATGAGCTGACGCACTAAGTCTGAAGCAAAGGACTGGTCTACCCGCCAACCCCAACTGGTAGACCAGCACCATTTTGAGGCTACCTGGTAGACCAGTCCTCTGAGGTGGGCTGATGCTCTAAGTCTGGGGCAGGGGGCCGGTCTACCTGCTATCCCCAATTCATAGACCACCTCTCCCTGGAAAAAATGGCACTCAAATCACTCAAGTTGAGTCAGGGTTGATTCAAACTCGAAGCAGGCCCTTTATTCTAAGTGTGATTTGATTTGAGTTTGAATCACTTGAATCACCCCAATTCAAGCTCGAATAGATTTGACTTGAATCGATTTGCACATCTCTAGTTGAATGCTCCTCCAAATAAACAAGCAAACATTTCTTCCAAATGGAAAACTATATACTAGGGAAAGAAAGGGTTCTAGCTGAGCCTTCTCCCTGACATCTTATCTTTCTATGTATAGGAGCTTATATACTGCACAGTTCCCCCTATGATTTATTTTATTTATTTATTGTTGAATTTATATACTGCCTTTCATTAAAAACAATCTCAAGGCAGTTTACAGAAGTTAAAAAAATACAATAAAATGACAATAAAAATATTAAGCTAAAAAAATAAAAACAAAATATTAAGCTAAAAAAATATTAAGCTAAAAAAATAAAAACAAACCAAATATAAGAATGAAAACTACAAAAGGGTAAAATCACATAGAAGCTGCAATAAAAACAATCATGTAAAAGCCTGGATAAAAAGCCAAGATTTAACAAGCTTTCTAAAAACTGTAATGGAGTCCGAGGAGTGAATGGCCACTGGGAGAGCATTCCAAAGTCTGGGGGCAGCAACAGAGAAGGCCCTGTCCCGGGTGCATGACAGCCAAGCCTCCCTCATTGTCAGCACCCAGAGCAGAGCCCCCTAAGAGGTCCTCGTCAAGCGGGCAGCAACCCTTGGGAGCAGGCGGTTTCCCCCCCTTTGCAGCTAATACCCACTTCAGAGGGGTGGTTTTGATGGAAACAGCACAGGAAGAAAGGGTCAAACCTCAGCTTTCTCAGCTTGAATCAGTGGCACTAGCCTGATTCAATTCATAGAGATGCTATAAATTGGCTGTGCCACTGATTCAAGCTGAGAAAGCTGAGGTTTGACCCTTTCTTCCTGTGCTGTTTCCATCAAAACCACCCCTCTGAAGTGGGTATTAGCTGCAAAGGGCCTCCTTACCTGTCCCTGCTTCCCTCTACTCTATGACCCCTGCCTTGACTCCTCAGGTACTTCCTGTAGTGAGTCAGTCCTCTTCCTTTCCTCCTAGTGAGAAGATGGAAACATATCACTCTCTCCCTACCTATTCATTATGTAGCTGGTAGATAGGATAGGTTTTTCCTATCTCAAATGTACTCCACCAATAAATCAATTGATTCTGCAGTGATCTCCATGTGTGTTACTCTAAATAACTGCAGCTACTAAACTCTGCACTCTGTAACTGGAGTGGTAGCTTCCTTGGTGCTTTGCTAAATAATCACAAACCTCCACAAATCGTATAAGTGAACATGCTCCTGATAGCATATCCAGTACCTTCCCTAATGAGCAAAGGGCAATATAGCTTAATGAACAAAAAGGCACACTTACTACAGCTTTCTCGACCAAAAGTTGCATCTATAATAGGTGGGGGTAAGATTGCTCTCTAAGAATTGCTTTACTGTTTTTGTTTTGTTTAGAATTTGCATCATGCAGCCCGATCTTTTATTTTGTATATCCTTAAACTCTTTGCAGCCCTAGAGCTAGGTGTCCAAATAATTAAATATCTACCACGGTTGACCGGCTAGGATCATTACTCTAGAAAAGAGTCTTATTATGAATCATGTTGGTCCCTATATATAAAGCCTTTCTTTAGCTTCGGTGTGACTTGGTCACTGACAATGGTTTCCAATTAGAGCGCAATCTATGAAGAAAGCCAGAGGAGTTTTGGGCAGTTGGTTTGCAGGCTGGGAAAAGGGCCCGGAGAGTGGTTTGCTTGGACTAAGTATGGGGAGCATAAGGTCAGAGCTGATTGCAGTAAGGAATCATTTTTACCTTGAAGCTGCTTGGCAGTTAGTCAATTCCTGGAGAAAAGCAGGACAGGGGATGTGAGAAACAGTTTAGATTTGTACTATTTACATTCTAGGTCTGCTTTCCTCTTGGTAGGACTCTCCTTCCATCCCTGCCCCTAGCAGCCTTCTTCACTGGTTTTGAAGAAAGGGTGGAGAGAGAAAATAATTGACAGTTGCTTAGCAACCTCAAGACAGGGTCTAAAACTATGGAGTGTCTGAGATGTATATCTACAAACTGGTGGGCAATACCCAAACACTCCCTCCCCTTCTTATAATGCCTCCCAAAGCCAGCCAGGCCCCAAGAATACTGACAATGGATTTGAGGGGAGAACTGATAAGTCTTTCTCATAGTTGAGGGCCAAACCAGATGGATGTGAGAGGTCCATGATCAGTTCCTCTGATGGAGGTTTTGTTTTTACGTTAAAGCAGCTAAGCTAAGGTAAAAACCGCTTGCTTTAAAGCAGTTTTGTTTTTACCTTAAAGCTATTTTGGGGTTTTTTAAAAAAGGAGTTTAGGCTTCCTTGTGCTGTTTTTCCTGATATAAGTGCCCAGGGCTGGCTTAAGGTTTGAGGGGGCTCTTGCCAAAGTGCCTTTGATGCGACCACCTCAGGTCAGGGGCGGGGGGCTTACTTTGATGGTGGCAGTGGCTTTCTCTGTTTTCCCCTCTCACTTTTTTCTTTACTTTTCTCATTTTTTCTCCAGAATTTCTCTTGGTGTCCCCTGGAGGTGGTCATTTCCCCTACACACTCCCCTGGGTCAATTGGGCATTTGTTGCAATTAATAATAATGGAGGAAAACAGTTTGGAAAAGAAAGGTTAGAGAATGGGAGATTAGGTTCAGAGATTGCACAATCTGGCAGTGAAGAGCGAAATAGCTGCATGATGCTATCTCTTCTAATTAAAAGGATGCAACATTCACCAACTGTGTTGGGGGAGGATTACTCTGCTAAAAATGGTGCTCACTCTCTTTCTGCCTCTCCTCTCAGTTCATGGGCAGAGACATCCTGTCAGAATACAGTATGCTTCTAGCCTCGCTTGTTCTGGTGGTAGCAAAATCCACCAAGGAGTTATTCACACATGGCTTCATGCCGCAGGGTATCTAAAGAGCAAATCTGCTTCGCAGCAGATTCACAGATGTTTAATTTGGGGGATTAAATGGACATTTCACACAGGGTCGGCTCCTCTCCACAATCCCTGCAGATCTTTTTCTTGTGCGCGTCCCCACCTCTTGCTCCGGGATTTTGTATCCAACCAATCCCATCAGGAGGAGACTGTTAGAGGTTGTTGATTTTTACACACAATAGGTAAAACAGCAGAGCACTAAGGAATGAGCACACACTCCAGTTACAGAGTAGGTAGCAGGGGATGGTTTGGATATTGCAGCTGTTTAGAGAAAACACGTGGAGATCCTTGTAGAACTAAATACTAAATATTTATTGGTTAAATACACTTGGATAGGAAAGACCTATATCTAACCTAAAGGACTACATAGTGGATAGGTAAGGAGAGAGAGAGAGATGTTTCCATCTGCTCTCTAGGAGGAAAGGAAGGATTGTGACTCAGCACAGGAAGTGCTGCAGAGTCAGTTCAGGGGTCATAGAGTAGGGACAGATAGGGAGACCCCGACTCACTGTCTCTACTCCCAATGCCCCTAGTGGTCATTAGGACAGTTCTGGTGTAAAAGGTCGATGCACTGGAAGTTCATCTCCAACAGAGACAAGAGAGCTTTGTTGTTGTTGTTAGTTTGACAGTTAGTTGCAGAAGACCGCAAGACCAAGCAGCTGGGGAATCAAACAACAGAATGCAAGGGCTCAGGTTACATCTTGCGTTTAACTCAGGCATTTCTCCCTCCCCCTCCCCTTCTGGACTCTCTCATTCTCCCTGTGGCCCCTCTTCCTTCCTCAGCCAACCATCCTACTCCTTTCCCCCATGGATGGTGTGAAATGCTGCTCATCGTTGTAGCAAGCTTTCCTGGCAGTGTTTTGCAGACAGGGACACGTGCACCACAGCTGGGGCCACACCAGAGTGCAGAAATGCTTCTGTGATTCAGCAGAGTTGAGGGTGCCTTCTGTGCTTAAAAGCACCTCCTGTGGGGAACCGTGGCCAATGTCTCACTTGCTCCCGGTTTGTGACCTCAGCACAGCACCCCTGCAGGGGCTGGAGAGGGCTTTCTCTGCCGAGAGTAGTTTGTGAGGAACAGCCTCCACCCGAGAGGACATCTCTGTGTGTATTATGTAGGCTGCCTAGCTCTAATGTAACCTGACAGAAACATTTGCTGAAAGAACCCCCTCCACAGAATTGCATCAATCTGCCATCATCCCTCACCCCGCCCCCAGCACTTGCAACTGCAAATCTCCTTTGCTGACACCTGGGTAGATTTCAAGTGTGAGTTTGGAAAGAAGCCCCTCCACACATCACAGAGGAACTTGGGGGTATAACAGAAGCCTTGGGTTTTTGTCCCCCCCCCCCACAAAGCTGCTGGAAATAGAGGATTCTTTAAAGCTGGACATAATTCGGGCTAAGCTAGAATGCGTAGCCTCGATTTGGGGTGTAAACAGAGTCATGTCTGGACTGGTCCCTGGATCCAGTTGGTTCAGAATGAGGCAGCCAGGCTGGTCCCTGGGTCATCTCAGAGAGACCATATTACTCCTGTATTGAAGGTGTTACACTGGCTGCTGATATGTTTCCAGGCAAAATACAAGGTGTTAGTTATAACCTATAAAGCCCTAAACAGCTTGGGCCCTGGGTATTTAAGAGAACATCTTCTTCGCTAGATCATCAGGAGAGGTTCGTCTGGTGGCTACTCGGGGACGGGCCTTCTCCGTTGCTGCCCCAAGGCTTTGGAATGCGCTCCCTAGTGAAATAAGAGCCTCCCCATCTCTGACAATTTTTTAAAAGTCTTTAAAGACGTATCTGTTCACCCAGGCTTTTAACTGATACTGTTTTGATTGTTTTTAATGTTGTTTTAGAATATTGTTTTACAAATTTTAAATTGTTGTGTTTTAAATTTCTTGGTTTTTGTTTTTAACTAATGTTTTAATGTTGTTTTTATCTTGTTGTAAACCACCCGGAGACACAAGTTTTGGGTGGTATAAAAATGTGTTAAATAAATAAAATAAAATAAAATAAAATAAAATACAGTGTTGAACATCTTGTCAGAATTCACAGCCCTTCTCTTTGAGAGAATACAGCAGAAATTCACATCGGCTGCTTAATTACAGACTCTTTAGGACAGATTCCTACAGAACATATGGATCATTGTCTCTGGTTTCGGCAACCACTCTGGGGTCTCCTGCCTGGAGTAATAAGCTTTCTTCCAAGCCTCAAATAGCACTGAGGTTCAGAAAGAGTTAGTGATTTGGGTCAGGAAATCTAAGGAATTTTGCTTTGTATGCAGAGGAGTATATTCTTTGCTTTCCCACTTGCACTGATGAATGGTGTTGGGAGACACCAGGAAAACAAACACTTTGTTCTGTTTTGTCTTAGACAGTCTCAGATAATTTGGCTCTTGGCTTGAGGATGGAGGATTACTATGATCCCTACTCCAATGGAACTAGGATAGCCAACGCTCCAGGATAAGACTGGAGTCTCCAGCATCAATCTATCAATCTCCTCATGTACAAGCAGAGTTACCACAGTTACTGCTATTCATATAAATGGGAGTAACTGTGATGGCACTGCTTGCACAACCAATTGTTCACACAGCAATTTGCAGCGTTCATGAGATGCTGCACATCAACCCCAAATCCACAATCCCAGAAAATTAGAATATTACATGGAACCAAGAAGACAAGGATTGTAGAATAGAACAATATCGGACCTCTGGAAAGTATACAGTGTACTGTGCTTGATTGGCCAGCAAACTCACCTGACCTGACCCCATAGATAATCTATGGGGCATTGCCAAGAGAAGGATGAGAGACATGAGACCAAACAATGCAGAAGAGCTGAAAGCCGCTAATGAAGCATCCTGGTCTTCCATAACACCTCATCAGTGCCACAGGCTGATAGCATCCATGCCACACTGCACTGAGGCAGTGATTGCTGCAAAAGGGGCCCAAACCAAGTACTGAATACATATGCATGCTTATACTCTTCAGAGGTCCGATATTGTTCTATTCTACAATCCTTTTCTTCTTGGTTCCATGTAATATTATAATTTTCTGGGATTGTGGATTTGGGGTTTTCATGAGCTGTACGCCATGATCATCACAATTATAACAAATTAAGGCTTGACTTATCTCGCTTTGCATGTAATGCGTCTGTCTCATATATCAGTTTCACCTTTTAATTTGCATTACTGAAATTAATGGACTTTTGCACGATATTCTAATTTTCCGAGTTTCACCTGTAGATGGGCCTTGGGCCTGATCCAGAAGGGCTGTTTTTATGTTCTTTTGCAGCAAATTTGTGAATCATTCACTCTGTAAAGAACTACTTCCTTTTGCCTGTCCTAAATCTCCTGCCAATCAGTTTGACGGGAAGACCCTTGGTCTTGTGTTGTGAGACAGGGAGAAAAACATATGAACAGCACTGCTGGATCAGGCCAAAAGCCTATCTAATCCAGCATTCTGTTTCACACAGTGGCCCACCAGATGCCCCTGAGAAGCCCACAGGCAAGAGGTGGGGGCCAGTGTTCCCTCTAAAAGGGATTCCTAGATGTTGTTGACTACAACTCCCATAATTTCCAAGGAAAAACCATCGTAGTGGGGGTTCTGGGAGTTGTAGTCAACAACATCTGGGAATCCCTGTTAGAGGGAGCAGTGGTGGGGGCATGCCCTTTCTCCTGCTGTTGCTCCCCTGTACCTGGTATTCAGAGGCATCTTGCTTTTGCGGCTGGAGGTGGTCTATAGCCTGCAGACTAGTAGCCATTAATAGACCTGTCCTTCATGGATTTGTCCAAGCCCTGTTTAAAGCCATCCAAGCTAGTGGCCATCACCACATCCCATGGCAGAGAATTCCATAGATTAATTATGCGTCATGTGAAAAAGTACTTCCTTTTGTCAGTCCTTAATATCCTGATCTTCTTTTTCATGGGATTACCCGTGATTCTAGTGGAGAGAGAGAGAGAGAGATTGAGATTTCTTTCTGTCCATTCTCTTTACTCCATATATAATGCTATACACCTCTATCATGTCTCCCCATCGATTGATTGATTAAATGCCATCAAGTTGGTGTTGACTCTTTATTAACCACATAGATCATAGATAGATTCTCTTCAGGGTGATCTGTCTTCAACTTGGCCTTTAAAGTCTCTCAGTGGTGCATTCATTGCTGTTGTAATCGAATCCACCCACCTTGCTGCTGGTCGTCCTCTTTTTCTCTTTCCTTCAGCTTTCCCCAGCATTATGGATTTCTCAAGGGAGCTGGATCTTCTCAGAATGTGTCCAAATTATGACAGTTTGAGCCTGGTCATTTGTGCCTCAAGTGAAAATTCTGGATTGATTTGTTCTAGGATACATTTATTTGTTTCCCTGGCTGTCCATGGTATCCTCAAAAGTCTTCTCTAGCACCAAAGTTCAGAAGTGTCAATTCTTTTTCTATCTTGCGTCTTCAAACTCCAGCTTTCATATCCATAGAGTGTCTTGGGAAAAACCATGGTCTGAACAATTCTAATCTTTGTAGGTCTAGACACAACACAGCATCTAAATATCTTTTCCAAGGCCTCCATTGCAACCCTACCAAGTGCTAGTCTGCGGCATATTTTTTGACTGCTGGTTCCTTTACTGTTGATGGTCAATTCTAAAAGGTAGAAGATATCCACCACTTCAGTGTCTTCATTATCAATTCTGAGGCTGGTTGCTGTACCCGTTGTCATTAGTTTAGTCTTCTTTATACCGTATTTTACGGACTATAAGACGCTAGGGACTATAAGATGCACCTTAATTTTAATCCAGTTTTTCAGAGTTTTAACATATTAAACTGTTAAAACATATAAGACGCTCCTGAATTTTGGCGGATATTTTTCGAGGAAAAAAGTGAGTCTTATAGTCCATAAAATACGGTATTTAGTTGTAGTCCCATTTTTTTCACTGTGCTCCTTGACTTTCATTAATAGAGCTTGCAGATCATCCGTATTCTCAGCTATCAGAGTGGTGTCATCCGCGTAGCGCAGGTTATTGATATTTCTTCCTCCAGCTTTAAAACCATGCTCATCTTCTTCCAATCCAGCCTCTCTCAGGATATGTTCAGCATATAAATTGAATAAAGAAGCAGAAAGTATACAGCCTTGTCTTACTCCTTTGCCGATCTGGAACCAGACCGTTTCACCATGTTCCATCTGGGCTGTGGCTTCCTGTCCTCTGTATAGGTTACTCATGAGAACAATGAGATGTTCTGGGATGTGCATTTTCCTAAGGATATTCCATAACTTGACATGGTTGATGCAATCAAAGGCTTGCGCTTTGGGTGACCCTACTGGAAGTATACCTCCTGGCGTACTTCTATTATCCCTCCCAAGAACACCCCCGCCCCCAGCGACGATAAAGCAGCATAACAGTAGATGTCTCCCCAAGAGGAGAGTATGTATTCCCATAATCTCCTGTTTTCCAGTTATTCAGCCTCCAAGCCTGAGAATCTCAGTGGATATATGGCCAGTATCCTCCACCACGAAGACAAATGCAAAGAATTAATTCAGCTTCTTTGCAATCTCCTTATTCTCAGTAATAATCCCTTTCACGCCCTCATCATCTAAGGATCTCCCTGGCAGGTTTTCTGCTTCTGATACATTTAAATAAGTTTTTGTTATTCCCCTAATAAGTGCCAATCTTTCTGGAGTGATTTGACCCTCCTGACTTTCTCTTTCAGATTCCTTTTTAACAGTCCCCTCATTTTTGATAAGTTTCCTCTTCTCAAGTCCAGTGTATCTCTGTTGGATTTCTTTAACATTGCTCCACTCACATATAAGCTGAAATACTGTTTCCCAATGGTTCTACAAATCTAATATCTTTCACCAGGTCCTGGGCACCACTCAGTATTAAGTCCAAGCTCACCTTCTCTCTGGTTGCTTCCACAACCATTTATCTAAGGCACAGTCATTTAGCATGTCTAGAAATATGGCCTCTCTGTCAATACCTGCACGTGAATTTGCCTAGTCTATGTGAGGGTAATTGAAGTCACCCATTATTACAGCTCTGTCTCTCTCCTTGACGCCTCTCTGATTTGCTTCTCCAACTCCAGGTCACTCTCAGTGTTTTAATCCGGAGGGTCATGATAGCATGTCCCTAGTAACACATTTCCTTTCAGTCTTTGTATTGGCAGTTCTCTCTATCCACTTTCTCCATACCCTACCCAATTAATGCATTCATAATTAATGTGTCACATCTTTCACTGAACATCAACCAATTTCAGCTAGTATTACTCAAATGACCCCCAAACATCCAAGATGTTTGATTTGATTTTATTAACGTGACATGTAAGGTAACTCTTGTATTAGAGATGCTTTTTCATGGCGTTTGAGATGAAATCTGTTGAACTGGAGATGCGTTCTTTCAGACTGAAGGTAGCTGGAAGATTGGACCTATTAGGCAGAAGGATCATAATTTTTAACCACGTTGACAGGGTGAATTCAAAGCCTCAGAGGCCATTTCTCCCTCGGCCTGGAAAAGAACAATTCACATGCAAGGTGCCAGAGCCTTATTGGCTGACTGGCTGAGCTAGACCTGCCTACACAATCCCTTATTCACTGATTCCTAGATAAACAGTGCTTACCCAGTGGAAAGGTTCTAAATTCAATGGCATATAGACTAATACATTCTCCTACCCAATGAACAGGAACTTTAACACAATAATAACATGGCTTTTCTACATTGCCTGCATTCTTAACTAATGCTACAGCTTAGTCTTCTGATGAGGCTAGTACATGCCAATATGACTCTACCCTGCATGCATTATAAACCTGTGGCAACACAGCGTCCTCTAAGACTAGGAATGGCTTCAGATGTGATAGGAACTGAAAAAACAGAAAAGTGAAATTACTTATTTTTGCTTGTAATAATACTTGTTGGCACTCGCTGTAATATCTGAAGCTATTCCCTGCCTGGAAATCCTCTAAAAACCCATGCCTCATAGTATTATGTTTCAGGAACAGCACAACAATCTGAGACATTCCGGTGCGTAACCAGGAAATATTTATTGTTACAAACTGTCTGGAAAACTCAAGGGGAAACTGGTGCAGTCCAGTAATAGAATACTTAGCTGAGTTTGCTCATCCCAGTTTGTCACTGGACCTAGCTTACTCACTTTGTTTGTAAGATACTGCTTCAGTGGCTGTTGTCTGCAGGCCGTTTGTATATTAAGTGAATTAAAATATTGGAGTTTTTCCTGATGGGGTGGGGGTGGGGGTGGGATTTACCGCAGAAAGAAGTGGCATAAATTGGGACATAATTGGGATGAGTTAGGATGAGAGTATAAAGCTCCTATAAGCAGAAAATAAGTGTAAGCTGGAATAAACTTGGGTGTTCACATTGCTGCCTTCTCCCCCTCTTCCTCCTGCTGCTTCTGCCCTTGCTGCTCACCTCATGCTGGCAGGGTGGAGGGATTGCTTCTTCTCGAGCTTGTGCCCAGCGAGTGAATTGATTGTGTCCTCTCTCATGGGATGAAAGAAGAAGCAACCCCTCCACCCTGCAGGCAGGCAGGCAGGCAGCAGGAGGAGGAGGCAGAGGCAGGGCAATATCCAGCGAAACTGTTTTCAACTCTCTCCAATGTGTTACTTTTAAAGGATGCAGATATTGAGCATTAACTGAGAATCATCATGAATTGTCATGAAAATGTGGTTTGCTGTATGAACAGCACAGTGCTAAAGTTGCTGTAAATCTCTCACTAGTCTGAACTCTGTCATAAGGACATAACATAAGAACATTAGAACAGCCCTGCGGGATCAGGCCCGTGGCCCATCTAGTCCAGCATCCTGTTTCACACAGTGGCCCACCAGATGCTGCTGGAAGCCTACAGGCAGAAGTTGAGGGCATGCCCTCTCTTCTGCCGTTACTCCCCTGCAACTGGTACTCAGAGGCATCCTGCCTTTCAGGCTGTAGGTGGCCTATAGCTCTCCAACTAGTAGCCATTGATAGACCTCTTCTGCATGAAGTTATCCAAATCCCTCTTAAACCCATCCAGGTTGTTTGCTGTCACTACATCTTGTGGCAGAGAATTCCACAAGTTGATTATGTGTTGTGTGAAAAAGTACTTCCGTTCGTTGGTCCTAAATTTCCCGGCAATCAATTTCATGGGATGAGCTCTGGTTCTAGTTTTATGGGAGAGGGATAAGAATTTATCTCTATCCACTTTCTCCACACCGTGCATGGTTTTATAGACCTCTATCATGTCTCCCTGCAGTCGTTTTTTTTTCTAAACTAAAAAGCCCCAGGTGTTGTAGTCTTGCCTCATAAGAAAGGTGCTCTAGGCCCCTGATCATCTTAGTTGTCCTCTTCTGCACCTTTTCCAGTTCTACAATGCCCTTTTTAGATGTAGTGACCAGAATTGAACACAGTACTCCAGGTATTGCCGCACCATAGTTTTGTATAAGGGCATGATAATATTAGCCATTTTATTTTCAATCCCCTTCCTAATGATCCCTAGCATGTAATTGGCCTTTTTCACAGCTGCCGCACATTGAGTAGACACTTTCAATGAGTTGTTCACCACAACCCCCAAATCCCTCTCCTTCTCAGTCACTGACAGCTCAAATCCCATCAACGTATACTTGAAGTTGGGATTTTTCGTCCAATATGCAGCACTTTACACTTGCCAACACTGAACCGCATTTGCCATTTTGTTGCCAACTCACCCAGTTTGGAGAGATCCTTTTGGAGCTCCTCACAATACGTTTTGGATTTCACTACCAGAAAGAGTTTGGTATCATCTGCAAATTTGGCCACATCGCTGCTTTTACCCATACTTCTAGATCATTTATGAATAAATTAAAAAGCACCAGTCCCAGTACAGATCCCTGGGGGACCCCACTTAGTTCCCTCCATTGTGAAAACTCTCCATTTATACCTATCCCGTTTCCTGTTCTTCAACCAGTTAACAATCCACACATGTACTTGTCCCCTTATCCCATGACTACTAAGTTTTCTCAGGAGTCTTTGATGAGGAACTTTGTCAAAAGCTTTTTGGAAGTCCAGGTATACTATGTCAACTGGATCACCTTGATCCACACACTTCTTGACACTCTCAAAGAACTCCAAAAGGTTGGTGAGGCAAGATTTACTTTTGCAGAAGCCTTACTGGTTCTCTCCCAGCAGGGCCTTCTATGTGTTTTACAATTTTATCCTTGAGGATTCTTTCCATCAATTTGCCTGGAATGGACATTGAGCTAACCGGCCTGTAATTTCCAGGATCACCCCTGGACCCATTTTTGAAAATCAGTGTTACACTGGCTACTTTCCAGTCCTCCAGTACAGAGCCTGATTGAAGGGATAAATTTTAGCAGGGAGGTTGACAATTTCACATTTGAGTTATTTGCGGACACTTGGATGGATGCCATCTGGCCCTGGAGATTTGCTAGTTTTCAGTTTTTCCAGACAGTTTAGATCATCTCTTGTCACTTCTATCTGACTCCATTCCTTAGCCTCCATCCCTAAAAAACCTGTTTCAAGAACAGGTATATGCTCAGTATCCTCTGCCGTGAAGACAGACACAATGAACCCATTTAGCTTCTCTGCAACTTCCATATCCTCCTTAATAAACCCTTTCACTCCCTCATTGTCTAATGGTCCAAACACCTCCCTGGCAGATTTCCTGCATTTGATGTATTTAAAGAAGTTGTTGTTATTCCCCTTGATGCTTTTAGCTAAATGTTCCTCAAACTCTCTTTTTTCCTCCCTTATTGTCACTTTGCCTTTCTTTTGCCAGAGTTTGTGTTCCTTTTTGTTCTCTTCATTTGGGCAGGCCTTCCAATTTCGTAAGGAAGTCTTCTTCCCTTTTATGGCTTCCTTGACTTTACCTTTTAGCCATGCTGGCATCCTCCTGGACTTAGCAGTACCTTTCCTCCTTTTGGGTTTACTTCTCCTTTCCTAAGTGTTGCAAAGCACCATAAAATCACTGTTTGGAAAAGCCCCTGTAGAACGTCTGTAAGACTGTTCAAACACTGTAGTACTGTCATGAATCTTTCTGCCATAAAGTACCTGCTGCTGCACAAATGCAGTATTACAGTGTTACATAGGAAGAAGTACATTTTGGTACTGTGGTGAGCTGTGCAGGGCTGGAAGTGGCATTTTCTGGCATGGGGCGATGCCTTGATGTATGTATGGACTGCTAGATGTTTTGAGAGGGCTAATATATAAAGCATCTGTTTGAGAGGCTAACTTTACATATGGCTGCCATATCAGCTATCACTGAGATCAGCTAGGGGTATGCATGGAACCATTCTGGGCAGTTCGGTTCAAATTTAATTTCGGTTTGAATTTAATTTGAACTGTACTGGTGGTTCACAAACAAGTTCATTAGAACCGGCTGGCAGTTCAGTTCATGCAGTTGAACCGGTTCATGCAGTCAAACATGCAAAGGGGATCCCTAATGGGGTCATGGGCACTGTTCCAGTGTTCCCTCTAACAGGGATGCCCAGATGTTGTTGGCTACAACTCCCATAATTCCCAGCCAAAGGCCACTGAAGGTGAGGATGCTGGGAGTTTTAGTCAACAACATCTGGGTATCCCTGTTAGAGGGAACAGTGCAGTGTTCCCTCTAACAGGAATTCCCAGATGTTGTTGACTAAAACTCCCATAATACTCAGCCAAAAGCCATTGGAGCTTGGGGATGCTGGGAGTTGTGGTGAACAACATCTGGGAATCCCTGTTAGAAGAAACACTGATCATGGGGTCATCCCATGAAACTGATTGCCAAGAAATTTAAGACTGACAAAAGGAAGTACTTTTTTACACAAGCCACAATTAACATATGGAATTCTCTGCCACAAAACGTGATGATAGCCAACAGCCTGGTTGGCTTTAAGAGGGTTTAGCTAGATTCACGGTGGACAGGTCTATCTATCAATTTATTTATTTATAATATTTATACCCCGCCTCTTCAATGCACTACTGCTTGGGGCGGCTCACAAGATAGACAAAAGATACAATAAAAGTAATAAAATCAACTAAATTAAACAAACAAACAAACAAAAAGTTGTCAGATTAAAAATCACAATCATTATTAGGTTCAAATGGCTACTAGTCTATCAATAGCTACTAGCTACAGCTTGTCTATAAGCCACCAGCTTGTCTGCCCCGATGCTCTGGGATGCTCTCCCTGCCAAAATAAGTTTACCAAGGCTTTTAATTAGATACTGTTTTAATAGTTTTTAATTTTATTTTAAATTTTAAATTGTGGTTTTAGCCTTTTCATTTTGTTGTAATTTGTATTTTATTGTGAGCTGCCCAGATACGTAAGTTTTGGGTGGGATATGAAAAATAAATAAAGAAAAATAAAGAAAAATATAGGCCACCTCCAGCCTCAGAGGCAAGATGCCTCTACATACCAGCTGCAGGGGAGTAACAGCAAGAGAGAGAGCATGCCCTCCTGCCTGTGGGCTTCCCAGCAGCATCTGGTGGGTGACTGTGTGAAACAGGATGCTGGACTAGATGGGCATTCTTGGGCCTGATCCATCAGGGCTGTTCTTATGTTAAAATGGGGTTGAAAGGGCGGGTGAGGGGTGGACGATTGGGCATCTTACCCATGGCAGCAGCTCCCTGGTGCAGCTCCCCCTTCCAGCAGTGGAGGCTAGTGGGGGCCTGGTTCTGGCCGCCTCCTCCTTTTGGGGGGCTGGTCCGGTTCAAGCTCGAACCAGTCAAACCAGGCCGGTTCAAATCGAACCACTTCTACAGACCCCTAAGATCAGCCTCTGAGGCCTTGCTCTGATTAGATGACTGACAGAGTACAAGAAACAGGACCTTTTCTGGAGTGTCACCTAGATTATGGAATGCCCTTCCAGGGAGTACCTGCCTGTCTCCATTGCTGGGTGCATTTTGCAGGGCAGTGAGGACTTCTTTACTATTTGAACAGGCATGTGGTTGCTCAGCTGAATATTATTTACTTTTGATGCTCCTAACGTGATAGGCTGTTTTTGTTATGTGATGCTTCTTTGCCTAATTTATGGATCCTTTTTATTGACATTTTGTAAGCTGCTTCAGTGACCACTGATGGAAAAGCAGAGTAGAACATTTTCTAAAAAGAAAATGAAGGAATGCTGAGATCAGCTTCTATTGATATCTTTTCAAACCCATGGTCCCCAGGAGTTATAGGACCACAACTTCCATCACTTCCAGCCACGGTAGCCACATTTGTGGCTGGGGTTGATGGGAATTATAATCCAACAGCCTCTGGGGACCCTAGTTTGAGAACCCTTTAATTATGTTAATCCAATGAGAGGCATGTCCTCCAGCTGAGAAGTGAGCATGCTGGTCTGCTGATTACTGTATCATCCCAAGCGAAGCTTAGTGACATAATGTTCTCTGTTTTTTTAAACTTTCTCAGGCACTTCAAGCACTGTATACAAACAATGGATTCCAAACACCAATTTTGAAAATGCCTTCAACTGGGATCGAGGCCAGGTCCCATGTGCTAAGGATGTGGTCCTTTTTGGGAAGAGCGAGGTATGTGGTTGTTGTTGTTTTTTAACTGCACATTTACTGCAGCCAGACCTTTTGACAGCCTGTGGAGTAATGTTCTCAACTGTCTTCACTTCTTTTAGGTTGTGTCAGTCTTTATCCAGTCATCCCACTCTTTGACGGACATGGTAAGCATGCACACTGCCAACACATGTAGAGCCAAACGTTGTCAGAAATATGAGAAAGGGTTAGAAAAACTGAGACAGAAAAATCTGTGCTTTAGCAAGACTAGAGATCCATTTTCTGTTTCTCTTAAATCATTTGCCCAGGCTGAACATTTTACAGCTCTGAGGTATTGAAAACAACCAAAACTAATCTTAGAGCCAATTTCTGGATGATCTTGAAACTGTAGTTAGAAGGAAAATATTATTCATCTAAAGGGTACTAGTTCACACATGCTTTATAAAAGCTGTGTCTGGCTAGATCAGTATGACACAAGATACATTCCAGAAACTGAATTTTGGGCTGGAAAAAAGATATTTTTGCAGCACTTGGGCTGGACTATCATTTATTTATTTATTTATTTCTCGGGGCAGCTCACAACAATAAAACAGATACAAGACACAATAAAAGTGATAAAATTAACAATTTAAAAGTCAGATTAAAACCACACTCATTATTTGGTTCAAATTAAAAGTTATTTTAAAAGCTAAAATCTGAAAATTATAAAAAGCTAAAGAACCTACCAGACATAACAAAAAATGGAGCATTAAAAAGCCTCCTTAAAAAGGTGTGTTATAAGTTGTTTTTTAGAAACACTGAGGGAGGGAGCATGGCGAAGCTCTTCAGGGAGGGCGTTCCAAAGCTGAGGGGCCACAACCAAGAAGGCCCTGTCTCTAGTCCCCTCTAATCACTAATCAGTTAGTGTAATGAAGACAGCTGGCTAAATTCTGATTGGGGCTTGGCCCAGCCATGAAGCAGGGTGAAGCTGACTGTGGGCCAGATTGTGGGACAGTCTTCAGGAACTGTGCAATGGGCCCACCTGACACCATCTCCTGGGATGGCTTGTAGATGAAAGAAGGTGAAATGGCAACATGCAGCTTATCTTCAACTTTTCCTTAATAGAAAAGGGAGAGAAATTTGAAAGGAGAAAGCAACTGATATGCGCAATTTGTTGTGGCTGGGGATGATGGGAGTTGCAGTTCAGCAACAGCTGGAGAGCCAAGTTTGCCTGCCTGTGCTCTAGTGCTATATAGCACTGCAAGGGAAGCCATCGAGGAAAAGGAAAAGTGGCAAAGGGGGCAAGAAGAAGGGAAGGTTGCTAGCAGCCTCCTCTTTTCTCCTTGTCTTTCTTGCAAGCTTCACAAGGAGTGTGAGGAGAGGTGCTCCTTGCAAAGCTTGCAGAGGTCAGATTGGTCCCAAAGAGCCTCTTCAGTAGCAGCAGTAAGGAGGCATGCATTTTGCCACCCTGCTAGCACCCCAATAATCTGCCATCTGAGGCAGCTGTCTTTTTGCCTCATTAAAGGGCTACCTCTGTAAACTGCCATTTCTCACACACTCACACCTTCTCCAACCAACTCTGATGTGTATTTCATTCAAAATCGCAGAGAGATTCCCAACTACCAGGAGACATCTCCCCACCATTCGCTCCCATTGGTGGAAACAGCAACTACTATTTTGGGCTATTAGCTAGCAATCCCCCTGACAAAGGAATGGTTGGCCAGCAGCCATAAAACAATAATTTGCTCTTTCTTGCCCACCTTTCTGATCTATAGTATCTCTTTAAAAACTCAAAGCATCCAATCACCATTGACTAAATCACAGCAGAGCAGAGCTCTCAGGCGTGTTCTGTAGAGAACAATTCTTCATTTGTGAAAGAACCAGGCTACGTGACCAGGCTTCTCCCCGCCCCCCCCCATCTGTACTTTTCTGTCAATGCATTTCAGCTACACCCAAGTGCTTGAGCAGATAGTGTCTCATAAAGACAGGGTTGTGCTCCAAGATGACCCTTTCCATCCAATAGTGCCATCTCTTTACAATCACACTCGGGTGTTCTTAGGGCATTTAATAGTCTGGCAAGCACACACGGATGAAACAAAACCATTTTGAAGAAAATAGCCTTTTGATGCTGCTGTAAACAATGATCAAAATATGTCTTTTTTATCATTATTTTTGCTGCAAACAACATTAATTCTGGGATACAGCAACTGAGGTTGCCACGGTGATTCGATTTCTCAGCCACTGAGTTACCAACCATTAAACAGCAGCATTCAAAACTGTTTCTATTCTGTGGCTGCATAATGCAGTACAAAATCTGGAATTTGGGCATGCTGAAAATTTCTGCTTTTGTGGGGGGCAAATAAAGCAAATGTGTAGCACTTGTGATTTTGTTTATTTATTGATGCTGAAGCCAGACATGATGGTAGCAACCCCATGTGTATAGAACTGGAGATGTCATAATGATCTGATTCAGAGTACAAATGTATCCAACTCATAATGCATGTAATAATGCAAATAAGATCATACAAACAGCCCCGCTGGATCAGGCCCGAGGCCTATGTAGTCCAGCATCCTGTTTCACACAGTGGCCCACCAGATGTCTCTGAGAAGCTGTTGAAGAAAAGGCCTCTCTTCTTCCTGACCTTTTTACCGGTGCCTCCAAAAATGGACTTTTGGAATGGCTGGGTCCACAACAACAGCCCTTTAAAAATAAAAATAAAAACCCTCAGAAGTGTGGAAAGGCTTATAGGTGTATAAGCCTATATATGAGTGGAGATAATCAACAAGCTTCTATTTTAAAAAAAACAAGAAAATTTACTTTTAGCAGCAAAAAAACAAAAAACAAAGTCAAAACAGTTATTAACAGAGCAGGTCAGGGAAAATAAAAACTGGAAAAACGCATCTCATACCTGACTCTATATTGGTTCCTACTCAGAGTCCTCTGTGCTTTCTCATCAGTTTCTGGCTTGCTGGGTGGTTCTGATTACAGCATAGGTCTGGGGCTCAATCCTGCCTGGCTCTTCTTTTTCTTCTTAGTGATTTCAGCTGAGTTTCCCCCTCCAGCAGACTGACTTCCAGGACTCTCTGTCTTCAACCTTCTGTTCTGACTCTCTCCAGCAGACTTGACTTTTTTGGCTTCCAAGACTCTCTCCAGCCAAATCTCTTGACCTCTCCTACCAGGACTGTGTCTCTCAGGACTCTGTTGACTTCACTGTCTGCCAGGACTGTCTGCCAGGACTAGCAGACTGCTGCTTCCCTCTCAAAACTCTGTCAGTATATACAGTTTCTCTGGCCCAACAGTTTTTGAAGCCATCCAGTTAGAACAAACAAAAATTCCCTCCATTTCTTGAAATCTCTTTCCCCTCCAAAAATCAACTGTCTTTGATAAGAGGCTGAGGCTTGTGATACTATCTGGGATACCTTTGAGCTTGTTGAGGCTGATGATGTGGACAGGATTCTTGCCAACGTGGGCCCAGCGACCTCTAGCCTGGACCCTTGTCCCTCCGGGCTCGTTAGGGCTGCAAGGGAGAATATCCTGTCCTGGCTTCAGGAGACCTCTCTTCGGGAGGGGTTTGTTCCATCAGCCCTTAAAGAGGTGGAGGTCTCCCTCTTCTGAAGAAGCCTTCTCTCGACCCTGATAATAATTTAAAACCACAAGTCTAGATAAAAAGCTTGAGTGGGGAAATGTATCTTTAGGGCCTTTTAACAAGTTGTCAGAGATGGGGAGGCTGTTATTTAAACAGGGAGCACATTCCAGAGACTCAGGATGGGAACAGAGAAGGCCCTTCCCTGTGTAGTCACTAGATGAGCTGGTGGCAACTGCAGATGAATCTCTTTGGATGATCTCAATGGGCAGTGGGGTTCATGGTGAAGAAGACAATTCTCTTAAATACCCAGGGCCTAAGCTGTTTAGGGCTTTATAGGTTACAACCAGCACCTTGCACTATCCCCACAAACTTATTGGTAGCCAGTGTAGTTCTTTTAATATAGGAATAATATGGTCTTTTCGAGATGACCCAGAGATCGACCTGGTTGCCGCATTCTGGGCCAACTGTAGTTTCTGGACAATGTACAAAGGCAGCCCCATACAGAGGTTATAGTCAAGTCTGGAGGTCACCAGTATACGTACTACTGTTTTATCGTCCAATCTCCAATCTTCCTTTTCTTGGTAAGATTCTGGAGAAGGTGGCTTGTGCTCAGTTGATGAGAGTCCCGGAGGAAACTGATTTCCTGGATCCTTGCCAGAAAGGTTTTAGGCCGCAGCACAGCACTAAAATGGCATTGGGCACCCTGTTGGATGACCTGTATCATAACCTTGATGTGGGAAGTGCACCTCTCTTGGTTCTTCTCAGTCTCTCAGCAGCCTTCGATACCATCGACCATGCTATCCTTCTGGAGTGCTTAAGTGGGCTGCGCACTCTTCCCTCCCAGATTTGTTCAGACCCCTCCCTGGCTGCTTTTAAGGCCCTTCTTAAGACCCACCTGTTTCGCCAGGCATTCGCCTAATAATAATAATAATAATAAGAAGTTGTTATTGGTATTGTTGTTCACCGCTTAGAGTCTTTGGAGGAGGCGGTATATAAGAAAAATTTAATAAATAAATAAACTGTCAAAAATGCTAAAGAAAAGTGAAACAAGAAGGAACTTTTGACCCTGCCAGCCTTCTCCATGCACAGGGATTTGCAACCAGTGAATACTGTTTACTCAATAGTATCTCCCAACATCCTTGGTGCCGACGTACACCATGACAGGCTTTTCCTTCCCAGCACTGCCTAACAGCCTCTTTAGATGCCATGTGACATCCACAACCTTCACATGTGGCAGGCAAGTCACCGTGCAGTCTACACGCGGGTCACAAACTCATCTCTCTGTGCCCCTAATGATTGAATCACCCACTCCTAGGAGGCCCCCAACTCCCAGAGGAGTGTCCTCTGTGTAAGAGGATATGGACGCATCACCCAGGGAAGTGATTCCCCTCTTCCTCGGACTGATGTCCTCCTTCCCTGAGACCTTCATTCTCCATGACAGCAGAGGAGCTGTCAGCCTGGGCGTGGGATGTCTCCATCACGTCTCTGTGGGTCTCACCCACATATCTCTCTGCCCCTCCGAGCTACTCGAGGAGCATATCCAGACTGTGCTTTTAGCTCGCTTCTCCTCCAGAATGGAGGGTGTGCTTTCACATATCAGCCGGATTTACTCCGAAGTCCCTGCGAGCTATTGGGGAACACTCCAGACATGATGCAGGTTTTTCATTGTGCATTAGAGCGTAGCCTGATTTATGTCTGGGGTTAAAAAAAATCCACTTTTTGTTTAGGTTTTTTGGGGGGGCGGGTTAGCCGCTCAAGAACCACCGGGCTCTCCTAACCCGATTTTTGTTAATCGTGAGAATAGCTCCAAGGTCTTCTTGCCACTGTTCTCTTTTGGAATGAATTATGTCTGTATTTAGACTGAATATAGGTGAAGGTGAACAAAATCATAACAAGGTTAGGGGAAAGGCCATGAGGACTGGGGTTCATCAAAGTGCCATCAAAGTGCAGCACTGCACAGTGGGAACAGTGATAAGACGGTTGTGTGGAGGATTTATTTATCTTTATTTTATTTAACATATTTATATACTGCCCAAAATCTGTGTCTCTGAGGGGTGTGCAGCTTTGGCTGAACCTTTGCACAGACCTAATAAAAAATTACTGTATTTACCAAATCTAAGACAAAATTTTCCCCCAGTTCTTCCCTGTAAAATATTGTGTGTGGGGAGTATCATCTTAGATTTGGAGTCATCTTTCTTTTGGGTAAATATAGGTATAACCTGTACTTAGTCTCGACCTTTTAAGGCAGTGTTGCTTAACCTTGGGTGGTTGGACTACAACTCCCATCATCCACAGCCATGCCCTTTATGGGTGCGGATGATGAGAGTTGTAGTCCAACCACTTCTGGGGATCCAAGGTTAAATGCAGGGCTGCCTTCTATTCGGTTAAATATGGTAGTCAAGAAGCTGCACTTAGGGTTGATGGGAGCTGCCACTGTTTCCTGGGCCTTACAATGAATAACATTGCTCTATGCAGAATAATAATAACTAGCTGATCCGGGGCAGAGCATCTGCGCCCCTAGTTCTCCCTATCTCTCCTCCCCATCTTCATTTCCCCCTCCCTTCAGCCCCAGCCCGTTCTCTTCCTCCCCCCTTCAGCTCCAGTCTGTTCTCCCCCTCCCAGTCCGCTTTCCCTCGCTGGCTGCCCTGGCTAGTGCTTCCCCTCCCCGCCCGCTGGCCACTGCCGCAATTTTCTCCCTCATCCCCGTCGCTATCCAGGCATCTGCTTGTGAACTCTCATAAGAGCGGCCATGCATGGGATTGATGGGTACGCCTTGGAGAAATATATATAAAGAAGAGAATATTAAACTTTATTTGTTTGCCGGCCCATAACAAATTGTTCTCTAGGCAGCTTACAACACAAGCCCAGAGACCCTCAAGACCCTCAAATGAATGCACACAGGTAACAGATGGGGTCTGCCACTGTGACCCAACTCTTGCTGCTCCACATGCATTCATTCCACTCTACATGCTTTCTAAAAAGCTTATGTGCCTTGTTATGGTTAATAGTCATTGACTGACATCTCTTCCATGAATTTGTCTTATCTATCTATCTATCTATCTATCTATCTATCTATCTATCTATCTTTCTATCCGAGTGGCTGTCACTACACCTTGTGATTCTGTAAATTAATTACATGCTACATGAAGAGCTACTTCCTTTTGTCTGTCATGAATCTACCCCCAATGAACGTCTCTAAAGGTATGACTCAGGGGCCCGCCAACTGAGCTGTCAATAATATTTAAAGGATTGCCATTCCTGGATTGCCGGTGGGCTTAGTCACACACTTCTCCCACTGTCTTACAAGTCTGGATCTTCATATCCAATCCACCTCTTCTCTTTCTCCTCTTCTAGTATCCACTTATCTTTTTAAGGGTCACTTCTCTTTTGACTAGTACAGTCTGGGGTCTGTGTTTGCTTGCTTCCTTTATTTTGCATTGAGGCGCTTGACACGATACGTGCGAAGCGCCTGATGGGGTTCTGCGGGGAGAGCGGGCTTAGCTCGCTCTCCCAGTCATGGAGCCCGCAGGGGCTGCGGGGATTGGGGGCCGTGCGGCCACCGGAAGTTCCAGGATGCCCCACGCAAGTGACAGGGCATCCTGGAGAGAGAGACCCCCGAGCCCAGGAGGCTGCTTGAAGCCTCCCAGTCGGGGGTCTACTCATGTGTCGCTGTGCATCACGGCGACACACGAGCATGAAAACAAGGTTAATGGAGCGATCGCTCTATTAGCCTCGTTTAAGGGGAGGGGGATTTATAGTGGCTAGCCACGCAGCTCCCATTGCTGCACACGATTGCCCCAAAGCGGACTGGGCTCCCTTAGCCCGCTTTTGGGTGAGCATGGGAATAGCCTTGTTGTGTTTTTGTGTGAATGCATATGCATGTGCGTATCTGTTCAAACAGCCACTCTAAATTTACATGCCATAATTTATTCAAGCTGCTTAAACTGCTAATTACTTGGCTGTTTTAATAAGACAACATGCTGCGTTTAACTGGTCTGTAAATGTCCACATGAGGAATGTTGTTATCTCTGTCTGTATAATATTTAAATGTGTGCAGTTTTAGCAGAAATGAGACATGCAGGTAAAACTGTGAATATTAGCAGAACTTTAAAGCTAACCAATTCCTGTTATCACAGAAGGTGTTTAAATATTTGGATGTGGTTTTTGTGAGCTATTTAAATGCCTCTTTAATTTTTACTTTCAAAAATGTATATCCTGTTTTGCCCACAATGTGTGACAAATGGTTTACAAGAGCATAAAAATATAAGACCATAATCAACAAAATAAAACAAACCACAAACTCAAATTTAAAAAACCAGCATAGCATCATCATAAGACAGTGAGGTCATTCACACAATCAAAAGCTGTGTGCTACCTGGGTTTGGAAGCTGTGTGCACTCCCAATTTTAAGTTGTGTGGAAGCTAGTATGGAGGAAAACCTGGGTAGAAATGATTGTGTGGAAGCAAGGTAGGAGGAAAAGCTACCCAGGTTTTCCTCTAACTTCACTTCCACACAACCGAAAATTGGGAGCACACACAGCTCCCAAACCCAGGTAGAGCACACTTTTTGATTGTGTGAATGACCTCAACATTTTATAGGAAGAGCAAAATAATTTTTTAAAAGCCCACAGTCCAACAGCGACCTTAAAATCAAACTTTGTATTGTTCTATGTAAACCACTTTGAGCACTTCTGTTGAAAAGTGGTAAATAAATATTCATCGTAGTAGTCTTGATAGTTATGGAAGAGCTGTGTTTATGAATGTCGGCAAGATTGTGGGTGGGGACCAAGCAGGCCTCCCACAGGAGGGAGCCCCAGAGGGCCACTATAGAAAAGGCCCTACTTCTATTAAACATGCACAGGGCCTCAGATGTAGAGTACAGCATAAAAGGGGCTACATATAGGTAAAGGTGGTCCTTAAAGTACCCAGGCCCCAAGCCATTAAGTCAGGGTTCTTAAAGATGGGTCCCCAGATATTTACCAGCAAAATACAAAGTGCTGGTAATAACTTTTGAAGCCCTAAATGGCTTAGGACTGTGTTACCTGGGATAACACCTTCTTCTGCATGATCGCCACTGCACATTAAGGTCATTAAGAGAGGTCTGTCTCTGGATGCCTGCTCCTTTGGTGGCGACTCCCAAGCAGGCCTTCTCTGTAGTCGCTCCCAGGCTGTGGAATGCGCTCCCTACAGACATTCACGGCTTAACATATTTATCAGCCTTTAAAAGAGCCCTGAAGTAGCTTGTTTTAGCCTGGCGTTTAGTAATCTCCGAATGTTTTAAATTGTTTTGAATTGTTGTTTGAACAGTTCGTTTTATTTTGTTTTTATTGTATTTATCTTTGTGAACTGCCTATAGCATTTGGAGTCAGGTGGTAGATAGATAGATAGATAGATAGATAGATAGATAGATAGATAGATAGATAGATAGATATTAGACTACAACTCCCAGCATCCGCAGTCACAATGGCCAAAGGATGATGGGAGTTGTAGTCCAACAACATCTGGGACCCAAGTTTGAGGATCCCTGCACGAAAACCTTTAAAGGGGAGACCAGCACCTTGAATTGGGTGCAGAAATAAGTAGATAACCAAAACAACCCAAATAAAGTTGCAGAGATGTGTTCCTAAAATAGGTTTTGCTGCAGCATTCCGTATTATTATTATTTTTTATTTTTACATTTATATCCCGCTCTTCTTCCAAGGAGCCCAGAGTGGTGTACTACATACTTGAGTTTCTCTTTCACAACAACCCTGTGAAGTAGGTTAGGCTGAGAGAGAAGTGACTGGCCCAGAGTCACCCAGCTAGTATCATGGCTGAATGGGGATATGGCTGAACGAGGATGGTATCAATAGATGTTTCCATGTAGAGTGTGTTACAGTCATTCAGTTTGGTCTTTTAAGTAACCCATCCTTGTTTGCTCATTGCTAGTACACATGTGTACAGTAAGATACCACATTGGGATGGGCAGCTGAATCTTACACCTCTCACAGTGAGGGCCTTGGTAAATGATGCCACAATCAATTATTGGTCTTCACGGTGGCAGTAGACTTTGCTGAATCTGCACTGGGCATGAGTGGTGGGATGAGATGAGTTCTGATGGATGTAAAAACGTATCGGGTTATATGGTTCTTTGGATTTGGAATATTATCTGGACAAGAAGGGGTTAAAGTCCATACTAAGGGACAGAGCAAAGCCCTGCAGCCATGACTGAGGAACCCCTAGTAGAGAGCGAGGGGGGAGTTAGAAAGCTTTCTTCAGTTAGAAAGCAGTAGTTAGGAATGAGCTGTGGAAGTGAACAGAAAAAAACACAGAAGTGTAAAGTGTCTTTAGAACAGCGCCGTCCAGGTAAGACCCTTAAACTACTTCTCTTGCTGTCTTGTCCTTAGTTGCCTGCTCAGTGCCGAACTGGTTCATCTGAACCAGGCGTGGTTGGGTTTGATCACGGATTGAACCGTCCCCGGTTCGAGCTGCTGAACTGGCCCGGTTCAAGGTGAACCGGTTTGGCATCAAATGGTTTGTGCACACCCCTACAGCAGAAGACCATTATATACAGAGATCCTGAGATCCTTACATTAATACAGAGACTTTAAATGGTAGCAGTGAAATAAAGGAAGGGTGAGAGAAAGAAAAATAATAAATAAAACCAAACAAGCACATTTTTAAAAACCCTCCTCATGATAAGTGGGTATCACCCACCAAAATTAGGTGGAGAGAGAGAGAGAGAGAGTATCCATGTTTTGGAGGAAGCACATGAAAGATGTCCAAGCAATTCTGCAGGAACAGTGTCAAGATTTTAATTTGCCTAGACGGGCAAAAAAAAAAAATGTTTGTAACAGCTTTACCTCTTACATTTTGCTTTCATATTATGCTGTTTCTTTTTCTGAGATTGCTACCGATTCTGTGCTAACAATATGTCATGTGTAATCAAAATGAAAGTGGATTCACTAATAGGGAATAACTTCTCACTTGCAAGAGCCGTAACAATCTCTGACTCTTACATTTCATTTATTATCTCATTTACCTATCATACTAGCCCAGAATGAGGAACCGTTGGGAGAGAATAGAATTACCGTCTCGGTTACCATGGTTCCACCTGGTGGACTTTGGTTAGAACCAAAGAGTTTAGCATTACAATTGAACTGTAGGAACCATTCGAAGTCAGGATTTTCCACAGGCTTGGAGGTCAGATCTGTTGCAGGCTAAACTTCAGAGTCAACATAAATAGACATACTGTGCTATAGTCACTCCTATGAGTACTGATAAATTACAGGTGGTGGATCTATAATAGGGAAATATATGTGCTTCTCCCATCCTCTCCCGAGGGAGGGGAAATGGTCTTGTGGTAGGAAGCACGACTTGTCCTCTTAGCTAAGCAGGTTCTGCCCTGTTTGCATATGAATGGGAGACTAGATGTGTGAGCACTGCAAGATATTCCCCTCAGGGGATGAAGCCGCTCTGGGAAGAGCAGAAGGTTTCAAGTTCCCTCCCTGGCTTCTCCAAGATAGGGCTGAGAGAGATTCCTGCCTGCAACTTTGGAGAAGCCGCTGCCAGTCTGTGTAGACAATACTGAGCTAGATGGACCAATGGTCTGACTCAATATATGGCAGCTTCCTATGTTCCTAAGTTATTCTTACAATAAGCCTGTGAGGTAGGTTAAACTAAGAGAGAGTGGCTGGCGTCCAGAGCAACAGAGTGAGGACGCAAGGGGAGCTGTGTACTTGCAGTGGAAGACTGTTCTTACTGCAGCCAGAGGCTTTCCCGCTGCCCTCGCACCCGCAGATATAGGCAAAGGAAGCTATGCTATGAGCATTCTTCTCTGCCTCTGGAAAATCCCTGTAGTACCTTCTATGTCCCTGAGCATTGCACAGCTCCCAGGGACATAGCTTTGGAAGGTACAGGGCTTTTCTGGAGACAGAAGAATTGCCTACAACTGCTCTCTGCCCTACGTGTGCCATGGCAGTGAGGAAGCCTCCACCTGGGAGGGTGCCTTGCTCCATAGCGCTGGATGTCAGCCAGAGACTGGCCCACGATCACCCAGTGAACTTCATGGCTGAATGGGAATTCAAAGCTGGGTCTCCCCAGGCCTAGCCAAGCATTCTAACCACTGCAGCACACTGGCTCTGTAGCTTTAGAATTGTTGAGCAGTGGCTGACATCTGGAATAATGAAGCACTGTGTAAAGGGAGAAGCCTCCGAAAAGCTCAATTAACTCAGCTCCCCTGCTGGCTCAGCAGTAGGAGCAAATTTCAGCAACCCCCCCCTTTCGCCAGGAAGAACTCTGTGCCACCCAAAAATAAGTCACTGAGGACTTTTATGCACAATGAGTTTATGGGGAGACTTTTTATGTGAACTCGAAGTTGTCCCCCGCAAAACACCACAAATAGTGGAATTTTTTTTAAACCCCGGATATATATCAGGCTACACTCTAACGTGCAATGAAAAACCCCAATTGTGTGTGAACTGTTCCCCTGTAACCCGCAGGGACTTGGGGGTAAATCTATCCGATATGTGAACTAGTGGTGTGCATGGAACCGGTCCGGCACTGGGGAAGGGGGCTCTTTAAGGGTGGGGGAGGGTGTACTTACCCCTCCCACTGCTTCCCCCCTCCAGCGCTGCCCGCTTTGTAAGCATTTGGGGCGGCAGGGTACCTTCCTGCCACCCCTACCCCTGTTCCTCGTCAAAAGGTTTCAAAAGTCTCACTGCGTGTGCGCACATTGCGCTTGTCACCTCCATGCGTTGCACATGTGCATGCCCGACGTGCGCACACCTGCGACACAGGACGTGACGTGCGCACGTGACGTGTGCACGTGCAGTGAGGCTTTTATTTATTTATTTACTTACTTACTTACTTGATTTCTATACCGCCCTTTTGAAGCCTTTTGATAAGGAACGGGGTAGGGGCGGCAGGAAGGTACCCTGCTGCACCAAATGTTTTCAAAAATGAGAGTGCTGGAGGGGGAAAAGCAGAGGGAGGGGTAAGTACATCCTCCCCCACCCTTAAAGATCCATCCCGCCCCCCCCCCGGTGTTGAACCGCCGAACCGGCCCCAGGTCCGGACCAGTCCAGAGGCCCTTAGAATGGGCTCCGGACCGGTCCGTGCACATCCCTAATGTGAATGCATCTCCTCCATTCCAGAGGAGATGCGGGTGAAAGGGCTTCAAAAGCCCCATGTGAAAAGCTTCTGAGAGTTGTGCAGCTCTCAGGGACATAGTTTTGATTGCCACAAAGGACTTACGTCTCAGGGACATAGTTTTGATTGCCACAAAGGACTTACGGGGGAAGGGGAGGTGGTTGAAATTCCATCACACACATGCTAGCATTGGTGCCCTGTCAAGCTGGAACTCTTCCAAAGCACTGGTGCTTCATAAGTTAGGATGTCAGTGACTTCTAGACTTTCCACTGAACCAACTTGAATGAGCATTTCTAGGCGTAATGACCTTATGGTGTCCTCCCGGGTTAGAATTGCCAGCTAGAAACAACAGTGGTAGCGGCAGCGGTAACAACATCCTATCCCTTTCCCCCCCTTTTTCTGGTCAGAAAAAGCCATTCCGGGTCTTCAATTTCTATAATTTTGTTAAAAGGTAATTTGGATGACACCTGCAATGTGTGCGAGGCATTGTTTAGGTGGCTTTTCTTTCATATTATACTTGACATTGTACAGAACTGCTATAACTGGAGATCACATTAACTTTTGTTAGGGTATTTACATATCATAAGTGAAGAGAAAAGATGTTCCTATTATTTGCCTCATATCCTGAAAACAGGAAACTGTTCTATCTTGCAAGGCTAGAGGAAAGAAATTATGGTTGTGGGCTTGTGCTATTTTAAAGTCTCCTCAATGCTGAATCTCCTTCAAGTCCCTTTTAAAAATCTCAGCATGTCCACACAATGCACACGCTTCTATACCCGTGCCACATTATCCAGTATTAATCTTGCTCCGGTTTTAACCGTGCTCATAAACCAGCTGCAAGTGGCAATCTAATAAGAATTGAGGGAAAGGAACAGGCTGCTGTAGCTTGCTTCCCAGATGACAGGTTCACCCCTCACATTTTCTGCAAGGAGGCATGGCATTAAATATTTAAACAGCCCTGACAATTCTTTCCTCTCCTGCAGTGTGTTCCCTTTAAATCCTGCATGGCTCCTAGTCACCTTCAGCTCCCCAAGTGAACATAAGGTCTGAAACAGGTACAGGGGATGCAAGAACAGATGAAAGCATCCTGCAAAAAAATACCACCCCCCTTCATCATTTTTGTTTAGCATTAATGCAGTATAGGAGGATGATTTCTACATAAGTCTGAGTCTAACATTGCAAAGGAATGCTGGAGGCAGATAGGAGTGACTGTAGTAGTCTAAAGAAAGTTGAAGGCATTTTGAAAGACAGATTGCTGCTTATGGTGTGGACCGTCATACCCTCCCCCCTCTGGCAAACAGGTTTGGCAGGTTTGTATTGAAACAAGTTGTTCTGACAAAAACTAATCTGCCTCCTTTCCTTTCACTATCTCTACAACTGGACTAAATTTGGTCCAAATTGGTTAGGCAGTTTGCAAGTTAGCCAATTGGCCCCTCAAACATTCATGCATCCACCATCTTGAATTGCAGTGGATGACATCATAACAAATTATGCCATTGAGGTGTCCCTGTGTGTCACTCACTACAACTGTACCAAATTTGGTTCATATTGGTTAGATGGTCCACAAGTTAGCCCACTTGTACCCCAAATGTTTATGTGGCCACCATCTTGAATTGGGGTGGATGACATCATCACAAACTATACCATTGAGGTGTCTCTGCGTGTCACTCACCACAACTGCACCAAATTTGGCTCAAATTGGTTAGACGTTCCACAAGTTAGCCCACTTGTGCCTCAAACCTTCACATATCTGCCCTCTTGAATCGGAGTAGATTACATCATTACAAACTACACCATTGAGGTGTCCCTATGTGTCCCTACAACTGTACCCAATTTGGTTCATATTGGTCCAGGCTTTGTGAAGTCAATGGGGATGGGGGGGACAAATGAATGGGGACACACACATACAGCCACACACAGAGAGAATGCTGGGTGATCTCATAAGTGTACTTGCTTTATGGAAAGTAGGCTAAAAAAACCCCAAAACTTTTTTGACCAGGTAGAACCGTGGGACAGAAATAATATGCATCCATACACAATGGGAAATAAAACCTTTCTTATTCCATTTTGAACTGCCTTAAATACTGTTGCTTGTCTCCTTAGCCCTGTTCACATCTTATGTTCAACACTTGTATAATCTGTGTATAGGAACCCCTGCTAACTAGGCAAAGAGGCACCTTTTAAACATGGTGATTCTCTTTATTTAGCAGGGGGAGAGAAACTGGCTCTACCCATCTTCAGCCCAGCATCCCTCCAGTGGCTGTTGTTGGTGTCTATCTTATGTTTCTTTTTAGATTGTGAGCCTTTTGGGAACAAGGAGCCAACTCATTTATTTCTTATTTCTCTATGTAAACCGCTTTGGGCACTTTTGTTAAAAGCAGTATATAAATATATTGTTGTTGTTGTTGTGTATAGTCCAGACAGGAACAGTTATTCACATGTTATACTGAATGCAGATACAGCAGTACACTTCCTGTCTTTACCATGTATTTGTGGGGTGTGTGAGGCCAGGGTCACTAGAACAGTAATTCACACAAATGCAGCTACAATGTAATTGGCTTGTGCAAGTGATTAAAAAATGGGTAGGGGAAGCGTCCTACCTAGTTCCGAGAGCTGTGTGTGTTCCCATTTCCTGCTTGTGTGTGAGGGCAAAACAAGGTTGGAGGTACCAGCAGTGATCATCAGGTGTCCTACCCAGCAGCTGTACGCAGCTGCTGGATGAGGTAGGAGGAAAAGCCCTTCTACCCAGCAGGAGCCTCACGCACAGCCACTGCCCTGCCTCCTACCTCGTCTTCCCCTTTAACACAAGCAGAGAATGGGAACATGCTGGGTAGGATGCTTCTCCTACCCAGGTTTTAATTGTGGCGCTTTCCAGATTAGCTGCTCAACAGGGGCAAAATGCATTCAAAATGTAAATAGCAAAGTGCCCTGCAGGGGGAGCAGTCTCGCGAAAACTAACAACCCAGAAAAAAGCAAATTCTTTACCCTGGATATACAGTGTTATAGCACTATATCACAGTGATTAAATCTGAAACAAGGTATTGGAAATATGAACTGCACCCTGCTGTCAGCGTCGGGACTGTGGTGTCACGACACAGGAGGTGTGGAAGCACACTTCAGAGATACGCCGTGACCCTTTTGCAGGGTCTAATCTAGAAAGCGCCTATGTGAATGAGCCTAGAGTCTTATGAAGGCTCTTACGAAGTTGATTTCTGGAACTTCAGGCCAGTGCTGGCCCAAGACGTTTTGCTGCCTTAAGCAGAGCATCAATATATGTTATTTTATTTTTTATTTGAAAATCACATCTCCAATTCCATTCTTTTTTCCAGATCTCCCTCCTTTCCTTTCTGGGGGGATGATGAAAAGCAGTATGTCACCATTTTTCCCTTACTTGCGTCACAGGCTATTGATGGGGGTAGGATGCTGTGCCTCCCCTGGGGTCTGGCCCACAAACTGCTTCCATGTGAAGAAGCCCCTAGCTCATTTTACTGAATACCCCCTGCCACCTGCCAAGCCTAGTAACCCTTATCTCCCTCGCTGTGTCTTTCCTTCCCTGCCACAGCCCAAAAATTTAAGTGAGGAGTTGCACCTCCAGCGCGGCCTCGGTTTGCACTCCCTGCCTTAAGCTGCCTACTTCATGGCAGTGCAGGCCTTGTATTGCTGCAGGCTACAATATGAAAGTCAAACACTTGACCTTTTATCAAGCCCTGTCAAGGAAGAGCCTCCTGCCACAGATGCTTGTGCCAACTGCTTTTTTTTTTTTTTAAACACTTAAGCACCCCATTCATGGGCTGAACTCTGCTTACCAATTATCTCATCAAATACAGTATATATTTTGAGCTTTCCATGTGTATATCAGATAATTCTGTTTTATTATGAAATCAGTTCATTATAAATATAGAAGAGTTAGCATGATTGGTCAGGAATTACTTGTCCCGTGGGATGTGGTGTTGGCCAATAGCTTGGATGGCTTAGACAAATTCATGGAGGACAGGTCTATCAATGGCTACTAGTCTAGTGGCTATATGCCACCTCCAGCCACGGAAGAAAGATGCCTCTAAATACCAGTTGCAGGGGAGCAACCGCAGGAGAGAGGGCATGACCTCACCTCTTGCCTGTGGGCTTCCCAGAGGCATCTGGTAGACCACTGTGGGAAACAGGATGCTGGACTTGGGCCTGATCCAGCAGGGCTGTTTTTATGTTCTTACCTCTGGTGAGAGCACAGCCCAGATCTCCATTGGTCTTAGAAGAGAAATCCACGAAGCTTCTTGAGGTGCTTCACACGATCAAAGGTGCTTCACACGACCTGTTCCAGGCAAATTGTTGGAAAGAATCCTCAAGGATAAAATTGGAAAGCACATAGAAGAACAGGCCCTGCTGGGAGTGAGCCAGCATGGCTTCCGCAAAGGTAAATCTTACCTCACAAACCTTTTGGAGTTCTTTGAGAGTGTCAACAAGAGTGTGGATCAAGGTGATCCAGTTGACATAGTATACCTGGACTTCCAAAAAGCTTTTGACAAAGTTCCTCATCAAAGATTCCTGAGAAAACTTAGCAGTCATGGGATAAGGGGACAAGTACATGTGTGGATTGCTAACTGGTTGAAGAAGAGGAAACAGAGGGTAGGTATAAATGGAGAGTTTTCACAATAGAGGGAAGTAAGAAGTGGGGTCCCCCAGGGATCTGTACTGGGATCGGTGTTTTTTAATTTATTCATAAATGATCTAGAAGCAGGGGTAAGCAGTGAGGTGTCCAGATTTGCAGATGATACCAAACTCTTTCTGGTAGTGAAATCCAAAACGGATTGTGAAGAGCTCCAAAAGAATCTCCTCAAACTGGATGAGTGGGCGACAAAATGGCAAATGCGGTTCAGTGTTGGCAAGTGTAAAGTGCTGCACATTGGGACGAAAAACCCCAACCTGAGCTTGGAACAGAAAGCTAAATCCATTTTGTGCATATTCCAAGTATTCAGTTGTCCCGAGAGAAGACAATGGATGCTCCTGTTGTTCTTGGACCCCAGACTCCCATCTTCCCCTGCTCTATTTAATCAGTTATGGGCTGAGAAGTGCCTGAGTTATGTGGAAAGTAGTGACATTCCCCGCAGTTCAGGTATCAGCCTGGAACACTCTCATTCACCTGTTGCTGCTGCAGTGCTTTGGCCCCAGCCTGGACATCTAGTTGAATCTGACAGAAAGGGAAGCAGTGCATTGCTAAGTAACCACACTGCCATGCCTCTCACTTCTCCACAGGACTCAGTGAAACAGATGTGCCTGGATTAGAACTACTGCAGGGTTTGCAATGGGCAGCTATGCACCAGGAGGAGCACCAGCTGTGGCAACAGTAGCCATCATTTTCAGGGGGCTGAGAATTTGAGCAAGGCCTTGGCAGCTTGGTGGTCACTGCTTCTTATAGGCAAATACATGCTGAGTCCAGAGAGTCAGAGGAGCAGTTCTGGGTTGAAAAGAGTGCTCTGAATGAGTGTTTGTTTCCAGGAGTATTGGCCAATATTCCATGCAGTGGTACGCATGCAGCCTGCTGGGGCTGCTGTGCCCTCTGAAAGGCAGCCCAGACAGTGTTGCACAACGGGGCAGTTGTGCAATGACTCAAAACAGTGTCTGTGCTGCACAACTGCCCAGAAGCTGTTTTAAGTCACTGTGCTACTGCCCCTGTTGCACAACACCGTCAGGGCTGGCTTTCAGATCGTACAGCAGTCCCGGTGAGTCCCTAACGCCAGTACCACTGTGCAGCATGTCAGCCACTGAGGCTATCCTCACGACCAGGCGAAACCAGGCTAAGGGACCCTAGCCCGGTTTTGCCTGGTCGCGGCTCCCAGCAGCAAGCCTCCCTTAACAGCTTAGCAGTGAGCGCTCCACGAACCCCATTTATTGGATCATGTGTCACTGTGGCGTGGGTCTGCGCCAGGCCTGCTCAACTTAGGCCCCCCAGCTGTTCTTGAACTACAGTTCCCAGAATCCCCAGCCACAGTGCCCAATATCCAGGGATTATGGGAACTGTAGGCCAACATCTGCAGGAGGGCCGAAGTTGAGCAGCCCTGGTCTGCGCTGTGGCAACTCACGATGAGACCCCTGACCGGGAGGCTACAACAAGCTTCCCTGCATTGGGGGTCTCTCTAGAATGCCCCACGCACTTCTGTGGGGCCTTCTGGGCCTTCTGGGGGCCGGGAAGCCCCCAATCCCTGCCACCACAACCAGCTCCGTGATGGAGCCGATAATCGTGTGGGCAGCCGGTGCGGCTGCCCAGGGTGAGTGGACGGCTCACAGCAAACCCCCTCATGGCTCTCCACGCTGTTCATGTGGAGAGCCTTACTGTGTGGTTGCAATAATGACAATGTTCCTCATCTGTACAAGAAAGATTAACAGATCTGGCAGAGACAGACTGGTAGTGAGATAACGCATAGGGGAAGACGTGCGTACACGTACAAATATGTATATGAGGCCATTCAGTCTTCGGATCTTGAAGGCAACTAACAGACAAAATTGACAATGTGGCAACAATCACAAATTAACACAATATCCAACACAATTGGGTATTGTGTTAACATATTAAACACAATATTGGCAGACCCAAATGCTTGCTGAAACAAGTGGAAATCTAGAGGCCAGTTCACACAACCATAAGCTGGGTACGAGACGAGTCCTACCCAGTTTCAGGAGCTGGGTGTGCTCCCATCTTGCGATCATGTCTTAGATGAAAACAAGGTAGGAGGCAGAGAGGAGCATGATTGGCTGTCAAGTCCCAGTTGGGTAGAATACCTGAGTGCACCTCTGATATTTGCTGCCATGTTTGAAATGTGGCAAATAAGTGGCCATTGCTTGATGCCTCAGGGCTTGGCAGTGCTCATAAATCTATGTTCTCCCTTGGGACTTTGATCTCAAAGAGCCTTTTGTGCTGGGGTGACCTCCATCTCAATGTCCCCTCAGAAGTCACTTAAACAGGGCACAGCCAATTCCATAGAACAAGCCTCATTTATGGGCCTTATGGAGGAGAAACCCTATAGATGTAAACATGAGGAGGGGGCAGTTTCTTTATTCAGGCTGCAGTTTCAAACATTTGGCCCGCTGGGGGTGGGGGGGCAGGTCTGCACAGCAGATGGAGAAGTGAAAAGTGGCCATAGCAACCCCTGATGTTGGCACCAGGACACAATTCTTAGCTCCTGTTCTGAATTCCCAGGGGTTTGCTGTTTAGAAGTTGCATGCCATGCCGATAGCAGATTATGTCCCTCTCTTTCAATTATGTATAAAGGGCAAAAATGCACATGACTTCAGAGTTCGTGCCTCTAAAGAATGAGGTGGTGTTGAATGCTCGTAGGGTCCTTCCTGGAACCCTCAGGATCAAATGCCAGCCAGAGAGGGAGAAAATAATTCTTCTTTAGCAACATGGCAGAGCTGTTGAAGTGCAACTGGGAATGGGTTTCCCTCCGGCATATATTCAACCACCCTCATCAGAGATGTAAGGCTATATAGCTAGTGTCTTCAGGAGCTGGTCTATCATGTGCTGCATCGTTGCTATTTAGACTGGCAAGAAGAAGGAAAACAAACGAAAAAGATTGCTGCTAGGGAGGAGGCCGAGGGTGACAATTTCTAATAAGAGTTTGGGGTCCCTGCAGTTTATTCTTAGTCTCCTAATTGGTATGAGAAGATTGTACGAAACCTTGCTTCAGGATTCTTGTGTCTGGCAGAGAGGGTTGATCTTGAAATGCCAACCAGTCTCCAGAGAGGCTGTTCTTAACCAATTGAAATGTTCCTATTTAGTCCTAAGGGCTGTATGCTTCTCCACTCCCTGCTTTTCTTCTGAAATATCAGGAATGTTGGTTAAAGCAACAACAGAGAAGTGAGGGATAAATGTTCAATCTTACATTAAAGTTGAAAAAGCTCGGCGGGGGGCATATGCATCTCAGTTCTATTATTTTTAATTATTTCTTTCTGTGTAAACCACTTGGAGAACTTTTTTTAAAAAAATGAAAAGTGGAACATAATTTATAGTGGCTGACATGATAAGGAAAATTGCTCAAAGTAGCCCCCAGTGGCTCACATGGACCAATTTTGGACCAATCAGAAGAGTACGTCTATATGTTATGTCGAGAGAGGAGAGCTGGTCATGTGGTAGCAAGCATGACTTGTCCCCTTAAGCTAAGCAGGGTCCACCCTGGTTGCATATGAAAGGGAGACTAGAAGTGTGAGCACTGTTAGATATTCCTCTCAGGGGATGAAGCCGCTCTGGGAAGAGCAGAAGGTTTCAAGTTCCCACCCTGGCTTCTCCAAGATAGGGCTGAGAGAGATTCTTGCCTGCAACCTTGGAGAAGCTGCTGCCAGTCTGTGACGACAATACTGAGCTAGATAGACCAATGGTCTGACTCAGTATATGGCAGCTTCCTATGTTCCTATGTTATTTGGACAAACTAGGGTATAAAAAGGGGACATCAATGTCCACAGTTAAGTTAGGGGAGGACATCTCCGCCCTTCAGTATGCCCACGCTGCTTTGAGTAATGTTCCACATCATGTCAGCAAGTAATAGCAACAATAGTAATAGTAATAGTTCCAGAGAATGATAGCCCAATGCCATTATTTGAGATTGTTCATGAGGGTTGTTCAAATGTCTCTTTTGAGGTTATGAGAATTTGGGTGAATTTAGGCTGAGTTCTGCTTGTAATGAATTGGCCACCTGTGATCCAGCAGGAGTATCCTATGACTCCGCCAATGGTAGGCTGTCCTACAGGAGCAAAATGTGGATAGGTATTGAGTGTGGCCATGGTGCAGGGTTGAATAACGGTCTAAAACCATGGACTTGCCTGTGGATGAAAACTGAGGCCTCATGGCAGAAAGTGAGTGCGCACATTTAAATATTAATAATAAGCAAACCTGTCAGAGGCTAGGGAGGGAAGAGAGCCCATCCTGTCTGCTGGGCATGAGCCTCCATTTAGGTTAGGAGGAAGATACCAGTGTGGTCACATCCAACTGTGCCTCCTGTGATGCCTTTTCAAGCAGTGCGAGAACACTTCATGGGAAAGTGGGTTCTTCCTAACCAAGAACTTGTTTTCTTATTGCCACATCTGGAAGTCGCACAATAATCAGTGGCTGAAATGCCACACAGCCGAACACTGACATGAGAGACCTGTTGGACTGCTGCTGTGCATGTGGTGTTGCAATGAATAAAAACAAAGGCCACGCTGTTGCACAACACTACCTCAATTCGTTCCAAAGGAAGCAGCATTGTGCAACTGTGTGGATGCTGTTTTACTTCACTGTGCTACTGTTGTGCAATACTGTTGAGGCTACCTGCCGCATGCGGAGTGGGTCCAGCAAGTCCCTAGTGACAACATTTTGCTGCATGGCATGTCAACCCCTGAGTCCACCTGGGATGTGATGCAATCTGCCCCAGTTTTCCCCATGACATCCCAGCAAATAAGTTAGTGTGAACACATGCTAAGTCCAATGTATCCTCTTCTAGCTTCCACCTGTTACCTCCACACTGTTACCTGTTACCTTCCACTGTTACCTCCACACTGTGCTGCATATCTACGCTACAAATGTATGTTGGTTTTATACCGATTTGACATGGCTTCCCCCCAAATAAAACTGGGGGTTGCAGTTTGGCAAGAATGTTGAGAATTCTATATTGGAGATTGTATTCATTCATTCATTTCTAATTTTGGATACCTCACTCAGTTAACCTACAAGATTCTTGCAGTGATTTACAAGTACAGAAATAAAAATAAAGGCCTCCCTCACAAAACTATATCTCCAGGGTCCTCCAAGAAGAGGGAATGACTTTTAAACCCATTTAAGTCTGCAGTGTGGATGTGCTCAAACTGTAGGTACTAGTATAGATGTCAACAACCCTCCTGCTCTCCCAACAATAAGGTTTCTGGAACCTGTGGCAGATGAGAGCCTTTGGTCCCATTTAGGCTTGATGATGTCATCATGATCCTGGCTCCAGGGCCCCCTTCCCCTGGGGGACGAGTTCAGAGAATGAGACAGAGTGGGAATGCCCAATGTTGCTGGGACATCCCAAACCAGGGGAAGACTTCACCAAGACTTGAGGACACACTCCTTCTTCTGTCCTCTTGGAAGAGTCCTTTGAAGACCTGCCAATATTAGCAGAGCCCCCACAGCATTGGCAGAGCCAGAACAAAAGAGTTGGGCCCTTTTAAGAATAGATCTTTCCCTGGGGAAGGGGCAGGGCTGAGTCCCTCTGCCTGGGCAGCGACCTTAATGGGCAGCAGTCTGCTCTGAGAAGCTGCTGGAGCCAAATTCCATCTGTGTTGCTGTCCCCAGCTGCTATGATCCCACTCAGTACTGGACGAGGTTCTGACCAGGGCTGTCCTTAGAGCTGGCCAAGCAGGGCAACTGCCCCAGGCCCCGCTCTTTTAATCCCCATTAAAATTAACTGGAAGGGGGCCCCACACTGGCTGATTTGTCCCAGGCCCTGCACCCAGCCAGAGCTCTCAGGACAGCCCTGGTTCTAACTTCTGCCCTGGCTGTTGGAGCTGCCCAAGGTCAGTGGCACTCCAGGGCGCTTTCCAGATTAGAGCTGGTCTTGTGGTAGCAAGCACAGCATGTCCCCTTAGCTAAGTAGGGTCCACCCTGGTTACATATGAAAGGGAGACTAGAAGTGTGAGCACTGTAAGATGCTCCATCCTTAGGGGATGGAGCTGCTCTGGGAAAAGCAGAAGGTTCCAAGTCCCCTCCCTGGCATCTCCAATATAGGGCTGAGAGAGATTCCTGACTGCAACCTTGGGGAAGCCGCTGCCAGTCTGTGAAGACAATACTGAGCTAGATAGACCAATGGTCTGACTCAGTATATGGCAGCTTCCTATGATGTTTCTATGTACCCTGCAATGGGGTCACGACATATCTCTGAAGTGTGCTTCCACACTTCCTGTGTTGTGACATCACAGTCCCTCTGCTGACAGCGGGGTGCCATTCATATTTCCAAAGCCTTATTTCTAATTTAATTGCTGCGATATAGAGCTAGGACGTCGTATATCCGGCATAAAGAAGTTGCTGTTTTTTCGGGTTGTTAGTTTTTGCAAGACTGCTCCCCCTGCTGTTTACGTTTTGAAAGCTATTTGCTTAAATGGAAGCATTTTGCTGCTGTTGATTGGCTAATCTAGAAAGCGCCCTGGACCCCTACCTCGTTGAACATAAGAACAGCCCTGCTGGATCAGGCACAAGACCCATCTAGTCCAGCATCCTGTTTCACACAGTCACCTACTAGATGCCGCTGGGAAGCCCACAGGCAGGAGGGCATGCCCACTCTCCTGTTGTTACTCCCTTGCAGCTGGTATTCAGAGGCCTCTATCATGTCTCCCTGCAGTTGTCTTTTTTCTAAACTAAGAAGTCCCAGGTGTTGTAGTCTTGCCTCATAAGGAAGGTGCTCCAGGCTCTTGATCATCTTGGTTTCCCTCTTCTGCACCTTTACCAGTTCTACAATGTCCTTCTTAAGGAATGGTGACCAGAATTGTACACAGTACTCCAGGTGTGGCCACACCATAGTTTTGTATAAGGACATTATTCCTTATACAAAAAGATTAATTCTCCTTCCCTGTTTGTTTTCAGGAAAACCCTCAAGACATTCTTCTTTTCGCAAGCTTTTAATTAGAATTTTAATAATTTGTTTTATATTGTTTTAATTGTGTTTTATGTGTTTTAAACTGTGATTTTAAATGCTGGGATTTGTACACCGTCCAGACTTTTACATATCAGGCGATATAAAAATATGATTAAATAAATAAATAATATTAGCAGTTTTATTTTCAATCCCCTTTCTAATGATCCATAGCATAGAACTGGCCCTTTTCACAGGTGCCACACATTGACACGACACTTTCAGCGAGTTATCTACCACAACCCCAAGATCCCTCTCCTGGTCAGTCACCGGGAGTCGGGTTGAACTCCCCAGCTCAGCCCAGAATAGGATAGGTGAGAGGGAAGGATGTTCCAAGTAGCAGGCCTATCTCCCCCTCCACAGAACTGTTCCTCCTGCCTTGTTCCAAAGCTGAGGACAGAATCTGGGAAGGGCATGCTCATCCTACCCAGCTGGGTTTTGCCAGACGAGTACACTCCCTGCCTCCAACCTTGCTTTTATTTAACAGACAATCAAATATTGGGAGCACACACAGCTCCTGAACTCAAGTAGGAAGCTTCTCCACCTAGTTCCAATCATAGGACAGCCCTATTAAATAATGTTAGCTGGGCCTGGCACAGAGCATCTGTGCCTCAAGTTCTCCCCACTCCTTCCCTCCTCTCAGTTTTCTCTCTGTGCTCAGCCCCGCCCCAGCTGCCGCCATTTAAATTCCCTGCACACCTGTCCACCGCTGCCATTTTCTTTTTCCCTTGCTTGCCCACCGCTGCCATTTTCTTCCCTCCATCCGTCTGCCACTGCCGTTTTCTTCCCCCCCACCCACTCCCACCATTTTCTTTCCCCCCGCCAGCCAGCCGCCGTTTTCTTTCCCCCACCCCTCGCTCACAAGCCTGTCCGCCAGTGCCGATGCTTTCCTCTCCCCTTGCTGGCAGCTCACTCGCAAGCTCTTGTGAGAGCTGCCACACATAGGATTAGCGATGAGTATACCTTAGAGAAATATATATTTATACTAGCTGAACCGGGTGCAGAGCATCTGAGCCTCTAGTTCTCTTCTTGGCTTTTATTTCACCCCCCCTGCCTGTTGGCTGCCACTTTCCTCTCACCCTCCCTGCCCATTAGGGATGAGCCTGGAACCGGCTGGTCCGGTTCGGTTTGAGGCCAGACTGGCCTCAAACCCAACCCAGCCAGTTTGGTCCAGCACTCCCTCAATGCCCCCGTCCCGCCCCGGTTCAGCTTGGTCCAGGGTGGGGTTCGCAATCCTTTTGTTAAAAACATACTTTTTTTTTTTAACCTTAAACCAGCTCTGGGGGATTGCCGAAGGCGGCGGAGAGGTCTGCCTAGGTTCCCCTCCTCTCGCAGGCCTTAATAATCACCACCGCAGCCAGTTATATAGCCCTTTTCGGCCCCTTCGGGCCTCTGTAGCACGGCGTAGGGGCCATTTTGGCCACCGCAGTGTATGAGCAAATGCCCTCTGTGAGTCCTGGTATGAGCCAGGGCCTCGCAGAGGCCATTTGCACGTGTGCAGCGGTGGCCAAAATGGCCCCTACGTCGTGCTACAGAGGCCTGAAGGGGCCGAAAAGGGCTATATAACTGGCTGCGGTGGTGATTATTAAGGCCTGCGAGAGGAGGGGAACCTAGGCAGACCTCTCCGCGGTGGAGATTATAAAGGCCTGCGGGGGGAGGGGGAACCTCAGCGGACCCCCTCCCCCGCCGCCTTTGGCAACCCCCCCAGTGGGGGGTTAAGGTAAAAAAATTAAAATTAAAAAAAATTTTTTTTACAAAAGGCTCGCGAACCGCCCCTCCGGGATTGCCAGGGGGTTTGGCTCCATATCAAGCCAAACCGTGTGTGTGTGTGTGTGTGTGTTTGGCTTGACGGGAAACCATCGAACTGAATCGATTATGAGCCGTTGAGCCGGTTTGCACATCCCTACTGCCCAGTGCCCACTGGCCACCACTTTCCTCTCACCCTCCCTTCCCGATGGATGCCACTTAGCCATTCTCCTGACCAGCAGTTACTCCCTCCCCAAACTTGTCCCTGTCATTATCCGACAGCTGCTTGTGAACTCTCGCAAGAGCTGCAATGCATGGGATTAGCGATGGGTACATTTAAGAGGAAGGAAGGAAGGAAGGAAGGAAGGAAGGAAGGAAGGAAGGAAAAGATAATTTGTGTTGCTTTCCAAATGTAAAAAAAAGTTACATTTATCGTTATTTCCTAAATGTAAAATTTATATTGCTCATAGCAGGAGTGACGACTTGACACTCCCAGCTCTTGTTGGATAACAACTCTCATCATCCCCATGCAATTCATTTGCATTAATTGCAGTTAATTTGTGATTATGGGAGTTGCAGTCCAGTAGCAGCTGGGGCATCTCAGGCTGGCTGACCCTGGGTTATTGTTTAGCAAACATCAGAATCCACTTTCCATTCTTCCACTGCTCTCAGTCATGGGGAGTTATGGGTACTTCCACATGCGAGCAGGACTGCAGAGTGCATCAGTGGGGCAGATCAGAATGCTGTGCCTGGGTGTAGCATCCATACATTGTACAGCAACAGAACAGGGCATGTATGAAGGTCAAAGGGGTGTGTGTGTGTGTTGTGTGTGTGTGTGTGTGTGTGTTTCCTGAGGAGCAGCAAAAATGTTTGGCATATAAATATAGGGTATTGCTGCTCCAAACCCTTCCTTCCATAAGCTTGATCAATACATCATTTAGCAGCAGTGCTCCCAGCAAAATGAACATCAATTCCACTATTGGCAATAGCCCAACTTGGAGAAGATTGCTCCATCAGGTTGTGTAAGAATAAATGACAGCCAAAAACTGGCTGAGGCAGCCTAATGGTCTATATTTGCAGTTGTGCTTTTGTGGCACTCACTGCAAAATTTTCCAGAGGTGCGTAGTATTCAGAGCAAAGCCAAAACAGAGGGACTTCCATAACTGGGAGAAGTGTTTAAGAAGGCTCCTGTTGTGGGACACTCTGCAAGTCACCATAGTGAAGTGTGATTGGTATACTTGTACAGCCCTCAGCACTGATCAGCAGGGGCATAGTAAGGTTGGAGTAGGCCCTGGGTCAGAAGTGAAGATGGGACCTCCCCCACCCCCACCTTCTCTTCCCCCTCGCCACATCCATGTCTTTTCTGCAGAAGTTTGACAAGTTGAAAAACAAAACCTTCTCAGCACACCCTTTCTCTCACTCCTATGTAAACAATATCACACACAGAGAGAGACTTTCACACACATACAAACACACGGCTTGGAAATATATATTTTTAACATGTATACCTACTACCTACATGTATATACCTATTACCGACATATACAGGTGAAACTCGGAAAATTAGAATATCGTGCAAAAGTCCATTAATTTCAGTAATGCAAATTAAAAGGTGAAACTGATATATGAGACTGACACATTACATGCAAAGCGAGATAAGTCAAGCCTTAATTTGTTATAATTGTGGTGATCATGGCGTACAGCTCATGAAAACCCCAAATCCACAATCTCAGAAAATTAGAATATTACATGGAACCAAGAAGACAAGGATTGAAGAAAAGAACAATATCGGACCTCTGAAAAGTATACAGTGTACTGTGCTTGATTGGCCAGCAAACTCGCCTGACCTGACCCCATAGAGAATCTATGGGGCATTGCCAAGAGAAGGATGAGAGACATGAGACCAAACAATGCAGAATTGCTGAAGGCTGCTAATGAAGCATCCTGGTCTTCCATAATACCTCATCAGTGCCACAGGCTGATAGCATCCATGCTACGCCACATTGAGGCAGTAATTGCTGCAAAAGGGGCCCAAACCAAGTACTGAATACATATGCATGCTTATACTTTTCAGAGGTCCGATATTGTTCTATTCTACAATCCTTGTCTTCTTGGTTCCATGTAATATTCTAATTTTCTGAGATTGTGGATTTGGGGTTTTCATGAGCTGTACGCCATGATCATCACAATTATAACAAATTAAAGCTTGACTTATCTCGCTTTGCATGTAATGCGTCTGTCTCATATATCAGTTTCACCTTTTAATTTGCATTACTGAAATTAATGGACTTTTGCACGATATTCTAATTTTCCGAGTTTCACCTGTATACCTCTTGGAGAAATCAAGATGAGTCTTCTGATTTGGAGCCAACAATGAATCAGGGAAGTGGGAGAGGAACATTGAAGAACAAGCTGTCACACAGCCAGTTCCCCCTCCCTCGCCCCCCGGGGCCTTGGGGACATCTCCCCCACTGTTTAATTATTGTTTAATTATAGTGATGCCCCTGCTGATTGGAGTAAACTGATGTTAAGTGTTGACTTTTAAAAGTCTGATTCCTATAAGAATTTAAGAAATTTAAGAATTAATGTTACATGTTACATAGGATCTCTGGTAAAAGTAATTGTAGATCAGTAAAAACATATATTTGCTTTGGTGCACAGGAAGACCAATATAAGATGATGCATTGCAATACCTAACTCCAGCATGGTTTTTAATTTTAAAATAATTTTAAAGTCAGGAGGATATTCCCAATTTCTTATGCGCCAGATTCAAATTTCAGGGAATAATATTAGAATAGACCCATTTATTAGTTTGTAAAATCAAATAGAGGATAATTAACCTTCCCCAGAGTAGGTTGCTCATTGCTATTTTTGTGGAAAGGACTGTAGATGTGCACCATTGGAAATGATGTGCACCATTGGAAATGGTGAATGATGAGCATTGGTGATGTGCATGGTGTGCATGCACATTAAATGATGTGCATGATTAATGATATGCATTGGTTAATGATGTGCACCATCGGAAATGGTTCAGCCTACTACTAAACTATGGTTGATCAAAGCACTGGAAGTTACTGAAATGCATAGCCTTATGGAAAATGTCCACCATAGGAATGGACTTAGGCTGGCAGTCTAAATGGCAGATAAATGGGCTCCTTTCAAAATTTATTGGAATATTAACTGTATATTGATAGAAACATTTTCTTGTATTAATTAAAGATCAATGAAACGTTTTGAAAACACACAGCCTGGATAAAAACAAATACACTTGTTTTACATGAAGTGCAACAATTGCTCCCCCTAGTGGTGTGGTGGGCAAACAGCAGAGAGGTTCAGAGATTAGGAACATAGGAACATAGGAAGCTGCCATATACTGAGTCAGACCATAGGTCCATCTAGCTCAGTATTGTCTACACAGACTGGCAGCAGCTTCTCCAAGGTTGCAGGCAAGACTTTCTCTCAGCCCTATCTTGGAGATGCCAGGGAGGGAACTTGGAACCTTCTGCTCTTCCCAGAGCGGCTTCATCCCCTGAGGGGAATATCTTACAGTGCTCACACATCTAGTCTCCCATTCATATGCAACCAGGGTGGACCCTGCTTAGCTAAGGGGACAAGTAATGCTTGCTACCACAAGACTATGTAGCAGAGCCAATGCACTGGCAACAGTTGAGGAAAAGTTACAAGTAAAAGTAAGGTGGGGCAAAGTAAGGCAGGAGTGCAGTACAAGTTCAGGAAAAACTAAAGAATCTAGGTCTGAGTGAGGCATGGAACGGCATTAAAGTGAGTTCCTTTTGTTGCTCAGAATGGAGAGCAGAACAAATCCAGGAAGTACGTATGTTACAGTGGAATATCTAAAAAGAAGAAATACCTATTTTCAAACATTGATGAAATTCATCTTGAGCTGCCACTATTTCATCAAAATCTTGCTTCTGAAGTTAGACGGGTGGCAAATGAAGATACAGCCTTTCCAGTGGTGGTGCCTCATCTTTGGAATGTTCTCCCTTAAGACATATGACAGGCACTGTACCTGTTAGGCTTTGTTCCTTTGGAGTGTCTTTGCCTTCACCTCACATCCCCTGTCTGCAAATGGGAGCAACTCCCAGAGGCCCCTGCATCGCCACGGGGGCCTCTGGGGGATGTTTCTATTTGCAGAGGGGATGCTGAGAGATTTTAATGGAAGGACTTCCTTGGTTACTCTGTTGCTGCTTCTCCCCATCCACAAATGGGCTTTCATTTGAGGTACATAGGAATTTGCCTTATACCGAGTCAGATCATTGGTCCATCCAACTCAGTATTGTCTACTGTGACCAGCCTGAAACTCTCTCCAGGGTTTCAGGCAGGAGTCTTTCCCAGCCTTGCCAGGAATTGCCGGGAATGGAACCCAGGACCATCTGCATGCAAAGCAGATGCTCTACCACTGAGCGATAGCTCCACCCCAGGGTCTCTGGGAGGAGGCTCATTTGTGGATGGCTAGGGTGAGGAGCTGCCATCACCACTAAGGCCTCTCCCATGGCAAGGTAACTCTTCCTCACACAGAAGAGGGCACCCATGGTGTTCATGTACCAAGGGCCTTCGTGGATCTGATGCCGGCCCTGCCGACACCTGCTGTTTAATGTCCAAGCTTCAAGGCCTTGGCAAAGGGAATGGCTTCTGTAGAATCTTGTGGCTGACACACCCCATCAAAACATTTTGAAAGTTGTCACTCTTCTGGGCAGGGGCGTAACTATAACAGGGCAAGGGGAGACAGTTGTCTGGGGGCAACCCACCCCAAAATTGATGTGGGTGTTAAGACCTGGAGCTACCAGAACAGCATGTCTTTCTCTAGTACCATTAAATGACTTGCAGCATCGTCCACAATTTACAAAACCTTTTTAAAAATAATGTAGGCTGATGTTCTATTGTGACATAGGTATATCAATATCAATATCTATATCTATATCTATATGTGTGTGTGTGTGTGTGTGGACTTCCATTTTCTTTCAGATCTCCAGTGGCAACACCAGCTACTGGCTCGTTTTTCGATCCTTTATTGAGCCACACGGCTTGAACACATGCTCGGTCATTTTTACAGGATCTGACAGGCTGAGTCTGTTCCTCTCATTCAGTAAAGGTTATTAAGCCTCATCATTAAAAGGATTTCTATCTGTGGTTATTGCCTTTTAGTGTGCCCAGCTTAATCCATAGTTTGGGGACCGGCAGCCTGCCTGCACGTATCTCTGCTAATGGCATTCTGAGGGGGTGTCTCTAATCTCTAGGGGGTGAGTATCAATGACATTCCTCCTTGATGAAGCCAGCCGTAGATTAAAATCTATCCAAATGCATTTGTAACAGCCAGGGACATTTCACAACTTTTGCTTACATATTTTCTAAAGGTCATACAAACCACTCCATATGAAATAATTGCCTGATTGCGGTGTGGCATGTGGATGAGTTACCAAGGTTCATACCACCAAATCATCATCATCATCATCATTTATTACATTTATAGACCACCCCATCATAAGGTTTTGGGCGGTGCGCAACGTTTAAAAAGACATAAAACAAACACCATCTAAAACATACTACTTAAAACAATATAAACACATTTTTAAAACAATTCAAAACCATGTAAAACTAACTAAGATACCCCAAAACAATTTTTAAACCTTGGAAGGCCATGCCGAACAAATAGGTTTTCAAGGTTCTTTTAAAGGCCAACAGCGAGCCTAAACTGTGGATATCTGCCGGGAGTGCATTCTGTAGTCAAGGAGAAGCTACAGAGAAGGCCCGGCTCCGAGTCACCACCAGACATACCGGTGCTAACTGGAGACGGACCTCTCCAGATGACCTCAACGTGCAATGGGAATCATACAGAAGAAGGCGCTCTCTAAGGTAGCCCGGATCCAAGCCATTCAGGGCTTTAAAAGTCATAACCAGCACTTTGTATTTTGCCTGGAAACATATAGGCAGCCAGTGCAACTGTTTTAAAACAGGCATAATATGGTCTCTCCAGGTTACCCCAGAGACCAGTCTGGCAGCTGCATTTTGAACTAACTGAGGTTAGTTCAACTAACTGAGGTTTCCGAACTATGTACAAAGGCAGCCCCACATAGAGCGCACTGCAGTAGTCGAGCCTGGAGGTTAACAGCTGGTGCACCACTGTTTTGAGATTGTTTTCTTCAAGGGATGGATGCAGCTGCCGAATCAGCCGAAGTTGATGGAAAGCGCTCCTGGCCATAGCCTCCATCTGAGATACCAGGGTGAGGCCTGGATCCAAGAGCACTCCCAAGCTGTGTACCTGTTCCTTTTGGGGGAGTGTAACCAAGTTTGCCAGACTGGCTTTTTAAAAGCCAAATTTTGGGTTATGGCCCATTTGACCCACGAGTATACCCCTTAGGTAACCCCACCCAGCACAGGAAGATCTTACTCATCCCTTGAATTCCAATCTCCCACAATGAGCATCTACATCTTGCTTGGATTCAGCTTCAGTTTGTTATCTCTCATCCAGCCCATTACTGCCCGAAGGCAGGCATTTAGGGATAAGGGAGTGAATGCCATTTCCTGATGATGATCCATCAGGCTGACCAAGGCAGACTCAACCCCATAGCCTGCTCTAAAGCCAGTTTGAAATGGGTCTAGATAATAGGTTTCCTCCAAAACTGCCTGTAGCTGTTTAGCCACCACTCTCTCAATCACCTTGCCCAACCATGGGAGATTGCCCTTTAACTAACCACCACTGAGGGATCTAGGGCAGGCTTTTTAACAACAATAGCAACAACAATGGCAAATATTTATATACCACTTTTCAACAAAAAGGTTCCAAAGTGGTTTACATAGAGAAATAATAAATAAAATAAAATAAAATATAAAATAAAATGGATTCCTGTCCCCAAAGGGCTCACAATCTAAAAAGAAACATGATAGACACCAGCAACAGTCACTGGAGGGTAGATAGGGCCAGTTACTCTCCCCCTGCTCAATAAAGATAATCACCATGTTAAAAAGGTGCCTCTTTGCCCAGTTAGCAGGGGTACCCAGTTAGCAGGGGTAACTTTTAAGAAGTGACTTCTTAAAACTTTTAAGATTAGACCACTTTTAAGAAGTGGTCTAATCATTACCTCCGTCAAACAAGGAGGCATCCTACCCTCCCTCAATGATGAGTTAATGATATTAACTAGGCCATCTCCAACAATTTCCCTGCTAGATAGAAGCAGCCAATTCAGGCAAGAATCCAGAGAACAAGTGGTAGGCCACACCGCCCCAAGCAGCTTGTCCACATCATCAGGCATCACAGATTGAAACTGATCCAATCTAATACTGCAAGAGGAATTGCTGGACACCACCCTAATAGACTTCAAAAACAGTGGAGTCCAGGTTGGCCCAAATACAAGAGATTTTATCTGTAAAGAACCCATTAAAAGCATCACAGCAGAACAAAGTCCCTGGGGATTGGTTTGAATTGGAAGGAGCCTGAATCAAACTCCTCACAACCCAGGATAGCTCTGCTGAACACGAACCTGCAGAAACAATGCGTTCAGACCTGAATTGTTTTTTTGCCGCACACACCGCTTCTGCATAAACCTTCAAATGGCCCCCATGCCATGTCCTGTCAATTTCAAGCCGAGTTCTCCTCCACTTGCACTCCAGTTACCTGCCTTGTTGCTTCAGACCCCACAACTCCTTTGTATACCAAGCGGCCACTTTTAAAGCAGGTCGGAAGGAGCGATCATGTCTACTGCCCTGGTGAATTCCCTATTCCAGGTTCCCACCAGGGCATCAAGAGAATCACTGGCAGGACCAACATTAAAACCCTCCAAGGCTTTTTGAAATCCTATTGGGTCCAGCAGCCATCTCGAGCGGACCATCTTAATAGGACCGCCACCCATGCAGAGCTGGGTTGTGGCTGCAAAACCAACCTTAACCAGGTAGTGGTCCATCCATGACAATGGGGAAACCACAGGATCCCCCACCCACGGAACACCCCCTTGATCCAAACAAAAGACCAAATCAAGTGTGTGGCCAGCAACATGAATTGGTCCTGAAACTAGTTGGGATAGGCCCTTAGTTGTCATGGCTGCTATGAACTCCTGAGCTGCACCAGACAAGTCAGCCTCACAATGGATATTGAAATCCCCCAGCACTAAAAGTCTCTAGGCAACAAAAACACCAACTCCAAGACCAGCTCCATCAGCTCACTTAGGGAGTCAGTTGAGCCGTGGGGTGGACGGTACACCAACAGAATCCACAATCTATCCCTAGTTGTCAGCCTTAGAAAGACACATTCAATATAAGTCAGCTGTCGCACAGGGGCCCTGGTAAGGGAAATGGTATCCTTATGGACCACACCCACTCCACTCCCTCCCGCCCACATCCCCTAGCCTGCTCCACAACAGAGTAGCCTGGTGGAAGAAGCTGGGCCCAAACTGGACCACTAGCCTCCCCCATCCAGGTCTCAGTTATACAAGCCAGGTCGGCTCCCTCATCCATGATCAAGTCATGGATGATTTCGGTCTTATTCTGAACCAACCTGACATTGCAAAGGAGCAAGACTAGGTTCTGTGGGAAGTTGGAACTGCTCCCCGAGGCCAGAGAGCTGACAGGGCAGCTGGAAGTGGAAACAGTTACTAAATTACTGGTTTCCTTTCCTTGCTGCTCTGCCAACGCCAATTCTTCTATTCCCCACCATAACAGTAATCGCTGCCGCAGAGCTGCTGGACAAACCGCCCGCCCCCACATCACCCTGTCTAAGAGAACCCACACACATGACAACAAAAGGCCTGGCACAACCCAATAAAGGGAGGACTAAGAAGCTTCAATCCAGACCTCCAACCCCACCTTAATATAACTCTCCCCCCCCCCCGACCCCAGTCCCACACCGGAGGCCCGCCACCAAAGTCCGGCCCCCTTTGGCGGCCGGCTTTGGCAGCCACCTACAGGTTGGCAACCTACTGCCAGCCACACCGCCAGCGATCCTTCCATCCTTATAAGCACCCCAAACTCAGAGTCACCCCTCTCACAGGTGGCTCCAAGCTGGGGCAGGTGAAATTAGTGCCCACAGGTGGAGTTGTCAGGCACTCAGAAAAGTAATGAAGAAGCAGAGCAGCAAACCAACAGCTAGTCAGAGCAGGTTTCCTAGCTATCAAAGCTGGGCTAGAGGGAGAGAGTGGGGAGGCAGTGATATATCTCCAGGCCAAGGCCAGGAAGACAAGCTGACAAAATCCACATTCCTGTATCTTCTCCTCCCGTCCACTCCCTGATTTTACAACTGAGTTGTAAAATCTCAATTACCAGAGGTGCGAAAGACTTGCCTGAGACCCTGAAGAGCTTCTGTTAGAGCCAGAGAGTAGATCACTGTGTCTGTGAGACAGTCATCTAACTTGTTATAAAGCCACTTCCAGGTTTTTACAAACCACTAATAGAGGAATCGTCACCTTGAGTGGCGCAGCGGGGAAATGCTTGACTAACAAGCAGAAGGTTGCCGGTTCGAATCCCCGCTGGTACTATATCGGGCAGCAGCGATATAGGAAGATGCTGAAAGGCATCGTCTCGTACTGCACGGGAGGAGGCAATGGTAAACCCCTTATGTATTCTACCAAGGAGAACCACAGGGCTCTGTGGGCGCCACGAGTCAAAATCGACTTGATGACACACTTTACCTTTAGTAGAGAAATCAGGCACTTACTATGGAAAGGAAACAAAAACATTCTGAAGTTCTTAAACACGTGAGCATCTTTATAAATAAGACATGTATCCATTGCTAGAGAATTTAGAGCATACAATAAAATTATCTATATGTTTAAAGCAAATACATGAAATATTTATGCATAGCAATTACGTCTATTCATATCTATGGAATTGCAATTAACGCCAATTAATAATACTGATTAGTGTGCTTCAAAGACTAATTCATGATTAAAAATAGAGATGCATCTGCAGAATCTTCCAGTGGAGCACAATGCTGGGGTTGTTTTTCTCTTTTATTACCAGCTTCCACTCTTCAAAACTGGATTCTTACTAAATCAAGATGGGGGAAAGAGCTTCTTCTCCAGCAGGGCTGGTGTCAAGGGTTGATGTTAGGGATGTGCACAGAACCGCGGTGGGGTAGTTCGAAGGAGGTGGGGGTCTCCCTTTAAGAGCAGGGGGAGGGTGCATATACCCCTCCCGCTGCTTTCCCCCCACCAGCATAGGTTTTTCCAGCAGCCCATTGCGCTCCTTTTCCGGATATGACTGGAAGTTGCTGATGCGCCTGCATGAACCGGCATGGGCACGCTCGCTTGCATGATGTTCATGCGCCCGTGCTGGTGCACACAGGCGCATCAGCAACTTCCTGGAACACGCCTGGCACGATTTATGCTGTGCCCCCTGCTGCCCAGCTTTTGCTGTCATGATTAACCCACTCGTTTTCAAATGTCTTTTCTGGTGAATTGAGTCAATCATGAAAAGCAAGAGCTGACCAGCAGGGGGGCACAGCATAAATCGCCCCAGGGACCTTCTGTGACCTCCCTATCAGATTCTGGAAGAAAAGACAAAAATAATCTGTGGGAGGCTCTGGATTCTCTGTAAGCTCTTGGCTTTTATTTATTCGCAACCTGTTTATAGCATGTTTTACTGCAATTTAGAAATTCACCTAATGTGGTGGTAGTGCAGCAACTCTCTTGGGGAGTACCCAGGTAAGAGGGGACACATGGTTGTGGACAGAGATGGCAAGGGGAATGGTTCACAGCAAGGTTCAAAGGACATATGGAATAAATTTAGCCAGGAGCTTAAAAGTGTTCAATACTGGCCCTTTCAGAACCACTCTTGTACTCTCGAATCTCGATATATGAAATGCTTAGGTGGTGTGTGGCAAGCCCCGCTCCTGCTTCAACTACGACGAATGAAAATGAGGGCCCATGCCTGGAGGAGGAGGAGGAGGAGGAGACACAGATAGGAAGAGGCTCTGGTGGGCGGGATGGTGGAAGCGGGGACGCGGCTGTCAGGGCGTGGCATTCCAGTGGCGTGGGTGGTGGAGAGAGGAGACTGAGAAGGGCATGGCGGCGGCGGCAGGGATACGGCCTGCAGGGCATGTTGCCGGAAGCGGAGAGGGGATACCGAGGTGGGCATGGTGGCAGAAGCGGCGGAAGCTCCTTCTTTGGACCCTCCTGCCACCCATATGACAGGTCAGACAGTTTTCAGCCCATTTGGGGGTTCTCTGCCTGCATGCAAAGAGAGCCCTGAAATAGGCCAAAAATGGCCTGACCTGTCATTTGTGTGGCAGGAGGACCCACAGAAGGAGCTTTTGCTTCCTCTGCCACCATCCTGGATGGCAGGGGGCAGCTTAAGGTGCAGGTGGGGAGGGGGTTGAAGGTGGGGCAGGGGGCCAGATCAGCCTGTGCGGGTTATAGGCAGGGAGAACCAGCGTGCAGATGCTCTGCACCGGCCCAGCTAGTATATTAGAATACAGGTGGACCTTGCTATCCAGTATCCACGGTCTTGCATATCCACGATCGGGTAATTCCCAATCTCGGCATACATGGAAAAACATGGCATAAAAGGGGTTAATTCTGTGGATTCATGAGTCAGACGTGGCCGGAAATGACCTCAGAACTCATTTCCGGCCATTTTGTCAAACGGAGCCATTTTGTAGCTCATTTCGTTTTGTAAAATGTGGTTTTTTTCCACCAAAAAAAGGGGCAGAATTTCAACATCTGAGGGGCATTGTTGGATTGCTGGAGGGCACTTTATTTCACCTTTTTTTTGCCCATTTTTCATCATTTAAAACCAATTTTTGGACCTCCAGGAACTTAACCCGGAGGTCCCATAGAGTCAATGACTCTGTGTTCGTCGTTTTGCTATCCGTGGTAATCATGGAGAACAGAACCCTCGCAAATACAGAGGTCCATCTGTAGTTGCTAATTTGGTTGTTACCAATATGGGGAGTAGGGTTGGCTCCAGGTTTCTTGGGATACCTCCACCTTAGTAGCTGACATATCACACAGGAGTACAACAGCCCAGTAACACTGTGTGCATAAAGTTGCACATAATGTTACACAAGAGTAAGCCCATTATTTCCAATGGATTTACTTTCATGTGATGTCGCATGCACACAATGTTACTGGGCTGACCTACCCTTGCACGAAATGTCAGCCACGGTTATTAAGAATATTTAATATATTCCTCTGTTCAACAAGAATGTTCTCAAAGCAGTTTTCATAGAAAAGAGTAATAAGGAGAAGATGGTTCCTTGTCCCCAAAGGGCTCACCAGGGGCATAGCTAGCGGAGAGGATACCCATGTTCGCCCCTCTCCCTGGCAGCCCCCTGGAGTGAGGGAGATGATGAAGAAAATAGGGAGGGGTGGCCCTGGGAGGTTGGGTCCTTTGAACCCATCTGCTCAATTATAGCTACACCCCTGGGGCTCACAGTCTAAAAAGAAACACAAGGAAGACACCAGCAACAGTCACTGAAAGATGCTCTGTGGAGGTTAGACAGGGACATTGCTTCCCCCCACTAAATATGAGGCATTCACCACTTTGAAAGGTGCCTCTTTGCCTGGTTATCAGGGGAAATGGCATTCCTGCTCCCATGGAGCCTACTGCTCTCTGAACAGTGTTATTCTGTGCAAAAGTAAGCTTCCTGCTGTCTGTTGGGATGGAGGAGAGGGGGCCCAGCTACAGAGAATCTTAGATGGTTTGCCCTCCCCTAGGCTGCTGCCATAAATCATGGGGAGGCAGGTTCTTCCTGAAATGCTGCTGGGTCAGTGTCACAGTGTCCTGCACAGAGATTTATGGGCCTGCCGTGGCAGCAGCTATGGACAGCAAACAGAAGGATGCTGACAGCTCAGTGTATCGTAAGACCTCTCAGGAGGAAAACAGATTGCCGTGGCCGTGCTAGCCAGTCGATAAGACGGTGTGAAAATGGTCGGGATAAATAGGATACAGTATTGTGAATCAGCGTGCAGGAGCCAAGTGTGGTGCTCGATAGCCATCTCTGTGGAGGTTCACTTCTAATAACTTTCTAGCTGAACTCGGGATCAGGCCATGGCATGACAAGGGTCGGTTCCCATTGCTCCTAGAGCAATGCATCCAGACTGGTGAGTCATGGCCGGCCCAGAAGTGTAGGTCGGCTGGTCTCAAAAATCTTCTAGCCTGAAATTCAAGAGCTGGGGCTTGGTGATGTCATAAGGGGGGACCTAGTGAAGTCACAGTGTTATTTATTGTGGCTGACATATGGTATGGGGTGTAGCTATAATTGAGCGGATGGGTTCAAAGAACCTGGGCCCCCCAGCTCCTGAGGGCCTCCCAGCTCCACTCCTCCCTATCTTCTTTGTTATTTCCCTCATTCCAAGGGGCTGCTGGAGAGAGGGGTGAACACGGGCCCCCTCTCCCCTAGCTATGCCCCTGAATATGGTGCAACATTACACACATAGTGGAACATAATTTTTGTATTAATATACAAGTTCGAAATTGTACAGAGCTGTGCCACCGTTCTCTGTATTAGCAAGACTATCGCACAACTGCATTTGCGGAATTTTTGTGATTGCACAAAAGTACTCTTGCGCAACTGCAGAAACATTACATTCTGATGTGTGTGTAATTGTGCAGTATGTCAGTATGGCAGAAGGGAGTGGGGGGAGCCACCACGATTCTTCTTGCTTTCTCCCTGTATTGCTGCCATCTTCCGAAATAAAATTTTTCTAGGCCTCATAAACTTCTCTGTCCAGTAAGACACACTACAAATAGGAGTCACTGTGGGATGCTGATTGTGCAGCGGCTTATTCTATGCAGCGTTGGGGCTGCCTTAGGAGTCCGCAGCAGCCCTGATGCAGTGCACAGAATATCAGCGTACTGCTACATCATGTTGGCCACTTATCCTTCCTGTGTGTCTGTGTGGCCTAGCTCACTTGTAGGATGACTTCAGATAACCAAATGAACCATGGCTTATTTGGTAATGAACATGGCCCGAGCTTCCTACCTCTTCCTCCCCCCCCCCTTCTCCTTGGCTGCATTGCTTGGCTGCAAAGACCTGTGAAAGGGCCTTTTCGGTTGCTGCCCCACTTCTCTAGAACTCCCTTCCCCTTCAGATTAGTTTAGCTCCTTCCTTATTGATTTTTAAATCTCTATTGAAGACTTTTCTTTTTCGCCAGGCTTTTGCCCTGTAGTTTACCTGTTTGGTTTTTTGTGCTGATTTTTTTTTGGTTAGTTACTTTAGTTTTTAATTTAGAAAGTAATTTTAATGCTGTCTTGCTTTGCATGTTTTTGTATACCACCTAGAGTCTTCAGAGTGAGTGGTATATTAAATGTTTCTAAACAAACAAACAAACAAACAAACAAACAAATAAAATTGCTGAACTGTGATGTCAGCACTGTAGTTTGTTCAAACCACTGCACTGGGAGATGTTCTAGGCCACAACTCCTCTCCTCCACACTTCCTCTTCTCTGTTCCCTTCTTCCCTCCAGGGAGTGGAAGGAGGAATAGAAGAAGTGTTGGCTAGCGTGCCTTGGGAAAGGGTGAGCGTTGGATACAGGCTGGCTGGAGGTGGACTGTGTGTTGGAGATGGAGTTCCAGTGCATCGACCATTTGCACCAACTATCCTAATGGCCACTAGTGGCATTGAGAGTAGAGGTAGTGAGTGAGGACCTCCTTACCTGTCCCTGCTTGCCGGTGCTCTATGAACCCTGCCTTGACTCCTCAGGTACTTCCTGTAGTGGTGAGTCAGTCCTCTTCCTTTCCTCCTAGAGAGAAGATGGAAACATATCTCTCTCTCTCTCTCTCTCTCTTGTGTAGCTGAGAGATAGGATAGGTCTTTCCTATCTCAAATGTACTTCACCAATAAGCCAATTTAGTTTAGACTCTGCAGTGATCTCCATGTGTGTTACTTAAAAAGCTGCAACAACTAAACTCTGCACTCTGTAACTGGAGTGGTCGCTTCCTTGGTGCTTTGCTAAATAATCACAAAACCCCAACACTGAGGTGGCTGGCAGAGGTTCCTGGCAGATGCAGGGTGTCCCTGCCTGTCTAGGGGATTGTCCTGCTTCTCTGCAGGAAAAGGATGTTGAAGTAGAAGAGTTGAGCTGAGATCTAGTGTGGTGTAGTGCAGGGGTTCTCTAAAATGGGGAGGAGAGCTGGTCTTGTGGTAGTGAGCAGGAATTGTCCCCTTTGCTAAGCAGGGTCTGCCTTGGTTTGCACTTGGGTGGGAGACTGAGTAGCAGGCAGCTTCTTATGTTGTTTAGAGCTAGAGAACTTGGGAAGAAAATTGACTCATAAAGAATGACAAGTCTAGTAATTCACACTGATATTTTTAACAAGACAAAAGGCAAAAATAGGAACAGAATTTATTAAGGATCGGTAGGTACAGGGAAATAGGGACTGTCCCTGATCCATAGAGGTAGCTGGAGCATACAGAATTACTGTGTTCAGAATAATTTTGCAAATAGAGTAAATCCACGTTTGGATAATTGTAATTCCTTGGATGTCAGGCATCGTCACCCAAGGGTCCATGGGCCCCGTGCCTGTTTCTTCCTTCTGAAAGTCATTTGATCAAGTCCAACTGTAAGAAAAAGTATGTGGGTTTTCTGATTTTGTAGCCAGCAGATACTGGCAAGCTCTTATCCTTAAATCCCCTTTTCTATTCTCCATTCATCCCCAGCTGGAAAAGGAAATTGCTCTTTATGCTATGTGCTCTGGGAAACTGCTGCCACCTGCAGGTGAGAGCTAGCAAAAACACATACGGAGAAGGGCATATCAAAATAGATGGGAAGTAATTAACTGGATAACGGTAGAATCTGCCTCCCCTCCGCCCCCTTTCCAATTTTAATCCCCAATGCGGCTTAGCGTAAAGAGCCTTACAGGAAGCTTCTATATTAAAAGCCCTGTGTTCCCCTCAGAGGCACCTCAATCAATGCCAGGCTAGCTAAAAGGCACTCAGTGCTGCTTTATGGCGGGAGAAGGAACGCAAGGAACGGTGCGATCTCCAATCAGTGTCGTCACGCAGGCTTGATTGTGAACGAGCTCTTTGCAGCACTCCCAAGTGCTTCCAGCACTGCAGAACAGCATGCTCTGATGCAGTCCGTGACATGCGAGGAGGACAGCTCTGGCACGCTGCAGGCACAGCACACAGCAGAGAAGGTCTCTGGCTTGGAGGGAGGAAATTAAAATGACTGCATAGCGGAGTCTGCTTACTAAGACAGTCACTGCTGCCGTGAGAAAATGGAAGGCCTCCTTTCCTGAGCCGTGTAGTGGATAGAAAGACCTGGGTCTGACTCCCCCAGGTGGCCTTGCCTTGGCTCAGGTGCGCTCTCTCTCTCTCTCTCTCTCTCTCAAGTCAGCCTGCCTCATAGGGCTGCTGGGAAGCAAAATGGGATACTCCCTCCCCCAAATGCCCTGGAATTCTTAAGGAGGAGACTCCTACTGGATCAGACCAAGGGTCCATCTCAGGGGTGGTCTTTATATGAGGCAAGGTGAGGCATTACCTCAGGCGGCGGATTTATTGGGGCACCAGCAGGGTGACAGGATGTCGCAGCCAGAGTAGCTCTTTGGGACTGACCTGACCCTTGCAAACCTTTCCTCACATTCCTTGCAAGAAACACAAGGAGAGAAGAGGAGGTTGCTAGCAATCTTCTCTTCTCTACGCCACCCCCTGCCCACTTCCAAAGGTCAATTTTGAAAGTGGGCTCTCTGGAAGAGCCCAGAAAAGGATGTGATGGCTTTTGCTAGGCAGAAGACTCTGTAAGTCCTCCTTTGGGTGTATTCACCCATGTCGGTTCTTAATCTGCTGGATCCTAGACTGGAATGTGGCTGGGAAACTGGGAAACTGGGAAACTTAGAATTTTGCTTTTTATAACTCTTACAGTCACCCCATACATTCTGAACAGCAAATCCCGGCCCTGAATGGCAAATCCTCAATTTAGAGCTGTCTTAGGGCTGATCTATATGTTTGGGAAAAGAATCATGTAGTCTAGGGCTCCGTAGGCCTATTCTGCACAGCAGAATGAGGTGGCAGAATGGACCATACCACTTCAGACTGCAGGTGGGTGTGTGTGCCATTTTCAAAGCTCTCCTTTACTAAAAAAGAAACAAAAATATCCCTGTAAGTAAGGAAACAAACAAACAATACCCTAGCACATCACGCAGGAAGTTCCTAGCCCAGCCTGCTTCTCACTATGTTAGCTTTCTATGTTAGCTTTCTAAATGTAAGAAGCTTCCTTGGCAATGGAGCATTAAAAATTGTGATCTCTCTGCATGTAGAAAATTCGCATGGTCGGGAAAAGGTTGTCCAGAATCCTTCTCCCTGATTAGTTAACTTTCCATGAGCAGAGGAGAGCTGGTCTTGTGGTAGCAAGCATGACTTGTCCCCTTAGCTAAGCAGGGTCCACCCTGGTTGCATTTGGATGGGAGACGATGTGTGAGCACTGTAAGGTATTCCTCTTAATGGATGGAGCCGCTCTGGGAAGAGCATCTAGGTTCCAAGTTCCCTCTCTGGCTGAGAGATATTCCTGTCTGCAACCTTGGAGAAGCCGCTGCCAGTCTGTGAAGACAATTCTGAGCTAGATGGACCAATGGTCTGACTCAGTATATGGCAGCTTCCTATGTTCCTATTTTTCTTTCTTTCTTAAATGCACAGAACATTCATACATGCAATCCTGCACTTGGTATTTGAAGTGCTGCTATCAAGGACTGACGTGAGAGTCTGGAATGAGTGGATCATGCTCCTAACCAAAACTGCAACGGGCCCCCTGCGGCTTAGAAGCCGTATTGCATCCCAGGTGCCCATGTCCTCCATGTTCTCCAGCCTCTGTTGACATTGCGTGGTAAATTTGCACCCTTGTTATCAGAATGTTTTTGGTTGGCTGTAACGTGAAGCTACTCTGTGCTTCATTCTAGATGAATCAGTGAACTGATGAATGAATGCTACTAGCACTCATTGTGCATAAAAAGTGTTGTCTTGTAGGGATGTTGTTTCTGTTACTCCATTACGAGCCTGGTTGGTTGGGAACATGGCAGCCCAGAGACGCCTGCAACATTTGTTTGTTTTCTTCTCCTGCTTAGTACCTTCCACTGAATGGAGAATTCATGATGGCCCCTGGTGCTGGGTTTGCAGCATTTGACGGCGCTTACGATCCAGGATGCGAGACAGGTATTGTGCTCAGCCTCCCGTTAATTAGTCATGCAAATTAAGCACATTGAGAATATGCCTCAGCTCACTTGAATTATTCTCTTAGTCATAATTAACTGTCCCCTAGAGCCCTACCAAGTTTTAAAATTACAGTTGGAGCTTTTCTTTCAAAATTGAAAACGAGATTGAGAGAGAGAGAGAGGAAGAAGGAAAAGAGAAACACATAAACACTGGTTGTTGTATGCATCCCACCAGGAACATCTTCTGTGGAGGCTCTATTGAAATGAAGAAGTGTTGCTCTTGCCAAACATTCATTCATATCCATGCAGCATACCTGGGGAATGATCACAGTGGAATCATCTTCATTGCTGGCACTTTCATTGTTTCTAGTAGCAAAAGGGAGCCACATCCAGACTAGTTACTTATGACTGAGCACCCTTGAAATCAATGAGGCGAGTTCGTCCCAACTGATTTAAGTCCCATTAATTTCAATTGGACTTAGTCAGGGCTAACTTAGTTTGGAAGTTTGTTTATTTGTTTACTACATTTATATCCAATGGGGGAGTTGTCATCTAATAGCACCTTGTAGTCTTCCTCCAAGGAGCCCAGAGCAGTGTCCATGTTTATCTTCACAACAATCCTGTGATATAGGTTTAGGCTGAAAGATAACTGACTGGTCAGAGTCATCCAGAGAGGCGGGTCTCATGATCAGTGAGACCTGCCTTAAGAGGGTTTGTGGGGAGAGTGGGCTTAGCCCCGCAGACGATCACAATTGCAGCCCTGGGCAGCCGGATTGGCCGCCCACACGACGGCCAGCTCCACCACCGAGCCAGAGGGGGCTGTGGGGATCGGGGGCCGTGTGGCCCCCAGAAGTTCCAGGACCCCCAGGGCCGGGACACACTACAGTGTCCACTGAAGAACACTCTTTCTAGATCCAGGGCCTGCCACTAAAGGAGAAGATAGATAAGCACCACCCAGTTTGATCTGGGACTGAAGCTTGGAAGCAATGTGCAGGGTTCTCAAACTTGGGTCTCCAGATGCTGTTGGACTACAACTCCCATCATCCCTAGGCACAATGGCTGGGGATGATGGGAGCTGTAGTCTAACAACACCTTGTGACCCAGGTTTGAGAAGCCCCCAGGACTAATGTGGACCACACAGATTCTCATTGGCTTGGTTTTGAGGGAGGAAGTGAGAGGGCTATTTTAATGTAGTAAATTTTATGTTAATGTTATGGTTGCTACCCAGTTAAACAGATCTTACAGAACAATCCCATGCATGTTTACTCAGAAGTAAGTCCCAATGCATTCAATGGGACTTACTCATAGTACAAGTATGTAGGATTGTAGCCCTAGTTGATTAATTATTTTAGCCAATTAACTGACTGATGTATCAATTCGATTGGAGTTGTAGTAAGTTTGCATGTGGTTAAAAGCAATAGTTCTGAGGCAAGAGGCATACTTTATTTGATCCAACCAGGAGCAGGCAACCTTGGGTCTCCAGATGTTGCTGAACTACAACTCCCATCATCCCCAGCCTATACCTCCCTGTGGAGTTCATGTGGAACTCTTGATCAAGGAGATGTTGTTGCTTTATCTGTAGGTGGGAAAAAATTCCTATAATACCATGAGGTCATTCATACAATCCAAAACTGTGCTCTACCAAGGTTTGGGATCTGTGTGCACTCCCAGTTTGTGGTTAAGTGCAAGCAAGGTAGGAGGAAAACCTGAGTTGAAGGGATTGTGTGGATGCAAGGTAGGAGGAACAATTACCCAGGCTTTCCTCCTACCTTGCTTCCACACTATGAGGCACTTCACAAGATTGCTGTGAAGTGCCGCGATGAGGTCTGTGGGGAGAGTGGGCTTAGACCACTCTTCCCACAGACGATCAACGGCGGAGCCCTGGGCGGCCTGATCGGCCACCCACATGACTGCTGGCTCCCTCACGGAGCCGGTGGGGGCTGTGGGGATCGGGGCCACACTGCCCCCAGAAGTCCCAGGATGCCCTGCGCAAGTGCGCGGGGCATCCTGGAGAGACACTCGAGCCTGGGGGTCTACTCATGGGTCACCATGCACCATGGCGAAACATGAGCAAATAAATGGGGTTAATGGAGCGCTCACTCCGTTAACCTCATTGAGGGGGAGGATGGTTTAGGCGGGCTAGCCGCCTTGGGAGCACCAGGCTCACCCGTGAGCACTGGAGAGCTGGTTCCCACAAGCACTGGAAAACTGGTTCCCAGTGCTCGTGGGAAGAGCCTCTACCACTTCTACCCAGGTTTTCCTCTGACTTTGCTTGCACACCACCGAAAATTAGAACACAGCTCCCAAACCTGGGTAGAGCACAGTTTTTGGTGGTGCGGAAAACCTCCATGCCTTCTAAACTGGTAGCCCTGCCTCCCATAGCAAGGCCCTGGGTTCTTCTGTGCATTCTGGGTTACATGCAAATCTGTGACGGCTTTGTTAATATTAAACAGAGAGAAGGTTGTTAATGAATTAAATATGAATTTCAGTAATACACTGTGTACGGGAGCCCCTGTGTATTGTTTATTTTCATATTAAATTCCCCAGCAGAGGAACAATGGGAGGTACTTCGTGGATGGCATGTTTACAGTTGCAGTTGCAGAGAGCTGTGGCTGAAACACTCCCTACCCCCTGCCCCATGGCTAATACATTGCAAATAAAGTTGTCGTGCTTATTGTCATCTAGAGCTTCCCACAGGCGGATTCACATGTTTTGTTTGTGGAAGAGTTTGCCATGATTCTCTCCATTGACGTCTCTATGTTCCACATAGCATTTCCGTAATATCTGGGATAATAGACCAGATACTCTTGTAATATTTGTGGCTGCAATCCCTTATCGTTGTGAGGCGTGGCTTGCTTTCAGAAGTACTATATGTTGGAGATAAGTAATATTTAAAGTTTGAGCCTGAGACACCCAAACCTGTAAGGGTTTATGGACAGGCAGCGGGGATGTAACCTGCCTAGGGAGCAATGAAGTTGCTGGTTCGAATCCCCGCTGGTATGATTCCCAGTCTATGGGAAACACCTATCTCGGGCAGCAGCGATACAGGAAGATGCTGAAAGGCATCATCTCACACTGCGCGGGAGATGGCAATGGTAAACCCTTCCTGTATTCTACCAAAGAAAACCATAGGGCTCTGTGATCGCCAGGAGTTGACACTGACTCGACAGCACAACTTTACACACAACTTTATTTTATTTCAATATATACTGCAGAGTATTTCAGGAGCTAACTGACTCCCGTTACAGCAGAAGCTAACAGGGTCTCAGGGGCATCAGCTTATAAATGATAAACATGGAGAATCGTGTAAGATTAAACTAATCTACTTTATTTAGAAGTACATGATGATAGGAAAGACCTATACCCTAGTTGCTAGCTACATGGTGGTCAGAGAGAGAGATCTATAGAAATATTCTGGGGAGGAGGAGGAGGAGGAGGTGGTCACTCCAAGGAAGTTCCTGAGTATATTCTATTCATTAGGAAGTGGGGGGTGGGTATCATAGAGGCAGAGATAAACAGGAATGAGACGGAGACCCTAACTGACTATCTCTACTCCCAATGCCCCTAGCGGTCATTAGGGTCATCAGTGCAAAAGGTCAATGCCAGCTGGATCTGGATCTATAGCCTGGCCTACCCATGCAGCAGAATAAGCTGGTGGGGTCCTCAGGCAGTGTGGTGGTTTGTAGCAATTCAAACTGCAGCTGGTGAATGCAGTTTTTGAAAGCTCAGTCACATGAGGGCTGTGCGACCCTCAGGGACATATTTTTGGGAGGCACAATCGGCTTCAGAAGGAAAGGAAGGTTCCTGACCTCTCCTGTAGCATCAGCACAGCATTAGAGTACCAGTGCTAAGTTAGTCCGCATGCCATCTACTGCCTATAAATCCAGGCAGACACTTTAAATTCCAATATTTTTCCTTCATATTTTGTAAGACTGGTCTTGTGGTAGCAAGCATGCCTTGTCCCCTTAGCTAAGCAGGGTCCACCCTGGTTGCATATGAATGGGAGACTAGAAGTGTGAGCACTGTAAGATATTCCCCTCAGGGGATGGAGCCGCTCTGGGAAGAGCATCTAGGCTCTAAGTTCCTTCCCTGGCATCTCCAAGATAGGGCTGAGAGAGATTCCTGCCTGCAACCTTGGAGAAGCCGCTGCCAGTCTGTGAAGACAATGCTGAACTAGATAGACCAATGTTCTGACTCAGTATATGGCAGCTTCCTATGTTCCTAATATAAGTTGACACTGCCTTCTGGGGTAGGTGGGGGTGGGTGGATACCGGCTCACACACTAAGCAGCATCCAGTGGGCATTGTGACTACTACAGGAACTGCTGGATGCTTATAAAACTGCACTGATGCAGCTGCGCAAGAGTGCTCTTGTGCACAATCACACAAGATTGCACAAATGCAGTTGTGCAGTGGACAGCCAATGAATGTCCATCATGCAACTGCATTTGCATAATTCTGTGCGTTTGCATAAGCGTATTCTTGTGCAACGGCTTCAATGCAGGGTTTTTTTGAGCACACAGCAGTTCCTGTGGCACTCACAACACCGGTGGGATGCTCCACAGCATGTTCGCCACTGATTCACATACTGCGCAAGGCCATGTGGGCAGTTGCTGCTGCTGACAGTGTTGCGCAACAGGGTCCGGCAACTGGCATAAAGTTGCACAACCGCAGTTGCACAGTGCACAGTTGCACATTATTTCCAATGGGCATTGCATTGAACAACTTCGTTTGTACAACTTTACGCTGGAGTAGAACCACACTACTGTGTCCAATATCATTGGTGGTGGTTGTATGGACACAGCAGCAAGAGCAGTGCTCCCACCGCCCGCGTTGCCTTGTGCAGTATGTGAGAATTTTGGAAAACCATAAACTAGAAACTTGCTATATAGATAGTTTGGATTTCAGGGGAGCTATACGCTTTGGCGTTATATGCCGTATTCTGTGATTAGCAATGTGGATCTGGCCAGGAAGTTTCCTAGACTGTCTGCTCTCAGTTGTCCTTCCTTAGGAGGAGGAGGAGGAGGAGGAGGAGGAGGAAGAGGAGAGTAATTTCTTTCTGTGGTGAGGAGCCATGCATGTGCACTGGCTTTCTCCATGGATTGTGTGATTTCCCCCTTGCCACTCCAGGCCGAAAAGTAAAATTGTCTCAACATTCATTCTGCCCAGAATGATGGACAAGTAAAAAGAAAAGAAAGAAAAAATCCGTGGCACAAGGCAGACTTCACATTCTGCTCTGACTCTGTCTTTGCTGTCTTTCTTGTGTTAGGTTCAGAAGTCACATTTAGTAGTGCAGAGAATTACCACTGGTACGACCCCACACTGTGGCATGCAGCAACCTCCTTGGATGACCTAGAGCGGGGCAAGTACATCTTCTCTGTGGATGAGGAATGTGTCCCCTGCCAGCACGACGATGTTCTCTTTCGGCCTGAAACGTCCTTCCGCATCAACATCGAATCATCCGAGCAGATGATACGACTCAGAAGCATTTCATTAATGGGTCAGGTAAAGCGGGGCATTGGTGGACTGAAACAGAGACTGCTGCTGCTGGTTTGATATTTTCCACACGTCACTTCAATCACAGTGTTACAGCGATGCGTCTTAAAGCTGTGCCTGATCAGCGTCTGAGATTTGACAGAAGAATGTTGCAGTTCCCAATTGTTAGAAGACATTTCTTGATGGGTATTAATTGTTAGGAGATGGAGACTGGGGACAGAGATCTCTCTGGAATGTAGAAAGCCTTCAGAATTTGGAGGTGACCCAGACTAAGGGGAGGAGAGGGTGTAAGGTGTGCGTGAGAGAGGAGAAAACTAGTGTGCAATTTCGGGGACAAAAGGAAAGAGAGAGAAAGAGATGGGAGTAGAACACACCTTGGGGAACAGAGCCTCTTTCTGAGGATCTGATGTGAGATAATGATGAATCTAGTGCTTCGTAAGAGTTCACATGCTACTTCCCTCCATCATACTCTGTTACAAGCTGCCTAACTTCAGTCCTCCAGCTATTTTGGGACTACAACTCCCATCATCCACAGCCACACTGGCCAATAGGAATGATGGGAGTTGTAGTCCAATATCTGCAGGAGGGCTAAAGTTGTGCAGCCCTGCTCTATTACATATGTACAAATAAACCAAATAAAATGCCAGCTACTTCCACCAGTGATCTCTTAGCCAAAGGAAGCCAACTCCCATGTTGTTCTGCCTCCATGGTTAGTGGAAGTGCAACAACCTCTGTGTCTTGTTCTCCTCACTGACTTTCTCTCCTTTCTACTCTTCGTTTTAGGCTTCTTAGTCCATCATCTTGCTCCTCTATCTCTCTTCATTCCCTAGACGCTCCTCCTCAGACCCTTGTTCTTCATCAGGGGTCCACGACTCAAAAGCCCCCGTGGGCCGGAACCAACCATGACTTGGTGTGTGTGTGTGGGGGGGGGGCAAGGTTAATTGTCAGTGCATTAATTATTATATTAAAATTAATGAACAAAATCAATGCAAGCAATTATTAGCTACTTATGGGTCTTTTCCTCCCATCAAGGGACCCACCATTTTAACCAAGGGTAGTAGCCAGAAAATAGCCCCTGCTAACTTGGCAAAGAGGCACCTTTTAATGTGGTGGTTCTATTTATTTAGCAGGGGGAGAGTAACTGGCCCTATCCACCCCCAGCACAGGACTTCCAGTGACTGTTGCTGGTGTCTATCTTATGGGGTTTTTTAGATTGTAAGCCCTTTGGGGACAGGGTTCCATCTTATTTGTTTGTTATTTCTCTGTGTAAACCACCCTGAGCCCTTTTTGGAAGGGTGGTATAGAAATCGAATGAATGAATGAATAAAAATAGGCCTTGTCCCTACTCAGTCAGTGGGGCACCTGGAGTGACAACCCCAAACAAATGCCAAGTCCTCTCCCTCTCCCTAAATCACCATTGCTTTCAGGCGGCAATCTTAGGCATGCTTACTTAAGAGTACGCTTTACTGGGTAAAGGCAAAGTGTGCCATTGAGTCAGTGTCGACTCCTGGCAACCACAGAGCCATGTGGGTTTTTAGGTAGAATACAGGAGGGGTTTACCATTGCCTCCTCCCGTGCAGTATGAGATGGTGCCTTTCAGCATCTTCCTATATCGCTGCTGCCCAGTATAGGTGTTTCCCAAATTCTGGGGAACATACCAGCGGGGATTTGAATTGGCAACCTCTGGCTTGCTAGTCAAGTCATTTCCCCGCTGCACCAGTAGGTGGCTTGCTTTACTGGGTACACCACGTTTATTTCCAAGTAAACATGCATAGGATGGTGTTGTCAGGCAGTTTCCAGAGAGGACAGAGGATGGCCTCCCTCAGAAAAGAAGGAACTGACTTAGAGCAACCCTCCAGGTGTCACCCTGTTTTAAAGTAACCCTCTACCTTGCTGGGGTGCACCCTGCCTGTGCCCACCTGTGGTAGCAAGCATGACTTGCCCCCCTAGCTAAGCAAGGTCAACCCTGGTTGCATTTGAATAGGAGACCACATGTGAGCACTGTAAGATATTCCCCTCAGGGGATGGAGCCGCTCTGGGAAGAGCATCTAGGTTCCAAGTTCCCTCCCTGGCATCTCCAAGATAAGGCTGAGAGAGATTCCTGCCTGCAACCTTGGAGAAGCCGCTGCCAGTCTGTGAAGACAATACTGAACTAGATAGACTAATGGTCTGACTCAGTATATGGCAGCTTCCTATGTTCCTATGTCCCCATGCTGATGCTGCCACTGCAGTTCCAACCCATTCCAGAGATGGAAGTTTGGGATGGTAGTAGTAGTATTGTAGTAGTATTAGTATTTGTACTGTAGTACAAATTTGAATCCCCGCCGGACTGTTTCCTAGACTATGGGAAACACCTATATCGGGCAGCAGCGATATAAGAAGATGCTGAAAGGCATCATCATATACTGCGCAGGAGGAGGCAATGGTAAACCGCTCCTGTATTCTACCAAAGAAAAACCACAGGGCTCTCTGGTCACCAGGAGTTGACACCGACTCGACAGCACACTTTTCTTTTACAAATTGGAAAAATAAATAAGTAAAGAAATAAATGAAAACCCGTCGCTGCTGCTGCTGCTGCTCACACAGCAACAACTGCCTCACTTGCTTGCCAGTCCATCGCTGCCACATGCATCACATCAGGTCTCAAGCCGCTCAATGCATTGAGCCGCTGCTGGTCAGCAGGAGAAGCCAAGAGCTTTTCATGGCTTCTGCTGTTGCTGCAGGATATTCCTACCTGGGGGCCAGCAAAAAGAGGCCCTGTGGGTCAGATCCAGCCTCTGGGCTTTATGTTGTGCAGGCCTGTTCTAAGGTAGGCACCAGTCCTCTAGTTAAGCCTAAGATTGGGACCCTCTGTGTCCCCTGCCTGATCCTTTTCCTGTGCAGCTACGCCCCAACATTGGAGTTCCCATCCGTGCGACCTCTGGTTCACTTCCTCTTTCCCCACTCAGGCACTTCCATCGAACTGTTCACCCTGGCTCCTCCCTTCTGAGCCTCCTCCCTTTCAGTTTTCTCTCATTCCTTCCCTAGTGTGCCTTCGTCATCCTTTCTTGCTGCGAAACTTGTGATTTCTTGTTTCCTAAACTGGTAGTTTATATTCCACAATGGCAGGTGTTTACACCAGGGATTCTCAGTGTTGGGTCCCCAGATGTTATTGGACTTCAGCTCCCATAATCCCCAACCAAAGGCCACTGGGGCAGGGGGTTATGGGAGTTGAAGTCCAGTAACAGCTGGGGACCCAACATTGAGAATCCCTGGTTTACACCACCCAGGCAGAAGTTCATGCAGGGACTACTTCCACTTACTTCTGGTCCAAGGAGAGGACGGGGTGGCAGGGAGTTATGCTGCTGCCCCGCCAGACCGGTTTTTAAGCAAGCGCCGGTGGGGGAAACGTGACTGGCGGGGGGGGGCAATGTGCCCTCCACCACCCTAAAAGTTACCCCTCCCTCAATTTTGAACTGGGCCCTGCCCGCCGTTCTGTCCACATCCCTACTAGGGAGCAGCACAGATTTTAAACAAACCCATGTTGATTATGATTTCACACTGACAGAACTGACCTGCTACAAATGTCAACCACTGTGTGTTTTTTTCTTCCCCCACCCCCACCCCACCATAACTGGAAATTAGAAGTTCACCAGCAATGATGCCCTCGCCGAATATATGCAGAGCCCCTCTGCAAAGCTGCAATTCCATGGGGAAGGAGCATTCCAGTTGTCACACACCAGGTGTCCAGACAAATCTGGCTGTGAATGTGCAAATGCTGCAGTAAGTTCTCACCCTCTCCCCTGGTTTTGTTACTAGGAAACTGTTATCGATAAGTGGATCCAGGAAAGTGACTTATAAAAATGCACACTACCATATTACATACTGCAAGAAAGCAAATTGATTGAAAATAGTTCACAAAGCTATCAGCATCAAAACAGCTGGTGGGGTTTTAGGAACATAGATGTTAAGAGGTCTGTGTGTGGATACGTGTCAGCTGTCACAGTCTGTGGCTATGCTTTGCTCAGGTTGGGGAAATTGGCATCAAATGGGTACAGACCAACCAACAGCAATACAATACTTCAAGTCCTTAGGGAGGGACTGTGACCATGGCGTGGGGGATGCACTGGAAAGAATGGAGGAGGACAGACACTTGATCTTGAAAACAAGTTATTTATTGAGGGATAATGGGGTACAGAAAGTGAAAAGAAGTGGGCTATTCTTGAGGCATGTTAACAGGCTGCAGTACTGGGAAAGGGAAGAGGCTGGGGGGGTGAAGGAAAGAGAAACAGGTGTTTGTCATAGCTACCTATGTCTAGCTAGGCTAGGGGAATCGAGTCTCTCTGGTGGCTCAAGCATGAGGCGAGCAAATGAGGTGTGCCCAGGCAGCATGGGGTGCTGAGCCCGGTGGTAGGATGCATGCAAGGGCATGGGCAGCAAGTGTGGCAAGTATGGGGATGGTGACGTGAAGCATGATGCCATGTTGGGATGAGGAGTTCATAGGCAAAAACATACCCTGAGGCATGACTAAAGAGTTGCAGGCCCTCCTTGAAGGATCCCTGATGTTAGGAGACTCGCTCCAAATAAGGCATGAACATTGGTTATTGATTAGGTTATGTCAGGGTGGCTCCCCTGTGTGCTCCCACAGACAAAGAAAGATTCACAAAAGAAATCTCCTTGGGCAATCACCTGAACAGAGAAGGAGGGAGGCACATCCCTCTGCCTGGCATGACTTTACTCTTTTGAGAAGGGCTGGGAGGAAACGAGGTGAGAAGTTTTATTTAGCCTTGAAACTTACGATCACACGGGAGGAAGATAGCTTGAATTCCTTTCCCTAATGTCTCTTTTCAGCTCTAATTTGAGTCTGCCCTGCATCTTTCTGCCTATTCTCAGATGCAATCGGAGAGGGACATTTCCTTCAGCCCATTGCAGTCCTTTGCAAATTGACCTGGCAGGCACTGCAGGGAAATGCCTTGCCAGAATGACCAGCATTTCTCTTTCAAGCAGGCTAAGGAAAGGAAATGGCTAAGTGGCTAAGTTTGAGAAATACACTGTACCCCCAAAATGGTGTGGCTGGATGGATAGATAGATAGATAGATAGATAGATAGATAGATAGATAGATAGTAATAATGGTGTGACTAGTAATATATAGAAGCTGCCTTCTACAGAGTCAGACCACTGGGCCATCTAGCTCAGTAGTGTCTACCCAGATTGGCAGCGGCTTCTCCAAGGTTGCAGGCAGGAGTCTCTCTCAGCCCGATCTGGAGTGGCCAGAGAGACAACTTGGGATCTTCTGCATGCAAGCATGCAAATGCTCTTCCCAGAGTGCTCCACCCCATAAGGGGAATATCTTACAGTGTTCACATGTTCCAAGTTCCCTCCCTGGCTTCTCCAAAATAGGGCTGAGAGAGACTCCTGCCTGCAACCTTGGAGAAGCCGCTGCCAGCCGCTGTGTAGACAACACTGAGCTAGATGGACCCATGGTCTGACTCAGTGAGGCGCTTCACACCATTAGTGTGAAGTGCCAGGAGGGTTCGTGCAGGGAGAGCGGGCTTAGCTGCCCAGATGAGCAGCTGCTCTGCGCCCGGCTGCGGTTCTGTCGGGAGCTCCAGGGATCAGGGGAAGGGGAGCACCACCACGCAGCGTCCCAGTCCCGCAAACCCCAGGAAGGCACTGCACAGGTAGAAAAATGAGCAGCTGCAGCTGACACACGAGTAGAAAAACGAGGTTAACGGTGCTCACTCCATTAACCTAATTTAAGATGAGGGATTGTCTGGGTGGGCTAGCCACTGTGGAACCACTGATTTCGCCTGCTAATCCGGTGGATCCGACGATCACTGAAAACTGGGCTGGGCTCCCCTAGCCCAGTTTCCAGTGATCGTCAGAATAGCTTCAGTATATGGCAACTTCCTATGTTCCTAGAGGAACAATTCATGCTTGCTACTACAAGACTAGCTCTCCTTCTTCCAGGGGTCTTTACTCGCTGATCCAGTGAATGGGCCCGGAGGACCTTCTTTCATATGTATCTCCCACAGCTTTGTCTGACTTTTATTATGCGGCATATCAGCCAGATATTCTTTATATCTTTTTTTATGTGAAAGAAGAACACAGTGGAAAAGTGAGCAAAACAAAAGTATCAATATTGGCTGTTGAAGGGAATTCAATAAGACATAAGATCAAGGAAGCAATGTTCACAGAACAATGGAAACCTAATATTAATGCACAACTTAGAACACTTAATTAATACACAACTTAGAACACTGAAGCTGATGTAGAGATGTCAAAACATCTGTTCTTTGTTGTAATTCCCTCTTTTTGTTTTTTAATTTACACAATTAAAAAAAGGTCTGGAGAGAAGTATTGCAACTTAAAACAATAAATAAAACTCAAATAATTTCTTTTAAAAATCATAACATTTTAAACAAAGCACAGTTTAAAATAGTTTTAGCAAAAGGCCTGAGAAACCAGGTGTGTCTTGACTTTTTAAAAGGCAGCCAGAGATAGAGAAGCTCTTATATTGACAGGGAGCACATTCCAAAGTCCTGGGGTAGCCACAGAGTAGTCCTGATCACACGTCACCACCATATGAGTTGGTGGCAGCCATAACCAAATCCTCCCCATGTGATCTTAGTAAGTGGCGGGGTTCATAATGAAGAAGGTAAAGGTAAAAGGTAAAGTGTTCCATCAAGTTGATTCCGACTCCTGGCGCCCACAAAGCCCTGTGGTTTTCTTTGGTAGAATACAGGAGGGGTTTACCATTGCCTCCTCCCGTGCAGTATGAGATGATGCCTTTCAGCATCTTCCTATATCACTGCTGCCCAATATAGTACCAGCAGGGATTCGAACCGGCAACCTTCTGCTTGCTAGTCAAGCATTTCCCCGTTGTGCCACTTAAGGTGACTGAGGCATTCTCTCAAATACCCTGGACTCAAGCTGTTAAGGACTATATAGGTAATAACCACTAGCACTGTATTTTGCTTGGAAACATATTGGCAGCCAGTGCAGTTCTTTTAAAATCGGTGTTGTATGGTCCCGTTTCATAAGATGGCTCCTGTGCACCATAACAGGATTGCCTTGGTCCCCATTAGTACAGTGAGACTGACAGTGCAGTAAGAGTTCCTTACTTACAGTGTCTCTGGGGTAGGAGAGGAGAGCCGGTCTTGTGGTAGCAAGCATGACTTGTCCCCCTAGCTAAGCAGGGTCCACCCTGGTTGCATTTGCATGCGAGACCACATGTGAGCACTGTAAGAAGATCTTCCCCTCAGGGCATGGAGCTGCTCTGGTAAGAGCAGAAGGTTCCAAGTTTCCTCCCTGGCATCTCCAAGATAGGGCTGAGAGAGATTCTTGCCTGCAACCTTGGAGAAGCCACTGCCAGTCTGTGTAGACAATACTGAGCTAGATATAGACCAATGATCTGACTCAGTATATGGCAACTTCCTCTGTTCCTATGTTCCTAACTCAGAAAGTGAGGCCCCATCTGCAAGGCTAAAGCTTTTTGTCTTCTTCAATCTAACTGTCCTTTTTTAAAGAACCATCACAGGATCTGTGCTGCCTTGCTCCAGAACTCTGGGAACCGATGTCCAGTGCCTCTGTGCAAGGACCCATTGATGCCTGTTGGTCATTGTTGTGGAATATGTGGTGAGTGAAGGTTGTCTAGTATTAGCCTTGTATGGGTCACTTCACAGGGAAGTAAATTTCACAGGTCCCTTGTGCATGGGTGGGACGTATGCTGATGTGCAGCCACTCCCCCTGCAATCTGCTTCGCCAGCAGGTGCAAACACAAATACAATCACAGGGTTGGAGTCTGCACTGCGTCCAAAGTAGAGTAAGAGCAACGTTTTTCTTGAATTTGAAATCCATTGTTTTCAGTCTTTTGGATTTTGAACAATATCCATTTTTGCTTTTGAAATGTGACCTTGAGGGAGACTTTAAAAAACCCCAGGGCATGATCCTTCCTGGTTGTGCAGAAGCAGGAGTGGAGGATTGCTATGGGACCTGATGGAGCCCTCCTCTCCTGTCCTCAACATCTTTCCTGGTTCCCTTACCAGACCTGAGCTCTGACCAATAATATATTATATGGCCGGCTTCAGACGTAACGTGGAGCTGCGGGTCCAATGGACCCGAGGTTCCGCGCCCCCTCTCTTCCCACTCTCCCATCTGCTTTCAGACGTGCAGGAGAGCTGCCTTCTGCAGTCAGCAAGACTACAGAGAGGTGGGGGAGCTGGCTGTGCAGGCTTCTTTATTTATTTATTAAAACATTTTTATACCGCCCAAAACCTACGTCCCTGGGCGGTTTGACAGAAGGACAGCCCACATAGCCAATCGGGCCAGAGTGATGGAGGAACGTCCTCCCTCAGTTCCTGTTCTGTAAAGCTGAAACTGCATTGCCAGCGTCCAGATGTAACGCTGGTGCCACAGAACCAGAGGAAAGGGCAGCAAAACTCCACTCTGACAGCAGGTGGACAAAAGTGGAAGATCATCCATTACTAAATTAGTTCAGCTCATGTGTTTCCAGAGTACAGCTGTGAGGGACTCATTCGAATCCACAGTTGGGAATGAAGCTAACCAAAGGCAATTCTAACAGTTATGTGCAAAACCTAAATTTAAATGTAATTGAAAATATGTCCAACAGGTTAGTGGCTTTTCTTTCTCCTCCATTTGGTTGCTTGTCTGTTAGTTTACCTGGGAGGCAAACATGAGGCTTTCTGTACAGTGTTCTTAATTACCATATGAAAACCAAATGCTTTAGGGTAGCAGTGTAAGTTACTTAGGTGAGTCTTTTAAAGCAATTAACATTACATTTCCAGAATCCCTGTGTTGTATTCTTTATTCCCAGGGAAAAACGAATCAACTAATAAAGAGCTTAAGTAAGTAAGAAATCCTCCATTTTAGTGCTCATGGGTAAAGTCACGTCTGGTCATATTGCATACGACCTCACACCCACCTGTTCTCCTCCAAGAAAACTCTGGCTTAAGCAAATCTATTCGTGGCTGGCAAAAATGCTTAGTGTGCACGTCCTTGATTGTAAGATTCTAAAGCCAAAGTTTCAGCTTTTGTAGAAGTTAGAATTTGGAGGGAGGAGTGGTGAGAGATGGTGGGAATATAGACATTCCAGTGAGAGGACGTGAACAGGACTAGAGGATTGGGGGAGGGGGGAGAAGAAGCTATGCAAGCAAGGGACAGGTGTTCCAGCTACCTGTAAAGTGGCACAGAGGATGTTAAATGGGTCTAAATTCTAGGAGACCGCCTTATATTGAGTCAGACCAATGCTTTATCTAGCTTAGTGCAAGATACTACAGTGTTCTGCTCACGTGTTTTTTTTAACGGAACAGATGCACAGTTATACAAGAATGCTCTTGCGCAAGCATGGAAATTGTGCAAATGGAGATGTTTGACAGTACGGCCATTATTTCTAATGGCCCTACAGCCACACAACTGCGTTTGTGCAGGTTTTGTGCTTGTGCAAGAGCGCTCTTGAGCAACGGCACGTACCTTCTGTTGTGATGCGTGTGGAACACCGTGCAGTACATCAGCCACTGCTGTCAGTATCTATGCTGCCTGACAGCCGCTCTTCAAGGTTTCGGAGGGTTGTTTCATATCCATGTGTGGCAATGTCAGGGATTGAACCTCTGACTTTACCATATGTCCTCATTTCCATGAAAAAGAGGAATGTCCTTCAGGAAATGCAGTCTGTCTGGTGTTTACCTTTCCCTGTGTAGAGCCACCTTGGAGGCCTGTCCCACAGGGGTGTAGCTATAATTGAGTGGATGGGTTCAAAGAACCCGGGCCCCCAGCTCCTGAGGGGCCCCCAGCCCAACCCCTCCCTATTTTATTCATTATCTTCCTCACTCCAAGGGGCCACTGGGGAGAGGGTCGAACATGGCCCCCCTCTCTCCTAGCTGCACCTCTGCTGTCCCAGCCAGGGCACTTTCCAGACTAGCTGCTCAACAGCAGCAAAATGCCTCCCTTCAGGCAGGTCGCATTCAAAACATAAACAGCAGGGGGAGCAGTCTCGTAGAAACTAACAACCCGAAAAAACCCCAGCAACTTTCTTACGCTGGATATACGACGTCCTAGCTCTATATCACAACAATTAAATTCAAAATAAGGCATTGGAAATGTAAACGGCACCCTGCTGTCTGCGTAGGGACTGCGGTGTCACAACACAGGAAGTGCGGAAGCACACTTCCGAGATACGACGTGACCCCGTTGCAGGAACTAATCTGGAAAGCGCCCAGGTCTACCAGTTCCCAGAGGCCAAGGCTCTCAGTCCAAGGAAGAAAACAGGTAGCACAGCAGGTGGACCTGGCAGCCTCTGTACCAGTGGCCAGGGCTATCCTGGCATGGGATGCCAGGTCTATCCACCACTACATATGAGAGACTCTGGGTAGACCTGGCCTCTATGGCTCTAGTGGCCAGGTTCACTGATTAGATCCACCCAAAGTAATGGGTCAGCCTGGGTGCCCCTAACTGCAGAGTGAGGTCTACTGTTTCAGCCGGCCCCCTCAAGTCAGTTGATGTGCCTGGCCCCGTTGCACCAGTAGCCAGGTCTGCTGCTGCTGCCGCCACCACCACTACAGCTGCCCCATTCAAGTCAGTTGGTAGACTTGGCCTTTGTACTTTTTAATTAATATTCTCTCTACCATTGCAACCACACATTTATTAGTACGTGGCCGTGTTTTATCGGGAAATTCTGTTCACTGTTGTTTTTTAAACCATACGTTAAACATTCTCTAATAAAAGTCAATTTATTTTTTTAAGCTAGTGGGAAGGGTGTTCTCATTTTTCAAGTTGAAAATATGGTAACCCTATTTCTGCATGCAAAATGGAGTCTTACATTGAACTACAGGTCTTCTACAAATCCCATTAACAACGAAGTGCGTGTCCATGAGGATGTCTCACGAAACGACCTTGAACTGGGTCACACCATTGATCTAGCCCAGGTGTTCTCGCTTCTGGCTGACGTTGACTCTGCAGGTTCACAAATGGGGATCTTTCCCAGCACCTGCTACCTAAGATCTTTTAACTACGAATATGACAAATATTCATATACCGCTTTCAACAAAAGTTCTCAAAGTGGTTTACATAGATATAAATACATAAATAAAAGTTCTCCCTGTCCCCAAATGGCTCACAATCTAAAAAATAAACATGATAGACACCAGCAACAGCCACTGGAGGGATGCTGTGTTGGGGCTGGATAGGGCCAGTTGCTCTCCTCTTGCTCAATAAAGAGAATTTAAAAATGTGCCTCTTTGCTCAGTTAGCAGGGGATGTAACTAGAGATGTTGGACCTTGTACGGTCCAGGCCTGTTCTCTACCACTGAGCTATCATCCTCCCTTCTCTCAACTCTGTCGTTTCTATAGGCCTTCAGACAATAGAAGTGTTTGGATGGCCTGGCAGAAGTGGCTGGAAGGAGGAGGACCAGGATGGATTTATCACATTTGTATGGCTCACTTCTTATAAAGAGCTCAGGACAGTGTGCATGGAGTTGTCCAAATTTATCTAAATAATATCACTGTGAGACTGAGATGGGTGAGGCTCTGAGAGATGATGAATTGCCCCAAACTATGCACTGAGCTTCATGGTTGAAGAGACTCCTTATTTTATTATAATTATTTATTCGATTTCTATACTGCCCTTCCAAAAATGGCCCAGGGTGGTTTACACAGCGAAATAATAAATAAATAAGATGGCTCCCTGTCCCCAAAGGGCTCACAATCTAAAGAGAAACACAAGATAGACACCAGCAACAGTCACTGGAAGTTCTGTGCTGGGGGTGGATAGGGCCAGTTACTCTCCCCCTGCTCAATAAAGAGAATCACCATGTTAAAAGGTGCTGGGGGGGTGGATAGGGCCAGTTACTGTCCCACTGCTGTGCTGGGGGTGGATAGGGCCAGTTACTCTCCCCCTGCTAAATAAAGAGAATCACCACGTTAAAAGCTGCCTCTTTGCCAAGTTAGCAGGGGTTATTAGAGAATGATTTGAACCCCTGGAATTGAACCTGGGCTCTTCTGCACCCATCCACAGGAACTCTAGATGACCTATGTATGGTGGAGTGAGTTTATAAGATTCTGTGGGTATATTATTAGAGAATGATTTTGATTCTTGCTCTGGGATGCATCAGGGTCACCCTTCCTCCCCCCCTCCCACCAAACACCACCAAGCTGTTAATGTTATAGCAGCCCTTTGATGGGGAGAGGGCACAGACTTCCTTGCAACAGCAAAACTAATTACTCTGTTTATTTCTTTTTGTGTTCGGTTTCAACTGTAGGAGCCACTATTTCCTTGGAATATTCTGCTGGTTTTGACATTGAGATGTATCGGAACAGAATACTCCACACTTTCCTCAATATGGTATGGTGGTCTTGCACCTTAGGCAGAGTTCAAAATGTACACACATTACTTTCAGATTTTAAAGCAAAATGCCATATACTAGTCTAGGACACTGACATCCTGATTAATGCTGTGAGTGCACAAACAAGATACATGTGCAGAGGCTGCGGTCACGCTTCAGCAGTGCAGCTGCGTGTGTGTGTGTGTGTGGGGGGATATCTTCCTTATTAAGCAACTGAAAACCCAAGCTAGCCAATGAAATTAATGGCTGACATGAAGAAGAAAATTATTAAGAGTAGTCCCCCTGAAATTAAAAGGACAAGTTGGGCACTGCCTACTGCGGTTTTAATTTCAAAGGGACTACTTTGAGTAATTTCCCTTATTATGCCATATAATGATATGGCATAATAAGTGATTATTTGCATACCACTTTTCAACAAAAAGCAGTTCTCAAAGCATTTTACATAGAAAAAGAATATGAAGATGATAGTGTTGGAGATGAAGTTCCAGTGCATCAACCTTTTGCACCAACTGTCCTAATGACCACTAGGGGCATTGGGAGTAGAGACAGTGAGTCGGGGTCTCCCTATCTGTCCCTACTCTATGACCCCTGAACTGACTCTGCAGCACTTCCTGTGCTGAGTCACAATCCTTCCTTTCCTCCTAGAGAGCAGATGGAAACATCTCTCTCTCTCCTTACCTATCCACAATGTAGTCCTTTATATTAGAGACAGGTCTTTCCTATTGAAGTGTATTTAACCAATAAATATTTAGTGTTTAGTCATACAAGCTGCAATATCCGAACCATCCTCTGCTACCTACTCTGTAACTGGAGTGTGTGCTCATTCCTTAGTGCTCTGCTGTTTTACCTCTTGTGGGTAAAAATCAACAACCTCTAACAGATAGTTCCCTGTCCCCAAAGGGCCCTTAGTCTAAAAAGAAACACAAGATGGGCAACAACCACTGGAAGGATGAAGAGAACTGATCTTAGCGAGCAGGGCTGTGTACGAACCGAGGTTTGTACACTGGTTCGGCACCATGGAGAGGGGAGCGCGAGCTTACTTGCTCTCTTAACTACCAGCTTCTTGCTGTGGCGGTACTTATCCCAAGAACCTGTGTGCGGCACCAGCATGTACATGGCATCCACGCATGCATGTGCACAATTTGCATGGTCAGCAACACCACACTGACCATGGAAATGGCATCCGCCCATGCAAGGTGCCATGTGCATGCTGGTGCCACACGTGGGTTCTTGGGACAAGCGCTGCCAAAGCAGGAAGCTAGAAGGGGTGGCGGAGAGCAGCTAAGGACTTGCTCTCCTCTTTTTTAGAGATCCCACACAACGTTCTCCTCCCCACGATGCCGAACTGTTTCAGACCTCGTCTGAACTGGTTTGGTGCCGAAGCAGTGCAGGAACCTCAGTTCGTGCACATCCCTAGTAGCAAGCATGAATCGTCCCCTTTGCTAAGCAGGGCCTGCCTTGGTTTGCATTTGGATGGGAGACTACATGTGAGCGCTATAAGATATTCCCCTTAGGGGATGGGACCATAACTCAGTGGAAGAACATCCAGGTTCACTCTGCGGCATCTCCAGGCATGGCTGGGAGAGACTCCTGCCTGAAACCTTGGAGAGCTGCTGCCAGTCAGCGTTCACCATACTGAGCTAAATGGACCAATGGTCTGACTCAGTAAGGCAGCTTCCTATGTTCCTATGGGATGCTGTGCTGGAGCTGGATAGAGACAGATGCTCTCCCACACTAAATTAAAGAGTCACCACTTTAAAAGATGCCTCTTCACTCAATTAGCAGAGGTTGGATCCCATTCCCTGGAAGTGCTCAAAATTATGTCCCTGGGAGTCACACGGCCCCCACTGCTCTACAAATGTCACACTTATCTTTTCCCAAAGATACTGAAAGGGGCTAGGAAGCCATTGTAGTCCCCTCATGGTGCTGCTACAACATCTGCAGTCAACGGATGATCAACAGCACCTCCAAGGTGTTGGGAATTCTCTCTGGTAAGAGATACCCTTCTATTACAGCAGAGTGCACAGAGGCAAAACACAGCATAGTCCGCCCAGGCATGCGTGTCTGCTAAGAGCCAAAAGAAACTTGGAGCCAGTTCATAATTTAAAATCAATATGAGGGGTCTTTATTGGAGAACTCCATTCTAGATAGGAAAATAGAGAGATAGAATCTCTAATCTAGCTAGCTAGTGGGATGCAGACAGATGCTGTCTACATCTCTGTGCATACATGCTGCAGAGAGAGGCAAGCATGTGTGTGAGGGAGAAGAGAGGAAGGAAGGAAGGAAGGCCCTCAGAGTCGCAATCTACATACCAAAGGGATAGTGTCAGAGCAGTAGAGAGGAGGAATGACCAATGTCTTGACCCCTCTAGTCCTCTGACTCACTAGCCTGTCCCCCTCTGTCACTGAGACATGAGACAGCGCAGAGTCCTTCACTTCCAACACAAGGTTGTGCTACTACGTGGCTTTATCGAATCAGCTCCTTAACATTCTGCATATACAGCCTGAGATCTCTGCTGGGCCCAGCAAGTGTGTCTCACAAGTTATGTTGTGTTTTCCAAAGCCAAAGAATGCAGGCGTGCAGATGGCTCTATCAAAGGTGCAGGCCCCTCCTCGGACCTTCCTGGGAATCGTACCGCGCAGCCCTTTGTCTCTCATCCAGATCGTGCTAATTGACAACAGGACTGGGGCACAGACTGGGACTCATGCTGAGCAGCTGGCCAAGGACATCATGGGTGATATAGCAGAGAATGGTAATGGTTTTTTCTCCTCCCCTGCTGCAGCTGCAGCACATGCAATGGCCTTGTGTATACAGCCTTCGGAGCTGTAGCAATGCATCTTGCCTCGTACAGCTCTGTGTACCTGGCACACATGGCCTATTCGTGGGCAGCCAGTGAGATACAGGCATCATGGCCATGTGTGCATAGAGCATTTCCAGACTCTGAGTTTGGCGTGGTAGGAGAAAGCAGGACATTAACCTCAGCATGTGCTTAGGCAGGGCTCTGGTGCAGTTATCTGGGAGCAGGTTGGCTGGCACAAGTGGCGAGGCCTTCTTAGTGGTGGCACCTTCATTGCAGTTTGCCCAGACGAGGATCTTAGTTTGGGATTATAGGGATTTAGCTGAGACAGTATTGTTCTGGCTAATGTATGGGGAACAATAGTTTTTATTCCTGACTTCAAATGTTGCATGGAAACTTGCTGCTATTATGGATTTGTAATCATTTATGCTGTATTTTTAGAAGTGATTTTAGTGTCGTGTATTGATTAGACTCTGCACTTTTTAATTGTTGCTGTGTATCCTAAGGGTTTTTAAAGTATGTGGCAGGATATAAATTGGATGGATGGATGGATTGCCACACCGTGTGCTTCCTGATTATGGAAAGGAGCATTTCAGCACTGGAAGGGGATGGTGGAAGAAGAGAGTCAGGTGCTGCCCTTCATTTGCTCACCCCCAGGAGAACTGATATTCACTAGCAGCAGCAATTACTTCCAGGGTAAACAAATCAGAAGGAGAGGAGTGATGGAGGGGTGGGCCATGTGCAGTCTGTGAAGAAATTCCTCGGAGAAACTCCTAGCAAACGCATTGGTGGTGGCGGTGCGGTGGCGGGGGGGATCCTGATCTGTAATGTTTCTGTTTCTTGGCAGGAGAATCCTTTGGTGTTGTGCTGGGCCACTTCCAGGCAGCCACTGGCACGAACTGGGAGGCCCAGGGTGCAGGGGGCCATGTTGCTGCTACGACTGCTGGGGCAGTCGTTGGGCTTCTCCTTGTCCTGCTGCTGTCGGGAGTTGTCCTGCTTCTCTACAGGAAAGGGGCATTAAGGTAAGAGAGCTGACCCGAGAGCCCGTGTGGCGTAGTGCAAGGGCTCTCAGGAATGGGGAGGAGAGCTGGTCTTGTGGTAGTGAGTAGGAATTGCCCCCTTTGCAGAGGTGCACTAACCCCTGGACCTTGGAGACCCAGTCTGGTCCTCCAAGGTCCAGGGGGCCCTCCCAATAGCCGGGGTGTCGTGGCTAGAGTGTCAGTACTGCAGGGGAGACCCAAGTTCAAATCTCCACTCAGTTATGAAGCAGACCAGGCTGACCTTTGGCCAGTCATACGACCTCTTAGCCTAGCCCATGTACTCCAGAGGGTTGTTGTGACACAACAAATCTCGGCATACCAGAACCATGCATGGAACTGGAAATCGGTAGCACTCTTCAAATCTAAGTTGTAGATGTCTGGTTCTGTGCTGCAAATAGGGACAGATATACCAAGACTGGTGGGTTCATACAACACTCCAAATCTCGGCATACCAGAACCGTGACCGCAAGCAGGGCTTCCCCTTGGTTCTCCGGGGCTGTGGCAGCTTGTGGCAATTTAACGTGCCACATTAGGGCGAAACGGCCCTGCGTATGAACTGGTAGTGATGGTGAGTTCTTGCCTTCTTTTGGGACCGAAGAGAATGCATTGCAAGGGATTCCTTGCTGAATACCACCAGGGGCGGGCGGGGGGGAGGGGGGAGGAAACTGGAACTCCGCCAAGGAACACCCCTGCTAACCTGGCAAAGAGGCACCTTTTAATGTGGTGATTCTCTTTGTTGAGCAGGAGGAGAGTAACTGGCCCTATTCACTCCCAGCATGGAATCCCTCCAGTGACTGTTGCTGGTGTCTATCTGATGTTTCTTTTTAGATTATGAGCCCTTTGGGGACAGGGAGCCATCTAATTTTTTTGTTATTTCCCTGTGAAAACCGCCCTGAGCCATTTTTGGGAGGGCGGTATAGAAATCGAATAAATAAATAAATAAATCTCACGTTCTCTTCTTCTTTTTCCTCCCTTCCTTCCTGGCTACCTCAGTTGTCCTCGGAGGCCTCGCCCTTCAAGGCTCTGTGGCTTTTGTTTTTCTTGGAGAGGAGACACCAGTCCAAGATTTCCTGGGGAGCTGCTGGAGTCGGCCCAGAATGCCCTGGGACAAAGGCTCTGCTGACCTTGAGCTTTTTGGCACCGGGCAGCATGAGAGCAGGGAGGGATGGAGTGAGGGAGCATGCCGGACCGCCCTGTGCTCAGCCCTAGACTGGCCAGCTGCTGCTTGCTGCTGTGCAGTCTCAGCCAGCCACCTAGACACATGCTGCAGGTATCTAGTAGGCGTAGCAGCTGGTCATGGTGGATGCATGCCCCTGGCCAGCCTCCAGCCCCAGTCCCAAAGGCTGCTGCTGTGCACTCTCCAGGGTAATCTCAGTTCTCAGTGTGTTCCACCAGCTGGCAAGCCAATGCGCTGTGCTCTGTGCACTGAGGGTGTTCCTGTTCATTAGCGCTCGTCTTTTTTCCACCAGGCAGCAAAGCTCCTGGGCTCTGCTTGTTTTCCTTGCCAGAGTCCGGATAATTAGGGTTTCCTAGCAGTACAACAGTAGCTTAGTGGGATTTCTAAGAAAAGCTCGAATCCGCTCTCTCTGGTATTGTCGTGAGCCCATTCACACGGCTGGGTGGGCTCCTGGGCGGGCGGGCGGCTGCGCTCCACTTACCATCCCTATGGATGATCATTTCTGGGGAGGCTTCGGCGTGCCGTGCTTTGCAGCAGCACGGAGCTCTGGAGGCCAGGACGACACGTACATCCCACAATGTACCACACACCAAGCACGGTGCATTGGGGGATTCCCACATGAGACGGGCACTCTAGGCACTTGTCTCTGTGTCTCCTCGGGAGGAACGTAGCCCAAGGAGATGCACGATCCCGGAGCCTGGGTTGACGAAGCACTGGCGTTGTTAACCCAGACTAAAAGCCAGGGTAAAAAAAAAGGGAGGGGGCTAGGTGGTGCTGCCCCACCGGGATTGGATCCAGTCCTGGTGTTCTCATGCGCAGCCTAACCCAGCCTAGCCTGGGTTAGGCTGTGCATGAGAACAGCCTCAGTGTGTGTTTTCCAATGGTGTGAATGTGAAAACTGGGCATATCTTTGAATAAACCTCTTTCTCCCCCCCCTTCCCCTTCCCTCTCTCTCTTCCCTTCCCCTTCTCCCTCTCTCTCCCCCTCCCTCCCTCCCTCCCCTCCCCTCCCTCCCCTCCCCCTCCCCTCCCCCTCCCCCTTCCTCTCTCCTTCCCCTTCTTCCTCTCCCCCCCCTCTTCCTTTCCCCTTCCCCCCTCTCTCTTCCCTCCCTCCCCCTCCCTCTTCCTTTCCCCTTCTCCCTCTCTCCCCTCCCTCCCCTCCCCTCCCCCTCCCCCTCCCTCTCTCCTTCCCCTTCTTCCTCTCTCCCCCCTCCCTCTTCCTTTCCCCTTTCCCCTCTCTCTCTTCCCTCCCTCCCCCTCCCTCTTCCTTTCCCCTTCTCCCTCTCTCCCCTCCCTCCCCTCCCCCTCCCTCTCTCCTTCCCCTTCTTCCTCTCCCTCCCCCTCCCTCTTCCTTTCCCCTTCTTCCTCTCTCTCTCTCCTCTCCCCACCCCCTCCCCCCCACACTTTGGAGAACATCATCTTTCTACAAAGGATCACAGAAACCAAAAAACAAACTTTTTACCCCTAGCCTATTTACATGATCACTTATCCTAGGAAAACAGTGACTTCGCATTTCAACCTTTTGATTTGTTTACACCATCCAGGTGATGAGTCAGAGAGTGAAGTGAGTGGAAATCAGCTGCCCCAGGAAAAGCAAGGGTCTCTCAGCTTTCATCCCAGAATAATCAACAGAGTTGTAATCAGAGTTCCTTTGCCAAAAACAGGGTCAATTGATACCCAAATGTAAACAACTTTGGGAACTGTCATTCCGAGAACTCTTTTTTCAGTGCTCTGAGAAGATCCTTAAAGTAGTTTGGCTACCTTGGGAACTGCAGTTGTGTGAAAGGAGTGTTCAGTGACCTCACACCACATTCCAATTCCCAGGATTCTTTTGGAGAATCCGTGCCAGTCAGAAAAGCATAAACATTTAGTTTTGCAGACATTTTGACCCCTGCAGTGCTAGTTCAGCTTTTTGGCAGTTTAAAGGTCTTTTGCGAAAGCTTGTTCATGGGAAGGCAAGTGTTGGGGTGAAAGCGGGAGCCAGTCCCAGCTGGCGTCTTGGCTAATGCACCTTCACATCGGGGTATGTATCCAAAACCACATCCCACTGAGATAGTGCAGTGGAGAGGAACAAGGTCTGCATTTGAATGTCCATCTGAATGCAGATGCCTTTCCTCAGCACTGCATGACTTTCCCTGAGATGCACACTCAAATAAATGCGCATCCAAACACCAGAGAACATTGTCCCAGTTCTCCTCCTCTCCCAAAGAACTAGCAGATCAGAAAAAAAAATGATAGCAGACATAACTGCACAGGAAACACAAACTATTGATTGCAGCTCTGTGTGTGTGTGTGTGTGTGTGTGTGAGCAGAGCTAATGCTGTTGCAGAACAGGACAGTTCTGCAATGTCTTAAAGTTGTGCAAACCCAGTTGTGTGATGTAACACCTCTGATTTCCTATGGGCATCGCGTCGCACAACTACATTTAGGAGCATACAAACACAGAAAGCTGCTTTATACTGAATCAGACCAGTGGTCCATCCAGCTCAGTATTGTCTACACTGACTGGCAGCAGCTCTCCAAGGCTGCAGGCAGGAGTCTTTCCCAGCCTTACCTGGAGATGCCAGGGGTTGAACCTGGACCTTCTGCATGCAACCAGATACACTTCCACTGAGCTTTGGTCCCATCCCCTAAAGGGAATATCTTACAGTGCTCACAGGTAGTCTCCCATTGAAATGCAAACCAAGGTGGACCCTGCTTAGCAACGGGGATAATTCATGCTTGCTACCACAAGGCCAACTTTACACTGGTACAGAACTGCCCTATTCTGTAATACCATTGGTGGCGTTTGCACAGATGCAGGAGTGTGGGTGGTGTCGCAATTGGGTGGTGTCGCAACATTACTCTGCATGGTATTGAGCTAATGGCAGTGAACAGATTTTTAATAATGCGTGAAAATGTAAGCAGCAGCAGTACTTGGGTTTACAGGAGCAGCCAAACCTCCTTTGTTCTTTAATAGTTTCATTAGCTACTGTTTTTAGAAGGCTATGAGGAGCATGATTTGTCTTAAGCTGGGGTGCGGGGGGGACTTTTGGATTTATTTAAGCACCCCTCTGTCCCATTCCTGCCCCCCCCCCCATAATTCAAGCACTGGTTACTTTAGGGATTATTAATGGACATTTGTGGGGGGGCCCCCATGGCATTTTTTACAGTGAGATTTAAAGGTTACAAAAGTTTGGTGCAGAATTATATAATGAATTAATGTGGTTATGTTTGTTTATATACTGCTTATAAAATGCTGTATCACATCACGTAGATATACAATGATGAAGACAAATATATTTATACTATATATATATATATATATATATATATATATATATATATATATATATAAACAAAAGTTCCTAAAGCAGTTTCCACAGGAGAGAGAGAGAGAGAAAGGAAGCAAGCAAGCAAGCAAGCAAGCAAGCAAGCAAGCAAGCAAGCAGGCTTCCTGTCCCCAACAGGCTCACCATCTAAAAAAAAGAAACATAAGATAGATACCAACGACCACCACTGGAGGGATGCTGTGCTGGGGATGGATAGGGCCAGTTGCTCTCCCCCTGCTAAATAAAGAGAGTCACCACAGTTAAAAGGTGCCTTTTTGCTCAGGTAGTATATCCATAAGCCCATGTGGATATGCCCACTGTAAAATGCAATTTCACATCCAGATATGCCCTAAATAAAGTCACCCACGATAGTCAGCAAGGTGATGTGTTGCCATCTGAGGGGGAAAAGGGTACTCATGGGTATCAGAAGTGGCTTTCCCCATCAAAATACTCACAGGCAGTGGCCTGATCTTTCCCATCTGTATCATTAAAAATAGCTTTATAACTCCTGGGCAATCCATGTTGTATAGGCCATTGTTATTTCAGGCTGACAAACTTAGGGTAACCAGCTGGAGACAGAATTGCAGATTCCTATCTGAGAGATAGTAACATCACCTTTAGATGCTTTTTATCACATCCGTTTCATGTGGCGAAGATTGTGTATGCTGTCCCTTGGTAACAGTTTTTAAATACAAGGTCAAGTGTGCCGCCTACCTGACGTGACATTTCCTGTCTGCATCAAAAAGGGAAATCTAGACTGTTATAATCCACCTTCGCTGTGCAACAAGAAGCATAAGGAAACGGAAGCTCGGAGGAATGAGCTCTCACCTCGCGATTCCATCAAGGACCACTTTGTACTCTTTCCTATTATGTAAACGTACACACCCTGGTCAAGCTGGCAGATGCAAAGATCTCTAACATGATGTGGTATCAAGAAGCTTAGGAAATCCATTGCTGATCTATGGGGCTATTCACACGTGCAGGCAAAACCGTCTTAAGGAAGCTCAGCCTGGTTTTGCTGGCATGTGTGAACTGCTGGGAGCCACACAGCCCTCCCGGCGGTGGCCCGGCAGCAAACCCCCTTAGGGAGCCCGACACTTAGCCCAGGTTTGGGGCACGAGGGCACCCAGAAACCAGGCTAACTGATTGTGTGTCTGTGCCGCATGGCTCCACGAGGCACCGACATGTGCGTAGCCTCCCAGCCAGTGCCGGGAGAATCCCTATAATGCACCGTGCTCTTGCGTAGTGCATTTGAGGAGTTCCAGGGGCTGGGGAAATGCATCCCAGCCCCCAGACCTCCACGCTACCAGCAGTAGCTGGCAATCCACCACAAAGGGGCCCTTGATTGTCTGCCAGGGAGAGAAGCATTTCAAGGCTCCCTCCCCTGCAGATCGGAGCCCTTTCTCCGTGATTGTGAGAAAGGCTCAGTGTGTATGCAAATCTATGCTGCAGGGATCCACAAACTCAGACAATATGCTGCAGGGATCCAGCTCACTAGCCAGTCATTAATTGTGGTCTCAGGAGAGAAGCAGGTCTTCTGTCATTTGCACTGGGAAATGGAGATGGTAAGAAACCGTGGTGACCCTCTCTTATTGCTTAGAAAGGATTTCTATTGTTCCTTAAAGGTAAAGGTGTGCCGTTGAGTCGGTGTCAACTCCTGGCGACCACAGAGCCCTGTGGTTTTCTTTGGTAGAATACAGGAGGGGTTTACCATTGCTGTCTCCCGTGCAGTATGAGATGATGCCTTTCAGCACCTTCCTATATCACCCTTACTGCTGCCCGATATGGTTGTTTCCCAAAGTTTGGGAAACACAGCAGCGGGGATTCAAACTGGCAATCTCTGGCTTCCTAGTCAAGTCATTTCCCTGCTGTGCCATTAGGTGGCCCTAACCCTAACCCATCTAAAAACGCTATGTGTGAAGAGGCCCTTAGGCCAAACCAAAGCCACAACAGTTGTTTTGAAGCACAACTGCACTTTGCAAATGTCAGTGCACCACTCTGAGACAGGGGCAGGGCAGGTCTCTCTTGGGTGGCATTCCTTTTGTCCTGCCAGTCTGATACACAGTGTATCAGTCTTACAGGAAGTTCTACCAAGCCTGTAGGACCAACATCCAAAAAACAAATGGAGGTAAGGCTAAGCATAATCAGGTGAAGTAAAGGTGAGATAGGGCAAGCTTGACCTGGAAGTGTTTACGGAGGCCTAGCCTTGTCATGTGATCTTCTTTGGCCTATTGGCATTCAAGAGGCTCCTTGTAGCTCTGGGTGGTCACCTGCCTTAGTACAGTGTTAGGTGATGATGCAGAGACTAAATCATTGTTTGACAGCCCTCTGGGTTCATGACCCATTGCAGGCTTAAGTGAATCTTCTTGTGGGAACTGTATTGTGTTGATTAGGGAAGTGCATGGAACCGCGGCTGGGCAGTTCAAAGGTGGCGGGGGTGCCGCTTTAAGGGTGGGGGAGGGTGCACTTACCCCTCCCGCCGCTTCCCCCCCCGCCAGCGCTTGTTGCTGTTAAAAGCCTTCAGGGCGGCAGTATATCTCCCTGCCACCCCGTTGCCCACCTTGGCTGGAAGTACCAGGCATGCGTACGCCCGTCACGTACGTGCTCGTACATGGCAGACGGGTGCGCACAGGCGATGGGCGCACAAGCGCCCGGTACTTCCGGCCGAGGAGGGCAATGGGGCGGCAGGGAGGTATGCTGCTGCCCCGAAGGCTTTTAACAGCAACAAGTGCCAGCCGGGGAAAAGAGGCAGGAGGGGTAAGTGCACCCTCCCCTGCCCTTAAAGCTGACCCCCCCCCGCATCAAACGTTGAACCAGCCCGAGTTTGAACCTGTTCGAAGGCCCATAAAAGGGCTCCCGAACAGGTTCGTTCACATCCCTAGTATTCATGCTTCTCAATTTCCCATCATTAGTGAAGACTGTAAAGCATTTCTCTCTTCATAGATCTCTCTCCTCTGTGAGTTTTTCCATCCTTTGGAGCCATAAGAACCTTCATTCTATGGGAGAAACAAATGACGAAGGCTTTGATAATCCCATGTTTGACACACCATCCAACCCAATGGTAAGAGCCGTATCTTCTGTTTCCTTTTTAAAATCATGACTCAGCAGTTGCTTCCACATGGTCCTGGAAGAGAGAGCTTCCATATAAATCTGTGAGCCTATTGGACTGGATTATTCAGTACTAAGTGAAACCATTGGTCCACTTAGCTCCGTATTGTCTATACCAGGGATTCTCAATGTTGGGTTGCCAGATGCTATTGGACTTCAGCTCCCATAATCCCCAGCCCCAATGGCCTTTGGTTGGGGGATTATGGGAGTTGAAGTCCAACAAGACCTGGGGACCCAATGTTGAGAATCCCTGGTCTACACTGACTGGTAATGGCTCCCCAGGGTTCCAGCCCTACCTGGAGATGCCTGGGATTGAACCTGGGACCTTCTGCATGCAAATATTAATAATAATGATAAATCCTCAAGTCCAAACTCAATGGCGGGAACACCATACAAGCCATAAACACCTGGGTTATACCTGTTATCAGATACACTGCAGGAATAATAGACTGGACCCAGGCAGAGCTAGAGACGCTGGATCATAAGACTAGGAAAATAATGACCATCAATCATGCTCTGCACCCCCGCAGTGATGTCGATAGGCTATACCTCCCTCGCAGCTCAGGTGGAAGAGGAATGCTGCAAGTCCATTAAACAGCAGAGGAGAAAAGAGGCCTTGAAGAATATATCAAGGACAGTGAAGAAGATGCACTTCAAATGGTCAATAATGCGAAACTATTCAACACCAATGAAACAAAGCAGGCCTACAAGAAAGAACAAGTCAAGAACCGAGAAGAAAAATGGAAAAATAAGCCCCTGCATGGTCAATATTTGCACAATATGAGTGGAAAATCAGACATCACCAAGACCTGGCAATGGCTTAAGAATGGCAACTTGAAGAAAGAAACAGAGGGTTTAACACTGGCTGCACAAGAACAGGCACTAAGAACAAATGCAATAAGAGCAAAAGTCAAAAAATCAACCACAAACAGCAAGTGCTGCCTTTGTAAAGAAGCAGATGAAACCATTGACCACCTAATCAGCTGTTGTAAAAAGATTGCACAGACTGACTACAAGCAAAGGCATGACAAAGTAGCAGGGATGATACACTGGAACATCTGCAAAAAATACAAGCTACCTGTAGCCAAACATTGGTGGGACCATAAAATTGAAAAAGTTGAAGAAAATGAAGATGTAATAATATTATAGGTCTTCCGGCTACAAACAGACAAACATCTGCCACACAATACACCAGATATAACTACAGTCGAGAAGAAAGAAAAACAAGTTAAAATAATCGACATAGCAATACCAGGGGATAGCAGAATAGAAGAAAAAGAAATAGAAAAAATCACCAAATACAAAGATCTACAAATTGAAATTGAAAGGCTGTGGCAGAAAAAGACCAAAATAATCCCAGTGGTCATTGGCGACCTGGGTGCAGTTCCAAAAGACCTTGAAGAGCACCTCAACACCATAGGGGCCACAGAAATCACTATCAGCCAATTACAAAAAGCAGCTTTACTGGGAACAGCCTATATTCTGCGATGATATCTATAACAACTGACAATAAAATTCTGGCATCCCAGGTCCTTGGGAAGGGCTCGATGTCTGGATAAAACAAACCAGTCAATAACATCTGTCTGACTGTGTAAAATAAAAATAATTCGATTTCTATACCGCCCTTCCAAAAATGGCTCAGAGCGGCTTACATAGAGAAATAATAAATAAATAAGATGGAACCCTGTCTCCAAAGGGCTCACAATCTAAAAAGAAACATAAGACACACACCAGCAACAGTCACTGTAAGTACTGTGCTGGGGGTGGATAGGGCCAGTTACTCTCCCCCTGCTAAATAAAGAGAATCACCACGGTAAAAGGTGCCTCTTTGCCCAGTTAGCAAAGCAGATGCTCCACCACTGAGCTTCCCTCTGTTGCTGGGACTCTGCAGGTGGTTTACTGTGGAGATGCAGAGATATTTGCTTGCTTGAAAGACCATTTTAAGCAGGGGAGCCATCACAGTTTCCATAAGGAACATAAGAAGGTGTTCTGGTCCTTATACCAACCAGACCATGGGTCCATCTAGCTCAGTGTTGTCTGCACAGACTGGCAGTGGCTCTCTAAGGTTTCAGGCAGGAGTCTCTCCCAGCTCTACCTGGAAATGCCAGGGATTGCACCTGAGACCTTCTGAGTGCAAAGCAGATGCTCGACTTCCCCTGCTGAATTCCAGGTAACTCCAACTTCGTATTTATGAGAACAAATGTAAGCATGTTTTTCAGGCAGGCCACCGTTTAAAAGGTACGATGGGGTTTTCAATTGTGGCAGTGTGAAGGAGAAGAGAGTGGGGACCATTGCCATATCTTTGAGGTTCTTTGAGGCAATACTGCTCAACTTTGCTTTTGGTTGTCATCACTTGCTGGCTGGCTACAGTTGTCGCGTGGTAGCCTATGGGGCTTTAAATGGTGGCCCACTGCTAGAGAGGTTCTTTTTTCCTCTCCTTGATGCCTGTCATGCCATGCTTAGGGCAGCCGGCTGCTTTGATGTGTAGTCTAACAGAGCCTCAAGGCTTCGTGTGAAGCTGCAGGGAAGCTGCAAGAGGAGCCCCTTTTAAAACCCAGCAGCTGTGGAAGTAGCATCACAACATTTATCCCTATTCGTGACTTACTTTTTTTTTACTTTTTAAATATTTTTTACATATATCCCGCTCTTCCTCCAAGGAGCCCAGAACAGTGTACTACATACTTAAGTTTCTCCTCACAACAACCCTGTGAAGCAGGCTAGGCTGAGAGAGAAGTGACTGGCCCAGAGTCACCCAGCAAGTCTCATGGCTGAATGGGGATTGGAACTTGGGTCTCCCCGGTTCTAGTCCAGCACTCTAACCACTACACCACGCCTGCTTTCACAGCCTCTGAGTTTTAAAAGCATCGGGGCTTATCTTGCCGCTTCCTTGCAGCCCCAACGGGGGAAGAGCATGAGAAAGGAAGCCTGCCAGACAGCTAGAAAGCACCTTCAAGCTGGCAGATTATGTGGGGGAAGTAAGGCTTGGGGAAGCCGCAGCCACAGGGAAGTGAAGCAATGCATGTGGGTGCTGGTGGGTGGGGCGAGATGCCTACACTTGCTATCCCAGGATGTCCGTGCCACCTGAGGCCATCCCCTCACCTCACCTCTTGGATGAGCCACCCTGGGGAAAAGGCTCTAAGGTTCCGACAATGGGGCTTCTGCACCCTCCATGGGCCCCCTGTCCCTCCCTCATGGCTTCTAGGTATGTAATCATGCATCCATATTTCCCTTTCTTTTGTTGCATTGGCCCTTGCTGGAAAATCCTAAGCTCCACCAAAATGCACATATAAGGTTTTGAATAAAGCAGAGAGAAGGTTTGTGCACCATAAGCAACTTTGCATCCTTACTATGGATTTGCGAAAATGTATTGTGAGTATAAGATTAAGCTTTTCTTGAAGCAGAAGTGGGTTATCATGTGCACCAAATATGCATAGCCTTGAGCAGAGCTTTGTAAAATACTGCATAAGTGCTGCATCGACAGTATGGATTCATCTCAGCCCATAAGATTTACTTTATCTTCAAAGCATTTATGCTCTCAAGTTAACGTTTTCTCCACCCATATTAAAAACTTTGGTCTCTTTCTCTCTTCTAGGCTTTCGCTGGCGTAAGTGTGGAGGAGCGAGTGAAGGACAGGGCAAGCAAAATTAGTGGGCTTTATTACATTAATCCTTTATATGATGAAACAGAAGTGAGTGCTTAAAAGCAAAGCCATCACACAGAGACAGTTCTGCTCTCTTGCGAACATCCCCTCAACCTTTCTTTGCTTACAGTTTCATCTCCATAGGTTCAGTCCAAAATAACTTACCTTGCGTAGGCATGGACCCCGTTCACTTTCTGCTTCATTGTGTCCAATGTCACTGTCTCATTTCCTCTCTTAAACTTCTGACTGATTTAATCATGAGAGAATATAATCCGCTTTTGAATGGTGGTCCAGGAATGATAGAGTTTGCAGTTCCATTTGGCATCATTTCTGAAGTACATATGGAATACAATTTCCAGTAGGAATTCTTGTTGCAATAAAATAGGTGTACACACTTCTATCATTTGTTATGTCTCAATTCATCTCTGCCCTCAGCTTATAACAATGGACACGATCCAGTCAAAGATAAGAACTTCTATTCCTATATGTTTTATTAAAGACAAATGTTGATGCTTTTAGACTTCTGTACACTGCCCTAGGATCCCAGGATGAAGGGCAGTTTAGAAACGTAATTATAAATAAATAAGTAAAATTTAAATGAGAGGGTTAGCATGCTTAAATCTCTCCCACTGAAACAAATAGGGCTTAAAAGTGTACAACTTTACCTGGGTCGTGTTCAGGGTTTCTAAGTGTTGAGAGCAATTCAGAAAGCAATGGACTAAGCCTGTTCAGAAAATATGTTGTTTTCCAGTTTCAGCTTGAAATGTAGAGAAAAGAAGAAAATAATTCCTCTTGGAAGGACCAAATGCCTGACCTTTCTGAAATGTAAATACCACTGTTGCCAACTGCTCTTCCCTTATCTCTTGCTCTCTTTTCTTACAAATCTACCAGTCACCAGTTTAAGGTTGTTTAAGGCTATTCCCACAACAATTTATGTGTAGAGTGGTGGCAATTTCTGTGCAGGAAAAAAAATCCTTGCCAGTTTTAGTATTTGGTTAATTATGGCATTTGTTAAACTTTAAATAGGACTCTTTAGCTGACGTACAAGTAGGCAGAACATTGCCCAATAACAATGTGTGTGCAGTTGTGCAAGGGCAGTTTTGTGCAATGCAGGAAATTGTGCAGATGCAATTGTAAATTTGACAGCCTTTGGAAACAATGGTGGTTCAACCACGCAACTGTTTGCACACTATTCTGCATTTGTGCAGAAGTGCTCTTACACAACTGCCTACCACTCCGTTACAAGGCAGATGGCATGTTGTGCAGCATATCCGCTCTGTCAAGTTTGCTGGCACAGACTAACACAGCTGCTGTCTTGGAAGGCTTGTCTGTCTTAACTCTTAGCTGCATTAGCCCAAGGCAAAGCAATGGTGTGAATTCATCACCAGTGCAGGATGCAGGTGCTGTAGGAATGATCAGTACCCATCCACACAATGGCTGAGGTGATGTGATTACACCACAATATCACATTGTCCCATGGAGCGGCCGGAGCTCAATGATAGTACACATGCTGAGATCTCTGAGCACTCCTGCCAATCAAAGTAGATAGTACTGGGCTGATGGACCAATGGTCAGCCTCAGTGGAAAGCAGTCCCTTATTTTCTCATGTTCATGTTATCCTGCATCAAAATGGTGACATTTCAACAGGGATTCCATGGCAATTTCACCAATGGGCTATACACCATTTTGGGATGCCGCATTACCTGGTTGTCTGCATGGCCCTGTAGAGTCCAGTGGGGAGTTCAGCATCTTTCCTTTGGGGCTTCTGTCTTTAAGATGGTTCCAGACCGGTCAGGTCCCAGTGGGGTTGAGCAGGCAAGGCTAGGAGAGCTGCAGGCAGAGGTGCTCTTACCCCTGGACTTCGGGGCCAAGGTCCAGGGCCTCCACACCCCTTGGGCCCCCCGAAATCCTCTTTAGTCTGTCCTGGGTGGTGTGGTTTGTGCACTCAAGAACCTACATGATAAAAAGTGGTGCTTAACTTTCAGTGGGGGGGCCTCCAAAGGCCTTTAGGTCCAGGCTCCAAAATTGCCTAGGTACACCTCTGGCTGCATGGAACAGCTCTAGTGGGGCCACCAAGTTGGGAGTGACAGGAAGCAGGAAGTGCGACCAGGGAGAGGCAGGGCTTGGAGTAGGCTTTAAGCCCTGTCAGCTCTCTACTGGGGCATTCAAAGCCAAGGCAGCTGATGATGAGGGCTGCTCTTGAGCGTGGGAGCCAGAGTTCCACTGGAGAGAGAACTGGCTGGATGTAGCGAGCTCAGAGGATGACGACTAAGGTAAATGAAGTAACCTCCTCCCCAGCTTACTCGGATGCTGACCTTGGCTGTTCTCACCCTTGGATTCTGGAGTCAAAGGGGCCAGGAACACACCTCCTCCCCCTTGGAATATGACACACCAAATTCATGAATACTTTGAGCCTTTGAGCCCTTGTGGATGTTAAACTGAAACAAAACCATTCGTGTGGATGATAAGAACCAATCACATGGTGGATTGTGGAGACCTAGACTTGCTTTATGGGAGGCATGTGGTGAGCTGCAGTAGATAGGTTGCTTGGAGAAGATGGTGCAATAGCAATAGGTGGGAGAGGGAAGGTGAGAAGAACTAACTTGCCCTCTTGTCATGCAGTGATGCATACATGGCAATCACACGAGGAGATACGGGTGGAGGAAGTCACTGAGGGCAAGGCTGAAGCCATTTGTGCTTAGGGGAATTCCACCAGGGCCAGCCCTAGGGACTTTTGATGCCCTAGGCAAAGAATGACTTTGGCATCCCTCCACACATACATTAACTTAAAATATTCTGTAGCACACAGAATATAATTTTTACTGAATATTGATTGATTGAGTGAGTGAGTGACATCAAGTCAGTATCGAATATTGGAGGGAGGCAAAGTCAGACTTGGCAGCTGGCACTGACTGAGGCGGGGTGAGTGGTGAGGAAGGAGCCCTATACCTTTTTAAATCTGTAAGACTGCTGCCGCCGACCCATTCCACTGACCAGCCATTTGGGGTATCAATCCAGTGCCCCCCAAGAATTGCTGCCCTAGGCGACTGCCTAGGCCTACCTAGTGGATAGGCCAGCTCTAAATTCAACTCTGCAGCTTGAACATGCGTATGTGACTTCCTTTGGATGACGCATCCTTTCCACGTTTGTCCTCCCTTTGATGTGTGCCAAGGGTAAGAATCAGAAATGGAAAACCAATTGCAGATAGTGGCTGCCAGTTTTCTAGCTATAACAGGAGCATGCAAATGCCCTCAGTCTCTCAGCAAGACATGTTGTTCTTTTCTAATGCTGGCATTTCATTACAAGACTCCATTTCCAGCCGGCCAGCCTCTGACTCTTCCAAGAATGCAAAGAGATGAAAATGTATACAGGTTTGCACTTTATTGATGAGGCTTGCTGGCAGGTAGGCTACAGAGGCAGTTATGGCAAGTTGATTCATTTTTTTACACACACACACACAACACACACACACTCACACACATTTTGTGGCAAGAAGCCCTCTTCCTTTTTTGGAGGCTCTGGAACTCATTTTGACATACATCATGAGCGCTGCCAGAAAGCGACAGCGAGTCTGCAGCATTTAAAGGCATTACACACCTGTCTCCAGGATAATAGCTCACTGGAGATGGTCAGACGAAAATTGAATTTGTCTTCCAATATGTTTCCTGCCTAAATCAGATAGACCTCCTTCCCCCACCCTGCCCTAAAGTCCCTGCACAGCCTGGTTTAGTGTCATAAATGGGAGCTGGGAAACATGACAAATGAATATCATCTTTCCACTGTCCTTCGGGCAAGGGGATGCTGGGTGAGAAATGCGACCAATCACTAGTGACAGTTCAGGGATGCCCCTGAGGGAGGGCAGAAGGAGCAATTGTCCTCCCCCTATTTCCCCATCCAGTTACATCCCGTCCTGTTAGATCATTTCAGATGGCCCTTATGTCGATCCCTGATTTTCGAGAGGTTCAGAGTTCTAGGACTCGCGAAAGGGTTTTTTCGGTTGCTGCCCCACTTCTTTGGAATTCTCTTCCCCTTCAGATTCATCTAGCCCACTCTTTAACGGTCTTTAAATCCTTGCTGAAGCCCTTTCTTTACAACCAGGCATTTGCCCTGTAGTTTACTCTATTTCATTTCCATTATCTATTTTAGTTTGCAATTGTAATGAAATTTTTATTGTAATTTTTAATGTTACCTTATTTACATGTCATTGTATACTGCTCGGAGTCTTTGGAGTGGGTGGTATATTAAATGCTTCTAATAAATAAATAAATAAATAAATAATAAATTTCAAACAGCATGGAACTGATGGCTGGCATTCTGCGCAACGTTCCATATGCCTTTGAATGAAATGTGTGCGCAGCTGTGCAAGAGCACTCTTGCACAAGTGCAAAAATTGTGCAAATGCAGTTGCGTAATGGGCAGCCATTATTCCCAATGGCCATCCATTGCTCAACTCTGTGGGATTTCGTGTGTTTGTGCAAGAATGCTTTTGCGCAACTGCACACATTTTGTTAAAAGGCACATAGAGCATTGTGCAGTTTGACAGCCACTGGCTATTATTTATGGATCCCAAGCCATTGAATGGGCCAAGGCTTGCCAAAAGCAAGAGAAAGGTTTTCTTTAGATATGTCCAAAACAAGTGGAAGGTCAAGGAAATGGTGGATCTGTTGCATGGAGAACGTGGTGAAATGGGAAGAGGTGACAGAGAGAAGGCAGAGCTGCTTGATGACTATTTTGCACTTGTCTTTTTAAGCAAGGCAGATGTGGCCCAGCTGGGCAACAAGTGCAAAAATGAAGCAAGGAAGAAACTGTGTCCAAAGAGGTGGTAAGAGCCACCTTAAAAGTGTTCAAGTCTCCAGGTCCAGATTAATTACATTGTAGCAAAGGAACTTGAAGACATGATCTGAGAACCACTGACTGACATAACATGCAGCGTTCTGTGCCAGGGATGCAATAGACACCCAGACAGCCCTGATGCTGTTACGAATGTGCCATTGTGCAAATTGGACTTCTGTAGGTGTATTGATCACCCCGCTGACCAACAGAGTCCCTAACCGAGCTGACAGACTTGGTCTTGGGTTTGGTGTTGGAGTCTCCCAGGCTTATGGTGCTGACAGACTTCGAGACCAGTTTGTCTGGGGCAGCTCAGGAGTTCATAGTGACCATGACAACTATGGGCAGATCCCAAGCAGTCTCGGGACCAAAGCATGTTGCTGGTCACATGCTTGATCTGATCTCTTACTCTGACCAGGGTGGTGGTCGGTGGGTGGGGACTCCTGTGATTTCCCCAATGTCATGGACGGACCACCATTTGGTTAAGGTTGGACTCATAGTCACAACAACCCGCCTCCACAGGAGCGAGGGCCTATTGGGAAGGTCCACCCAAGAAAGTTATTAGATCCAACAGGCTTCCAAGAAGACTTGGAAGGATTTAGTGTGGGCTCTGCCGATGGTTCTATTGATGCCCTGGTGGAGAATCAGAGCAGCAAACTCATCAGGGCAGTAGACAGGATCGCTCCTAAGCATCCTCTCTGACCTGCTTCAAAATTGGCCCCTTGGTATACGGAAGATGTGGCAAGGTAGACAACTGGAGCGCAAGTGGAGAAAGACTCGACTCAAATCCGACAGATCATAATATACTGCACATTTGAAGACTTCTGCTCAGGCAATACATGCAGCAAAGAAGCCATTCTTTTCTGCACATACTGCATCTACAAGCTCACGTCCAGCGGAATTATTCAGAGTTGTGAGAGGGCTAGTATGTGCCACTCCTCCCTTTAATCAGAATTTAGAACCATCAGTTTACCCATTGTGGCATTTTATTATGAGCCCCATCGTCCACTGAGGTCATTGGAGGAGGTCCGTCTCCAGTTACTACCAACTCGTATGATGGATACACAGAGACAGGCCTTCTCAGTCACTGTCCTGAGATTGTGGAATGTGCTCCCTGCTGAGATACGATCCTCCCCATTTCTGGCAATTTTCAAAAAACACCTGAAAACCCATCTTTTCAACCAAGCTTTCTCAGCTTCCTAAATTTGGGGGGTTTTAATATCTGGTTTATTTTAAAATTCAAAACCTGATTTTGGGGGTTTTAATCACTGTAATTGTTTATTTGTTGTTTTAAAATGTTTTTAAATTGTTAATTGTTATGTTATTTTTTAAATTTTGTTTTAGCTCTTTACTGTTTTAGTGGTTTGTTTTAATTGTAAACCACCCTGAGCCATTTTGGAAGGGCAGTATATAAATCAAATAAATAATAATAAAATATCTTGTAGTCGGGCTGACTTAGACCCCAAAATTATTGAAGAATCTAATGAGGAGGTGTCCAGCAACTCCTCGTATGTGGTTACGCTTGATCATTCCTGATGATGTGACTCTTGATGATGTGGATAAGCTGCTTGGAATGGTGTGGCCTACCACCTGTTCTCTTGACCCTTGTCCAACAAGGCTTGTACTATCAAGCATTTATAATCTCTACCAGGTCTTCTACAACAACCTTCCTGCCTATCTGAGGGAGGGCAGGATGCCATCATGTCTTAATGAGATAGTCATTAGACCACTTCTGAAGAAGCCTGCTTTGGGTCGCTCAGGGTTAAGCAATTATAGGCCTGTCTCCAACCTTCCATTGCTGAGCAAGGTAATTGAGGGGGTGTTGGCCACCAAGTTCCACCTAGTCTTGGAGGAAACTGATTACCCAGACCCATTTCAAACTGGATTTCAGGTGGGCTATGTGGTGGAGAATGCCTTGGTTGGCCTGATGGATGATCTCCAATGGGGGACTGACAGAGGGAGTGTGTGACTGTTGGTTCTTTTGGATCTCTCCGTGGCTTTTGATACAGTGGGAGGCTGCTTTGCTGAGGTTCTGCTCCTACCTCTCGAGCAGATTCCAGATGGTGTTGCTTGGAGACTGTTGTTCTTCAAAACATGGTTTTATATGGCACCCTCCAGGGCTCCATACTGTGTCCAATGCTTTTTTGCATCTACATGAAACTGCTGGGAGCAGCGAGGTGGCCGAATTTGCAGATGATACCAAACTCTTTCAGGTAGTGAAATCTAAAACTGATTGTGAGGAGCTCCAAAAGGATCTCTCCAAACTGGGTGAATGGGCGACACAAAGTGTAAAGTGTAAAGTGATGCACATTGGGATGAAAAACCCCAACTTCAAGTATACGCTGATGGAACATGGCCACGGACGGACAGCAGGCTTTTAGCTGAGCTCTCAGCGTTTTTCTTGTTTTAGCTTTTTATTTTTATTTTAGCTCTTCTTTGTTCACTTTTTACTAACTTAAACTAGGTTGAACAACTTTTATTTTAAACTGTTGAGCTTTTTTTTAAGTATACGCTGATGGGATCTGAGCTGTCGGTGACAGACCAGGAGAGGGATCTTGGGGTCGTGGTGGACAGCTCGTTGAAAGTGTCGACTCAGTGCACGGCAGCTGTGAAAAAGGCCAGTTCTATGCTAGGGATAATTAGGAAGAGGATTGAAAATAAAACTGTTAACATTATAATGCCCTTATACAAAACTATGGTGCGGCCACACTTGGGAGTACTGCATACAATTCTGGTTACCACATCTAAAAAAGGATATTATAGAACTGGAAAAGGTGCAGAAGAGAGCAATCAAAATGATCAGGGGCCTAGAGCACCTTTCTTATTAGGCAAGGCTACAACACCTGGAGCTTTTTAGTTTAGAAAAAAGATGACTGTGGGGAGACATGATAGAAGTCTATAAAATCATGCATAGTGTGGAGAAAGTGGATAGAAAGAAATTCTTCTCCCTCTCACATAACACTAGAACCAGGGGTCATCCCATGAAATTGATTGCCAGGAAATCTAGGACCAACAAATGGAAGTACTTTTTCACACACCGTATAATCCACTTGTGGAATTCTCTGCCATGAGATCTGGTGACAGCCAACAACCTGGATGGCTTTAGGGGTTTGGATAACTTCATGGAGGAGAAGTCTCTCATTGGCTACTAGTTGGAGGGCTATAGGCCATCTCCAGCCTCAAAGGCAGAATGCCTCTGAGTACCAGTTGTAGGTGAGTAGCAGCAGGAGAGAGGGCATGCCCTCAACTTTTGCCTGTGGCTTCCAGTGGCATCTGGTGGGCCACTGTGCGAAACAGGATGCTGGACTAGATGGGCATTCTTGGGCCTGATCCAGCAGGGCTGTTCTTATGTTCTTATCTACTTTTCCATGTCAACATCATCAGGAGAAGGCATAACCACCCTAAATGCTTGCCTGGAGGCAGTAATGGGCTGGATGAGAGATAACAAACTGAGATTGAATCCAGATAAGATGGAGGTACTTACTGTGTGGGGCTGGAATTCAGAAGATCATTTTGATCTGTTGGTTTTGGATGGGGTCACACCTCCCCAGAAGGAACAGGTATGGAGTCTGGGAGTGCTTCTGGATCCAAACCTCTCTCTGGTGCCTCTGGTTGAGGCAGTGGACAGAGGTGCTTTCTATCAGCTTCATCCATTTCTTTAGCTAAAAGACCTCAGTACAGTGGTGCATATGCTAGTAACCTCCAGATTTGACTACTGCAATGCACCCTATGTGGGGCTGCTTTTGTATGTATAGAAACTGCAGTTGGTCCAGAATGCGGTAGCCAGATTGGTCTCTGGGTCATTTCGGAGAGACCATATTATTCCTATACTAAAAGAGCTACACTGGCTATCAATACGTTTCTATGCAAAATACAAAGTGCTGGTTATAACCTATAAAGCCCTAAACAGCTTAGGCCCAGGGTATTTAAGATAACGTCTTCTTCACTATGATCCCCCATTACCCATTGAGATCATCTAGAGAGGTTCGTCTGCAGTTGCCACCAGCTCATCTGGACAGGCCTTCTCTGTTGCCTCCCTGAGACTCTGGAATGCGCTCCCTGCTGAAATAAGAGCCTCCTCCTCTCTGACAACTTTTGGACAGTCTCCAAAGACACACTTATTCACCCAAGCTTTTTAACTGGACTTGTGGTTTTAAATTTATTTGAGATTTTAATTTCTGTCTTAATTTGTTTTATGTTGCTGTTAACTGGCCAGAGATGAAAGCTTGGGGCGGTGTACAAATATAACAAACAAACAAACAAACAAACAAACAAACAAACAAACAAATGTACTATTGCCTAGTTCCCTGTATGAGCCTTGTAGAAATATTCTATCCGTTCAAAGGCCAGACTTGTGGTTTTAAATTGTTGAATTATCCTTTAATTTGTTTTATGTTGCTCTAAACCACCCAGAGTTGGAAGTCTGGGGCAGTGTACAAATATAAGAAACAAAAACAGGCCAGGAGAAGGAAAGGCTGCAGCTTAATCAGGTGATATTCCTGAGAATGAAGAACCAAACCTACAGGTGAAACTCGGAAAATTAGAATATCGTGCAAAAGTCCATTAATTTCAGTAATGCAAATTAAAAGGTGAAACTGATATATGAGACAGACGCATTACATGCAAAACGAGATAAGTCAAGCCTTAATTTGATATAATTGTGATGATCATGGCGTACAGCTCATGAAAACCCCAAATCCACAATCTCAGAAAATTAGAATATTACATGGAACCAAGAAGACAAGGATTGAAGAATAGAACAATATCGGACCTCTGAAAAGTATACAATGTACTGTGCTTGATTGGCCAGCAAACTCGCCTGACCTGACCCCATAGAGAATCTATGGGGCATTGCCAAGAGAAGGATGAGAGACATGAGAAAAAACAATGCAGAATTGCTGAAGGCCGCTAATGAAGCATCCTGGTCTTCCATAATACCTCATCAGTGCCACAGGCTGATAGAATCCATGCCACGCCGCATTGAGGCAGTAATTGCTGCAAAAGGGGCCCAAACCAAGTACTGAATACATATGCATGCTTATACTTTTCAGAGGTCCGATATTGTTCTATTCTTCAATCCTTGTCTTCTTGATTCCATGTAATATTCTAATTTTCTGAGATTGTGGATTTGTGGTTTTCATGAGCTGTACGCCATGATAATCACAATTATAACAAATTAAGGCTTGACTTATCTCGCTTTGCATGTAATGCGTCTGTCTCATATATCAGTTTCACCTTTTAATTTGCATTACTGAAATTAATGGACTTTTGCACGATATTCTAATTTTCCGAGTTTCACCTGTAGAACCCCTTTTGAGTTCCTTACTTTACCTGGGCTGAAGAGTTGCAGTACCAGTTCTGACCATTATATGGGTGGTGCTGTAGTGCAGCAAAGTGCAGGCTGATCACTCCCTCTGCCTGAGAGCTGCTGCAGCAGCTCAGGGAGGAGGTGCCTGAACCCTGGTGTCATGGTGCAGGGAAATCTAGTTGGGGTAAATTGGGGAAGAATATGATTTTGTTTCAGTTATACATTCCTAGCTGAGTAGAGTTTACAGAGACTAAGAGGTTATTCCAAAGGCTTCACAAAAAAGATGGAAAAACCTAATAAACACTAATATACAGTTACCCTTGCTGTTGGCATATTTTTAAACTTATTTTCCGAATTTATATCATCTTCTTGTCAAAGCCTCAATGCGGCTTAACAAAAACAATATAAAACAGTAAGATAAACAATAAAACAATAACCAATGATGACTGAAAAAAGCACAAATGTAGCAGACACACAGAGCAAGATGCAACTGACAATGAAACAGTTATAGATTAAAGCTGGGGTTCTCAAACTTGGGACTCCGTATATTGTTGCTGGATTATAATTCCCTTCACCCCCCAGCCTCATGTGGCCCCCTGGATTAAAGGGAGTGAGGAGATATCTGACAATGTAAGATCTGTCAAAAGTCATTAAAAACTTTTTGAGAGGACAGGATATGCCTCAGGAACGGAGGGGAGGGGAGGGAGGAGAGGGTAGAGAAGAGGAGTGTCAGACAGCATCCCTCCCACTTCCTCTCCTTGTGACTGGCTGGCTGATGCTCAGCAACATTTCCCTTGCTATTGAGGCTGTCTGTCAGGTTATGGAAGGGGTGAGCTGAATCTGAGCACAAGCTGGCTGACCAGCCAGTCAGTCAGCCAAGAGGAGAGGAAGAGTAAGGGATGCTGCCTGACACACCTCCCCCTCCCCTCCTGGTGAGAACTCCTCTCCCTCGAAGCCAAAGATTAGACCTCCAATCAGGAACCAGCAGCATAGAGAGGGAATAAATGAAGAGCATGCTGTTATCTAGCCGGCAGGACCTTCAATTATATCTACACCCCCGAAGCAGTGGAATCGTTCCCTTCATTTTATAACCATGCCAGAAAAAGCTTCATTAGCTTAATTCCTGCATTGGAGACTTCTTTTAAAAAGCATAGGTGCAGGGCAAGTGAAAGCAATTGGCAACCCTGTGACCAGGTTTCTCTTTCACACGAATTATCCTTGGAAGGTGTTTCTAAAGCTCCCCCCATCCTCATTTTGCTTCCTTTTTAAAATCTCATCTATTCTGAATTTTTATTCTGTTTTTGTTGCCTTTCCCCCCTGTAGCTACTGGTGTCAGTGCATGCAAAAACAAAAGAAAGAAAAGGGAAAAAGCTGTCTACTGAAGAAGGCCCTGATGAGGGCCAAGAAAGGAGAAGCAATAATTACAGGGATCGTTGCCCAGCTGAGCAGCAAAACGCCATTTCTGAGCCAGCGTCAGTGAAATGCTCCTCACACAAATGTACGCCCTACAGAATCAAGGCTGAGTCACAGGAGGGTGTTTTGATCTAAGGATAGAGAGTGTCAGGGAACACACGGCAAAATGCAAAATATATGACAACAGAAAGGCACTTTCGCTTGGCATAAATCAACACAGGTTAGCCGCTTGGTATTTGGGAACCTGGATTTCCTCTGCAAGCGAGTATTAATCCGAAATGCATTAACTTAAGGTCACTTACTGAAAAGGTTTTAATTAAAGCAATGATCAGTTCTGTCAGCGTGCTAACAAAGCACATTCTGCTCTCTTCCTGTGGGAGACACATTCCATCACCCAAGAAGAAATGGTACAGGAACATTTGCAAAGGATAACTAGAAGGTGGAATGGGGTGGAGTGGGGGAGCACAGCTTCTGTAGGCCTTCCTAGGAATGGTGGGGCATCCTGATGGGTGCCCCTTGTCTCTCCTGACGACACACACTTCATGACGCCAAAAGGTAGAGCATCTGCTTTGCATACAGAAGGCCTCTGGTTCAAACATCTTCAGTTAGGGCTGGGGGACACTCCCGCCTGTCACCTTGGAGAGCCAGTCAGTGGAGACAGTACTGAGCTAGATGGACCAATGGTCTGGCTCGATATAAGGCAGCTTCCTATGTTCCTATGCACAGGGAAGAAAACAGCCCTCTCCCAAAAGGGATACAAGAGCGTTCCCCTGCGGCAGGGACCACCAGATCACAGCAGTACATGAAAGGGACTGAAAGGGACCGTGAGAAAACAAATCCCCAAGGGGCTGGTGTTTGATCCCATTTCTCTCTGCCAACAAATGGGCAATGATGTAGTCTCAATCAGGGCCAGCCTGTCCACTAGGCAGACCTAGGCAGGCGCCTAGGGTGCTGTTATGAACGGTCTATAACATATCAGAACCAGAGCTATCAACTCAGAAGCATGTGAAATATAGTCCTGTGTCTGATTTATTTTATATTAAGAGTTCAATTCAGTGTCTGAACTGGAGATGAATCTCATGACTGCCTGGTCAATGATTTGTAGAGGCAGGGGAATCTAGCATTGGTTATCTGTGGAAACTCACTGAGACAATGGGTCAGGCTTAATTACCAGTCTCACACTGCTGAAATTAACCGTTGTCCAGTAATCCCCCTTACCAGGATGCTTCTGCCTTAAGTCAAATGTGTTAATTAACTTGCCTCACACAGGCATACCTTTTGATGTTACTTTGAATACACAAGAAGTAATGTAATTGATGTCTCACACCAATAGAACTAACTCTCTCCCACTAACTCCTGACTTTTTAACACCTTTTGGGACCAGGAAGATGAGATTCAGAGATCTCTCTGGACTGACCAAATATCCTGAGCTAATTTTGGTAATTAAAAGACAATATTCAGAGGATAGCAGAAAAACACCTTTTGTGATCCAGAAGACATCAAAGGATGGAACCACTATAAGAAGGAGTCTCTGGACATGGCAGTTTATCAGTTCTGTGCCTATGGGCATTCTGCGCACATGCTAGCTATCTTGTGCCTACAGCAAGATTTGCTGAGGAACTCTGCTCATGAACAGGAACTGTCTGTGACTTCTAATGCACAGTGAGAAGTCAAGACTTTTCCCCAGCCATGGCACCTTCACTCTCTGCCTCGCTCTGAGCAAACTGTCTGCTTGACCACCAGAAGCCAGACCATCGCTCTGTTGCTGCTCCCAGCTACAGTCTCTCCTCTTCAGCTGAAAGATCCACCATTCTCAAGCCTGGTAAATATGCTGCTCATACAAACCTGGAATTCCCTCATCCCTTCCCCTTCTCCTACACCCTTCACCTCTCCCCCCTACTAATTTCTGACCCCCCCAAAAAAACCATACCAGCCCTGAGCCTTCCTTCCTCCCTCCCTCCCTCCCCCCTTTTCGGCCTGTATCTAAACTGTACTAGGCTCTAGGAAGATTTAATTACACACACATAAGGTAGTGAGGCACACGGGTGAATATTGGTGCTGGTTAGGAAATACTGTTAGCTATATTGATAGAGTGTTCTGCTTTCTGCTTGCTAGATTATGTTGTTATCCTCTATAATAAAAGCCTTGGTGTCCGTCCGTGTCAAATTCCTGGCGTGTGTCCGTGTCTCCCTCGGCTGTTCTGGGCATGCAGAGCGCATGCCCAGAACTCGCCGAGGGAGACACGACTGCCAGCACCAGGCTGCCGTGTTTGGCGGATGATTCCCCGGCCGCGGAAAAGCCAGAAGCGGCCGCCGCGAAGCCGGGGAAGAGGCGGCGGGGGAAACTGGCCAAGGCACAGAGCCGCTGCCTCGGCCAGAGGACATGGCGCGGCCGAGGTGGCGGCGGAGCCATGGCCGAAGACTGGCCGCGCCGCCGAAGCCGGGCGGAGGGAAGAGGCGGCGGGGGAAGCCAGCCAAGGTGGCGGCGGAGCCGCCGCCAAGGCCTGGCAGCGCCGCCGAAGCCGGGTAGGGGGGAGACTTTGGGGCCCTTGCCTGGCCGGGGAGACCGGCCGCGGCATGGAGGCTGGCGGCGGCGGGAGGGGGAATGGTGGAGGGGGCCCCGGAGCGCTTACTAGCGCCCGTTATTTAACTGGCCAAAAATCACTTGTACTCAATAAAGCCCATTGAACCCAAACGTGGTCACTAATATAAAAGAACTTGGTCCAGACCTGTTTTGTATACTAGCTAGCATATCTGGTATACCAATCGGGCCTGGTCTGTAACAGTGCCAGTTCTTAGGGGACGCATACACAGCGCCAGAATATAGCACTGCCCATTATTCTTTCTCTCCCTCTTGCATGGCACCTCTGAAATACAGCACAGTGGTATAAAAGTGTGATATGTAATTCTGTTCCCAGCTCTCCAAAGGGCCTGTACCTCCTGTACTCCAAAATACACAGTTTTCTTTGCTCATTGCACCTCAGCCTCCCACAAACAGTTGCAAATCATCCAGAACAATTCCCTAGGGAAGGTTTTGGGCCTTTCCCGGGGCATTCCTGATGCCTGCCTAAGAATCGAGGTAGGGCTACTTTCAATCTCTGTCAGAGTTCATTTAGCATTGCTAAGGTACTTCTAGAAATTAGACAGAAATTAGACTGGAACTTCATTTAGTCAAATCTTGTTATTTATTTTTGTAGGGCTTGAATTCTTCACAAAACATTTCATTCACTGGAGAGGTCCGTCTCCAGTTACCGCCAACTCGTTTGGTGGCTACACAGAGACGGGCCTTCTCGGTCGCTGCCCCGAGATTGTGGAATGCACTCCCTCCTGGATATGATCCTCCCCATCTCTGGCAATTTTCAAAAAACACCTGAAAACCCATCTTTTCAACCAAGCTTTCTCAGCTTCCTCAATTTTGGGGTTTTTAATATCTGGTTTATTTTAAAATTCAAAACCCGATTTCGGGGTTTTTAATCACTGTAATTGTTTAACTGTTGTTTTAAAATGTTTTAAAATTGTTAATTGTTATGTTTTTTAAAAAAAAATTGTTTTAGCTCTTCACTGTTTCAGTGGTTTGTTTTAATTGTAAACTGCCCTGAGCCATTTTGGAAGGGTGGAATACAAATTAAATAAATAATAATAATTATTATTATTATTTATGCAAGTGTTCACAAAATGAACCCAGGGCTAATAGATATCTTTTTGAGTAGAGCATGTCTTCCATTTTAATCCATATTGAACGTCTGGGAAATTCTGCATTAGAAGGAAATCTTGAACAGACATTTCCAAAGTTTCTCCATGGCTAAAGGGCCTTTACCCAGGTTATGACTGCAACACCAGATAAAGTTCTCAAACCTGTGAAATAAAATGATAATGCCTGCAGTCAGAGTGCCTTTCTCTCCCCACTGAATAACCATACCTATCTATCGGATAGGTTCCCACAGAATTCTTCTGCAGGTACCATTAATTTTCTGTCAGGCAAAATACAAAGGGTTTATATACTTGTTCTAGGTGCTAATTAACCTAGAGAGGAGAGCTGGTCTTCTGGCAGCAAGCATGAATTGTCCCCTTTGCTAAGCAAGGTCCACCCTGGTTGCATTCGAATGGGAGACCACATGTGTGAGCACTGTAAGGTATTCTCTGAGGAAAGCATCTGAGGCTCCAGGTTCCCTCCCTGGCAGCATGTCCAAGATAGGGCTGAGAGAGACTCCTGCCTGCAACCTTGGAGAAGCTGCTGCCAGTCTGTGTAGACAATACTGAGCTAGATGGACCAAGAGTCTGACTCAGTATATGTCAGCTTCCTATGTTCCTAAACTACCAGCTTTTCATTCTCATTATGAATGTAAGCCTTATTTTTTCTTGCTCTTCTATCCCAACCTTCCTTTAATTGAGATACTCATGAGTTATTTCCTTGCATTCTCACAACAACTGAAGGTGAGAGATCATGACCGGCTGAACGTCAGAAAGTGAATGTTATGGCTGGCTCAGAATTTGAACCCAGGTCCCCATCCTCCTCGTCCAACACTAGCTACTGTGCCACACTGTCTCCAGAGGAAAGGTGGTGTGAGAAATCTACTATGACGCAGAGCTCAGATGCTACAGAGAGAATTCCCACAGCTCACGGCAGGCTGGCGATACCTACCTACCCCTCATTAGGAAGCTCAGGAGCAGTGGGGCATGGGGCTGATCAAGGTGGGGTCCCAGAAGTATCAGAAGGCCCATCACCCAGCCATGGGACCTGCCCAGTGTCCATTCTGGTGGCAATGGCCTCTGCTGTCATTCCCCAATAAACTACAATGCACATATTACATCACTGTGATGTGGCAACAGGGCAGGCCCATTGCACTGTCCTGAATTTTAACAAGACGAGCCCACAAAACTTGGGGCGGGGCTTGCTTGGGTGGTGGGGTGCCAGCAGCCCTCCAAGCACCAGCGTGGTCACTGCAAACCCTCTGCATTGCTGCCACCCTGCCATTGGGGAGAATGCAGCACAGGACGTTGCCCAAGGGGCCTCCTGCAATTTGGCACCGTTCCTGAGGAAGGCTTAAAGGATCCCAGAACTGTGGTCCTCCTGCAGAAGTTGGCTCGAAACTCCCACCATCCCTGGCTACCAGTCACCACTGAAGCTGTAGTTCAACAGCAGCTGGCGGGCCACAGTTTAAAACCTCTCCGTGTAATTCTTGAAGTGCAGGCTCTTTCTGCTGTTGCTTGGTGGCGAGGGAAATGCTCATGGCAGCCAGTCAGAGCCACAGTCATCTATTTGGATGTTTTCGGTTTCAGGGTTTAGCTTTGACACTGAAGACAAGAATCAGAGCGGAGACTTGGCACACTTGAAGCCCTGCAAATGAATCTAAGTGTGTACTCCTAGAAATGCTCCCTGTGGAACTAGGGATGTGCACGGACCGGTCCGGAGACCAGTCCGGACCTGAGGCCGGTTTGGCGGTTTGACGCCGGGGAGGGGGTTGGACCTTTAAGGGCAGGGGAGGGTGTACTTACCCCTCCTGCCGCTTTTCTCCCTGCAGCGCTCCCCGTTTTTAACTCATTTGGGGCAGCAGGGTGCCTCCCTGCTGCCCCTTCCCCTGTTCCTCGGCAAAAAGCTTCAAAAGGCTGACTGTGTGTGAGCACACTGCGCGTGAGTGTCATGTCCGTGTGTCGTGGGCGTGCATATGTCAGATGTGCGCGTGCGATGCACGGACATGATGCACGTGGCGTGCGCACGCACAGTCAGCCTTTGGAAGCTTTTTGCCGAGGAATGGAGGAAGGGAGGCAGGGAGGTGCCGTGCCGCCCCAAATGCATTAAAAACCAGGAGCGTTGGAGGGGGGAAGCGGCGGGAGGGGTAAGTACACCCTCCAAAGAGTCCCCCTCCCCAGTGCTTGATTGTGGAGGTGTGGTTTCGTGAACACCACTATGTGGAACTACAGTCCTCAGCATTCTTAGTGGTGGTGGGGAGGTGAAAGCAATTTAAATTTTGGTAGACATGATAGACACAACTGTCATTCAGAAGCCCATGGGGGTTCTGGTATTCCCACCGGGTATTTTCCCCCTACATTGTGGCCATAACAGAGCAGATCACTGTGAGGATTCCACATGTATGCATGTATGTACGTACGTACGTATACACACACATACACATACACATACACACACTTTCACTCTCTCCATTGTTTGGTTCAAGAGACTCCATGAGGGATTAGTAACATATAGGCCAGGCCAAGCCCTTTGTGGGCAATACAAACATACACAGAACTTTCAGGAACCACCATTGAGAACCAGCGTGGTGTAGTGGTTAGAGTAATGGACTAGGATTGGGGAGACCCGAGTTCAAATCCTCATTCAGCCATGATACTAGCTGGGTGACTCTGGGCCAGTCACTTCTCTCTCAGCCTAGCCTACTTCACAGGGTTGTTGTGAAAGAGAAACTTAAGTATGTAGTACACCACTCTGGGCTCCTTGGAGGAAGAGCGGGATATAAATGTAATGATATTATTATTATTATTATTATTATTATTATTATTATTATTATTATAGCACCTCAATAATAATAATAATAATTAGAGCACCTCAACACCATAGGGGCCACAGAAATCACCATCAGCCAATTACAAAAAGCAGCTTTACTGGGAACAGCCTATATTCTGTGATGATATCTATAACAGCAACAACATTGACAATAAAATTCTGGCATCCCAGGTCCTTGGGAAGGACTCGATGTCTGGATAAAACAAACCAGTCAATAACACCTGTCTGACTGTGTAAAATAATAATAGGCCCCCCAATGAGGCACTACCTTGGCGTGGTTGTGGGGCTTGCGTGCTCTGAGGAAGGTGAGAGCTATGCCAGAGGTCCAACCATACTGGACAGGTCTCACCAGAGGAGCCAGACGAAGAGTACCTCTCCCATCAACAATATGGTGAGGCGTAACTTTAATAAAGCTATACCGGATCGGTCGTCGCCCGGGTCAACAAGGACCGCACCAGGTGCTGGATTCCCTGGACATCTGGTGGCAAGTGGGCAACAGGACTCAGGATCTTCAGTTGAGCAACCAGGGCTGGAGACTGCAGGGTTACTGGAAGAAACGTCGCTTAACTGGAAAAAATATACGAAAAATGCCAACAAGGAAATAATGATCTGCTATTACAAGTCTAGTCCAACTAGAAGAGGTTATTTAAAAAGAATGTACCAAATTTGGAAAGAGAAGCATCCAGATACAGAAATAACAGAACAAAGGCTAGCAGACCAGAGCACAGTCATAATAAGAAATAAAGTATTCAAAGAAGTTGAGCTGGAAGAAATGCAAAGAGCAACACAGGCTCAACATATGGAAGAATTACCACCAACTGAAGAAGTTGCGCAGGCGCAGGTGGAGGAGGTGTTGGAAATCAAGGATGCCACTGTTGCTGAACTGTTTCAAAATCAAAACCAGGCAACCTCCCCTTTGCCTTCACCTCAAAAACCCAAATGCCGTTTAACAGAAAAGCAACAAGAACTAAAGCAAAAAATAACTGAGCACATGAACCAAACAACCACCAGGGTTCGACTTCCAGCTCTAAAAACAGTTGCCAAAAAACCACTTACTCAGGCATTAAAAGATGTCAATGCTGCACTTGCAGAAATAACAACCAATAATTTGCAAGAAACAAACCAACTAATGTACAGTGCAGCAACAATAACAACACAAGAGCTCGGATATAAGATCAGTGGACCTGTAAAAAAAGAAAGTAGTACATCACCTAAATGGAAGATTAGATTAGAAAATAAAATCTCCAGGCTTAGATCGGATGCTAGTAAATTGAAAGATATGAAAGACAAGAAGCTGAAGAATGAAAACACCAAACAGTATCTGATCCAAAAATATTATCTCGATTCAAGGAAAATTAAAGACATCCTGGAAATAATAAAGCAGCAAATAACAGCAGTGTCAAAGAAGATTAGCAGATATGAAGCCAGAATTACACAACACAGGCAGAATCTCCAATTCCAGTCGAATCAGAGACGTTTCTACCAAAGCATAGAAGGAGAAACTGCAAGAAACGTAGAAACACCAAATAAAGAAGAAACAGTGCAATTCTGGGGGAAACTATGGGACAATCCAATAGATTATAATAAAAAAGCAGGCTGGATGAAAAAGGTCAAAAAATGTAACCAACAAATGCAAGATCTAATAATAACACCAGAATTAATAAGTGAAAGAGCAAAGAAAATTAAAAATTGGACTGTACCAGGCGATGATGAACTGCATGGCTTTTGGCTTAAACACCTAACAAGCCTCCATAAACAACTATCAAAACAGTTCAATCACATTATGCAAGGAGGTGATATTGAACAATGGCTAACAATTGGGAAAACTCATCTCATCATGAAAGACCCAGCAAAAGGTCCAGTTCCAAGTAATTATAGACTGATAACCTGCCTGCCAACCATGTTCAAATTATTAACTGGAATAATAGCAGATGAAGTGATGCAACACTTATTAACTAATAAGCAGTTTCAGGTTGAACAGAAAGAACACCAGAGGCACAAAAGACCAGCTGCTGATTGGCAAAATGATTTTAGAAAATTGCAAGAGAAGAAAAACAAATCTAAGTGTTGCATGGATTGACTACAAGAAAGCCTTCGACTCATTGCCTCACACATGGATACTAAAATGTTTAGAAACAAGTGGTGTCAGCAAAAACATTCAGATATTTATTTAAAAAGCAATGAGCATGTGGAGTACACAGTTAACAATCAATGGTGAGACATTTGGACAGGTTAGCATTAGAAGAGGCATTTTCCAAGGGGACTCACTATCCCCTCTGTTGCTTGTAATCGCCATGACCCCACTTTCACAAATACTAAACAGAACAGGCCTCAGAAATAAACATCTAAAACATCAAGTAAAATAAACCATCTGCTATACATGGATGATCTAAAGTTGTACGGAAAGTCCCAGTCAAAAAATCGAATCACTGTCGACTAAATCAACTAAACACTGTCCGTATATTTAGTAGTGATATAGCAATGGAGTTTGGACTAGACAAGTGTGCTGCATTAGGAAGCAAGATCAAGAACCTGGAAGAGAAAGAACATTACATATACTTGGGCATTCTCCAGGCTGATAACATAGCACACACTGAAGTTAAAAGAAAAATGGGAAGTGAATACATCAGGAGAGTTAGAAAAATCCTCAAGTCCAAACTCAATGGCGGGAACACCATACAAGCCATAAACACCTGGGCTATACCTGTTATCAGATACATTACAGGAATAATAGACTGGACCCAGGCAGAGCTAGAGATGCTAGATCGTAGATCTAGGAAAATAATGACCATCAATCATGCTCTACACCCCTGCAGTGATGTCGATAGGCTATACCTCCCTTGCAGCTCAGGTGGAAGAGGAATGCTGCAAGTCCATCAAACAGTAGAGGAGGAGAAAAGAGGCCTTGAAGAATATATCAAGGACAGTTATTGGTTATTTAAAACAAAGCAGGCCTACAAGAAAGAACAAGTCAAGAACTGAGCAGAAAAATGGAAAAATAAGCCACTGCATGGTCAATATTTGCACAATATAAGTGGAAAATCAGACATGGCAATGGCTTAAGAATGGCAACTTGAAGAAAGAAACAGAGAGTTTAATACTGGCTGCACAAGAACAGGCACTAAGAACAAACGCAATAAGAGCAAAAGTCAAAAAATCCACAACAAACAGCAAGTGCCGCCTTTGTAAAGAAGCAGATGAATCAGTGGACCACTTAATCAGCTGTTGTAAAAGATCACACAGACTGACTACAAACAAAGGCATGACAAAGTAGCAGGGATGATACACTGGAACATCTGCAAAAAATACAAGCTACCTGTAGCCAAAAATTGGTGGGACCATAAAATTGAAAAAGTTGAAGAAAATGAAGATGTAAAAATATTATGGGACTTCTGACTACAAACAGACAAACATCTGCCACACAATACACCAGATATCACTGTAGTTGAGAAGAAAGAAAAACAAGTCAAAATAATCGACATAGCAATACCAGGAGATAGCAGAATAGAAGAAAAAGAAATAGAAAAAATCACCAAATACAAAGATCTACAAATTGAAATTGAAAGGCTGTGGCAGAAAAAGACCCAAATAATCCCAGTGGTCATTGGCGCCCTGGGTGCAGTTCCAAAAGACCTTGAAGAGCACCTCAACACCATAGGGGCCACAGAAATCACCATCAGCCAATTACAAAAAGCAGCTTTACTGGGAACAGCCTATATTCTGCGACGATATCTATAACAGCAGCAACAACATTGACAATAAAATTCTGGCATCCTAGGTCCTTGGGAAGGACTCGATGTCTGTATAAAACAAACCAGTCAATAACACCTGTCTGACTGTGTAAACAAGACATAATAACAAGATAATAATTGGCCTCCAGTGCCTTGTCCTTCCCCCAGAACAGTCTGCCTTGTCCTTCAATGGAGGCTTTCAAAAAGAGGCTGGACAGGCCTCTGTCAGGGATGCTGTAGTAGATCCCTTCAGTAGATCCCTTCAGCAGATCCCTGCACAACCCATATCCCTGGGTAGGACTACAAGACCTCTAAGGGCCCTTCCCACTCTTAAGATTCTATGATAAGGTTTTTGCAATGTTTTGATGCATATCGATTGTATTTTAAACCAACAATGCTGCTGTAGTTAAGTCTGTGAAGTTCAGATAGATTTATTCATGCAGCTGTTGGGGGAAAGAAGGCCAGGATGGATTTGTAGCGCTTCAGATTCTTTCTCTCTCTCTCCCTTCCTCTGATCATTTTTTTTTTCCTTCTACCCCCCAAAAAAGAAGTGGCTGATCATGTTTGCTTTATTCTTGTGGGAAAAGAGGCAGATGGCTGAGCTGCTGCTTGAAGAGCGATGGCTTATCTCATCCATTTTTATGCCGTTAGTTCTCTGGCTCAGAAACAACCTCAAAAGAGCTTCTTTGTTGGTTTACACAGAAGCGCGTGCGAGAGTGCAGCATGTACGGAACGAGCCTACTGTGACTGATATTGTCCAAAGTGAGCTGATGCAAGGGGAAAAGATTGCCTTGGTAATCGGTTTTGTCTCTGGGTGATGGATTGGCACACCTGGATCCAGGAGATACCAACCATTTCAAGTGGGGAAGTTTGTTTTACTCAGTGATCCCCCTTCTGGTGGGATCGGCAAAGTGCAGTTAATCACTTTTTAAAAGGGCACCCTGGGGCCACTTCATGTTATGGTTATTTTTAAAGATGCATATTTAAACATGTAAAGCATGAACACACACACTATTACAAACAGATGCCTCATAATACAGGTGGATTCATCAGGGGACAAAGAAGAGCATGCACTCTTTATAAACTCTGTTTTCCTACTGGGTAATATGTGAAACGGCTCTGAAGCAAAGACAATCTTTTGAACACTGTTAATGGAACTGCTCCGGAATGCTGGCTAAACACTCCGATCAGGCTTATGGGCTAACGTGGGGAAATCAGCGTGACTATATGGAGCCGTCCACCACAGTATCAATTTAAGCAAAGTTGTGGACCGGAAAATGAGGAGGAGGCAGAAGTACAATATAATCAATTTATTTAAGGATAGGAGGGGTGCAGGAAGAGAAAAAAGATGATTAGGCAAAGCAATAAAATCTTAACTAGCAGTAATAACAAGAATCTCACGTAGAGGCGTTTTAGCTTAAGGTCCCAATTGTGAATGTAGCATTTTGAGGCTTACTGGAGAAAGGTCTAAAATGTAAGTCTAGAGCAGGGATTCTCAACGTGTAGGTCCCCAGATGTAATTGGACTTCAACTCCCATAATTCCCAACCAAAGGCCACCGGGGCTGGGGATTATGGGAACTGAAGTCCAATAACATCTGGGGACCCACCAGGGTTGAGAAACCCTGGTCTAGAGGAAAGAGAAAGGGGCAAGGAGTTTAAAGGGGTAGTAAGTTTGTATTATCAGTCCCGATCCATTGGTGTGTTTGCTGCACTTGCAGGGAAATACCTGGGCAGACCTCCCTGTAAGCGGGGGGGGGGGGGAGAGCAGAAAGGCAGGAAAAAGAAGAGGCAATTGGCGAAGTGTAACCACTCACAGGCTGAAGAACTAGCATGGTATAGGTCCATGTAAGTGTGAGGAGCAGGGTCCTTTATCCTTGTGCCCGGGGTCAGTTTTGAGAGTTCTTTGGGTATCCTGATTTCTCCAAACACGTGCTTGGATCTGGGCTACAAATAGGCAAATTCATGCCCCAGGGCCATTCACAAGTCACGCACCCTGGCTGGAGGGGCAGAAACTTGTGTGGAACAAAGGAATTCATGTTTGCAATAATTCATCAACTTGGGTGTAAACCTGGGGAACAAATGGTGGAATGGTTTGGAAGAAAGTATACGTGCAAGTTTGAATGGGTGAACATGAAGCTTATCTGCCAACCGGGATATCTCCAGGTGGAGAGAGATGGTTCTTTTGAATTTTAACAACTTCACCTCCTGGTTCTGGTCAAATCATTAGTGTGTTGACAGTGCAGTGGGGATGTGCTGTGCTTATTTGAGTTCCTGAGGAGAAGATTTGCAAAGCGACTTCTCTTTTGTAAGTAGGGAGTTTGCTATTTCCCAGGGACGTAGCGAGAGCCCCGGGACAAAATCTTCGTAGGAGGCCTCCCCATCATGCACATGCATGCACACACTCCAAGCCACACCTCCTGCACCTGACATCAGGCGCAAGATGCGTGGCAACAAACATCTCCCCCTGTGGCTGCCCCCACCCTGGCGCTGCTGCCACCCTTGCTCTGCCACCACCACCGCCCTTGACCCGCCACCACTTATCTTTGCCCCCATAGCAGCAGCGGGCACTGTGGCTGGGCCAGACTGGGCCACTCCAGCTGGCCAGCGCGCCTCTCTGTCTCTCGCTGGCTGGCCAAACTGCGTGCCTGCACAGTTTGACTATGCATGTTGCATGCCCCAATGTCCATAGTTAAACTGCGCAGGAACGCAGTTTGGCCAGCCAGTGAGAGAGAGGCATGCCGGGCGGCCAGAGAAGTCCAGCCATGCCACAGCACACGCCGCCGCATGGGGGCAAAGATAAGCAGGGCAAGGGCGGTGGGGCAGCTGCAGTGGCAGTGATGTATGGTATGGATATTGAAGTGCACAGCTTGAGATAAGCAACCCTATTTTGTTTAACTAAGCTCAAGGCTTTGCAAGGAGAGCCTTGTCAGCAGTTTTTGAGACTGTTACTGGTAGTTTTCCATGTTCCCTAAAGTCAAAGCAACCCGCTAGTGCTGGAAGATAAGGTTGGAATGAACTGGTTGGCAATCTGCACACGTTCCCTAACCTTGGCCAGTCATGGCTATGCAGCTGCTTTTTGAGGGATACTTTTGACTATAAATGTGTTGCCTTCTGTATGGTTCTGGGTCCTGCACATTGGCTTTAGCCAAGGCAGCACCTCTGTTACTTAAGGCAGAATAAAGCTTTGATCTTTAAGTCCTCTCACCTGGGCTGATATTATTGGGCTCCATCCGCCCAGGAACGAACCTCCCCTATTGGGGACAGGATACCCCGATACACCAGCGGGGCAGTCTGCTTGGGGCCCCCTTGAGCTTCTGAGCCCCAGGACATTTGTCCCTGCTTGTCCAATAGATGCTACGCCCATGCTATTTCCCTTGCGAAGGTCTCTGACCCTGGGTCTATTTTGCTAGCTTTCTTCTCTTTTGAAAGGGAGGCTATGAGGGAGGCTATTACTGCTGCCAGATGATTAGGCACCTGCTTTTAAATGTGCCCTCTCGCCACCCCCCACTGGCTGCCCTTAGAAGCGCTTTAAAGGCAAGATCCCCCTTTGCTTGTGAAGGGGAATTCTCACTGGATACCTCTTTACAAGCATAGCCCCTCGAAGCATCAATCTGGGTCAAACTGGCCCGCAATGGATTTGGCTCGATCCAGTTCTATCATGGACTGATCCACCTCTCCTGGAGGCCAGTTTAGTTCACAATCGAATCATCAATCTGGCCGAGTTCGTTGGGGCCTGGTTCATGCATACCACTGTCATTTGTATCTCTGCTTGAACAAAGACATTTTGACAGGAGCTAAAATCCCTTTCCTGTCCAGGAGATGTCTGGTGTAAGCACTCTCCAAGACAGCACTCTCCAATGTCCAAGTTTTGTGTGTGTGTTGCCAAGAGCCCTTCTGTCCCGTTGCTGCAGGAAATGCCTACCTGAGTGCCAGCAAAAAAGTCCCTGCAGGCTGGATCCAGCCCGCAGGTCTTACGTTGTGCAGGCCTGCCCTCAGGGGAATATCTTGCAGTGCTCACACAGGGGCATAGCTAGGGGTGAGGGGGCCCATGATCACTCCTCTCCCCGGGGGCCCCTTGGAGTTAGGGAGATAATGAAGAAAATAGGGAGGGGTGGCGCTTGGGGCTCCGGGTTCTCTGAACTAATCTGCTCAATTATAGCTACGCCCATACTCACACATGTAGTTTCCCATTCAAATTTAAACCAGGGTGGACCCTGCTGAGCTAAGGGGACAATTCATGCTTGTTGTCACAAGATCAGCTCTCCTGTCCAGCCTCTGAAAACCGCCACCAAAGAAAAGCCCACCACTGTCCGCGGCAGATTATTCCACGGTTGAACAGCCATAAGAAAATTCTTCCAGACCACCGTTCCCTCTAACATCTGGATTCCCAGATGTGGTTGACAACAACTTCCAGCATCCCCCACTGCAACAGCCTTTGTTTGGAGATGCTGGGAGTTGTAGTCAACAAAATCTGGGAATCCCTGTTAGAGGGAACATTTTGCTCCAGATGTCTAGCCTTAATCTGCTTTCTTGTCATTTCAACCCACTCCTGCCCTGTGGCACAACAGAGAATGTGTCAGCTCCCTCTTCTCTGTGAGAGCCCTTCAGATATTTGAAGACAGCTATCCTATCTCCCCTTCGTCTTCTCTTTTCCAGGCTAAACATTCTCAGCTTTTTCAACTACTGCACATAGCATCTAGTTTCCAAAAAATCCATCACCAAGCCTCCTTAATAGCTCTTTTTCTGGAAATCCCAATACCAGCTGTAAGTTATGCCGGAAGCTTTCTTAGGACTTTCTTTATAATGGCTTTTTGATAAGAGGGTTAACAATTACCCTAAATAGTTTCTATCCACTGGTAATGGCCCATCAGCTCTTTAATGCACCAACTCCTGATGCATTAAGACCATCTCCAAGAAGGCGAACGAACAGTGTGTGGCATTTACTGTTCTTTCTATCCCCATGTTTAATTCAGTATTTGCTCTAGAAGGAAATTCTCTTTACTTTTGAGGAGGACTCCAAATAAACATTATACAAATGACCCAAAAAATCCCAGAGATCACAGGTTTTCAAATTTGGGTCCCCAGACATTGTTGGAGTACAACTCCCATCATCTCCCATGTGGCTGGGGTTGATGGCAGTTGTAGTCCAACAACATCTGGGGACCCACATCTGAAAACCCCTGCCATACAGATGACAATAGAAACCCTCTCATTTTCACAGAGACGTTTCACCAGAGACATTGACTAAGCTACCTACACTTTGTCTTGAGATATACTTAAGCAACCATGCTAATGTAATTAGATACCAGGTTTTGCTGCCTGTGGTTAACTACTCCTGGAATTAGATATGGAATGACAGGAATTTTGCAAATGTTTGCAACCTGTAGCTAATATAAGGCAGTAATACTATCTATTTCGATGACTGAATCTTTATGTTCTTGGAAAGAAATGCTCCTTTAGTTATAAGACTTAAGTTCTGCTCCAGGATTATTCAATACAATGCGACACACCCCATGTGCCAGTGTAGTGAAGTCACTAATATGGAATACATACTCTTCAACATTTTACCAGTGAAAATGTGGACAAATGAACATCCACAGTTGTCCACATCTGGACAAATGCACAACGTAAGATCTGCGGGCTGGATCCAGCCTGCAGGGAATTTCTTGCTGGCACTCAAGTAGGCATTTCCTGCATGGAGAGGAGAGCTGATCTTGTGGTAGCAAGCATGACTTGTCCCCATAGCTAAGCAGGGTCTGCCCTGGTTGCATATGAAAGGGAGACTAGAAGTGTGAGTACTCTAAGATATTCCCCTGAGGGGATGGAGCCACTCTGGGAAGAGCAGAAGGTTCCAAGTTCCCTCCCTGGCTTCTCCAAGATAGGGCTGAGAGAGTTTCCTGCCTGCAACCTGGGAGAAGCCGCTGCCAGTCTGTGAAGACAATACTGAGCTAGATGGACCAATGGTCTGACTCGGTATATGGCAGTTTTCTCTGTTCCTATGTTCCTATCTAGAGGACATGGCCAAGCAATCTGGGAGGGATTGCAGACGGTTCTGACTACATGTAAGCCACAAACAGAAAGCAGGTAATGATCTGCATGCAGAGCACAGGATTCCAGATTGCCAAAATGAATGCGCCAAGCCTATACCCACCACACCAACATTTCATAAATACCCCCCAAATAGCCTATTTTCAGACCAAGGATTACTGTCCTAGTCCCCTACCCACTTTTACACATGGCTGAAAACTTGTCTCCTCCACCTTATATGCTGGCACCCGCTGGTATGTTCCCCAGACTATAAGAAACAGCTATATCGGGCAGCAGCAATAAAGGGAGTTGCTGAAAGGCATCATCTCATACTGTGCAGGAGGAGGCAATGGTAAACCCCTCCTGTATTCTACCAAAGACAACCACAGGGCTCTGTGGTCGCCAGGAGTCGACATTGACTTGATGGCACACCTTCACATTACAGACACAACTCATCCACCCACCTACTTAGAAATTTAATTTCTAGAAGCTCTGGGGAGGAAGTTGAATCCTGAAGAATGACAACCCCAGCAACTCGCATGAATTAAGAGAGTGCCTACTTAAGGGAGTGCCTTCTTTGTCATGAACCCTGCCACCTATTAAGATCATCTGGAGAGGACTGGTTATAGTTGCTGCCAGCTCGTTGGGTGGCGTCTCGGGACTGGGCCTTCTCTGGGGCTGCTCTGGGGCTTTAGAATGTGCACGCTCTTGAAATAAGAGCATCTCCTTCTCCATTTGCTTTTAAGAAGACCCTCAAGTCACAGCTGTTTTCCCTGGCTTTTAACTGAAAATGTGAAACTAATGTGTTTTTATCTTGATTGTTTTATGGATTTTAACTGTGTTTATATTTGTTGCGTTTTTTAATTTGTACACTGCCTAGAGATGTATATATCAGGTGGTATAGAAATATGATATATATATAAATAAAATAAAAGAGAGAGAGAAAAGAACCTGGCATCCTCAAGAGGCAAATATGGAGACAGTGATTTGCCAGGGACAGATGACAGAAAATGGGGACAGTTGGTGCCTATGGGAATACTGTGCAGTCTAAATGGAGTACAGATTGTGAGTTCGAAGAGACCCTAGTACTAAAACAGACAATCCTTGCTAACTGGGCAAAGAGGCAGTGGTGATTCTCTTTCTCAAAGTGGCAATTATCTTTATTTCATGTATATACTATCTATTCAAAATGGCTCAGGGTGGTTCACAATCAAAAACCATTTAAAATAGTAACACAAGTCAGTAAAACCTAAGTAACTTGCCTAGGGAGCAAGAGGTTGCTGGCTCGAATCCCCACTGGTATGTTTCCCAGACTATGGGAAACACCTATATCAGGCAGCAGCTATATAGGAAGATGCTGAAAGGCATCATCTCATACTGCGCAGGAGGAGGCAATGGTAAACCCCTTGTGTATACTACCAAAGAAAACCACAGGGCTCTGTGGTCACCAGGATCAACTCAATGGCACAACTTTACTTTTACTATTAAAAGCCAAGCAAAGAAGTTAAGTCTTTATGGAGCTCTTGGATGACTCTAGGGATAATAGACCTCTGATTCCCACAAGAAACACATTCCACAATCTAGGGGGATGTCTGAGAGGGCCCCGATTCCAAAGTGCCTCCAGATGAGCAGGTGGCACCCCACTCCTGGAGATTTTAATGAGCAGTGGGAGTCTTACAGAAGGAGGACCTAAGCTGTACAGAGGACTTCTATTAAGCAGGACAAAAATGGTTGGCCCTATTCAACCTGAACATAGCATCTCTCCAGTGGATGCTGTTGGTGTCTCCCATGTGTTTTAGACTGTGAGCCCTTCTGGGACAGGGAGCCATCTTCTCATTATTCTTTTTCTGTGTAAACAACTTTGAGAACTTTGTTTTTATTTTTTAAAAGCAGTATGTTAGTAGTAGTTTCACACCTGTCCCAAATTTTCCCCGCCTCGTTGCTATCTGGCATTGCTACCCACTTGAAAGATGTGGCTGAGCGTTTTAATGGGGCATTGTGTGTTAAAGCTAATGAACGGATGCTCTTTCTGATCCAGCTTAAGAGCCATCTGCAGCTGGGAGCTGAGTAAAATGTAATTTATTTACCAGGATACCTTATTTCCGCTATACCTGCCATGGCTCAGGCTCAGTTGCCATCTGTTTACCTGTTTGCAAATACTGCAGCAAACGGAAGGTTTTTCAGCTAAACATTCTCCCTATGTAGAAGAGGGTAGGCTGGGAGTTTATTTAAGCTTTCATATATCCACCATTGTCATCTCAATGCCTCTTTAAGTGCTGCATTCACACGCATTCTCCTCTGATTGCATTGTACTCATAATAGCAATCTGGAGCAAGTTATGCACGGTCAAACATTGTGATACACACGGTTACATTTCAGGCCCTTTCCCCTCTCATGACAATTTTTCTGGGTCACTTAAAACATATTGCATCAGATAAAGGAAATGAGCAAGGAGTCTAAATTAAAATTACAATGCTGGGATTCATTTCAAAAGGACTTTTCAGAGACCCATTCAGAGTATTTATGTATACAGAATGGCAGCACCTGATAATGTGCTGATAAGGAGCCAGTGTGGGGTAGTGGTTAGAGTGCTGGACTAGGACCCGGGAGACCCGAGTTCAAATCCCCATTCAGCCATGAGACTTGCTGGGTGACTCTGGGCCAGTCACTTCTCTCTCAGCCTAACCTACTTCACAGGGTTGTTGTGAAAGAGAAACAAGTATGTAGTACACCGCTCTGGGGTCCTTGGAGGAAGAATGGGATATAAATGTAAATAAATAAAAATAATGCCCCCAAACCTGAAATGGTTTCCTATTTGCATAGAGGGAAATTTAAAAAAGGTTAATCAAGATGGGTAGTCTTTGACTTCATCAGTTTGACTGGATTAACTCTTCCATCTTCCTGTTATTCCCAATACAGGCTGCCTACTATATGTCTGCCACTTCTTCACACAACTTACCAGAGCTGATGATTCCTACTGACCTTTCCCCACTGAATGGTCCTCAGCTCCATCCTACAGAAAGGAGAAGGGGAAGATCAGCAGCAACTGATATTCTTCTGCAGGCTTTAAATGTGGATTGAAAAGCCCTGGAAGCTGCAGAAGCGGCAGCACTGGCATATGCCAACTTTCAGCTGCTGCTTTCTCCGCCTCTAGGTTGCTTGGGCAGGTACAGGACGACAACAGAGAATATTCTACACATGCTTAATGTGCTGGGACAGGCCAGGCTTCCTAACCTTTTGGAGAACACAGTGCATGAATGAATTGCAGGGAAAAACCTGGTCCAATCTATTTATCTTTGGAAGTGACAATATTCATGGGCTAACATCCTGACTAATGAAGCACCGGTGTAACAAGAGAAGCACCAGTGCTTCTGAGGTTCAACTAACTCCGCTCCACTGCTGGCTCAGCAGTGGGGGCAAATTTCAATGACTTCCCCTTTCCCAGGAAGTGCTCTCTGCCAACAAAACATATGTCCCCATGAGGCACTCAGCCCTCGGGGACATATTTTTGGATGACACAGAGGGTTTCCCAAGAAAGGGGAGGTCCCTGAATTCCACCCTCCAGACATTCTAGCACCAGTGTTGTGTTAGTCTGGAACTCTACAGAAGTACCAGTGCTTCCTTAATCAGGATGTCAGCCGTAACTTTTTTTTGGTCTTAATGTTAAATTGTGTAGGGTACCCATGACAATTTTATTGTGATATGTTTGTGATATCCAGTTATACATTTGTATATTGATTCTGTTACCTTTGATTATATATGGATTGTTTTAATAAAACCTTTGTATGCTTGGAGCATGGTATTTTTAATGTGGATTCTTTCTAGACATTTAATGTGTTTATTGATTAGGGAAAATGTCTTCCCTTTATTTGCTGTGTGGTGGATAGGCACTTAGAGTCTCTGGATAGCCTCTTAGAGCAGCTCTTGAACACAAGCCCCCTTAAACAAGTGCTCCCGCTTATTTTGTTCTAAAATTAGATACAGGAGTGCACAAGGATCTCCCCACCCCTTTTCCTGGGGTGAGACATCATAGCCTCATTCAGACTGTATTTTAAAGGAACAGTGTACTCAAGTACACTGTCCAAAGCAGGAGTAGAGAAGTCTGGCGTGTCCATCATTCCCCTCAATTTGTTTCCTGCAGGGCTCACACTTCATCTGAAGATGCAAAGGCACCAGGGTTCACTCTAATAAGGATTCCCAGATGTTGTTGACTACAACTCCCATAACCCCCAAGCAAAGGCTATTGCAGCTGAGGATGCTGGGAGTTGTAGTCAACATCTGGGAATCCCTGTTAAGAGGGAACACTGGCGGGCACTTCCGTGATCGGAAGACCTGGGTGCTTGAGTCTCCCGATCACAGAAGCACCCGCCACCATGCTTACAGCCTTTGCCACATCGGACAAAGGCCATAAGTGTGAGCCCTGCGGGAGCGGGAGTAAGAGTGATGATGGATGCAGCATCAAGACTGGGGCTTCTGCTCCCACTTTCGATGGTGTACTCGAGTGCGTCATCCTTTTGAAATAACATGTAGACGAGCCTCATACTTCAATGCTTTCAAAATGAATAAAGTGAGTTTGAGTTTGAGTGGCGAACACAGATTTTAACCAGCAAAAGACAGGACCACTGGGAACTTTTTAAAACCTCCCTCTTCTGCTTTATTGACAAGTAAATTGTTCAAAAATGTTCTCACAATTCAATAATTACAAAGACTTTAGACTTACATTTAAAAAAAAGAGTAAAAACCAGAAAACCCCAAAAGCAGTAGTGTCCAGCTCAAATCGAGCCGCATTGATCAAGAATCTGAGAAAGAGCGAATATTGTCAAACACTTAATGTAACAGGATTAAATGTTGACTAGAGCCACTTGGTTTAAACTAGAGATAAGTGCATGTCCTATACAGTGTTTCAGGAAAGAGGATTAGCCATTGGTATACCATTAGCCCATAGAAACCAGATTTTAAAACAAGTGACATCCAACTGTCATCAAATTGGCACAGAAGGCACACTAGTGTGACAATGACAAACTGGATATGCCAGCTACAGAATTAATTACACACTTTTAAATGAAACATGATCACAAAAATTGTTGTTTTTTGGGGGTGGGGAGAATTACTAAATGTATAATACATGGAAGCATGAGATAAAATATACACGCAATATGTCACTGCTGCACGTGGGCCATAGCAAAATATACAGGAGTGTGCTGTGCAATTTTTCTCTACATGATCAATACTTTTGATTAACAATCATGGGGTCTTCATGCAGGTGAGGAGACAATGAACTGGGCGGGGGGAGGAGGGGAAAAAGAAGAGGCACCCTCATATACACATCCTTCAAGGTCTCCATTTTGGTTACCAATAAAAAAAGACCAATGGTTTTAAGCACTACACAATCCCATCGTATGAGCAGCCTTCAAAGGGAGCGATCCCAAGAGAATGCTAGCTAGCTAAAATAAAAACCAAAATTAAATGAAGGTATCCTTTACACTGAAAACAAAAACAAGAAGTTACACAAGTGTCTGAGAAGATGGTAGCAGGAAAAGCAGGGCATAACCTGTTTCACAGCAGTATTTTATATATATATGTTTGTGTGTGTGTGTGTTTGTGTGTGTGTTTTAAGAAAAGCCCTGCCCTGGCCAACAATGATTGAGGAGGTCTTAAAAAAAAAAGAAGACAAAGAAGGGTTAAGGGTAAAATGTAACGGTAATAGTTTTTATGTACATGGCTAAAAAGTCAGGAGAATGACATTTACAAAGCTGAGAATGCATGTAATGGCTAAATAAGTTAAAAGGCCACAGACTAGAGCCTCAATTTTCATTCAACTTCCTGACATATTCTACTGATGCTGGGAATGGCCCTACAGCTTCCTATCATTCTCCTACACTTTGAAAAAAACAACAGAATATATTTAGCTGAGGATGTAACTAGCCGGCTTTTACTTCCCATCCAAAAAGTTCACTTTTTTCCTAAAAGGATTTCCTGCTAACGAGACATTACATCATCCTATAGAAAAATAATATTCCTGACATTGCTGAATAGTAACTACCACCAGCATCTCTTCTCTAGGTTTTTTTCCCAACTTAAGTGTGCAGACTATTTACTGGTAGTCTTTCATGTATGCCGTGAGAGTGTATCACAGCTCTCCAGAAATGGGTCCCACCAGAAGTTTAATGAACAGTTTTGCATAAAAAACCTTTGATCATTGTAGTAATAAAGAATTCTCTCCATTTTTTGTCCCCCAAATCTACAATCTAGATACAGGATTTAGTTTTGTGCAACACTAGAAATTCAGTATCAGTCTTGGCACTGTTGTTGGAGACAGATGTCCTGCTCTTGAATACTCCATGGAGTAGCGGATGGTCCCACGTTCAGAAAGGGGGTGGCTGTAGTATTATGCATCACAGGTTGATTGGTCCAGTCCATCTAGTGTCAGCTGATTCCTATGTGGAGAGTTGGGACTTGGGGGGCCACTCGGGTTAGAGCTGTTGGAAGGAGTAGAGTGTTTGGTAGAATCCGAATCAGGCTGTTAAGAGACAGGAGAAAACAAGAATGCTTTCAAAACACACTGAAATTCAAATGCCTAAAAAAAAGCCAACAACATGGGATAGGAGGAGAGGCAAAGGCAATTCAGCTCATCACAACAAAAGGGGAGTCCTGTGGAGGATACAAATACAAAAAGTGTATACAAAAAGTGAACAAGTGCACATTAATGTAGAAAAAATTGCCCTGGGCCCAAACTAGACACAGAAGCAGCAGGCTTGTTTCTTCCAAGTGTGTTTGGCCTAAATCACATAAAAGTAGGAGATGCAAATTTAAACCACCAAAGGGGTGTGTGGGGAGGAACACTGACCCCTCAGCTCTTACTACTGCAGTCCAACTTCCAAAATCTGTGGCATCCTAGATGGGCTTGGATATTGGAAATGAGTCTGACTTCGTAGCAAGAGACCTTGTGGTGCAGGGGCATCTAAGCCACACTGTTGCCATACACTGGAGGAGAGTCCAAGCAGCGGCCTCTAAATCTGCATGCAGGTAATGTAGAAAAGACTCCGTTTCTTTTGTCTACAGCCAGGTCTCAAAAGGGGAAGAAAGAAAGGAAAGAAAGGCAACTTGTCTTTTAAATATGAAGACCAGCATACAGAACTTCCCTGGAAGGAGCAGCAGCAGAGTGGAAGATGGATGGGGAAGGGTTTGGTGCTCTCCACACTCAAGGCCTTTTTGGAGGTGACGGCACCCATCCTTCTGTAGACATGATTGGAGTGGTTTGAAGATGCCATGTGTAGTTTGGGCCTCAGTCTGATTTTAAAAAATGACGACCAGGACTTTTTTTGGGTAGGTGTTTGTGGTGTAGCAACAGAGAGCAGGTGATAGAAAGCAACAGCAATACCAGGGCACAGTTCCTGCAAGCTTCAACTCATTGACATTGGGTAGCTATTGAAGGATGTTCACATACAGTCCACATGATGGCAGTTCTGGGAGCAAGCCTCAGGATAGAGCCTAGGCAAACAGATTCTTACCTGAATCACCCCCACACTTGTGATCTGTCCAGCACTGACAATTTACTGTTCCGCAACACTAGAGGTTCTGTATTGCTCTTGACCCTGCTGGAGACAGAACTCAGACCCTTATTCCCACTCACCATCCTCTGTGTGGTGGGAAGAGCACACACCAGCCCAAGGCAGATGCTGCTTCTTGTTGGGTGTGCAACCTTCACAGCTGGACTGTGTGTGAACCTTCCCTATGCAGGATTTTGAAGACATCTTGTAGCAAACATATTATGACTATGATCATTTTCTTGCTCTGTGCCTGGAATTCTCTCTTCAAGAGTACCCTATATGATGCCACTTTTTTCTCCCCCTTCACATTCCTTCTCCTTCCCCTTCACATTCCTCCTCAAAGCGCACCTTTTCTGCAAGGTCTTTGGCTTAACACCTCTTTACTCCTCCATGCCACATAACTGCTTTCACACACACTTCTCCACGACCATTCTTGACCTTGTATTTTCCCTTCTAACAACATAAACACACTGGAAGAGCTAAACTGCATTGAATGCATGATTCTATTGCTGCAGTGGGAAGATGGACTAATTGTAACCTCTTTCTGCTCCTGCCATTTGTCTATTAACTGGGAAAACTGTTTCCCAGTTAATTTTCTACCTGTAGGGGAAAAGGTAAGGGGTGCTTCTTCTTGCCCCACTCCCCCACCCCCACTAACAGGAAAGCAGGGAAGAGGCATGAATGGAATGGATTAACATCATCCACTCCTTATCACTTTGCCCAATTTTGAATGTACACTCAGAAATGGCTTTTCTTATTATGTTATGTCATGTGGGCATACACACCTGAGTTCAACGGGCAATCTTTTAACTAAAGGCTAACCTCTGCCAGTGAGGGAAGAGCAGAACTCAACTGCACACCATTTGTAGTTTGGAAATGAATTAAGTCTGATGGAAAAGCAAAGGCATAAGACAACTTAAGAATTGTTCACCAATTGCTCATGCAATGGCTCTGGCAGCACAAGAAAAACTGGAGATTTTGGATTGCAACTCAAAAAACTCATCAAATTATGTCAAGGGAGGCTGGAAACGCAGCCCAGAAATGAAACATTCACTGGAAATTCCTTTCAGTCAATAACCCCCATGCACCGACGCTTATTTTCTAGATATCCTGCTGGTTGCTGACATTCTATGTGCAGTCCTTTCTCTTTTCTTTACTGGCAGCTTGGCCAGTTTTCTGGTATTTTGGAATGCAATTAACCCTTCACAATGCACAGCCTCATAGCAGAACTGCTACTGTGGCAGTCTATTAAATTGGGGGAAGCAGAATTTATATTTAGCCAAAAGATTAAGAGGCAATTACCCCCAAGAGATACAGTTCACAAGATTTTTTTGAGGGTGTAAACAGCAAATTTATCTAGAATGCAATTAATTAGAAGAGATAAGCAGTGATAAGGCAACATTACTGAGATCATTATCTTGGAAATGTGTATTGTGCTATCCATATACTCCCATGTGCAAAAACCAAGCATTAGAGAGTGAGTAGGCACACTGTACATAGGCATAAACTGAAGATGCGACCAAAAACCTGACTCAGTGGGCAATTCTTAAGGCGACAGCTGCAGGCTAAGCTTCTTGTTATGCTTACTGTGGGTGGAGCCCCACCATTGTGTTTCACCTGCAGTCCTATGATTTTTGCAGTCACCAAGGGGCAACAGACAGCTTTTAGGAAAGGATCCAGCACTGGTAGGGATTCTGACCCACTGTGCAAATATCAGCCATGAAACAAACTATGATGACCCACAGTATCCATGGATACTGGATCTTTTCAAAACGCCAGATACAACGCAGCTCTCTCTAGGGCAGTGGCATTCACTAGGAAATCGAGAAGTGTCCACAGACATGCAGAATTTTTAATATTTTGAGGGCTTGGGAAATTTTCCGAGACATATGCAAATGCTCCTATTCATTACCTCAAAGGCAAGTTCGACAAACAATTTCTCCCACTGCATTTCCCAGACCTTTACTTAAAGATATTTTTATCCCAAGCTCAAGATAGTTCAGATCTATTCAAACCTACTGGCCAATATTCTGACTAATAATGTTACACGAGAGGCATCAGTGCTGCTTCTGACTTTCTAACCAGTGCAGCACCAGCATTTGTGCATTAGGGGGTGTGGGTCCTATGACTTCCCCTTCTCCTGGAAGTGCTCTGTGCCACCGAAAGAGATATCTCTGAGGGTTGCACAATCCTCAGGGACATATTTTCAGGGGGCACAGAGCACTTCTGGAGAAAGGGGAATGGAGCATTGGTCGTGAAGGCTTCTTCTGGCTGATGGAGTTTAGGACATCTCTAAGTGGGTTAATGTCCCTCACGTGCTCCTAGGCAAGACTATGTTAGTTAGCTAAACTGAACATCTATATAGCCTGGGGAAGATAGCCCCACCCCAGTTCTCCAGGTGCAAGGATAGCTGAACATGAGATAAAAGATAAACATATACAATATAAGAAAGAGAACTATATACAGAGATAGGGGAATGATCAGAGAGTCCCATGTCGTCTGAGAGGTTGAGGACTGGCTGATGAAGGTAATTCTTGAGACTGTGTACCCATCGCCTCATGGCAGAAAACTCTAGACAAAGGAAGTTAGGATCTGGGAGTAGGTAGAGGCGGTGAGCGAGTGGGCCAAGATGTCCTTGACTCCAGCAGCCAGAAGAAGCCTGCATGGTAAGTGAGCAATGCTCCGTTCTCAGCTGCTGGGGTCAAGGACATCTCTAAGTGGGAGTTACCACAGCACAATAACATCTCCGCGTGGGAGCGCCTCCCACTACTCCCGGGGCAGCACCTGCTGAAGTACACGGCTTCCAAAGGTGGCTTGGGCTGATGCATGGGTGTCCATCCTGTAATGCTTGGTGAAGGTGGATGGATTTTTCCAAGTGGCCGCTTTGCAGATCTCGTGCACCGGAGCCATTGCTGAGAATGTTGCCGTGGTGGCTGCTGCCTGGGTGGAGTGGACCAGAATGCGTGTTGAAGGATGTGTGTATTTCGTAGGCCACAGGGATGCAAGTTCGGATCCATCTAGCTATTGTAGATGGAGAGAGCGACTTGCCCATTGATCTGGGAAGGAATGAGACAAAGAGCATGTCTGTAGTCCGGAAGGAAGCTGATCTTTTTATATATACTATATCCTCTTGAGGCATTGGTGAATGTCAAGCATGTGCCATGCTTTCTCTGCCGAGTGTGTAGGTCATGGGCAGAAGGAAGGCAGGATGGTATCTTGTGAAGTATGGAAGGCTGAAGAGACTTTAGGGGTCGGGTATGAGTTGAACTGTTTCTTGGGAGAAAATGCAGTAGGACTTGTGGATTAACAAGGTGAGCAGATGTGACAGCTATAAGAAATGCCAACTTGAAGGAAAGGATGTGCAACAGAATAGAAAGGATGGGCTCAAATGGAGGGGCCTGTAGGGCCTTCAGGACGGTATGTAGGTCCCAAGCAGGAAAGTGATGGACTGTAGGCGGAGATAATATGGTTGTGCTGCAAAGAAAACATCTGAGATGAGGATGAGCCAGTGTGGACTTCTGGGAAAGGCCAGGTATCAGGCCAATTAGCGATGTTGCCTGATGTTTGAGGGTGTTAGGTCTGAGCCCCTTGTCTAGTCCATCTTGCAGGAACTGAAGGAGGTGTTGTAAGGATGCATTGCCCCTGGGAATAGAATGACGGGCACACCAGCAGAGGAATGCTCTCCAAGAGCATTGATAAATTCTCTTCGCGGAGGCTCACCTGGAGGACATCATAGTGTCCAAGACCTTTAGTGAGTAACCATGCTGACTTAACAGTTGCTGCTCAGTCGCCATGCAGCTAGCTGCAACCAGCCAGGGTCTGGATGTAGAACTGGTCCTTGGGTTAGAAGGTCTGGAGTCAGGGGGAGCATCCACGGTTCTGTTGTGGTCAGGTGAAGTAACTCCATGAACCAGGGTGCACACGCAGCCCTTACTTCCGGTATTTCCAGGCAACAACGGGGGCAGGGAGGAATGCTGCCACCCCAAAAACCTTTTTTAAAAACGGAGTGCCAGCAGGGGGAAAGCGGCGGGAGGGGTAAGTGCAACCACCCTGCCCTTAAAGGGAGACCCCCGCCGGCGTCAAACCATGTCTCTGTGGTTCCGTGTACATCACTACTTTGTACAATGTCCAGCACCAACCTGTCTGTGGTGGAGCTTTCCCAGGCATGGAAGTGTGCAGAGAGGCATCCCCACAGTCTGGGAAGCCCCGAGTCAGGCTTGTTTATTCTGCTTGGCTGGTTGGGAGAAGTGTGGCTGGTTCTGGTAGGGAGTTTTGGAAGGTAGGCTATGGTGATTCCAGCCCCCTCTTTGTGGTCTAAAGTCTCTCTCTCTGCCTCTAAAAAGGCGGTGGTTTAGAGGCACAAATGGACAGAAATGGCTTCCTGTTGAACCTTTCAGGTTTTTGGGCTGCAGGTGGCATGGTTTTTCTTTTATCTTTTGATTCCACCAAAGAGCTTGGCCCCATCGTAAGGCACTGCTGATAAATTAAGTCTTAGAAGTGGCATCCACCTGCTAGCTCTTAAGCCAGAGGTGTGTGCCTTCTGCCCACCACTGATGTAGCCAAGGCTCTGGAGGCAAACCTGATTGAATCTAGGGTGGCGTTGGCAATGAAGGCCTGCGCCTTTTGTATCTTAACCAGCTGTTGTTCAAGTCTGGTGGGGCCAGACGGAGGGTCCTGTAATGGATTGTCCACTCAGAGGAGTGTCGCTCTGGCTATCATGGAGGCGGAGGCAGTGGCCCTAGTTACCAGGGAGACATTATCAACTGTCCTTTTAAATACAATTTCTACCTTTTTGTCAGTAGGGTCTTTAAGTAGCACCTTAGCGTCGCTGGAAAGCAATGAGCCTGAGATCAGGTGTACGACTAGTGAATCTGCGGGGGTGGGTGGGTCTTAAGCAAGTATGATGGCTTCTGTTGGAACCAATAGAACTTTTTCGGCACTATGAGAGCATTTCTATTTGCCACCGGGAGAAACCACTCATGTTTAATAGCTTTAGTAAATGGAGGTGGCATGGGAAGAAGCATATCTTTGTTTCTGGTTTTAGGAAACATCTAGTCCTCCCTAGAGGCTTTAGGTGATTCAGATGGCAGTTTAGGTTGCAATCCCAGTGTAGCAATAGTTCTAGACAGTAAGGGGTTAAAGTCCTCTGGTAAGAACAGGCATTAAGAAACAGAGGTAGCATCAGGGTCCTCTGCTGGAGACCATTCCCCCCCCCCCATCGGGGGTAGCGTCTGGGTCAGGATTAGTTCTATCCCCCCCCCCCAATTTGGAGTAGCTTCTGGATCTGCTTTCAGATCAATAACAGGATTGGAGGGTTTGGGAAGTCTAACTGGCCCAGTTGGGCGAGTAGGTTTTGCGGGTGGGTCATCTGAATTGGGGCCAGAAAGTTCCGATGAATGAGGTTCCCTGGTTTTAAGTTTTGAACCCTCTGATGTGCCAGATTTATTTGATTTGTGTCCCACAGTATGTTTTCTTTTTCTTTTGGCTTTTTTAGGTGGAGGAGAAAAGGCTTTGGATGAGGAAGACTCCTCTAAGGAAGAGGGAGTCCTCCTGTGGCTTTTTTGCTGTTTGGCTTTAAAAAAAAGCATTTTAAAGGATTGGAGAGATTCAGCATTTGTAAATTTAAACCAATCCTGATACTCTGAAGGTATGTATCTGGGCAATGGGGCAGAAAGGGGTTGTGGCATGCCTGCACCAGAGGGCCCCGCAGGGGAGGAGATCACTCAATAGGGTTAGATCTAACCAGGTCTTGAGAGTCATTTGGAGTGGAGTTGTCTTCCCTTTTATTGCTCTGGGCTCAGTTTGCCCAGTTGTTGCAGGGACGGGGCTGTGCGAGTGCTGCTCCATCGGCTGGTTATCCTCTTTGCTGTGCGGCTGATCCGCCATGGCCTTTTTAGTGGGTGCGGTGGGAGAAGTTTGTTTGTCCACTATGGCTCTGAGTTCCCTAGTGGTGGGGGGCGGGCGCTTTAGTTTGGCATCCGTGGCTTTGCGGAGCCTTAGGGAGAGCAGCAACAGCACCTCCGAGATCTCTTCTCCTTGTGGAATGGACAGGGGCGGAGAGACATGCTGTGCATTTCCCATCCGGGGATGGGAAATTACATGTCGAGGTATCCTGGGCTTGGCCGAGTGGCAGTAGAGTGGCCAGCATTGCCCGGGTGGGTGGAGGTGATCCGGGAGCCCTTGTAGTGAAGGGAAAACCCTTATGTCCCTTTACTTTGGGGACCAAAACAATCTGAGTGTTCCTTGAGTGCTCCATGCGAGTAACGGGAAGGAAGGAGGAAGAGACAAGGAAGGCTGAGATAGATTTTTTTTAAAAAAAATCAAAGGTTTAGAGTAGATAAACAGCGAGAATGGAGGTAGGAAGGAGGAAGGTATTAAAATGGAATAGCAAAAATACCGAGCTGGAGAAAGAAGTTGCCTGGAGCACTGTAGGACTGGAAGAACTGGGGCGGGGTTATCCGCCCCAGGCTATATAAGTGTTCAATTTAGCTAATAAACATAGTCCTGCCTAGGAGCACGTGGGGGGGAATTAATCCACTTAGAGATGTCCTTGACCCCAGCAGCTGAGAAGTTGCTGAAATTCATTCCAAATCCATCAGCAGCATTGGTGCTTCTCATACAGTCCTAGCATTTCGTTAGTCAGGATGACAGCCAATATACGCAAATGTAAGAACAACAAAGCCACATTTACTGCTACCACCATTGTTTGAGCCATCTCTTAGCCGCAGACATTTGCCCTTCCACACACACTGGCTCTGTCCACTATACTTGTAAGCCTGCCCTGCCACTAACACTACTGCCCATGTGAAGTAAGGCCAAGGTAATAATGGGGAGGTAGAAGCTGAAGAAGGGAAAACAAGCCCTATATCTGAAAGGGAGGTTCCTCAATAGGTCAAAGGCAATGCTTGAGCCACCCTCTGATTGCTCCCTTCGTGCTCTATGACAACTACAAAAACCACGGTGAGATGGGAGTAGAAAAGTATGCATGCGAATCCGTGCTCCCTCTCATTTTTTAGATGTGTGCACACAGAATGAATTTTGTTTTGGGCGGCAGTATTAAGGCAGTGTGTACGCACATGCATTCAGAGTGAGGCCTTCCTTATTGAACCTGAGCGGCATCTAAAACTAACTGAGCAGACATGGGGGGAAAACAACTTGTGAGCATGCACACACCTTAGAGGAAACACTGGTGTGAATTTAGCCACCAGGATATGAAGTTCATTCCCAATTTTGGTTTCCAATACTTCAGTTACTAGGCCCATCATCTTGCTTTAATTGTACTTGCCATAAAATCAGCCACAGCAGTTTATGCACTGAGGAATTAGGAACTGACTTCATAGTTTCAAACACGCAGTTTGTTTGGGAATCACTTTAATCCCCCAATGATACTATTACTGGTTTATGCAAAGTGGCAGACCAATTCCCTGGCAAGGGGGCTGGGATAAGAAAATGCAGGCCAACTGTGACCTTCAAAAACGTCCCACTTAATTTTTTAAATGTTCAGCATGAAACATCTTGAATCCTAGATGCCCAGAAAGTGTTCCAAGTATTAGTCTTTACATATTTTTATACTGCCCAGAGACATAAGTTTTGGGCAGTATAAACATATGTAAAACAAACAAACAAACAAACAAACAAACAAACACACGCTTTAACACAAAGTTGTTCATAGCTTTCTAATAATGTGAACCTAAAGTTTTGGGCATAAAGACACCTGCAGAACAGAATCTCCTTATATTTGACACTCCACACGTGATGTACAGCGTAACTCCAAGGAGTTGCTGTGTGCACAGACAGGCCTTCCTATCAATCAGATACAACTGGGTTCTACAATCAGAACACACATAGAGATAGATCTCACCTCTTTGTCGAACTCCTGGTCTGGATCGGACATACTTCGCAAGGGCATGGCTGCTCCCAGGTCGCTGCCAGCTGCAAATCAAGGATGTTTTTAACATCTGACTATAAAATGTTTTCAAAACAGTGTAGAAATAGATGATTCCATCCTTACTTGAAGAGGGCCATGAAATGTAGCTTTTGTTTCTCTGAGGGGCCTGGCGTGAAACGTTGGTCGTGGGAGGACAAGCCTTTTCATCTTGTGAAGGCAGGACGCTCTGTAGCAGAAATGCAGCCACAATCAATTACGCAAGACATTTTTGACAGAAGAATTTCTTTGAAATTTCTAGTAGATTTTTTTTTAAAAAAACTTAATACTACATTCAGTGCTAGTATAGGGTAGCTATAGAAACTTGCTTTGTTCAGCTGATGAGAGGCATATGACACGACGCTATATCTTCCAAAGAATCATCAAGGAGATACAACCACCCACTCCTCTCACCCATCCCCCAAAAGCTGAGCACTCAATCTAAAGTCCTTCCAACTGCTGGAGGCAGGATAACTGAAGCCACCAGAAGACATGCCTGAACAGAATAATCAACAACAATATGCTTCTTTTGCTTCATAATTCCGTCTAGAGGATAGTAAGTAGCCAGCGATACAAAAGTACTTCCTTTCCCTGGACTGGATAAGATCCTGCTAATTTGGGATGCTTATCAATTTACTGGTGTGTTGTTGGAGACTATATGGTATCAGCAGCAGAGTCTAACTGCAGATCACGCCTCTGGGTTTCCCAGTTACAGAAACCAGAGACTGGTTTGATTTTCAGCTATGTTCTATTTGGCAGCTATGACAGTAAATACTGACAGTTCTGCAACAGTGAAAAATTTCAAAGCATTCTCCAAAGAGTTTTTCACTTTGCCTCCTGCTGTTGGAAGGATACATAATCCCTGCCCAGGCTAGGAAAAGAGGTTCCTAGAGAAGACATGAATTAGTCTTAGCAGCTGAGAGCCTGCTATCTTGAAGGCAGGATTCAGAGCAGCAAGTACTAGCTTACACACAGAGGCTAGTAATTCCCTATTAGCCCTCCTCCCTTCCCCGCCACTTCCTTTCAACGCTGGCAGAGAATGCACACCACCACCACCATCATCATAATCCACTTCAGTTCCTAAAGAGCTGCTCCTACCCTTGCTACAGAAGCAGAGGAGGGACAGGAAGAGGAGGAAAGCAGTGAGGAGGAATGGTCACTCTGGAGAAAGATTTCAGCAGAGATAGGGCTCATGTGATAGACGTGCTCAAAGCCTGTTGGAGGTGATATCAGAGCAGAGTGTCGGGAGGATGAAGGGGAAGGAAATTCATTCTGTTATTTCAGACAAGACAAACAAGAAAAAGGAAGGAGGAGAGAATGGTTATTTAGAAAATACTATTGCACTCCTGGCAGTGATGACTGCTGACTTTCAGCCGTGTGTGTGTGTGTGTGTGTGTGTGTGTGTGTGTATGCACACGGTGGTGTTCTTGAAAAGACAGCTTTCACACAGCCTGTTCGGCCATCTCTTCCCTCTCAACCACGGATAAAACTAGTGACAAGCATTGGGCTTGCATGTCTCCTACCCTGGTTCTCCTCCCTGTGGGGAGAACTGGCTGAGCAAATGGGAGAGCATGTTTATCTGAACACAGAACCTCCTGTTACCTTAAGGTACCCAACTCCCTTTGAAAAAAGTTTCATCTCCTAGAGTCAGAGGAGCTACCCGGTCCAAATAACCACGAGATCACCCATTTCATCATTTCCATGAGGGTGGGAGTGTGCAAAGCCTACTTTTGTTCTCTTCCTGGAGTTATTTCTGTCCATGGCAAGGGAGGAGAAGAGGAGCAGCGTCCTAACAGATCCAGTCTCACCTGGGGTGTGATTCAAGGATTACAGTTGCCTCCTAGAAAACTAACAGTGGTTCTGTCCACTCTAACAGGGATTTCCAGATGATGTTCACTACAACTCCTAGGATCCCCAATGGCCTTTGGCTGGGGATGATGGGAGTTGTAGTCAACGACATCTGGGAATCCCTATTAGAGAGAACACTGGTTTTGTCCAGACTTTAAAGCCCTCTACCAGCTTCTCCCCTAAGATTTGAACAATGCAGCTGAGCCCTGGCTCAGATAATCCCTTTCCTAGAAATAAGAAGTTTTACCAATGGCAGATCCATGAGCACTTGCATCCCATCGCCTGGTCCCATATGAGCCACGTGGTTGAAATTGGTTGGGTTAGAAATCATTTTGTTTCTGAGTTCAGGATCTCGGAGCATCTCTCTATATCAAAAGGGACGTATATAATTACTTTACATAAGCAGATCCTCTGTTTCCCCCAAGTGTGTGTGTTGGGGGCAAAGATTAAAGCCTTACCGTCTTTGCTGCAATCTCTCTTCCTCAGGGACCTTAAAGACAAATCTTCGCTTGCTTCTAGTGCGAAGCATCTGCTTTTTGCTGTTGTCAGACGTTTCTGGCACACTGAGGGCAGCTCCTGCTGCAACAATATATTAATGCAGTTACATGGACTAGACACAGACTAGAAGTTCTGCACAAACCCAACTGAAGTGAAGGCAATGCAAGCAAAAGAAATTCTTAGCAAATTACTTGTGCTCATTGTGTACAGAAGATCTAAGAATTTGCAAGACCTGTGGCACTATGCATCTCAGATCGTGACCTCTCAGTCTAAAACCAATCTCTAAAACCTCACCTTGTTACAGTCTCTGTTTTACTTTATACATCACTTACTGAAATGACCGAAGTATCCACATCTACAGATCCTTACACAGCTTTATTCAAATGGTGAGAACCATGTCCTCTGACGAGGCTAGGAACCTGCATCCATTTGCTGTGGAGTCAGAACACTAGGAGTAGGAGAGTGACAGGTACCTCTTATTGCAGGTCCCCATCAAGTCAGTCTTCTAAAGAACCTGCTTCCTAGAGGGCATATAGGAAGAGCACCCCAAGCTCTAGACTGCTGGATGGCAACAAATAGGGAGAACCAACTAATCATCATCTGACAGCGAATTAATTATTTAATCAGTGACTAGAATTTAAGGAATAAATTAAACCTCACTATAAGTTACATTTTTGTGATCATGCAGAAGAAGGTAATCTACAGTTCAATTAGCACAAGCTTCCACTCATTTTTATAGAAGGAAAGGCCATTTCCAACTCCAGTATTATGGCAGGACCAAAACAGTCTCTCACACACACAATACTAAAAACTGCTCTACTTCCTTAACCAACTAATTAATCTGCTGCTTAGAGCTTGCACCATGCATTTGAGCTTGCTCCTTCCCCCACACTCCAAATGGCATTCAGCACCCTGGCTCACATATGGTGCAGCAAAACACAGGCAGTTGAGCACCACCCATGTTTCTGCATGTGCCCAAAACACTGACCACAGTTCTGCTGCAACTCAAACCTGCAAAATCGCAGCAGTGCAACATGACTGCCACTGGAAATAACAGGTAGTGTTGTACAACAGCGATGGTGCAATTTTAAGCTGCAGCAGAACAGTCTCGGTCTGTAACGCCATGGGCAGTGTCTTCGGTACACAAAGCAGCGCCATCAAGGCTCAACTGTCTGCATTTCACTGCACTGTATGTGAGCCTCTGGCCTCCAACACAAGAGAAGGCAATCACAGTTTCAACGGACCCCCTTTGTTATACTGTTATTTTCTGCCCTCGCCTCAAAAAGACTAACCTGAAAACTTGTTCTTGAAATAGATGAGCCGAGAAGGTTCACAGTGAAGGAGATTCAATGTGCCTGTCACATTTAGGGGTTTGATCTGTCAGGGAGGCAACAAAGAGAGGGAAACCGAATGCATTCTCAACCCACTGCACAGACATTTCCAGCAAACCAATGAGCCATGTCATTTTACAGGAGAGGCGGGCTACCTACCCTTCTTAAGCCAATAGTCTGAACCCATTCCATTGTGTTAACATCGAATACATCTACACCGTATTCACTGTAGATAGTTAAATAGAATGAATTGCAACCTAGGAGAAAACACAACTTTTGTCATCACCGCTTGAGGAAATGGCCAAGCATCATGATTATGTTTACAGTTTCCTGAACCCAGGCATGTTCAAAAACCTTCTTAGACTTGGCTCTTGCTGAGGTGGAAACTGAGCTGTACCATTTCAGACTGCAGGTGAAAAGAATGCTCCTCCACTGCATGTGGGTGGAGAGGAAGAGGATCCCTGCAAGCAGTGTAAGCCAGAATCCCTCTCCCTGACCATTCAACAGAGTCAGACCATTGGTTCATCTATCTTGGTACTGTCCACACTAGAGGTCAGCAACCTTTCACGCTGTGCCATGTCTTCATTTTACTCACTCTTAGAAATAAATAAAATATAAGGTTTTCTGTGCTATCAATACATGATATTTAGATTCTAACCTACCACCACCATCACTGGGGACTTCTTCCCTTGCTCCTGTTTTCCAGCATGCAGCCCCTGAAATTGTCCACGTGCCCCAGTCAGGGAAATTCTCTCTGATGAAGTTCTGGGGATGGGCTGCGTGCTGAAAACTGGGAGTGAGGCAACTCCTTGCAGGGACCAACAGTTAGAGGGTGCTACACAAGGGCCTGCCCTCCTTCTCCCCGCCCCCAATTTCTAGCATGCAGTCCCTGAAAACCACCCCTGGAGCCAAGTGCCATTAATTGGACCAGCGGTGGGAGTGCCACTCAACATCATTTTGCATGCCTCTCTTGGCACCCGTGCCATAGGTTGCTGACCCCAGCGCCACATGGACTGGCAGTGGCTCTCCAAGGTGGCAGGCAGGAGTCTCTTCCAGCCCTTCCTGGAGATGCCAGAGATTGAACCTGGGACCTTCTGAATGCAGAGATGTTCTTCTACTAAGCTAAAGCCCAATCCCCTACAGCCTCACAGTTTTCTTATGTGGAGGAAACCTTTTCCAGGGAAAAGAATTAATTATGCAAATCCTCTCTCACCTGCAGTCTCCGGGTGGTACAGCCCAGACCAGCTTTAGTACCCGAGTACTAGGCCACAGACTAAACTTTTACCTAGATGAAACTCATGGATTAATCTCTTACAGGGGACTATGGAGTAACACTTTTGTTGCAGAAATTTCACTGCTCAATTCAGAGCGATCATTAGTATGCATATAAGAATATTTGAAGTTCAGTCCTTTCCAGTCATCTTCATCAGCCTAGGCAGGACATTATTTTCCTTTTTCAGACAAAAAGTGGAGGGTGAGGAAATACAACTTGCCCAAGGCCATCCAGTGAACCTAGGGGATTGGAACCAAGCTCCCCCAGGCCTGGCCTTACACAGTCCCCATTCAAAGTGCAACGTATGACTGCTTAAAGGAATTTTTATACTTCAAAAATGAACTGCCCCCGTCCCCCCGCAAAGGTTGAAACAATATTATTCCACAAGGGGCTTTTAAAGGGATGGGGCTGTAGCTCAGTGGCTGAGCATTTCCTTTCCATTCAGAAGGTCCCAGGTTCAATCCTGGCATCAGGCAGATAGACTGACTCAGTATAAGGTGGCTTCATATGTTCCACCATCTGCATCTTTTGGACAGTGATGCCATGCCAGTCTCACATCTAATACATGCAGTAGGGGAGAGACAGAAGAAACCACTAGTGGACAAGGGAGCAAACTACATTATAGCTTCCCCTGCCCCAGTCCCACTTTTTCTCTTTTAAAAAAAAGAACTGGCCCTTTGCTTGAGAAGAGACTTCTGGATTTATATGTTCTGATTACCAGAAGATGTAAACCCGTCTGACTTGTTTTCTATATAGAACACCAGTGGTTCCCAACCTGGGTTCCGCCAGGTGTTGCTGAATTACAACAAATTGTAATTATAACAAATTGTAGCTGGGAATGATGGGAGTTGCAGTTCAGCAACATCTGGAGAAACCCAGGTTGGGAACCACTGTAGTACACACTAGAGCAGAACAAAAGGAAGGAGAGAACACACTGGCAGCACTGACAAGCTGCTAGTGACACGCCGATGGAAGTGCCCCTAAAACACAGCATCTGTTTATGTGGTAGAAAGGCCTATTCACAGTGGCAAGCCTGAGCAAAAAAATGAGGAGAAAAGGAAAAAGCAGTAGCAGAGACATGCCAGTCAGCCCCTGGAAGAACAGGATGCACCCTCCAGAATCTATGAGCATTTCCCCAGCCATCTGAAGGGTTCTGGACAGTGACAGTGCCTGCATTGACTGCACTTTCATCAGGCTTCAAAAATCTGGTGTACTCATTTTAAAAAAAAAATAGTTCTGTTAGTCAGACCAAATAAGTCTATCTAGCTCAGAATGTTATTGGCCAGCCAGAAAAGCAATAGGCCTTCCATTTATCCCCAGCACCTGGTAGTTGGAGGTAGCTTGCCACTGAAGATGGAGCTTTGATCTGGCTGTTATGGCTGGTAGCCATGGCGGAGTTGCCATCATTATGGTGGACAGGCTCCTCAACAGTTGCATGGCACACAGAAGCGCAATGACCAAAGTGTCCCCAGATCTCTCTATGCTGCTGGTATTCTGTCTGTCATGTAGTTGCTTGAGGCACAGAAGACTGTCCATAGTGGCAGCCCTAAGCTACTGATATGATTTGTTTACTCTCTTTTTTAGAAACCACTGAAACTAGTGTCTTTCACCACATCTTATGGTAGTGAGTTCTACATGTGCCTGATAAGAGAACTCCCACTATGCACTTTGAGAACTGCAGGTCTAGAGATGACAGATATCCAAATGTCAAGAAAGTTGTGTCCACATTTCTCTTCATATGAGATGAAACGAAGTCTACTTGGCAGAAGTGGTTACACTAACCTTTAAGCCTGAACTAAAGCGAACTGCAACAAGCAGAAAAGAGGCAGCCCAGACAGGACTAAGCATGCTTTGAGGTCCCAGGAGGAGTCAATGTTAGCAAAAGTTTGCAAAACAAAGCACATACCACTTTCCTTCTATAATCATACAGCATCATGCACGACAATTTCATGTACTACACTGATTGGTGGGTGATGGCAGTATCAGCACTCTGGGTTTTTTTTAGCAAATTCAGACAGACACTTGCAAAAGCCAAGGAGAAGCTCATGTCTCAAAGTCTCTTTAAAGTGTGAAACCAGCCTCCGTGAAGAGACCTGAATTCAAAGAACTGGTTATTAAAGCTGGAGACAGACTCTCCTAGAGGCGCGCAGGCTTGAATCTAACAATTAGTATTCATTGGGGCCACAAGGCTGACCAAGCTCTGGTTGTTCGTGCTGAGCACTGAACGGCAGCCACAAACCCCTCAAGTTGTCCACTCAGCCTGCTGAAGCTTTTTGCTCTACCTCTTTGAAACAGGAACTGAAACCATGCAGCTCTGCTCCCTCCTGTTTCTTTTCACTGGCTTGCACCTAAACTAAGGAGAAGAGTGACCAACCAAAGATGGGAACTCTTCCTGTCTAATATCTGAAGAGCCTTGGCCAGTTCTTGACTTGGGTGGCTTATTAGGACAAGTCTGTCTATTAGAATCCAATGTAAGGAAACAATCCATAAAGAGAAAAAAGGAAGGAAAGTAGACCAGGCTTCCTGTATTTTACAGGAACTCTGGTATTTTGCCTTTTGAAGACACATACTAATTAAGCTCACATGAAGGGATTTTCAGTGTGAAAGACCCAGCAGCTCCTAAGAAAAACCCAACAGGATCAGAACAAGCAAGGATCCAGGATTCAATTTCCTATGGTGGCCAGCCAGCTATTTCAAAAAGCCCAGAAGCACGAAGGCAACAACTCTTCTCTGTTGCTTGCCATCCAGTACCTGGCCTCCAGCAGCATTCTGCCTCTGAAGCTGGAGGCTCTATGCAGCTATGACGACAGCCACTGAGAGACCTGTCCTCCTTGGATTTGCCTACATTTGCCTCAAACACACTGAATGATCTTGGTAAACGACATTTAAACTGCAGTTGTTAACTCTGCCTCTTATTTGTCTCTTCTTTTCAGGTAAGTGAAGCAGCAACAAGGATACAGCAACAAAAAAACATATACATACTACAGGCAGTAGGAGTCGCAGGCCACATTAGCTCCTGCAAGCGCGACCTCCGACCTTGTGCATCGACGAACACTCCCAGGTGGCTGAAGCAAAGCAGGTACTCCTCATTGCTGAGTTCCACAGCACAGAGGGCATCAAAAGACTGTTGTGAGAGGAATGCAAGCGAAGGGTCATTGGGATTTACCAGGTTTAGAGACTGTCCATCACCCTGGATGTTCAATATAGAGAAACCAGATGGGTAGCCCACACACAGCCTGTCTTTGAACACAGCCATCCACTGTATGTTGCCAGGAGCCTGGATTTCATTGAACTTTTTATGGAAAGGTTTAGTTCTGTGAATCTCATAGCAGAGAACCTGCCGCTTCACTGCCACAAACAAACTTGTTGAAGGGCTTGTCTTCTTCACTGTCCCAGTTGTCATTAACTGGCAGGCTTTAGTTTCTGGAAGTTTAACATCAAAACCACCTTCGGATCCATCCAGGGAGGACCAGGGATACAAGTGAACATGATGATTCCGCCCACAGATGAGGATGATGATTTTCTCTTTGGGAGCAAGCTCTATCTGGTGGACCTTCTTGCAGTCAGCAGCTCGGACAATCACTGCAAACAACAGAACCAGTGAGTAAGAGGTGGGAGTGTAAACAAACTGGGTCATATCAGATATTACCAAAAATGATTACACAGTGTTTATGCATAGTTCCATATTAACAGGAGTAGCTGTAGCTTTGCTCCAGATATGACATTACTAAAGGCTCTCTCTTAGCCCTCTCTTAAAACTGTACATTATTACAGCAATAGCACTTACTATAGAGGAGAGATAGGCCAACTTCTATTTTGCGTGCTCTTTCTTTTTTTCTTAAAAAAAACCAACACCTAGAAATGTCATGGCCAACCAATGTGTTTTACATTTATAATACAGTAGGAGGACATACCTAGGATCTCTGCTCAGTGCAAGAAGCACAAGCAATTTGTATCAGGCAAAAGCAGAACAAGAGTGCAAATTCAGGGTTCCTTAATAGATTAGTTATGTCTTAAGACGTAATTAATCTTTTAGTCAATCCTGAATTTGCACTCTTGCTTAAGCATGTAAAAATGGCCCTACTGGATCAGTCCACCAAGTGCAGTATTCTTTGACAAAATCCCAGCACTACGTTATCCACCCGAAATTGATTAGCGGCACACAGGTGGATTGCTATCTACCTTCTGCCTGTCACTGCTGTAGACTGAACACATACTTAAGGTCCCCATCTACAAAGTCATCCTTTCCCCTTGAATTTGGGGGGAAAACTAATATTGTTTCTCAAAGGTCAACACAATTCAGGGCTAGTTGAGACTCTCTCAGTAGTAACTCCTATTTCATTAAGGGCAAATATTTTCATTATTAATGAGCAAAAAAAACATGGAGGTAAGAGCCTGAAAAGTGAGAAGTGAGACAAAAATGTTGCAATAGTAAAGAGAACGTGCTTGGAGGATTCCAGGAGGGCCTTAAAGACCCATCTTTTTAGCCTGGCTTTTGCCAATATCTAGTTTTAATTTTAATTTTAATCTGCTTATAATTGGTTTTTTTATTTTAATGTTATGTATTTTTTTATTTTAATGTAAGCTGCCTTGAGACACCTTTGGAAGGGTGGCATATACATCAAATAAATAAATAAAACAATGCTTTGACTCAATTGGAGAAATGAGATCGCGGAACATACATGCTAAATGTAGGAAAAAAGGAAGAGCGAAAGATGGATTCAAAGAAATTCGGGATACATTGTACTTTATTAAAATGAAATATTCTACAATTACAATGTATGAAACATTAATGTTAGGCATTAATATTAACTAGATGTAATGTGAACGTGACTGCATCCCATGAAAGTTGAATGCAATAATTTAGTTCTGAACAATTTGAACTATCCAGAACTTATTTCTAGTACTGCAATCATTTGAACCCTTTTTTAGTCTTAAAATGCTGCCCCCCTCCACCACACACAAGCGCAAAACAAACTTATATATTATTCAATTATTTTCATACCAGGGCAAGTCACTTCATTTTATAGAGATGGGAGACAATTATTTTACTTGCACTGAGGGCACCTGCATGCAAAAGATTTCATTTATGTCTGCCCCCTTACCTATGGGGCACCTGGGCAGGAAGCATGATGGGTTATTGGTATGGGGTGGAGAAGAGGGGTCTGTGCAAGCCTCCCATATCTAGATCCAACCCTTCTTTTGCCTGATGAAAATTAGTTATGCTCCTCGCACTGGGCTGAGAGTGAAATGCAGAAAGGTGGGGAGGGGGAGGGGGGAGTAGGGTTCTTTTGTTGGTCCCCATACACTATTATATGGGTTGAGAGAGACTCCTGCCTGTAACCTCATGTAAACAATTTCATGGATCTGGTAAAAGTAATTTAGCTTCCACATTCCACCTTCAGTTCTCAGCAATACGGCTTTTCTCAGATAAAAGTTCCAGAACGTTTGGCTTACCTAGAACAGAAACCTGTTCAATTAACAAATGATAACCATCTGTGCAGTGAGTAAGATAAAAGAAAATTCTTTCTGGTTTCTCCACAACATCCATTGTGTAGAAGCACTCCCTTAATTTGTTCACTGCATACCGCACTCACTCAGGCCACATAATGGAAACAAATCTATACCATCTCAAGGAAATAGTAGCAGATACAACTCATGGCACAGCAACTGCTCAATTTAATCACAAGCAACAGCTGAAATTCCAGAGTGTCTATACCACAGGTATTGGAGTTTTGTTTTTCCCAACCTGGTAAGTCACTTTGTATTTAAAAGTGTAGACAGTTTACAGACAACTTAGTCAAAGCCATTAGACATAATAAACTGCATCAAAAAGTAATACCTATCGTAAATGTGGGGTGAACATATCAACAAAACCATTTCGTGGAATCGATTTACTAAACTAACATCCATTTTGTGTATATTTTGTTTTTCTTTATACTTTTCTTATACAATTTATAAAGCTAATAAAGTTATTAGGTATAGGTGATCATCTATTTTGTTGTAGGAGAGTTCAAAATGTTTGAATAATTATAGCCTTAGAAATAATCCTATGTCTGCAAGACTGCTCGAATAATGAGACTCACTTTAACTTACAGAGTATGGCTACAGAGAGCACAAAAAAGTCTCTCTGACCAGAGAAAAATTGGTTTCAATGTCTATTTTTAGCCTATTCACCAATTATTCACTTGAAATAGTCAGTTTTCTGAAAGCCTGTTGGCAAACCATGGTTTTTTTTTTCATTTTCAGAGCAACAAATAAAAGAGCACAAGAGGAGAAATATTTTGTTTGAAAAATATCACTGTCTTTTACACAGACAGGCCAGAGAAAAGAATCAACCCTGTAATCCAGATAAACTGCATCTGATTTCAAGTACTCAGTTGCTCAGGGATGTACATTGATGTACATCCTTCGTCTCATGGTGGATGACAAGCCTTGATGAAAAAACTGACTCAACCAATCCAAGTGATGAACAGATGTAGATTTATCCTGTTCGGTGTGGTACACCATTATGACCTTTGTTCATAGTAATCAGCTTAAGCACGATCTGTACTCTCCTGTTTTTCACAATAACTTTTGGAAGGATATTTTAGGATGACCAAGCCACCTAATGGTGCAGCGGGGAAATGCTTGACTAACAAGCAGAAGGTTGGCGGTTTGAAACACTGATATTAGGCAGCAGCGATATAGGAAGATGCTGAAAGGCATCATCTCATATTGCACGGGAGATGGCAATGGTAAACCCCTCCTGTATTCTACCAAAGAAAACCACAGGGCTCTGTGGGCACCAGGAGTTGAAATTGACTTGATGTCACAACTTTACCTTTATTTTAGAATGAGAAGAGGTATGTACACCCAGTTTTGGTGTAATGTGGCTAGACGACTCCTGTACTTTGGTAATTCTTTCGTTGGTTTATTTTTGCAGAATAAAACTTAACAACAACAACAACGGTGGTGGAGGAGATGGATGTACAGTATTATTATCCCCAAATTGCCGTTGGGAGCGGAGGCCAAGAGGGGAGTGGCTTGCCTAAATATTCAACTATCACTGACTAGAACTGCTTTTGGTTAAGGCAAGAGTGCGATCACTCACAATGTTCAATAAGTTACCTGCTTGGTTTCAGAGAGAGCCCACTGAATAGAATAGTAATTAGAGTGCCCAGTAACTTGTCAGATAAACAAGTTCTATATGTGAAGAAAATCTGTATATCCCATGTGAAAAAAAGATAATTCTAATTCATGGGGCTCACATGCAATATACAACTGCTGAATGTAGCAAAGACTTCACTTACCATCACGGGTCACCTCTAAAACATAGAGACCTTCTTCGGAGCCAATCGCTATTCTATCCCGATCTACCAGTAGTTGGGAGAGAGAAAGAGCTATTAATACAATCATGTTTGCTGACACTGAGCTTCTATTGTTTTCACGGAAGACATCTGTTTGATTAAGGGTGTGAGCTGGAGAGAGAATATTGCATCTCTGTTAACCAACTCCACTGGTTCCCAATGTATTTCTGGGTGTAATGCAAAGTAGTGGCAGTAACCTTTAAAAGCCCTAAGCAGCCTGGGCCCAGGTTATCTAAGGGAGTGCCTTCTCCTGTATCAGCCTCCGCAAAGACAGAGATCTTCAGAGCAAGACAAGGAATGGAGATTTCTCTTTGGAACCCACCCCCCCACCCAACCAAGCCCAGTGGCCTAATACTCTCCTCACTTGCCAGAAACCAGGGAAGACGTTTCTATTCCAATAAGCATTCAAAGGGTGAGGGGGATTATTTTAATTAGCTTGGTACTGCAGAGTATATATGCTCTGTGGCTTTAAATTGGTCTACCCTCTTAATTTTCTTGTATTGTTAACTTCAATTTGCTTTTATGTGGTGCTATTATGATATTTTGGTCGCTACCCTCAGGGCCATTGTCTATGTGGCAGGATGTAAATGTGAAAATAATCTCTCCAAATGAGAAAGCCTACAGGGAAAATATTCACCATTATATTTTAAGGCTTTGTTAAGTGTATTAGCTAGTTATTTTCCCCCATTAAGCCAGTGGTTGCCAAACTGGGAGCCTCCAGATGCTGCTGAACAGCTCCCATCATCCCCAGCCACAATAAATTGTAGCTGGGGCTGATGGGAGTTGTAGTTCAGCAACAACTGGAGGCTCCCAGTTTGGCAACCACTGCCTTAAGCCAAAAGCAATGGGCAGAGAAATAGGAAAATTCATTCAAGCACTGTAGATGCCTACTGCAAGTAAAGTTAATCATAATTAGCTTTTGAAAATCAATTAGAGAATTTCACACTACCAAGCTTCCCTAGGCAGAGAGATACAGATGAGGAATACATAAAAGGACAGCAGTGCAGGCAATGCATTAGCTCCATTTGCAGCTATAACAGCACACACATCCAACAAGTCATACCTATCAACATACCTATAATAGCAGCAGCTAAGCTGTTTTTAATGAGAGGCAGTGTGCTGTCATAGGCTTCTTGTGGAATATGTACAACTTGGTTTTTGAGTTTATTTTTGTGCAGAATAGATTGAAGCCCCTCCAGGATTCCAACCCACTTTCGCTTTTCATTCTCATTTTCTGTTAGGATCAGCAGAGAGCAGGTCTTTGAAGGCGAGCCTAAGAGAGAAGCTGTCACCTTGACAGCAAGAGGAAGCATAACAAAAACAGTCTCAGATAAATTTGAGCTTTTTATCAGAAACAATTACATTGGCTAAAGCAACTGGCAAATGAAACCCATCTTCATCACGATGCTTTCTGACACTTAACTTGGTACAATGCCTTGGCAATTGTTTCAGCATTCAGTTTTAGAACAGTGTTGAATTTGCATACTTAAACATTTCTGCATGTGGATGGTCAAGGGATGAACATCCCCATCAGGACTGGCTTGGCTGTCTGAGGCAACACACTCCAATGCCAGTGTCCGGGTGGTGCCAAGTCCTGCCTCCCCTGTGCGAGGCTGTCCAGGCTGCCTAACCTTCTGGGAGGGTGTGGAGAGAGCAGAGCTGGATGCTTTCTCTCCTGCTTTTCCCCCACCCTTCGCCATCCACCTAGCTAGACTGACCTGGAGGTGTGGCAGGGTGGGAAGAGCAAGAGAGAAACCATCTAGCTGTATTTTCTACACCCCCACCTCCCTCACACAAGGATGTCTCGGCTGCTTAACTGTTTGGGCAGCTGGGCTGTTCAACTGGGCTCCGGTTTAATAGCCCAGTTATCCAGAAGGCTAAGCAGCCAGGACATCCTCATGGGAGGGAAGGGAAGAGTTGGGAGGGGCAGTGGCAGCAGTGAATATTATTAGTTGCAGCTGCAGGAGGTGGGTGAGGTGATGTCCAAGGGCAGTGGAGGTGGGAAGCCCCAGGGCACAGGCACTGCCTGAGGCTGTCACCTTTACCTTGCCTCACTGACGAGCTGCCTCGGCTTCCCATGCACTTTCTGTCACAATTAGCCAACTACATATAGCTGGATTAGGTTGAAGGAACTTTGGCCAGGTTGCCTTAGCAATCAGAACTCATTCTCCAACACACTCTTTGCAAACTTTTGGAACTTATGGCAAAGAGCCAGACTTAAAAAAAAAAAAAAAAAAACCTGCACAGAAGGAGGGCATTTTTCAAGAAGTGCTCCCCTTTTCCCCATTGTGGCTCAGTCAAATTTGCAATAAATGTAACATTTTAACAGAAACACTCCCATCTCAGCCCCATAACGATGACCAATTCACCACACATCTGCATCTCATGTGTGGTAAAATCTTCTTTACCACTTGTCCAAAAGTGTTTTAAAATTCTTTTAAGCAGTGTGTTTTAAATGGTGTTTGTTTTTGTGTCTTTCAAATTTGTGCACCGCCCAGAGCCTTTGGATGGGGCAGTCTAGAAATGTAATAAATAAATAAATTAATAATACATAAAAAGAGATGCAAATGACCAAGAAGGACGTTGATACACTGGAACAGGTTCAGAGGAGTGCAAATGAGGATGAGAGTAAGAGCATTCATTCAGGAGCGCTTTGATAATCTATAAAGGTTCTTTAGACTGCTAAAATGGTTTTTGCATCTTGTAAAATATGACCTATAATATACCAGATGTTTAAAAAAAAAGGATAATGAGCTAACAGCAGAAAGTTCACGTGACCTATTTAGATGCTAGTACACAGAGAACCCTATTGAATCAGACGTTACATGCTCTTTTGTAACAGAGCAGGGGACATATACAATTCCTTCTGGTTGGGCAAAGGAAGAATTCAATAGCATACAATTAAGAGTGAGCAGTCTGCTATTTGCCTCGTGGTGGGGGAAGGGGGCAAAATTTTGAATCATATATATCTAGTCAAGTATATTGCTGCATCTGTGTACATTAACTCTGAAAATATTTCAGAACTGTCCCTTCAGTTTTTGCTAGCATCTCCAAAGTGAGGATGCAGTATGGTTTTAATCATTTATGATGAGTAAATAGGCAAATTGTGAAGAAGAAAAATTGCAAACAACCTAGCCCTTCACAGACCACCTGAAGCTACTCAGAATTTTAAACAGCTTCCTTCTGCCTGTTCAGCACAACTCAGTAAACTAGTCTTTTCAACTAATTCAGGCTTGCTAAGATAATTCATTTTTCACTGAAAAAAAGGATGATCATAATAAATTACAGCTAAGAAAAATACAAACCACTTTCCCCCAAACGAATCAAATAACCATACCCTGAATATACAAGGGACATCTTTGCGGGTTGCATGTATAACGTCTGGTGCTAGCACAGAGCTCACACAAAAATCTTCATCTCTAGTAAAAAGAACAAATACCACATGTCACTGAATTTGCAGAAACTGACTTTATTAAAAAGTTTATTAAGGAAGAAAGTTAACACAAAACCCTGTGGTATTTTATCAATTCAGGGATATACTGGGTACAGATAAGCTTGGTAGCATTAAGGTGATACCATCATTGCTTTCTAGCAGGGAGAGAGTACATGACAGCCCAAAACTTGCTCTTTTTTCATACCAGGTACTCAGATGGTCTATCTTTTGCCAAGACACATACCGTATGAATTTAAGACAACCTTCTTAAAAAGAGAGATTAAATGCAGGTTACATTTGTAATTACCCCAAAGGATCAGGACTCTGAATTTAAGAGGAAACCGTCTCCCTCTTCCAATTTCTAACATCAAAGAACTTGGAAACAAACTAGTCTTGGATTCAGCTAAATACGGTACTTGTGCCACCTAACCCAGAGGCTCTAGGCGGTTCACATGAACAATAAAAAAAGATAAATAAGCCATTAAAAACAATATAAAATTAAAACAAACATAAGACTCATATAACAAAGCGTAATACTAAGACAATGGATATTTATATACCACTTTTCAACAAAAGTTCTCAAAGCAGTTTACATAGAAAAAGAAATAATAAATAAACAAATAAGATGGTTCCGTCTTAAAAGGGATCACAGCTTAAAAAGAAACATAAGGTAGACACCAGCAATGACCACTGGAGGGATGCTGTGCTTGGGGTTGGATAGGAAAAGTTGCTTTCTCCTTGCTAAGTATAGGAAAATCACCACTTGGAAAGGTGCCTCTCTGCTTTGTACTGCATGATTCAAATGAAAATTAAATGGGGATGCCATTTTTTGCTTGCTTTAATTGGGTCAAAGAGAATGTCAGCATAAATGTGACATGCAAACACAATGTTGTGTTTGAGCACAGCAATGGCAGAGTGAACATATACCTGAGATCTAAGACTTGACTTGCAACAACTCCTGGCTGGGTGGATTTCCCTTCAGGCACATCGTAGAGGAAGAGTTTGCAGTCACATACAACTGCATAGGCCCGCTGCCACCCTTTCTTAACTCCTGTTGGCTTTGGAACCTGTAAATACATATGACATGCACTATATCACTCACAGGTTTACAGACATAAAGCAAAAGAAGTACCCTAGAGGTAGAATTATTCTAATTATTTTTCATTTTCATGCTACACTTAAATCAAAAACTGCCCTAGGGCAGCAACCACATGTTTCCTCAGGGTGTGACACCAAGATGCATAACCAATAACTGAAGATGGCTTATCAACCCTAGAATTTATTTATTTATTACATTTCTATACCGCCCAATCCAACAGCTCTGGGAGGTTTACAAACTAAAACAAAATATAATCATTCAAAAATCAAATGTAAAGCCATAAAACCTGAACAATTAAAACAGTTTAAAACAGTTAAAACAATTTAAAACAGTTAAAAAACGCTGGAAGGCCAGACCAAACAAATACATCTTAAGGGTTCTCTTAAAGGCCGATAATGTATGTAAACCACAAATTTCCGTGGGAAGTACATTCCACAACCTAGAAGCAGCTAGAGAGAAAGCTTGGCCCTGAGTTGCCAACAGAAGCACCAGTGGTACCTGGAGATGGACCTCTCCAGATGACCTCAAAATGTGGTGGGGATCATATAGAAGAAGGCATTCTCTAAGGTAACCTGGACCTAAGCCATTCAGGGCTTTAAACGCAATAACCAACACTTTGTATTTTGCCCGGAAACGTAATGACAGCCAGTGTAGCTTTTTAAGTGTAGACATAATATAGTCTCTCCAGGTTGCCCCAGAGACCAATCTGGCTGCTGCATTTTGAACTAACTGAAATTTCTGAACTACATACAACGGCAGCCCTATGCAGAGTGCATTGCAGAAACCAAGCCTGGAGGTTACCAGTGGGTGTGCCACAGTTTTGAGATCGTTCTCTTCAAAGAATGGACGCAGCAGTTGAATCAGTCAAAGGTGCTCCTAGCCATAGCCTCCACCTGAGATATGAGGGTGAGGCCTGGATCTAGGAGCACCCCAAACTACATACCTGTTCCTTCTGGGAGGGTGTAACCGTGTCCAGAACAGGAAGATCTATCTCATCCCTCAAATTCCAGTCCCCCACAACAAGCACCTCCATCTTACTTGGATTCAGCTTCAAATTGTTATCCTTCATCCAGCCCATTACTGCCTGTAGGCAGGCATTAAGGGAAAGAGTGCCATTACCTGATAATGACGGTGATGACGATGATGATAAGGAGAAACAAATTTGAGTGTCATCAGCATACTGATTAACACCCAGCACCAAATCCCCTGATGACTTCACCTAGCGGTTTTATGTAGATATGAAAAGGCCTTGGTGACAGAATGGAGCCCTGAGGGACCCCATATAATAGCTCCTGTTTCAAAGAGCAACTGTTACCAAGTGCCACCATCTGGAATCTGCCTGAGAGATAGGAGTGGAATCACTGCAAGGCAGTGCCTCCTATCCCCAACACCCCTAGGTGATCCAGAAGGATACCATGTTTCATAGTATCGAACGCGGTCTTCAGTGGGGGAGTCTGGAGGGTGCAATAATAAACCTCCTCTTCTAACCAGGGAGCTAGAGCTGGCAGATCCAAGCAACTGGGGCTGTTGGTGGCAAAAGGCAAAGCCTCCTCACCTTACCCCGCTCCTCTTTGTAAAGCCCCACCTTTGGTTTACACCACATCATGAACCTCTGGTTCATTCAAGGTGAGCCAGCGAGCACCCTTTGCAATTGGGACCAATTCCTGCGAAGAGATGACATAGGGAAGGCTTGCCAGTCGAGGGGCAGTGTAAGAGGCTGGGATAGCATCTGTGGCTTCACTGGGATGTGCAGAAAGGGGGTCTATCTTTGGCTCAATTCTGCTACTTCTAAAAAAGTGATATCCATAACTGCCTGTGGTGCAGGTTTCAGGCTCCAGCTACAACCTGGGCTGCTTGAACTGCAGGTTCCCTGTTACATGTGAACCTATCTTCAGTGCATATACATTTCAGACAAACATTTCTCTCTCATTATCCCTCCCATTAATCCCTTTCTTGTTTCACAAAATTTCCTTCCAGTTTGCAGTCTGAGATTTCAGCTGTCAGTTTCTGGTCGTTCATATCAACCCACCTGCCATGCTCACTATAAGGATTAGCATTAAGGGGATTACTAGGAATGGTAAACAAAGCCTCAGGGCTTTATCACAATTTAGGAAAAATGGACAGGAAGAGAAGATTGTCAGCACAATTCTAGGGGAGATCCTCTTCTACAGTGTGTCCCTCCTAGATGTCTGATGCCAATACAGTACAAGCCAAGCTTCATGATGTGCGGAAAAGGTTTCCATAATACACCTAGATAATCAAGTGCCCTGAAGCAGCACACAAAATATAACAGAAAGTTGTTTTCTTGCAATTTTTTTCACTTTAGCTTCTGCATAAAGTTATTTAAGCTAACCTATTTAACCAAGGATTTTGGTTTCTCTTCATGTGATCTCAAAAAACAGTATTTCTGTTTCATTTATATATAATCTTTTTGCTTACTACATTTCAAAAGGTTAAGGCAGGTAACAGTGGCTTCAAGCATATAAAGAAAAACAGGTCTTTTTAAAAAACGCAATAAGCCTGTAACAAATGTCTCAACTCTACCCTGTAATGATTTTGCTGTATCTGTTCCTGTTGATCATTTTTGCTGGAAACAGCAGCATTTCAGATTCTTCTGTTTCTATGATCACGCTGTGGCAGTGATTACATTCCAGATTCTCTTGTTGCTTTCTGACCAATCTATATTTCTGTTAGCTATGAGGGGTTTGTCAGAGCAGGCCAGCAAAAGCTTAGGTTAGTCTACTAATGTTAGTGGCAAAGCAGTTTAAAATCTCAACTTCTTTTCTCCAAATAACAGAGCTCCAAGGCAGGGTGGTTCAGGGTCCATATCATATTTTAGAAATATCACTGGGACCATTTATTGCATTTTTATACTGTCCCATCTATTATTTATTTATTTATTTATTTATTCATTCATTCATCCATTCATTCACTCACACAGTCAGACAGGTGCGATTGACTGGTTTTATCCAGACATCGAGTCCTTCCCAAAGACCTGGGATGGCTGGATTTTATTGTCAATGTGGTAGCTGCTGTTATAGATATCGTCGCAGAATCTAGGCTGTTCCCAGTAAAGCTGCTTTTTGTAATTGGTTGATGGTGATTTCTGTGGCCCCTATGGTGTTGAGGTGCCCTTCAAGGTCTTTTGGAACTGCACGCAGTGCGCCAATGACCACTGGGATTATTTGGGTCTTTTTCTGCCACGGCCTTTCAATTTCAATTTGTAGATCTTTGTATTTGGTGATTTTTTCTATTTCTTTTTCTTCTATTCTGCAATCTCCTGGTATTGCTATGTCGATTATTTTGACTTGTTTTTCTTTCTTCTCGACTACAGTTATATCTGGTGTATTGTGTGGCAGATGTTTGTCTGTTTGTTGTCGGAAGTTCCATAATATTATTACATCTTCATTTTCTTCAACTTTTTCAATATTATGGTCCCACCAATATTTGGCTACAGGTAGCTTGTATTTTTTGCAGATGTTCCAGTGTATCATCCCTGCTACCTTGTCATGACTTTCTTTGTAATCAGTCTGTGTGATCTATTAACAACAGCTGATTAGGTGGTCGACTGTTTCATTTGCTTCTTTACAAAGGCGGCACTTGCTGTTTGTTGTGGATTTTTCTACTTTTGCTCTTATTGCATTTGTTCTTAGTGCCTGTTCTTCTGCAGCTAGTATTAAACCCTCTGTTTCTTTCTTCAAGTTGCCATTCTTAAGCCATTGCCAGGTCTTGGTGATGTCTGATTTTACACTTATATTTTGCAAATATTGACCATGCAGTTGCTTCTTTTTCCTGCTTGGTTCTTGACTTGTTCTTTCTTGTAGGCCTGCTTTCTTTCATTGGTGTTGAATAGTTTCTCGTTATTGACCATTTGTAGTGCATCTTCTTCACTATCCTTTATATATTCTTCAAGGCCTCTTTTCTCCTCTTCTACTGTTTGATGGACTTGCAGCATTTCTCTTCCACCTGAGCTGCGAGGGAGGTATAGCCTATCTACATCACTGTGGGGATGCAAAGCATGATTGATGGTCATGATTTTCCTGGTCTTACGATCTAGCGTCTGCTTGGGTCCAGTCTATTATTCCTGCAGTGTATCTGATAACAGGTATAGCCCAGGTGTTTATGGCTTGTATGGTGTTCCCGCCATTGAGTTAGGACTTCAGTGCGTGCGATGTTACCAGCCTAGAGAATGCCCAAGTATTTGTAATGTTCTTTCTCTTCCAGGTTCTTGATCTTGCTTCCATTGGGCAGTTCTATTCCTTCTGTTTTTCTTATTTTCCCTCTGTTCATTATTAATGCAGCACACTTGTCTAGTCCAAACTCCATTGCTATATCGCTACTGAATATACAGACAGTGTTTAGCAGTGATTCAATTTCTGACTGGGACTTTCCATACAACTTCAGATCATCCATGTACAGCAGATGGTTTATTTTACTTGATGTTTTAGATGTTTGGTATCCAAGGCCTGTTTTGTTTGGTATTTGTGAAAGTGGGGTCATGGCAATTACAAACAACAGAGGGGATAGTGAGTCCCCTTGGAAAATACCTCTTCTAATGCTAACCTGTCCAAGTGTCTCGCCACTGATTGTTAACTGTGAACTCCACATGCTCATTGCTTTTTTAAAAAATAAATAAATATCTGAATGTTTTTGCTGACACCAGTTGTTTCTAAACGTCTTAGTATCCATGTGTGAGGCAATGAATCGAAGGCTTTCTTGTAGTCAATCCATGCAACACTTAGATTTGTTTTTCTTCTCTTGCAATTTTGTCAATCAGCAGCTGATCTTTTGTGCCTCTGGTGTTCGTGCAATTTCCTTTCTGTTCAACTGGAAGCTGTTTGTTAGTTAATAAGTGTTGCATTACTTCATCTGCTATTATTCCAGTTAATAATTTGAACATGGTTGGCAGACAGGTTATCGGTCTATAATTACTTGCAACCGCACCTTTTGCTGGGTCATTCATGATGAGATGAGTTTTCCCAGTAGTTAGCCATTGTTCTATATCACCTCCTTGCAAAATGTGATTGAACTGTTTTGATAGTTGTTTATGAAGGCTTGTTAGGTGTTTAAGCCAATACAAAATCATCATCATCATCAATCATCATCATCATCATCTATTCGATTTCTATATCGCCCTTCCAAAAATGGCTCAGGGCAGTTTACACAGAGAAATAGCAAATAAATAAGATGGCTCCCTGTCCCCAAAGGGCTCACAATCTAAAAAGAAACACAAGATATACACCAGCAACAGTCACTGGAGGTACTGTGCTGGGGGTAGAGAGAGCCAGTTACTCTCCCCCTGCTAAATAAAGAGAATCACCACATTAAAAGGTGCCTCTTTGCCAAGTTAGCTAGTAGTCCCAGTTGGTTTACAACCAATTTGGTTCACACAATATTCTTCTAGGTGGCCCAGATTTCCTGCATACTTAAGCCTAATCCTTTTCCTAATCTCTACTCATCCTGAAGTGGGATATGGAACCCGAAATAAGAAGGTTTTTCTAAATAATCAGCTAAGAAGAATTAATTCTTTATTTGTGACACAAGTGCAGTAAAGAAATCGTTGCACTTATATACTTCTTAATATACACTCGCATTTTTGATAAGCGTACACTTGCATTTGATATGGCACTGAAGTGGATTATGCGCCGGTGTCCCTAATTATCTCCACAATCCAATTCAACAGTCAATACTGGATTTGATGGTAACTAATCATATCTAAAAAGTAGCACCGAAGAGAAGCTGCAACCCTCTCTTTCTCTTCTCACCCCAAGGCATCCAATCTTACCTTGACGTAACCTTTGTAGGCTGTTCCTATTCCTCTTTGAACATCTACTCCAAGGGGTCTCTTGGCTTGCTCCGGAGGTATAGGGCAGACTTGTGGTGTGCTGTCCTTGCAGGAAACATGGCATGCAAATGAACACACTAAGGGGGGGAAATGGAATTTGTCAAAACTCTTTGCTGTCACCAAAGTGAAGCCTTACAATCAGCAAGAAATGGTTGGCAAAACTGGGAAAGCACAGGGACACAGAAATCAATTTGACTTCTCACATCCATAGTTGAGTGGACAAATCAGCTACACTGCAGAACAGTGGAAACTTCAGTGCTCTTTAGAACCTGAGGATGGTGCCTAGCTTACTGGTAGAACACAGGCTGTGCATGTAGAAAGTCGAAGATTCAGTAGTGGTTAGTGTTGGACTAGGACCAGGAGGACCCAAGTTCAAATCCCCATTCAGCCATGAATCTTACTGGGTGACTCTGGGCCAGTCACTGAATCTCTCAGCCTAACCTACCTCACAAGGCTGTTGTGAGGATAAATAACCATGTACACTGCTCTGGGCTCCTTGGAGGAAGAGTGGGATAGAAATTCAAAACAAAAATAAATAAATAAATAAATAAATAAATAAATAAATAAATACCCAGGCAGCACTGGAAAAGACTCCTGTCTCAAACCCTAGAGAGTTGCTGAGAGTCAGTATAGAGAATAATGAACTAGGTGGCCCAATGGTCTGATTCAGTAGGAGGCAGCTTCCTATGTAACGTTATGCTGCCTATTCCATGTAAGTTGGTAGCAACACTAAGACTATTTTGTGACATATAAAAGCACTTCATTGGAAAACTTACACCATAATATATGGGTTTTAAAGGTGCCACAGGACTCTAAAGCCCCCTTCTTGTGCAATTCTCCCCATGTTCAATGAAAAGGAGAAATTGAAGGACCACATTTGCTGACCACTAGCCATGCCTCCCAGCGGCTGAGGATCCAGCATTAAATGAGGAAGGGGCCATACTTGTGGACTCAATGACAGTGGGAACTCAAGGATCTCACTGCTTGAGAATAACTGGGTATAGACCCTAACATCAAACCCACAACCGCTGGGGGGCAACCCCAGAAAGTGTTTGGTCATGCTAAAACTCTCCACATCCAGTGAGAAGAGGACTTGTTTTCTCCCTTAAAATGATACTATTTACTCCCTTAAAATGATACTATGAACAGGGAAGGAGGGCAGGGGCTCAGCTTCATCCTGCTCAGCTTCATGTTTGCTATTGGGGAATAGGAATGCTCATCACATGATTGTAGCATGTGAATTTGTGGTCACTTGTGAACTAACTATTCAGGTCTAAAGACTTGTGTTTCAGAGGAAGCTGTTATGGTCACAAAAGGATGCCAATGCACTGGCAACTTTTGATACTTGCAGCACAAGTTCCTTCTGTATTAAAGCTGAAGGCACCATTCATTTTTATTTTCTCTCCCCCACACCCCATTTTCTTGATCAACTCCCAGTAGAATGGTTGCATATGAATGGGAGAATAGAAGTGTGAGCACTGTAAGATCTTCCCTTCAGGGGATGGAGACACTCTGGGAAGAGCAGAAGGTTCCAAGTTCCCTCCCTGCTATCTCCAAGATAGGGCTGAGAGAGATTCCTGCCTGCAACCATGGAGACGCCACTGCCAGTCTGTGAAGACAAAACTGAGCTAGATAGACCAGTGGTCCGACTCAGTATATGGCAGCTTCCTATGTTCCTAAAATAGTTAGGCATTCTCTTTCCAACCGTCAGAGCACGCAGTTAATCTGTCAGAGCTCAGAGACAAGACTGGGCTTTTACAAGCAGTGGTGTTGCTTCTGACACTTCTCAAAGACTCACTAAAATTTTAGAGTTGGAGGGAACCTTGAAGATCTTTTGGTCCAACCCCTGCTCAGCACAGGAAACTGCTGCAGCATCCTGCATAGAAGGCCATTCAGCCTCTGTTTGAAAACCTCTAGAGAACAAGAGCCCACCACTTCACGAGACAGACTGTTCCAATGTATAGTCACGACTCTTAGTTTTAGAAAATTCCTCCTAATGTCTAGCTTGAATTTGTTTCCTTATCATTTTTAACCCATTGGTTCTAGTCCTTCTCTCAGGAGTAACACAGAAGAAGCCCACTCTTTCTCCTATGAGACAGCCTTTTATATATTTGAAGATGGCTATCATGTATCCCTTTAGTCTCCCCTTCTCTGGTCTAAACATTCTTAGATCCTTCAGCTGTTCCTTACAGGATTTGGTTTCCAGACCCTTCCTATCTTGGGTTGTTCTCCTCTGAACCTGGTCCAGGTTTATCAACGTCTTCCTTAAAACTACAGTGCCCAAAATCAGACACCGTATTCCAAGTGAAGTGTAACCACTACAGAAAAGAGCGGAACTATTATTTCTTGTGATTCGGATTATCACCATGATGGTTAGGTTTTAGATCTTTGTGACTCTCAGCTACAGCACTAACCACATTTGGGAATGCCAGCAAATCCTTAACTCCTTCTCTTACGATAATGTCACTGACCATATACTGGCAGGGAGAAGGACATCACTGCTGCACGGAATGTCCCTGCTTTGACAGGCAGAGAGTGGTGGTTACACCCAACACAGAAGCTTAATTTTGCAAGATGCACTTCAGTGCCTTTTATAGCACAGTTTGGAAATCATTGCTTTAGATACTGATGCATCTGTCAGCAAAGGCAGAGTCGTGGAAGTGATAGCAGTAGTAGTTCAAACAGATTCTCTGTAAAACTGGGAAGCTCTTGCACACAGCAAGCGATCTGAACAAGCAGGTTTGTGCTGTGTAAAATTTTAGTGCAAACTGGGAACAGGCCAATTTTCTAATGTAACCATTAACGAGGTTATAATAGCAAGCCCTATTTATTGGTATATAGTGCACTGTGTATGGTGCATTCCAAAGTACAAGAGGACAGGTCCCTGCTCCATGGGGCTTACAACAGAGGAAGGGGAAGGAATGGGAGGCAAGAAGATCCTGCAGGTACTGGGCTTCATTTTCCAAATTGTGTAGATGGGGCTGGTGCTTTGATACCACCTCTCACGGATGAAAGAGAAGTTTCCACTGGTTTGAATGATTTGACAACAGATTCAAAATCTGAACCTAAATCTAAGTATTTGAGATTTATATAATTGCTCTCATTTGAAATCTACTGACACAGATGCTTGTGTATTCTAAGCTTGTGTGCACACAGAGTTCAAATGTATGTTTTCTTTCCAAGCAACTGTCTTGTTGCTTTAAAGAGATGCTGTTAAATCGCTGAGTGTTTAGATTGGAGACTGAAGCCAACTTACCATCACAAGCGTAGCCCTGTCTAATCAATCCCACCATGAGGGATGTGCAATGGCTGCACTGAGTAGGGCTTGAAAAGGACTTGATGCTGAGCTGATGAGCTTTAGGCTGAAACAGATTCAGGGTAAATAAGAACAAACATTCATTGGAAAACTGGCACAATCAGCTAGAAACCTGTGTATCAACTGCACAAGTTCTTATTTCCATTGATCTTGATTTGAGGCAGTGGGGAGGGGAGGAGGGGCCTGGCAAACAGATGTATCTTTGAGCAGCCTCTATTTACCTGCCATGGATACAGGAGCCATCTCTGGTAGAATATACGCTCCTCATTTTTGATGACTATACATACACAATACATTTAGATTCTCCTAGTATCTTGGTAGCAGTGCTACCTTGATCCTGAAATACTTCTAGCAAGTAGAATATATTATGCTTTCTCTAAAAGCATTTTAAGCTTAGGAATGTGCTCCCTGTTGAAATAAGAGCCTCACCATCTCTAGCAACTTTTAAAAAGAAACTGAAGACACGCTTGTTCACCCAGGCATCTAATCTGATTTATAGTTTTATTCGTTTGTAATGTAGGGTTTTAAATGATTTTAATGTTTTAGTCGTTTCTGATTTTGTTTAATTTGTATTATTATTATTATTATTATTATTATTATTATTATTATTATTATTATTATATTTGATTTCTATACCGCCTTTCCAAAATGGCTCAGGGCAGTTTACACAGAGAAATAACAAACAAATAATATGGAACCCTGTCCCCAAAGGGCTCACAATCTAAAAAAGAAACATAAGATAGACACCAGCAACAGGCACTGGAGGTACTGTGCTGGGGGTGGATAGGGCCAGTTACTCTCCCCTTGCTAAATAAAGAGAATCACCACGGTAAAAAGGTGCCTCTTTGCCAAGTTAGCATTTGTACTGTATTTGTTGCACACTGCCCAGAGACAGAAGTTTTGGGAGGTATATAAATATGTTAAAACAAACAAACAACCACTCTAACCCTATACTATTTTCCAAGTCCTACATCCTGGATAATTGAAGCAGATGACCCAGCTCTGAGTTTCCAACACAGGCAGGCTCCCTCGTTCTACCTCTGGAAGCAGACCTCACCTCTGGACCAGGACAGCAAAGACCACTGGCTGTGCTGGCATGAAGAAAAAACACCAGCACAGTGCAGAAGATCTGTGCAAAGAGCATTTTCAGATGAAGAAATGACTGAGAGAGAGTTGGCAACACTTCGATTAAAAATCCTTTGTCAAGAGTATTTTGTGTGTTGTTCCTTGTGTTGGGATTTTACTGATGCAAAATGCATTTGGTCTATTAAAAAACAACAGTGAGGCTTCTGAGGGTCTCCTCTCCTTTTTTTGTCTCCTTGGTAGTGCCTCCACCCTTCTTTTTTGCTTTTGTTCCACATTCATTTTAAAAATTTATAGCTAGCCCCTCCAGTACACTACTGCTCATTAAATTATGAATTTGTATCTTTACTTAGGTACAGATTGTGTACCTAAGCCAAATCTATCAAGCCAAACATAGCCCACCAACCTTTTTACAGGGCCTGCAGGTGCTCAGCAATATCCTGGATTTTGCAGTTCCAGGCAGGCAGCAAATACTGGAGATTTAATTAAGGACGGGCTGCCATATACAGCATGCAGGCTGTGACTGGCTTGATGTGTCATGAGTTGTTTAGGCCTTTATTTTAAATATCTTAATAAGCCGACTAACAAATGCGGACATGAGCAAACACACACGACACAGATGGACCATGTATGAAATAAAAAGTAAAATAACTAAGAGCCACAATAATTATTACGCACCCCCCTTAGCAAAACAAATCATCAAGGCCCCCTACCTTTGGTACAGCTAGGGAAATGGACTGAATGGTGGGGGAGGGAGCAGCAGGCATCCTCTGAAGCCGAATTGGTTCCTGAATTGTAAAAAACTAAAATTGAGCAATATTTAAGACTTCTGGAATCCAATACACATTCGGTCTGGCAACATTGGTTGATTTTTTCATTAATAAGAGCAGGGGAAAGCAGAGTGTTGATCCTGATATACAAGAAGCAAGTTGCAGATCAGAAAGACTCACAGGAAAGCCTGCTCTTTGGAAGCAGCAGAAGGTAAAAAAAGAAAAAGTGGAGCACAAGGATACATCCAGGAAAATGGTAGCAAATCAGGAATTCAAAAAGTATGTACATTGAAATGCTGACATGTGCCTACAAAAAGCACACACCGCGAGGAGAGAATATTTCTTCTTATGAAGCAATGAGACACACTTTTAAACATAGAGCTCCCCAAAGTGGTTTAGTCAGGATAATAAAAACGATGACAACTTACTTCTTGTTGCTGCTCTGTAGTCACTACAGATGTTGATGGCGAGACTTCTGGTTTGGGACCTTGCACCTCCTGCTCACCAACAGAATTTGTCTGCCATGAAGCGGGGGAGGAGAAAGTATGCAAATTAGCTTTCAGCAACAGACCTCCAGGAGCAGAGACAGATCAAGTTCACCTGGGGCAAAAGAGCCTGTCTATTTGGAAAATATGGAGCTCTTCTCAACTTAGCGCCCCTGCTTGCGGCCTGGAGCACTTATGCTTATCTGTAAAAAAATTAAGTGTAGAGAAGAATGGGATTGGGAGCCTGGGCCTGCCCTAGAGTCCCACCCCCTGCTATGGGCCTGCTCAGCACTGTTGAGCTAAACTCCTGCACCCTAAAAGTAAAGCCCCAAAGCAACAGTTAAACTGTATGCCTACATGAGCTGCTGCTGCAAGCCTAAAATGGTAAGGTGTCAGTTATTTCAGAGACCAAGTTAAAGCCACTGACACTTGGCCTCCAAGACTCTTTGAAGGTCACTCCTAACTAATTGCAGAAACAAGCAAAATGAAGCCAGACCTGCCTTGCAGTTATTAAGATCATAAAGCAGTTTATTACATGGCAAACAGTATATATTTTTTCACACTACAGGACTTGAGTATCCCTGTTCCTCTTGACCCCTACATGCTACTGTAGGATACAAAAATAATACTAATAATTTATAGATTTTAAGGACATGTTCAAGACTACATTTCCAACAAAATTGAAGACTGGGGTGGTGGGGCAGGGCAGAATCAACTATTATTTCCCGCATTTTTTAAAAAAATCTAATTTTAGTAAACATTAATACAACTTATTAAGCTTATCTAAACTGTTCACTAGTTTACGAATTAGAACCATTAGGAAATTCAGTTACGTAAACGTGCACACAAATTCAGTATCTTTGCAAAGCATACACATTTGTGCTCTGATTCAGGTAACAAATGCCAAAATGTAGGTATTAGTATGTGCAGAGCCAAAGGGGGTATTTAAGAGTGTCTTTTGGTACCTTGGACAACAAGACTCTATGGAATGTGAGTATGATCAACAAAATAAAGTTACAGAATAGTTCAAAGCTCCTAATTATACAAACTGAGCTGGCTGTAAATAAGAGGCTATTAGAAAAAGAACAGTTTCAGGAAGCAGATATGCTACAACAGAGTTCATTTATGCTGTTCATGAAAGTTTCAATATAAGAAATAAATCCTTTTGGGTCCTTTGATACTGTGCAGCTAATTCAGGTAGCTGTCAACAGCATAAACTGCTCTACAAAACCATACAGCACCTTTAATACAGCTTAGAATTGAAACAATAACAATTTTCTACCTATATATATATATATATATATATAATTCTCTAAAGCATACCCATGGCTAAAACTGTGTGTGGCAGCTTTCGTGAGAGTTCGCAAGCAGAAGCACCTGACTGGGCAGTCGGGATTCCATATGCAGATAGGGAGGAGGAGCCTGTGAGAGCAGAAGCACCATGGTGATTGGGCAGTGGGGATTCCATATGCAGATAGGAAGGAGCCTGTGATGGTTAAAGTCAGTTGGAATGCAACTGTTACTGGTCAGAAGATGTTCTCAATTGTAGAGGAGAGGAATCTATATATAAAATGATAGTGGGCAGGGGTCTGCGAAGAGAGGGGTCATGAGCGAGGAAAGAGCCCCTTCAGAAGAGGGAGGCCGCTGTTGTGTGAATTAGATGAGGAAACAAGATAAACAAGATCTGTTAACTCAGGAAGGGAGAGAGAGAGAGAGAGAGAGAGAGAGAAGGAAAGGAGGAAAAGAAAGACAGAGGGGAAGAGTGAGTGGAAGAGAGAAAGAGATAAAAAGAAAGGAGGAGGAGAGAGAAAGAAGGAAGGGAGGGCGAGGGACAGGCCCAAACCTGTCAGCAGCCTGAGGGGAATGAGCGGCCATGGCGGCGTCTATTGGTAATAATAACAACAACAACAACAACAACAACAACAACAACAAAACTCGATTTCTATACCGCCCTTCCAAAAATGGCTCAGGGCGGTTTACACAGAGAAATAACAAACAAATAAGATGGAACCCTGTCCCCAAAGGGCTCACATTCTAAAAAGAAACATAAGACAGACCCCAGCTACAGTCACTGGAAGTACTGTGCTGGGGGTGGATAGGGCCAGTTACTCTCCCCCTGCTAAATAAAGAGAATCACCACGGTAAGGAAGGGTCCAGTCAACCACTGCTACTGTTTGGGGTTACTGAGGCTAATGGCGGTGGCAGGCAAGCGGGCAAGGGAAGGGCCCGGGCCTGTCAGCAGCCTGAGGGGAATGAGCAGCCATGGCGGTGGCAGCAGCAAGTCTCAGGTGGGGAGGTCTCTGGGGATAGGAGACTGCAGCTTGGCCAACTAGCACCACAACGCTGCAGACACAACCAAGAGGGGGATGGAGTAGTGACCAGGAGGGGAAAGGGGGATGGAAGCAACCGGATGGAGGAGGAGGAGCAGGAGAGCAGCTCAGGTGAGATGGAGAGATTTCTGAGTTGGGGGGGGCTGTGGCAGGGTGTGAGGTGAGCAATCAAGTACTAGTACACAGATGCTCTGCGCGGGTCAAGCTAGTATTAAATGTTGCTTTAAACTTCCAGCGTTCATCCTGATAGAAAATGTGTTTTTTCCCCTTTTCAAAATTATGATTAGAGTTTTTTTTCAACTGGGGGTGATGCCTCCTTCCTACAGCATTTTTAAAAATTAGCTCACTTCAGGCATCACATCAAACCATGGTTTTTATTAACCATAGCTTAGAACAGGGATGTGCACGAAACAGATTTAGCGTTCCATTCTGAGCTTGGAATGGAACACTAAATCTGTAGAACTTTCCGAGTGACATTTTGGATTTCAAAATGGCGCTCAGAACATTCAGACTCAAAACAGGCTGCTCCACTCTAAGCTCAGAATAGGCCCTTCATTTGAAAGGTGTTCTGTTCCGAGCTTGGAACTCTCGAAATGGCCCCTTTTGGGTTGTAAAGTTTCGACCGCAGAATGTTCTGCACATTCCATAGTTGAGAACGTAAGACATGTTTTGAAGCTGCCAGGCCATAATTACAGTTGCGTGTTTGCTTTTGTTTCCTATCCTTCTCAGAAATCAACTTCACTTCTATCTTCATGGTGCAGCAGCCTCTCTAGGTGGAGAGATGGTTGTAACCAGTGTTCTAATTCAGACGTGGCCCACAAATCCCCGTCAAACCACGGTTTCCAATTTTTGTTTGCTGATTGATGACAAGCCAATTAAGGCAGTATGGTAAACCATACTTAAACTGCCTTAACTATGCTTTGGCTTAATATCTGGCTGGAGTGAAGATAAACATATAAAAGGGGGAAAGGCTCCAAAGGGGCCCAACATTATTTACCCATGACACAATCCACTGGAAAAGTACTATTACTCAAAACACATTTGTTTCAACAGGCAAGCCCCTAATGGACTGTACCTGGAGCTTCTGCAATTATGCAACTCCCTTGGTGGCCCTATAGCCTTTTCTTTTCCAAAAGCCTGGCTACTGACCTAATAAAGAGATGGAGAAATGTCAACTGATTAATAATCTGCCTTTTAACCAAATTAAATTGAAAAATTGTACATTACCAACAGTCTCGAGACCTGCGCCTTTGAGGTGGTGAGCAACAACAAAAGCTCTTGCTCATTAGAAGGAAAGGAAATTTGTGCTTTTTCTGTTCTATCTCAGCACCACATTAGAAACAAAACAACCTCAAGAAGAAAGAAGCATGGCCATAACTTTCAACCCACTTAACGTCTCTCCTCACATTTTAAAAATGGGTCCAATCAATTATTCAGAGGAACATAGGAAGCTGCCTTACACCAAGTCAGAACACTGGCCCTTCTTGTTCATCATCATCATCTACATGGACTGGCAGTAGTTCTACAAGGTTTAAGGCAAGGGTCTTTTCCAGTCCTTCTGAAGATGCCAGGGATTGAACCTGTGATCTTCTACCATTGAGCTACAGCCCCATCCAGGGGATTATTTTACGATGGACAGTGCTCACATGTAGTCACCCATCCAAATGCAAACCAGGGCAGACCCTGCTTAGCAAATGGAACAATTCATATTGGCTACCGCGAGACCAATTCTCCTCCCATAATCAAGTGCAGCATTATTTAGCTGACCAATCTAAAGTTTGTGGCCTTGAAATTAACTACTACAGAAAACAATGAGACCATTGCAAATAATCTGTTAATACAAACTTGCACTCACTGCTGCTGCTAATAAACAATCACAGTTCTTGAATTAAAACAGAAGCAGATTGGAGGTGAAACTACTGTACTGTTTTATCACATTCTCAGGGCGTAACAACTGACTTACAAACACCAAATTCACCTTTACAAAGCTTTTGCTATTCATTTTGCACTACGTTATATAATCCTAAAGGCTTATTTGTCAGTCCGGCACTTTATTTTTGGAGATCTCCTTCCAACAGTTAACACACAAAATGCATATACTTGATTTTGTTACCAGTCAGCTACTCATATGAGGCAGTGGTGTGTGTGTGGTGGTCTTTTTAAGTACCAAACTTGTACTTGTAGAAATTCAGAGCAAGTTTACTCTAATCCATTCCAGAAATATGGGCTTGCAAAAAGCCTCACCATATATTGCTGCTTTGTTCAAGGGGACAACACAAGCTAAAATTACAGTAATTAAAAAAATCTACCTAAAATCTACCTCTGCCACCTTTCTGCTACTCAGCCCCCAAGCCAATTCATGACAGACAATGTAACTAGAAGAATATCTAAATAAATGAACAAACACCACTTAATTTTAAGAGAACAGCAGCAGCAGCAATAAAATCACGGACCATCAAATGCTCAGGAGACAACTTTAAGATAATAGTCTGCACCAAATTAGTTGTTTCTGAGGTGGTATTCCTCCACCTGGGGAGGGGGTATGGTGGCAGGATGACACCACAGAAAACATCATGTCCCCAGTAGACACCTGCCTGACTCCTGAAGGCAGAGGGCCCTGGAAGAGGACACAGATTTAGTGTGCACCTACACACACTGTAGCATGCAAGCCTCACAGATCCATGCCCTGATTGGACACGGGAATGTTTAACTAAACTACATCTCTCTCTGAAAGCATTATTACGCTTGAATGGACATAGACCATCAGAACTCTAGGAAAGCTGCTAGATGAGCAAAAGAAAGGCTTGCTAACCCTGGCCAATGTAAACTACATAATACCAGACTTAAAGGCAGGCTTGCTTAAAGGCAGCAAATTCTACTTTTGTGTCACAAAGGGTATGTTAACCTTCATATTTTAATTTCTTTTTCACAACAACTAGATGAGCAGACTACAAGAGGGCTCTTAAAGAGTAAATGAAGCTAGCTCTGTTTAGTTGGTTAATCTGCAGCATCATTAAAAACATGTATAAGGAAGCTAAAGGTGGGCAGGCAGACTAGTTTAGGCAATTTTACACATACAGGTCACAGATTACAGAAGTAGAGTGTCAGCATGAACTTACTTCTTCCGAAAAGGCTAGCAGAGAAGATGTAGACGAGGAAGAAACAGAGTCCTTTGTTGTAACAGATATGAGAGGATAAAAAGGATCACTTATCATCCAACATACTGTCAGAGGGGTCATTAGCAAGCTAACAAGATAAGTGACTACCTGGCAAAGTTCGTCACCGGAATTAAGCTTTCCTAACAAAACTGAACATTCTTTGCTGTCAAATTTAGGCAACAAAGTACCCATGAAAAGCAGGAGCTCTGACCCACAGTTCACAGCTCAAGCCCAACAAGACTTGCTGAACAGACCTGGGAAGGTTATTAACACTGAGCCTCATTTTACTGTCTTAATATCGCAATAGTACCGATCTGTCTGAAAGGGCTACTGTGAGGAAAAGTGAGGTAAGAAATTTTAAAAGAACTGTAGACAAAAACTGTAAGAGACAAATATTTCCTGCAGATGTATAAAAAAGAAGGTATAAAAGAAGAAGGTTGATATTGGAACTTGATTAAAATTCAGCTTCTCTGACGGTAACAGACGTTTACATCTAATGTAATGCTGAGTTCTGAAAGAACTCAAATGTGAAATTGCTGATCTCCTAGCAAAAATATGTAACTTGTCCCTACAATCAGGTTCTGTAACAGAGGACTGGAGAGTAGTTAATGTAACTTCACTTTTTCACAAAGGATCCAGAGGGGATCTGGGAAATTACAAGTCCGTTAGCTTAACTTCAGAGCTGGATAAACTGATGGAAAACATATGCGACAAAATGTTAAACACACAGAAGTGTGCCTCTCTTGAAGATACATCAGGAGAGGAGGAAAGAAGGTTTGATTTTGTGGTTTTATTTTCTTAGCACTGAGTATAATGTGCTATGCTACTGTGCTATAACTATCCGGTTTTGCTGGATCTCAGATTGACAAAGGCAGAACCTGGGTGTCTGCCTTCCTTGAGTTGTAGTTTGTTTTGTCTGAGACACAGTATTTTGGTGAGAAATAGACACCAGCAGCTGTGATGATTGCTGTGATGAGCTCCATGTTTGGCCTTGAGACTAACTTGTGCTTCACTCACTGCTCTGCTCTGCAATTTGCACTGCAAGGAGTACTCAGTCAAAATGTGGCTGAAGTTGCTCTAGTTGAGCTTATGGGTATGCTTGCTGCTAAGGGTGCTGCTGTAGTAGCGCTAGGAAGTAACATAAGGAGTCATAATTATTGTGTGGGGTCTGAACTTGGGAGATGATTTTGATCTGCCAGTTCTGGATGGGGTAACACTTCCCCAGAAGGAACAGGTACACAATCTGAGGGTGCTCCTGGACACAAAACTCTCCCTGGTGTCCCAGGCTGAGGCAGTGGCCAGAGGTGCCTTTTATCAGCTTCAGCTGATACGCCAGCTGCGTCCATTTGAGATAAATGACCTCAGAACAGTAGTACATCCGCTAGTCACCTCCAGACCTGACTACTGCAATGCGCTCTATGTGGGGCTGCCTTTGTACGTAGTCCGGAAACTGCAGTTAGTCCAGAATGCGGCAGCCAGGTTGGTCTCTGGGTCATCTCGGAGAGACCATATCACTCCCATCTTAAAAGATCTACACTGGCTGGCGATAAGTTTCTGGGCAAAGTACAAGGTTTTGGTTATAACCTATAAAACCCTAAACAGCTTGGGCCCTGGGTATTTAAGAGAATGTCTTCTTTGCTTTGAACCACACCGATCATTGAGATCATCTGGAGAGGTTCGTCTACAGTTGCCACCAGCTCATCTGGTGGCTACTCGGGGACAGGCCTTCTCCATTGCTATCCTGAGGTTTTGGAACACACTTCCTGCTGAAATAAGAGCCTCCCCATCTCTTACAACTTTTAAGAAGGCAGTCAAGACGCCTTTGTTCACCCAGGCTTTTAATTAGATATAGTTTTAATAGTAATTTAATAATTGTTTTAATGCTTTAAATGTTTTAAATTTTAATTGTTGAAATGTGTTAATCTTTTTATTGGTTGTTTTTATTGTCTTGTAAACCACCCAGAGAACTTGTGTTTTGGTTGGTATAAAAATGTGTTAAATAAAAATATTAAATAATAAAATAATTGTGTATGAGAGAGCCAATTGTGCCAATGAGGTTACTGCAGTGCAGGCAATGTGGCTGGCAGTGGATTCTGGGTCAGTGATTCTTTTTTTGGCTGTATCTGGACTGTGTTTGAAATGAGTGTTCTGTGTTGAGAGGGACACATTCCCTTTTACTGTGTGCTTCTGCAGTGTTTTTCAAGGCAGTGTTGCAAAATGCATTGCAAAACTTGTGTGAACTCCGTGAGTGCAGCTTGTTCCGGCCATAGGGAGCAATGGGAAAACTCAAAACACCCCATAGTTCCCCATGGATAGCTTTGGGGACACCAAAGTGGGTTGGGTGGTAGGGGATGATAGGTGCTACCTACCAACCAACCCACAAAAGAAATGGGCAAGCAGGCAATTTTAAACAAATTTTTAACCTTTCCTTCCCAAACCACGTATAATCTTTTTGGGGAAAGGTTAAAAAATGGTTAAAAATTGCCCACCTGCACATTTCTTGTGTGGGCTGGGCAATAGGTAGCACCCATCATGCCCTATGATCCAACCCACTTTGGTGTTCCCAAGAGCTACCCATGAGGAACAATGGGGTGCTTTGTGTTTCCACACTGTTCCACACTGACCGAAACACTCAAAATGTTTCAAATTTGTTTCATCAAAAGAGCTGGTTGAACTACTGTTTCAACAAAACATTTTGGCCATCTGTGTTTTGTTTTAAGCTCGAAACAAAACACAAAATCCGTTTTGTGTGTATTCCTACTTGTTCATAAATTATCTAGAAGTTGTAAACAGCGAAGTGGCCAAATTTGCAGATGTCACTAAACTATTTAGGGTAGTGAAATCCAAAACAGATTGTGAGGAGCTCCAAATAGATCTCTCCAAACTGGGGGAGTGGGCGACAAAATGACAAATATGGTTCAATGTAAGCAAGTGTAAAGTGATTCATATTGGAGCAAAAAACTCCAACTTCACATATACACTGATGGGTTCTGAGCTGTCAGTGACTGACCGGGAGAGATATCTTGGGGTTATAGCGCACAGCTCATTGAAAGTGTTGACTCGGTGCACAGCAGCTGTGAAAAAGGCAAATTCCATGCTAGGGATCATTAGGAAGGGGACTGAAAATAAAAATGCTAATATTATAATAGCACTTAGCAATAGCAATAGCACTTACATTTATATACCGCTCTATAGCTGGAAGCTCTCTAAGCGGTTTACAATGATTTAGCATATTGCCCCCCAACATTCTGGGTACTCATTTTACCGACCTCGGAAGGATGGAAGGCTGAGTCAACCTTGAGTCCCTGGTCAGGATCGAACTTGCAACCTTCTGGTTACAGGGCGGCAGTTTTACCACTGCACCACCAGGGGCTCTTTAATGCCCTTATACTTGTCACTGTATCTTAAGGAGGACATTGTAGAACTGGAAAGGGTGCAGAAGAGGGCAACCAAGACGATCAGGGGCATGGAGCACCTTCAATTTGAGGCAAGGCTTCAGCATCTGGGGCTTTTTAGTTTGGAAAAGAGGTGACTAGGAGACATCAGAGAGGTGTATAAAATTATGCATGGAGTAGAGAGAGTGGACAGAGAGAAATGTTTCTCACTCTCTCACAACACTAGAATCAGGGGTCATCCCCTGAAACAGAAGGTCAGGGAATTTAGGAACAACAAAAGGAAGTACTTTTTCACACAGCATGTAATGTTAATCTATGGAATTCTTTTGCACAAAATGTGGTGATTGCCACTAACCTGGATGGCTTTAAAAGAGACTTAGACAAATTCATGGAGGACAGGCCTATCAATGGCTACTAGTCTGTTGGCCACCTCCAGCCTCAGAGCCATGATGCCTCTGAATACCAGTTGCAGGGGAGCAACAGCAGGAGAGAGGGTATGCCCTCACCTCTTCTTGCCTGTGGGCTTCTCAGAGGCATCTGGTGGGCCACTGTGTGAAACAGTATGTTGGACTAGATAGGCCTTTGGCCTGATCCAGTAGAGCTGTTCTTATGTAATCCAAGCTGTTGATAACACCTGAGATTTGGCAGCAACCTCTATTTGCTTTCCATCTATTTTGCTTTCAAAGAGAGGCTCCAGTGTGGGTGGAGAATAGCACACAGAGCATCCTTCTACAACAGCAGTAAACTAGCACCCACATTCTGTGACTAACAAGCAGCACAAGTGCCTGCTTTATTCATTCAAAGGCTCACTGCCAATTTTTCTTTTCCTTGGCAAGCAGCAAAGCAGTTTAAAAAGGAAATCAGAAAAGTCAGGAAATCACAAAGACATGCTATGTACAAATGTTGCAGAAGTAGCACCAACATTATAAGTGCATCTTCATGGATATTATTCACATATATCATTTCTTTACCCTGCCTATTGTGTATCACTATTACATACTTTCAAGAGTTTGTGGATTTATGCAAAATAGTCATACTTCATAAGTACCTACAGATACCAAATTCTGCATAAACAATCCTGCCACAAATTAGCCGAATGCAATACTTTTTACATCTGAGTATGCTGGGGGAAAGGTTTAAATGGTTTTTTTTTTTTTTGTATTTAAAAAGAAGAAATTCTGAATTTAATAAGCATACTTTGTTATCACCAGATTTATCTACACTCAGTGATCAGATCAATAACTCAAAAAAGACATCATGCCAAAGAAAAGCAGAATATCTTTCTCAGATTCAAATGTACTATGATTCAAATTTACTATGTATGGTAATTATTCAATACAAAGTATGTTTAAGGTTGAAATTCCACAATTTAAAAACTGTTCTTTTAGTTCCCTTTTGCAAGCACATCAACAAACAATTCTATTACATATATTTAATTTCCGGAGCCTTCCTGTAAGTGTAATCTTAGCAAAACGATTTTGCCCAGTCAACAATGGGCCTCACCTGCTAGTGTTTTATAAAATAGGCCCCCAAATCAATGGAAATTGAGTGTGTTTAAACTTCACATGACTCACTTTACTATGCTCTCCTCAGGGGATATATGAGTTATTTGTAAAGTGCCCACTCATCTGCAACTGGAATCAGAGAGGATGTGCGTCTCATGCCCCAGCTCATATAATAAATATATTTCCTACTAACAACTCTGCTAAAGCCTCAAGCTGGAGTCAGCAAGCTTGCATGCAGCCCCTGTGACTACTGGAGAAAACACAGACAACATGGCGATTGCTTCTTGCCCTGCTCGTGACCTTCCCTAAAGCATCTGACCAGCTACTGCCGGCTTAGATTATCTCTTCTTCGATCCAGCATGACAGTTCTTAACATTCTTTATTTGGAAATAGCACATCCAATTCTATGCCCAACCAACAGATTTCCATTCCAAATTTTGCCTTTTAGTTCACATTCAAAATGACAATAAATCAAATACACAACACATGAAGTATTGAGGAGCGTGGTTTGCATTCAGCGTCCTGAACTGTGTGTCTGGATAACAAAGTCAGACTTCATTAGTTTGAGTGGATTAATTTAATGAGAGAGGGTTACACTCCTTTTCAGTGTCTAGCAATGAGATCCTCAGTCACATCATCTAAGACCTAAGGAGAGGACTACCTTTTCTTGTCAGCCAGATTCCAACTGCCAAACATTTTGCTCTCTGTCTGCTGGATTATCTGTGGCGTGCTTGTGGTCTTTGCCTCTAACCAGCTTTTATTATCTTTCGGCTGACATGTCTCCTTCCCAACACAGGGAGATATTATAGGGTTCCCTACAGGACAGAAGATGCACGTGTATGTGCATCTCCCTTTATCTAGCCTGAGTGGGAGATGATTTGGCAGAGGATAGTATGATACAGAGTCACCTTAAGTGGTGCTGTGGGGAAATGCCTGACTAACAAGCAGAAGGTTGCCAGTTCGCTATATGGGGCAGCAGCAATATAAGATGCTGCTGAAAGGCATCATCTCATACTGTGCAGGAGGAGGCAATGGTAAACCCCTCCTGTATTCTACCAAAAGAAAATCACAGGGCTCTCTGGGTGCTAGGAGTCAAAATCGACTTGACGGTACACTTTACCTTTACTATGATACAGAAGTAGGTTAAAAAGACAGCTCATTCATAAGGAAATGTAGATTAAAAAATGGGTAGACTCTTCAATATTGGGGAAAGAGTTAGACAGATATGGAGCACAGAATGGGAAGGGATTATGCTTATTTAACTTCTGGCTATTAAACCACTTAATTTCTCCCTCTTGTTTCCTTCCATGCACTGACTTGAACAACTGTTTTCTATTTCTTTTAAATATAGCATTGCTAGTTGACTATGTAAACAAAAGAGACGGACCCCTGAACAACTGCTGTTACCCTGCCCTGAGTTCACAGGACAAGGGAAACTCAAGTCAGGATTTGAACATGCTGATTAAGACTGTATAGGCACAAAGCTTGCTGTTTATCTTGCATACTTGATGCTCATTTGCTACAACCCAGGTCACTGTGCATTGTCCCTGGATAGCCTTAAGCAAATGTTTGTAACAACAAGGAAACACTCACTCTGAAAGACAGATCATGAGCAAGAGGGGAGGTATTGAAGTACTCAAAAATGGAATCTTGGAAGTCTGGAAGTTTGAGACCTGAAAAAGAGAAAAAGCACAATTAACTGATACACATATTTGCTATTTCTAATTAAGTATTGTTTAAACCAAGGGTAATTAACTTTTGGCACTCCAGTTGTTGTTGAACTTCAACTCCCATCATCCCCAGCCATGATTTATAATGGTGGAGGAGGAGGAGGAGGAGGATGGGAGTCATAGTTCAACAATAGCTGTAGCGCCACAGACTGCCTATCCCGGTCTAAAATATATTACCTGCATCAGTCCTATATTTTTCTTCCAGCTTCTTCTTTAACATTTCAACTTCATCCAAGAGTTCCCGATTCTTTATTTCAGATTCTTTTAGTTTGCTAAATAGAGAAATGGAAACCTTGAAATATTTGGAAGGTAAAATAACCCTAATTTTTTTGAGTGTGGGGGAGCCTTCATTTTTCTTCCAATTCCTCTGAGCCCTTGTTCTTCAGTTTCAGTGACATAGAGGCCTTAAAGGACTTCAGACAGTTAATGAACTGAATCTCATAGAGTACAATGCCCCAACAAGTCAGAGGATACATGTCCAAGTTCTCATTTACTGTAAAGACTGCATTCTTGCACACACTACTTGAGAGGAAACTCATTTTTTATCAATAGGGTTTACGTACAAATTAAATGCATGTACGATTTAACTCATGAAAGTTAAGACTTCTCAAGTTGCCCAGGCTCTATTTTATCTAGCATCATGACAGGTATCATTACATGTAGCATATTCTCACACTATAACAGAACAGGTAATATTATACATACAGAGAATGTGGACCAGTAAGGTAAAGCAGTGGTTTTCAAGCTTTCAGCCTTTAGGGAACATTGATAATTCCTCTGAGGAACCCCAAGGTATCTGTCACAGAATGCCTGCACATTACAGAGAATTCTGGGACATGTTCTAAGGTGCAGTATCAGTTCATGCAGAGCCGTAGCCAAGCCTATTGGTTTCATCTCTGCCCCTTTGTAAACTGAGAATGCATCCTTGAACACACTTGATACTCTTCTGTAGCATCAGTTGCAAAGGAAGATTGGTAGTGGTGAGCAAGCTGTCATTTAGGAGCATTTGTCTGCTATGACTAATCATCTTGCTCCTGATAAACTTCCATGGGATGCCAGGTTTCCCAGAACACAGTTTGAAACCTATTGGTATTAGATTAAATAGGCCTTCCACTTACCCACAAGCTTTAGAGAAAGATGGAAAGTTAGCTATATCCAAAAAGATGTTAGGTAGCAATGCAGTTATTTTGATAGTGCTAAATAAAGACAGTGAATTAGGTCATTCATTAAAAGCAACAATTACCACCCTTGTTCTTTGTATATCTGACAAGTAGATAACTATTCCATGTAACTCAAATATGTACATAGTTATAAAAAGGAATAAGCAACTGCACTTTTCTCTTACTAATATTGGAGCATGAGGTTTATTTCTTTCTTTCAATAAAATACAAGAAAGATTTTACTAATCACACACATTACTCCAGCTATAGTACTTCTGGCATACCACATGAAGAAGCAGGTACCATTTTAATAGTCCAAAGTATACTTCAATAAAAGACTTTTCCCTCTGAGCAGCAGACCTCCATGTACATTGCTTTTTCAACTTTCTCAATATAAAAAGAGGCTTGCCATATGACATGGTGGGAGAAGGAGGAAAGAAATACAAGTCAAAAGCTTATTTGGGCATGCAGAACTAGTTACACAGTTCTTTGGATCTAGACTATTCCATTTCCACTGTTATAAAGCAGAGGCTCACAGTTGCTTAGTTTTTCTTAGACTCCCCAGAACATCTTCTCAAAACATGTATAAAAATTACTTCTCTGTCAGAAGGCTGCATGGTGTCTTCCACACCCCTGTACTATATAAAAGTAATGTGAAAGAAGCTAGAGAGAGGTGTCAAACGTTACCTTTCAAAGGATAGGTTGGCATCTTTAACCTTCCTTAATTCTTCTTGGACTAGTTGTTTGGCACGTATTTCAGCATCGAGAGCAGACTGCAACTCCAGCCTCGCTGACATATCCAGCTTCTGACTACGTCTTACTTTCCAGAGTGGGTCCTGTTGCAGTGAGCAATTGTTAACACCTCTAAATAATTTATCACGTATGTTTAAATATTAAAGCAATTCAAAAGCTTCACTTGAATCCTGAATTCATTAGCATTAGGAAGGGGTGGAGTTCTTAAAGGACGACTACATCCAGGTAAGAACATGTGCAATAAAAGAATGTCTGACTTTACAACCAATCACTAATCACTGAAATACAAAAACAAAAAACGGAGCAGTGTTAAGCTGAAAGTAAACACTGTCCCAAAAAACATCACACACACACACCCCATCCAGAACTCATCAAGACATTGCCCTTGAGGGCCCCAAGTGAGTTGAAAAGCAAGATGTAAATACAAAAACAAATAACGCTAAGAAAAAAAGGAACACAAGGTGAAATTTGCTTCAAAGCATGAATTACTGAATGAGTGATTTGCCAAAATACATTTCATTGCATTATCATCTGCTCTTCTTTGGACAAATTGCCACTTTCCCCTCCTACTCTTGTGTATGCCACTTTTTCATATTCTAATGGTTAACAGAAGTTAAGACAGTCATGCTGGAGTGTCCAATGAGTCAGTGAGACAGTAAACAATGGCCCTGCCCTAGGATCATTCTAGAAAGGAAACCAACTCTGGGACTCACCCTTCCCTTGGCTTCTACCAAGAGAAGCAATGCTTTCCCCTTGTTCAGCTATAGCAACCACCAGTATTTTCAAGAGAAGGGAACAAGCTGGCTAAGCCAATCCACTTCCTGTCTCTAGGAGTTGCCCAGGGCAGGACTCTCTTCTGATTTGGGGCTGCAAAGTTTTTTCCAAGCAGGGTTCAGCGGGGATGTCACTAGATATCATGCCCTTGGGCAAACAGCTTGAAGTTCCCAGTTCTCGTCTTCTGGTATTAGTTGCACAGCATGCAATTATAACAAGAATTGTGATGAGTACAGGGTCATCAGTTTTGGCTGCGATTTATAAATATAAACTGGGGTGACTGAAAGCAGAAAAGAGGGACTTTTTTTGGCATGGTCTGCCCTTTCATTTTGAAAAGAACTTCAGGTGCAAGTGAACCCTGAAATGAAGCTTTGGAGATGTCCTGAATTGGTATGTTTTAAAATTAATCAAATGTTTAAATGTGCATGCTCACCAAAGTTCTTGATCCCAGACTGGAGCTTCTCAAAGATTCCAGTTCTTCTGTCATCTTTGAAGCTAATGCCTGAAGATACCCACGTGCATCTTTTTCATCGCTCACCCTAGAGTGCAGTCATAAGAATGACTCCTTTACATAGGTAGATACTTGTATAGCTTTTATACACATGCAATAACATGCTATTAACAGCACACACACCCAAATTAAAAATATAACATGTTGTTTGCTTATACAAAATGTTTCAGCACTGAATACAGCATAAAGAGGAAGGGTGGCTTTTCCCACAGCTGATGCCCCAGAGTGGACCTACCGTGCCCTTTTCGTTGGAACAGTCATAAGTCAGGCCGACAAATTTTGGCCATGAGTTCCATCTCAGGGGACACATACTCAAAGTGATTTTTGGCAATTTCTACCTAGCTAGAGATGAAAAATAGGTGATAGCATTGTTGTACTTACAGTTTTCTCTGTGTTATCACTGCTTGTGTTATCTCTACCCCAAAACAATTAGGGTAAAACTGCAGTCATTTCTGCACAGAGGAAAAGGTTAGGGTAACAATGAACACATTGTTTTACTTTCTCCATGGAATAATCTTTGGAGGACATTCCTGCCAATTTTCATTTCCATCCCTCTTGACAACATTGATAAAATTTTATAGTAGTTTTTTTGTGTTTAAAACTTTTAAAACACCATTGCAGATTTGGTTGCTGCAGGCCTGATGTTCAGGACAACAAAAGCATGATAACATGCTGAAAGTATTGTAATACTATCACCTATTTTATATCTCTAGGGGTGTAGTCTAGACTGTCAAAAAAATCACAATGAGCATTCATCCCCCCAGATGGTACTGACCACCCCAGCTGGCTCATGTAGTAGAAGGGATTTCCTCAGTTGTGGCCTTTCCAGACTAGTGTTTTTAAGCAGAATAAATGCAATTGGGATTCATTCTAGGCATGTGCCTGAAACGTTTCAGCGCTGGGGCAGTTTTCAGTGTTTCGGCACCGGCAGGGGTAGTACTTTAAGGGTGGGGGAAGGTATACTCACACCCGCCGCCTGCCGCGTTTCCCCCGCTGGCGCTCTGTAAATTTCAAGCCCCTCGGGGCGGCAGCGTTCCTCCCTGCTGCCCCATTCCCCCCGTTGGCCAACAGTGGCCGGAAGTTGCGAGCGTGCGCGCACCCGTCTGCTGTGCGCGCGCATGAGGGGCGCACGCACGCTCGCAACTTCCAGCCGATGGGGGTGAGAACGGCTTGAAATTTACCGAGTGCCGGCGGGGGAAACGTGGCGGGGGGGTGAGTACACCCTCCCCCGCCCTTAAAGTACTACCCCCGCTGGTGCCGAAGACAATTCGTGCACATCCCAAATTCATTCTGTCACAAGGAACTTATTTCACCTATACAATACCATCCTTTCTTCAGCAATATACATATTGCTGAAGGCAACTTTCAAGAGGAGATTCACTGGCTGACATACCACAGAAGGTACATCAGCCCAGTAACGCTATGTGCACACAATTTGTGCAAATGAAATTACACAAGAGTTAGTCCATTTCCAATAAGCTTACTCGTGTAATATTTGTGCAACATTACTGGCCTGACGTACTGGGCTGGCATACTGGCTTACTGGGCTGGCGTGGTATGTCAGCCCCTACACCACATTATTTCAGATGATTCGCTGACAGTTCCCCTCAAGGTAGCACTTCTGTTTTAGGGGTATTTGCATCTTCCTCATACTCAAACTGTAGTTTGTTGCCAGGCAAATACAATTTTTCTTTCCAGACAGTGTCAAGATTGTGTGGAATGTGGTTGTGGAGGCACTAATATTCCTATAGGAAAGGCTGTGAAAACACTGTGACCTTCCAACTCCTTATACCCACATTATGATGGGACTTTAAAAAAACCAAAAAACTTTGAAGGTTCTACACAGCCTCACAGTTTAAGTTTGGCACAGAAGCACTCAGGTAGACTCTCTTTAAAAAACGGAAAAAAAAAACAGCCAGGCGACAACCTTTTGTTAATATTAAATCAAAAACACATGACCTAAGACATCCTCTCTTTGGTGAGATCATTTGATACAGAAGATTACCAACTTCCTGTAATAGTAATAAAATCAGGACAGACAGTACACAATCAATCAATATCGGCTGTTGTGTGTGGATTTTTGAAGTGTATCATCTGTGAGATGATACACAGCAGTTCTTCGAGACTTGCTCCTATTAATAAGGCTCCAATGTATTTTTCAAAGGATCCCCAAATAGCACATACCACTGAATAATTTCTGCAATTTGAGCTTCCCAGTGGGCAACAGATTCCTTCTTTGCTGCCAAATCCTGCAGCTCATCCTCCAGCTGCCTGTTTTGGGATGTAAGTTTATCCACAAAGGAACAAAGCTGCAAAGAGAGAATTAGTAGTTTTCACAACCGGAAATTAATACAACTTCCAGGCACATGGAACTAATGTACAAATTTCCCACCACCCCAAAACAAGGACTATTTTCCAAACAGACAAATTAAGAAGAGTACTGAAGATGGCAAAGTGCACCAGAAGCACTTCAAATAATTAAGAATCACTGAGCAACTTTGATGTTGCTAACATAATGGAAACATTTTAATGTACCCAGGTTTCTAGCTTCCATTTGGGACAGTCAGGATCTTTCCTCATTCAAGTTCCTAAACTGTTTCAATAATACTTACAGCCTTCTTTGTGCTGAATGTTTTACTGGGGATGGAGAAATTATAAAAATATTTGAAGGAAATGAATGAAACAGATAACATATCCAGGGGGTGGGGGGACCCACTGTACTTAAGTGTGTCAATTACCTTTTCATTTTCGGTTGTTATTTTCTTGTTATCTTCAAAGAGCATGGTTCTCTCTCGCTCATATTTCTCTTTTAGAGTTCCCACTGTTTCCTCCATCTCAGTGCGCCTAAAGAATGAAAGATGGTCATATAAATGGCATTTCACAGAAGAACAAAGAGTTACTTTTTTAGGGGGCTGCGAGCATATCTCCTTAGTTCTTGGATTCCACATATGCTTTAAAAAAGTTTTAAAAAGATGTTTTCAGGAAAGCACATGCAACTTACTTCTCTCGTTTTGCCTTATCCAATTTGTCTTTTAACATCATGATCTCCTTTTGCAATGCCAGCTGATGGCTTTCCAAGTCATGCATCTCCTTTTTCACATTTTTTACTTCCAAGACATGGGATGCTTCTCGTCTGACCAGCTCCTCTTCATAAAACAAGATTTTCTTCTCAAGCTCGGACTTCATTTTGGCCAGCTCCTGCTGATGTTCCTGCATGGCACCAGCAGCACGGCCTCCTTGCTTTAACTGCAAAAGAGCAGAAAGAGACAGAAAAGTGGTCCAAGTCACTCTAATGTTACTTAACCCTTGGCTGAGAGTTGGGGTGAAATGTACCCCGACAATGATGAAAACAATAAAACTTATGTAAGTCTTCTATGACTCCGTGGTCCATGGGTCCATGTATTCCTTCATTATGATGAAGTTTTAATTGACATGTGCTTCACCTCTTAGATCTAGTCAAACATTGGTGAGTGTAATCTTAGTTTTCGGGGTCAATTCTATCTCTATTTGCAAGACAAAGAAAATGGAAAGACCATGTACATCAGGTGCTAAATGTCAAAGTGACTCTGCAAAATGCTGTTTTCACTTTTTTAGTTACGCCAAGTCTATAAATGTGTAGACCAAAACCTGTTCTTTCATTTTTGTGTGAGAGAGGAGCACAGAGAGATAAATAAGCATAGGGGGTGAAAATAGAATATTTTGTTTATTTTCATTTATTTCAACTAATTTCTCACTTTTCTTAATATCATTACAAATGGTTTTAGGGGTCAACACTACCCCACAGGTTTACAAAGCCACCTTATAAACTGGATTTTTAAATTTAAAAAAATTAAAAGAAAAAATAGAGTCTTCCTTGTGACCAAACAAAACAGCACCCCCCCACCCCCATCATAGTTATTTGCAAAGTTCATACTGAACAAATTTTTACATATATATGCCACTCTTCATCCTGGGACCCCCAGGATGCTGAACATAAAAAATAAGCATAACAAACTAATTAAAACAATCATAAAAAACCAACCACCAAAACACACAGCTACAAAACCAACTTAAAAGATAGTCAGGGGATAAAGAGCAAAGCCCTGAATGCAATGCAAAGGGCAGTCCTCAGTTGCCTCTGAAAGACTGGGAGTGAGGGACCCATGCGAGTCTCATCTGAGGGCAGGATTCACAGCTGGGGGCAGCTGAGAAGGCCCTGACCTGCGGCTATGACAAACAAGCTCCAGCAGACATCAGCACATGGAACAGAGCCCTGCCAGCTGACCAAATCAGGTAGACACTTTTGTTGGAAGTAGGTAGGCCTTAAGGTACCTGGGGTCAGGGTGGATAAAAATCAATGATTAAAAAAAAAAAATCAAAAAAATCAGATTTTTTTGATTTAAATCGGATTTTTTTAAAATAAAATGCTTTTTGAGGAAAATATATTACCATCCAAAGGTTATTCCATCATGAAATAAAGATTAGTTTTTTAATTATGTAGAATAAGGCTGTATATGTTTATTTTTTTTGGTAAATAAATTCCATTAATCCATTCACAATGTCATGCTCTTCCAGAGGTTTTTGTAAGATTATTGGGCAGTTTCTCTGCCTACAAGATATTATCACAGATGCTTGGTTTACTTTTGCAGTTCTCAAAACTGAATTTGACTCAGCAGAGATCACATGCCTCTTCTTCACAGCAAAAGTGTTATGACATGAACAGAGTTGAGAAAAAGACCTTAATCCTATTGTTCTACAAACCTATGAATACAGAATCAACCCCTTCAGTGCTAAGTTTCAAGAAGTTCAGTGAAATAGAATAGAAACAATATTTTTCTGACTGTTTGGAGTGGAATAGATCTGCACAAGAAGAAAGTGAAACTAAGTGTGAGGAGGGAGGGGCAAGCAGACAAGCAGTACAAAATGAAAGTGAAACTTTCTGAGCACAATACTGCATAGCCACAGACAGACAAGTCTTTGGATCTTTTTGTGTGTATGACCTGAGGTTTATCACATTCTTTCCTTGGAGGAAAAAACCTATAATGGCAGCAGGCCGTAAAAGAGACCCAGTTTGGCAATATTTTAATGAAGTTCCTTTACCTATGGGTAAGGCAGGCATGCGTGCAAAATGCAAACACTGCAACAAAGAAATGCAAGGCCTGGTGGCCCAAATGAGGCAACATCATGAGAAGTGCTGTGATGAAGATGACCAAAGAAACACATTTGAACAGGCAGGATCTTCAGGTTGGTAAACATTTTTATTGAATCATATAATATTTCTAAAGACTGCCTTGAACTGTCATGTTTGAGCAAAATTATATTTCTTATTATTACTGCATGTTACTGTCATTTGGTACAGTTATGAAGAAAAGCAAATATTCCTTTTGGGGCAGTGCTGTGTACAATAAGCAGAAATTGTATAAACAATAAAATAACAGCATTGACTTTTTTGTTTAGGGGAATTCATGGATTCTGGAAACTATCCACCTTCAAGATCACCATCCTCCTGTTCTACAGTTTCAGAGTTATCCATCCAGGATAGTGCTTCATTAGCATCATCATCAGACACCCACAGCCACATATCACTATCACCTAAAAGAAAGAAAAAATCCTTCCCTCCTGGAACCACCATAGATATGTTTGTGATAAAAACTAGCAGATTAGAAAAAGAGTTAATTGATGAAAAAATTGCCCAGTTTGTTTATGCAGCGAACTCTTCTTTCCGTCTGACTGAGAACCCACATTTCATTAATATGGTTCAGTCACTGAGACCAGGATACAGTCCACCCAGCAGAGCAGATGTTGCAGGGAAACTGCTGGATAAAGTGTATGACAGAGAAATGGAGCAATGTGCAACAGCTCTGGAGGGTAGAATTGTTAACCTAAGTATTGATGGGTGGAGTAATGTCCACAATGATCCTATTGTATGTGCTTGTATAACAACAGAAGAAGGGAAAGTCTTCCTTGCACAAACAATTGATACGTCAGGAAATGCACACACAGCAGAATACTTACAAGAAGTGGCAGTAAAAGCTATAATAACATGTGAACAAAAATTCAAATGTCTAGTACGCAGTTTGGTCACAGACAATGCTGCAAATGTATCCAAGATGAGAAGAAATTTAGAAGAGCAGGAAGGGAATACAAAGCTAATAACATATGGTTGCAGTGCTCATTTGCTGCACCTCTTAGCCAAAGACTTAAGTGTTCCAGAAATAGACTAATGTTGTTGAAATTGCTAAATACTTCCGTAACAATCACTTTGCTGCAGCAGCTCTGAAAAGGATGGGTGGAACCAAGCTAACGCTCCCACAAGATGTTAGATGGAACTCTGTGGTGGACTGTTTTGAGCAGTATATCAAGAACTGGCCTATTCTGATGACAGTTTGTGAACAAAATCGAGATAAAATAGATGGCACTGTCACGGCCAAAATCCTCAACATTGGGCTTAAGAGAAATGTTGAACATATGCTGAGCATCCTGAAACCCATCTCTGAATCTTTAAACAAAATACAGAAAAATAGCTGTTTTATTGCTGATGCTGTTGAAATTTGGAAGGAACTGAGTGAACACTTAAAAACAGAACTACACATGGACAGAATTAAATTACAAGCATTAAAAAAACAAATGGGACAAGTACTGTCTCCAGCTCATTTTTTGGCAAATATTGTCAATATCCAGTACCAGGGTCAAAACTTAAGTGCTGAGGAAGAGGAGTTAACTATGACATGGGTATCCAGCAATCATCCATCTGTAATGCCAACTATAATAAACTTCAAAGCTAAGGGGGAACCATTCAAGAAATATATGTTTGCTGAAGATATTTTAAAGGAAGTCACACCAGTGAACTGGTGGAAGTCACTTAAGCACTTGGATTTAGAGACTGTTCAAGTAATGATTTCACTTTTAACAGCAGTAGCTTCTTCTGCAGGCGTTGAAAGAATATTCTCTTCCTTTGGACTCATTCATTCTAAACTGAGAAATTGTTTGGGACCCGATAAAGCAGGAAAGCTTGTTTTTCTTTTCCAGATTATGAACAAAGAAGAAGATGAAGATGACGAGTGAGCTACAGAGGACAGTATTTAAGTTTTTCATGTGTAGGCTGGGCTGACAGTCTAGGTTTCTTAAAATATATATATTTTGTTTAGCCAAATTAGTTAACAAACATGGATGTTTGTTTAAGCAAATAACATATGCTGTAATGTTATTGTTTCAGTTGAATAAATCTATTTAAATTGTTATTATTAAGGTAATGATTATTTTTCTCCTTCCTAAGTACAACAGAAAAGTTGTCCAAATATGAATGATTAACCTATTAAACTGGGGATAAAAAAACTAATATGAAAAGTTGTTATTCTAAAAATCTTCATCTACTTGCATATTAAAGTTATACCAGCAAGAATTAGGCTTTATGTAGAAAACTATGATTTAAATCAAGCCTTACTGACTAGTGATTTAAATCGTGAATTAAATCAGTTTGATTTAAATCAAATCCACCCTGCCTGGGGTCCAAGTCATTCAGGACTTAAAAGGCAATAACCAGCCTTTTTATTAACCAGAAAGAGATGGACATCTAGTGCAATGTCTTCGGATTAGGTAACTCCAGATATTGGTCTGGCTGCCCTATTCGGCATCCTCTGTCGTTTCCAAATGCTTTTCAAGGGCAGCCCTATGTAGAGTGCATTGCAACAATCCAAATGCAACTAAGGAATGGGTGACAATAGTCCAGATCAGCCTTCTCAAGGAACGGGGTACAGTTGGTGATCAGCTGAAGCTGTGCAAAGGCACTCCTGGCCACTGCTACTTTTCTTACTAGTAACGAATTCTGCTCTGGGGTCATTTCGACTCCAATTTCATCTGTAAATCTTTTTAAGCAACCAGTTGACCAGACTTAATGTCACCTCTCAATTAACTACTTTCTTTGCTTTCCTTTGTTCACAGGAAGATCTTTGCAAAACGTGTTGACAATTGTCCTCAGGCATATTTGTAACCAGTCAGTCCAGAGCAATACAAATGCAGATTAGCTCAATCAGTGGTGGGAATGTATTAATCTGAACATTTTATGAACCTTGTGTGACTAAGATGTCCTTACATGTCACACTGTAAAGTCAAGTTGGATTGTTGGTTGTGGCTGTCTATTTCCTCTTGCTTCTGAATAGCAAACAGCAAATAGCAAACCCCTGCTAACTGGGCAAAGAGGCACCTTTTAACGTGGCGATTCTCTTTACTGAGCAGGAGGGGAGTAACTGGCCCTCTCCACCCCCAACACAGTACCTCCAGTGAGTGTTGCTGGTGTCTATCTGATGTTTCTTTTTAGACTGTGAGCCCTTTGGGGACAGGGAGCCATCTTATTTATTTATTATTTCTCTGTGTAAACCACCCTGAGCCATTTTTGGAAGGGCGATATAGAAATCGAACAAACAAACAAACAAACAAACACTGTCTAGAAAGCTAATCATCTAGGCTCTAGTCTGGATTACTGCAATGCGCTCTACGTGGGGCTGCCTTTGTACGTAGTCTGGAAACTACAGTTGGTTCAGAATGCGGCAGCCAGGTTGGTCTCTGAGTCATCTAGGAGAAACCATATTACTCCTGTGTTGAAGGAACTACACTGGCCTCCAAAACGTTTCTGGGCAAAATACAAGGTGCTGGTTATTACCTATAAAGCCCTAAACAGCTTAGGCCCTGAATATTTAAGAGAATGTCTTCTTCGCCATGAGCCCCACCGCTTGTTAAAATAATCTGGAGAAGTCCGTCTGCGGTTGCTGCCAACTCGTCTTGTGGCTATTCGGGAACGGGCTTTCTCTGTTGCAGCCCCTGGACTTTGGAATGCGCTCCCTACTGAAATAAGAGCCTCCCCATCTCTGGGAACTTTTAAAAAGGCAGTGAATACACATTTATTCACCCAGGGTTTTAATTAGATTTATAGTTTTAATATTGGGGTTTAAATGTTTTCAATGATTTTAACTGTTAAATGATCTGATGTTTTAAATGATTTTAGTTGTAAACCGCCCAGAGATGCAAGTTTTGGGCAGTATAGAAATATTTTAAATAAATAAAAATAAATAAATAATAACTCTTGTTGCTGCTGACTAGCAAAAGAGGGAAGAAAAAGGGCCAAACAGCATACCATGGAAGAAACTATATCATGTTCTGTAAAGTTTCTTGTTTCTGTTACAGGTAATTCACAAAATATAATTATTGCACTGTTTACTTATGGAACTGTTATAATTATATTGTATGTATGTTAATGCCACAATGTGATGCTTGTGTGTGTGTGTGTGGGGGGGGGTGTTTAACCCAATTGCTTACCTTTAACTGGTGGCCCATGTTCACATCACAGAATAGGTTCTGCCCCGTGCAGTAATCTCTGTGGAAGAATTCCAAAGCTTCATGAGGCGCTCTTCAGCTTTGCTGCCTTGCATGCTTGGCGCAACCATTATTTTCGTTGGGAGGGCACGTTCTCCTCAGTTCCTGAGCGGCCGCTTCGATAAGTGGGAAGTGTTGAAGTCAGGTAAGTCATTATTCCTGTGGAAGAATCCTAGCAGCAGAATAGGCTGGGTGGGTGTTGTTAGTGAATACGGATCACTAGAAAGATCGCCTGTTACAGGTAAGCAACCTGCTTATCTTTGAGGTGATCCATGTTCCCTCACAAATTGGGTGATTAGTGAGCTCACCTGAATGGCAGTGGGTGCTAGGATATGGTTACAGCACCCTTTAAAGAACTACCTGACCAAAGTTGGTCACCACTGCTGAGTATATGTCTACAACACAATGCTTTACGAAGGAAAGATTGGAAGACCACATAGCTGCTTTGCAAATGTCCGTCATGCTTATGCCTGACATGGGCTGCTGACATGGCCATAGCTCTAGCTGAATGTGCCTTGACTCTGGACGGAGACTTGACACCTGCTTGTATGTATGCAACATATGAAGATTAATTCCACTAGCCAATGCGATAGTCTCTGTTTTGAGATTGGCTGTCCCTTTTTTCTCCCTTTACAGGAGATGAACAGCTTATTGGACGGCCAGAATGATTTTTGTTCTGTTCATATCATCAAGAAGGGACCTTCTAATGTCCAAGGAGTGCATGGATTTCTTCAGAGGAGTCAAAGGGTTCATGCAGAAGGAGGGTAAGATTATGTCCTAGTTTAGATAGAATATAGAAACTATTTTGGGTTTAAAAGATGGATCTGTTCTTAGAATGATCTTGTCTAGACAGAATTTAGTGTATGAGGAGTCAGTTCTAAGTGCTGTTAGTTCTCTGACTTTCCTTGCCGATATAATGGCCATTTAATATAATGGCCTTTTAACAGTCTTTAAAAGCAGCTTGAGGGAGGAGGCAATCAGTGGTTTGAATGGAACCTCCATTAGTGTGGACAGGACTAAAGAAAGGCTCCATGGTTCAACTGGCTCTCTTACTATTGTTGATCCCCCCTTAAGGGATTCTTTTGAGTCAGGGTGGCACAATACAGTACGTCTGTCCCACCAGTCCCACCTGGGATGTCTTGCAGAGAGAGCCGCCATATGGACCTGCCTGGAGGTGGCAATGAGCTGGATGAGCGATAAACTGAGGTTGAATCCAAACAAGACAGAGGTGGCTCACTGTAGTGAGCCTCAATTCAGGAGATGGGATAGCTCTACCTGTTCTAGATGGGGTTACACTCCCCCAGGAGGAATAGGCTAGCAGTCTGGGAGTACTTCCGGACGCAACTCTCTCTCTGGTATCTCAGGAGGAGGCGGTGGCCAGGAGTGCTTTTTATCAGCTTTGGCTGATACACCAGCTGCGCCCTTTCCTGGAAGAGTGTGGCCTTAAGATAGTAGTGCATATGCTGGTCACCCCAGGCTTGACTACTGCAATGCACACTATGTGGGGCTGTCTTTGTACGTAGTCTGGAAACGGAAACTGATGCAGAATGCTGCTGCCAGGTTGGTCTCCAAATTGTCCCGTAGAAACCATATCACTCCTGTTTTGAAAGAACTACACTGGCTGCCACTTGGTTTCTGGGCATAATACAAAATGCTGGTAACTACCTATAAAGTCCGATGGGTTTCCCAAAGAGTAGTCAAATCTGTTCCGTAGTCGTAAATGAGTAAAGATTAACTTTCCGAGGACTGATCCGAATGGCGGTCAGCAAGAAACTGAGTAAGAGGACGCCCAACTGCCGCTAGAGAGTACTGCAGTCATGTGCACAGTGCGGTTATGGGTGTTGCGAGGAGCTAATGAATTCTAACCGAAGCTGGTCTGCACAGGCACAGAACCCACAGTTATGAGTGTCTAGAACCACTACCCAGTTCATCTTGGGCCCAAGGTATTTAAGAGAACGCCTTCTTCGTTATGAACCCTCTCGCCTATTGAGATAATCAGGGGAGGTTCATCTGAGGGTGCCAACAGCCCATCTGGTGGCAACTCAGAAGCAGGCCTTCTCTGTAGTTGCCCCAGGGCTGTGGAATGTACTTCCTGCTGAGATTAGAACTGCTCCATCCCTGAAGGCATTCAGGAAACAACTGAAGACACATCTCTTCAGCCAAACTCTTTAGTTGAAGTTTTAGTTGAATGTATTGATTGATTTAAATTTAAATTTTATATGTTTTAAAGTGGTTAATCTTTTGGTTTGGTTTGTTATTGTAAACTGCCTAGAGGCTACCTGCCCTTGATGTGTAGGGCAGTTGGATGCACACAATGATGTATGCACCACTCCCACAACTGTAGTGCTAGACTGAGAGACTGTTCCCCCTTGGCGACTGAGGTATGTAATCACAGTGGTGTTGTCCGACAGAATCCGCACGACTCGATTTTTAACTAAGGATATAAAATATTTCAGGGCGTGTAATATTGCTAGCAATTCTAGAGAGTTTATATGTAGGGATTGCAGCTGCAGCATCCATTTACTCTGGACATGAAATCCCGCATAGTGGGCTCCCCATCCGTTCAGGGAGGCAACCGTCTCACTGTCAATAATAGGGTTGGCAGTTGAAAGGGCACACCCACAGAGAGTCTAGTCTGGTCCACCACTGCAGGAACCGTATCACAGGTGGTGGAATAGTCAGCCACATGTTCTGGTTGTCTAAATTCAGCTCTGGAATTGGCACATCTTGAGCTTTGTATGAGTGAAGGAGGCTGTGCAAGAGGCCATCAAACCCAACAGTCTTTGCATGGCGCACGCTCTTTGTTTCAGGATGAGTGTGAAGGTGGAGATCACTTGTATGAGCAATTGCCTCCGGTCTTCTGGGAGGCATGCTCTCTTTGTCTCCGAGTCCAGAACTGCTCCTATGAACTGAATTTGTCTTTGTGGTCCTAGGATTGATTTGTTCCAGTTCACTTTGATTCCTAGTTTTACAAGGAGGATTAGGATGTACTGAACATGAGAGATCAGGGAGTTCTTGCATTCAGATGTCACTAACCAGTCATCCAGAAAAGGAAGTATTGTTTCTTCTCCCTCTCACATAACACTAGAACCAGGGGTAATCCCATGAAATTGATTGACAGGAAATCTAGGACCAACAAACGGTACTTTTTCCACACAACGCATAATCCACTTCTGGAATTCTCTGCCACAAGATGTGGTGACAGCCAACAACCTGGATGGCTTTAAGAGGGGTTTGGATAACTTCATGGTCTATCATTAGCTACTAGTTGGAGGGCTACAGGCCACCTCCAGCCTCAAAGGCAGGATGCCTCTGAGTACCAGCAGGAGAGAGGGCATGCCTTCAACTCCTGCCTGTGGCTTCCAATGGCATCTGGTGGGCCACTGTGTGAAACAGGATGCTGGACTAGATGGGCCTTGGGCCTGATCCAGCAGGGCTGTTCTTATGTTCTTGATATGCCTTGTGACCTCAGGTTTGCTATTACTGCACTTACACACTTTGTAAAGACACAGAGTGCTCTGTAACCCAGAGTGAACTTCAGATGTTTTCTGTGTCTTGGCCTTATTCCCACGTGGAAGTAGGCATCTTTCAGGTCTAGAGTCACAAACCATTTTTCCCTTGCTAGTAGGGGAAGGATGCTTTGTAAAGATATCACCCTGAATTTCCTCAGTCTTACCTATTTGTTTAGTTGCCGCAAGTCCATAATGGGATGGAGGCCTGCATCCTGTTTGGGAATCTCGAAATATCTTGAGAAGCCCTTCTCCTGGCCCTTCAGAGGAACTGGTTCTATCACCCCCTTTTCCAGTGAAGAATGTACTCCCTCTTCTAAGGTAGGAACTGAGTGGGTTGTATCTTATCCCTGAAAAAACAGGGAAGTTGATAAATTCTATGGTGTAAGCTGTAGTTATAACGCTCAAAATCTAGGCATCCAATGTTATACAACTCCAAGGATAGAAAAAAAGGTGAGTGTGTGTGTCAGGGGGAGGGGTACATGATAAATTTCCTGGGTTAAAGCATCAGAGTCTGTTTTGACTGATCTTGTGATATTGCGCTTTGTTGCTGCCTCTGCCTTTGATTGTATGTTTCCCCCCAAAAAGATAGTTTATAACCTTTCCTGTCAGTTTATTTGTACTGGTATCTTTGTCTGCCATAGGTCTTGTAGTTTTGTGAGTAGGATTGTTGCTGAGGGTTGGAAGTGAAAGTTCTTGCCATGCAGCATTTTTTCATCTTATCCATGGTCTCACCCGTTAGTGTGCCAAAAAGACCCTTCAAATGGCTGATTTTCTATTTTGTCTTTCATGTCAGGTTGTAGGGATGTAGATCTCAACCAAGCATGTCTCCGAAGAATACAGCACCTGCAATGGCACGGGACTCAGTCTCTTTCAGGTGTACTCAGGTGCTGCCTGTTGATGTCCACAGATTTGCTCAGGGCTGTTTTAGGAATTTTCCGAAACTCCTCTGGCACACCCTTCAAGTCTTCTTTCAGATTGTCCCACACTAAGCAGTGGTACTTGGCCATGCATGCCATTTAGTGGGCTATTTTCATGGATAAGCACAAGGTGGAATGAAACCTATACCCCATGGCATCTAACTTCCTCCTTCCTTATACACTGGGGCCAAGTGCTTCTTTCCTGACTTGCTGCTAGCACCATAATCAACCACCAGTGAATTCGGCTTACATAGAAAGGAGCGTGACTCTTCTTGAATTCTATACAGGCTCTCTAGCCTTTTTGGTGTAGAGGCAGAGGCCGATGATGAGTTAGCTAAGACTGGCAGCATAGGTAAGGATGTTGGTTGTGATGAAGAACTTGCTATGAAGTCATACATAGGAACTTCATAGGAACATAGGGAACCAGCATAGTGTGGTGGTTAGAGTGTTGGACTAGGACCAAGAAGACCCGAGTTCAAATCCTTATTCAACCATGAAACTCACTGGGTGACCCTGGGCCAGTCATGTATCTCTCAGCCTAACCTACCTCACAGGGTAGTTGTGAGGATAAAAATAAGCATGTTCCTCTGAGCTCAGAGGAAGAGCGGGATATAAATGTAGAAAATAAAAATAAACAAACTTCGACTTCTTGTGTTCGCGCTTTCAATTCTAAACCTGCTTTTGCCATGTCTGCCTCTGAAGGCGAATTCGAGAGTGGGTTTGCAACTGTTTCATCTGGGAAAGGGTCTGAGGGGATATCCATTTGGACTGAATCTCCCTCAGAAGAAAAGGTAGAATCATATTCACCATGAGTGTGCTCTTTTTATTTTTCAAGTAACTTCTCTGGTGCTGGAGAGAGGTGGATAATCAGGTTCAGGCTGGTGAGTACTAGCTGAGGTCTGTTGTTTCTTCTTTCCAGGGGGTACATTAGGAACCCCTGGGAGAGTCAGTAGTGGGTTTGGAGAAAGCTTTATGGGTAAAAATCCATAGCTAGACACCCCTAAGTTTCACTGATTTCCATATATGGTAATTGTCAAAAGCATATGGCAGCCCAGGTGAAGGCAGATAATAGAGGTCTCTGTAGTACCTGATACCTCTTATGTAGCCTGGGTCCAGGGCCCCTGGAGAGCTCTAATAGTTCATAGGTCTTGTCACAGAGGAATAATGAGGAGCAGAGTGGTGGTGCCTTTCTCTCCAGAGACATGAGGGAAAACATCGAGGAGTCACCCTCACAGGAGAAGCTGAGAGAGTTTTAGGAACTGGAACAATTTCTGAATCCCCATCACTGTCCAGTCCATGTAGAGAGAATCCTCTAAAAGCAGAACTTGATGGGGTGGTAGTTGCAGATCCCATCAGAAGCTCTCTAAGTTCCTTGAGGCTGACTTTTCCTGTAGAGTTGGGGATGTCTCCCTTGAAGAGAGAAGCTTTCCTCTTCTGGAGTCAGACTAATCAGCATGGATGGTGCGAACTGGAGATAGGTCTGGTGAGAAGTCAATCCTAATAGGTGACACATTGGTGACCCCAGTAATTGCCAGGATTTCCTGTGTTTTAGCCTTCGACGTAGGTGTCAGCATGGTGATCATCAATGTTGGTGTGGTGATTGTAGGCAGTGACTGATGAGTCATCAGTGGTGTATGGAGAGTCTCTTTGATGTTTCCTTTTTTTGTGGTGATGACATTGGTCATTTTCATTTACTGCTTCTAGTCTCTTTTGGCCTCTGTCAGGCGGAGGTGCCCAAGTTACCCAACTTGGGGAGTCCAATGTTGTCCTTGATCCCAAGGGTTGAAGGTCCATCGACATCAATGTTGTCAAAGAGGATGGGAGCAGTGATCTCGGCATCTGAGTTGGGGGTCGCAGTGTGGTCTCCGACAATGTCACCCTTAGGCAGAGCTCCCTGCCTTTACATGTTTGCTTTGAAAAAGCCAAACTGATTTTGCAGGACTCCATGTTTTGGTGTTTGGCCATGCAGATTAAACACTTGTGCCTTTCAGAGGAGGGTAGTGTTCCCCTATAAGAGGCACACTTCTTGAATGGTTTTTTTTTTTTTTTAAGAGTCCATTAAAACAAAAGGCCAACACGTAATACAAAAGAGAAACCAGAAACAGACCATTGTCATGAAGCCAGCAATTTCACCAATAAAGAACAGAATTATTCCAAAGAACAAACCAAGAAAGTCTGTTGGTCAAAGTCAGAATAACCTAGAAATGGTTTTCTTACAGGAACCAAATATTATGGAGCGAATCCTTCAAGACACAAGCAGTGTGGCAGTTGATAAGGACCTGGCGAGAAGGTGCTCTCACACCAAAAATAATGGTTGTGCCATGCGCGCAAGGTGATGGAGTTTTGGAATTCTTCTGCAGGGATTACTGTGCAGGCACAAAACCCATTTTGTGAGGGAACATGGATCACCTCATAGATCTGTGGAATCAATTAGGCTCCACAATCCTTTCTTGTACATGTTAATGCACTTCACACTGTGGATAACTTTTGCAAATTTTTGTTTTAAACTGAAGGAGGAAAATTGGCTTTGCTAGGGACCTTTGACCTCGAAACCAGATTGGCATCTTGCGAACAACGATAAAACTTTTAGTACCAGCTTGGACATATATTTTAATAGCAGCTGATCATGGCCTATAAACACCTCCAAGTTGCTTGGTCTCTTTCCTTTGTTCAGCCAAGAACTGAGAACAGACTGATCTATGCAGAAGATATACTGTACTAGCTGACCTGGCACAGAGCATCTGCGCCCCTAGTTCTCCCTGTCTCGCCCCACCCTTCAGCCCCAGTTTGCCCCCCCCAGACCCATTTCGTCCTCCCCCAGCAGCTGGCCCGCAGGGAGTGGGGGGAGAAGCGGCTGCCATCGCTTCTCTCCTCTACCTCCCGGATGCTAATCGGCAGCTCGATCGCGAACTTTCTCAAAAGCTGCCACGCATGGGATTAGCCATGAGTATGTCTTAGAGAAATCAATATATAGAAGACAGACAGACAGATCATCCAGGGCTGGTACCACATAGAAATAGCATATTTGAATGCTCTTTTCTGCATGTGGAAAGCTAACTTCAGGAAGAAGGGTTTTAGCTTAACCTTCTTATTATACTACTTTTCCATGAGGAGAGTGAGGAACATCCAAACTTGCAAGATCTGCCGTTCAGAAATATACACATCACTTGACAATCAAATATACACACAAATCCTCTGGCACCTAATACATAATCAATTCAAAACTGTATCTGATTGTGCTACTGTAAAGGGAAAAACTGTGTAAACAGCAGCAAATAGCAAACAAACCTTTGTCTGGGCTCTGTCAGTGTGAACTTGTGTACATGAAAAGAGCTGTTATGTGGCCACATTACATTCCTTTCTATTGCAGTAAGGTGGTTGTAGTCACTTACCACATGGCTTGGGAGATTTTGCCCATGTCAATCCAAACCTCTAAAAAAAAATCCTACGATCCATGAAAAGCCATGGTACACAGATGCCCTGCTTTGTGGAAAGGAATTGAAAGCAGTTACCATGTGGCTGGCGTTAGATGTGAATCAACACCAACAGCTCTTTCCCACATTAAAAATGTTGATACTGGGAACATTTCTACCCAATATATCTGGGTTTGAAAACATCTTGCTGGAATGCCCAATACATGAAACTGATTATAAATTAAATGTCCCTGATGCAGAACCAATTCTGGAGACTTAACACAAGCCAACCATTCTGAGCTGGTTATATCTACTGAACAGTCTGCCAAATGGTTTTTAAGAGGTGGCTTGCCACTGCAACTTGGGAAGTACGCAAGACCTGGATTCCTAGCCTTTGCCAAGTAAAATTGTTCTCATTTAGCTTGGATGTTTTCACAATATTACTACCTTTAGTGTTTCCAGTTCATTTTCAAGTTGCTTAGAGAAAATCTCACTGTGCTCCCGAAGCTTGCGCTCTTTTGATGCTTCTGCTGCTGCATCATCAAGTTGGGCTTCCAGCTACAGAGAGAGAAAAGGCAAAATTATTGAGACTAGCTCAGTCATAATTATTTTGTAGTTCTAGAGTACCTGTGACTCGGCGTTGCACAAAACAAAGTTAAGATGCAGGCCCTCTCTGCAGGCTGCAATCTAGATGACAAGGCACACAAGGGAAAGGGAGTGGAAGGAAAATGTGTGAGATCAGATCAGTCATGTCCATTTATTCCCACAGCTCAGTAACTTCTGAAAATTTCAAAGCAAATTATGCTGCTTTATGACTTATCCTCCGTGCTTGCAGGCCACTATGAAGTGACCATCTCACTAAAGTCCAGGAAAGCATCTTTTGTTAGCCAGCTGAGGTCCCAACAAACAATGGCACAGCGATGTGGGTGGCAGCTTGTGTCCAAGTTTTTTTGGCGGGCTGCCACCCCGCCACACTCATCTGTTACTGTACTGTGGCCCCATCCACATTTGCTGGCTGCAGCAAGGTATGATTATGTTATGGCCTGATACCTGCTAAACTGTGATGCCATTTCACTGTGTTATAGCCAGAAAATGCGCAGCAAGCTGGCCCAGAAACTGTGGTGGATGAGGCTGCAGAGAGCCAGAGCCGGAGCCGCAGGTGCCAAGTAGCAAGTGGCATGGAGGACGGGGAGACCCTACTGTGGAGGTGGCAAATGGTGAGCCCTGTGGCAGCTCCCCTCACCCACCCCCGCTCCGCATCCTTGGAACACGGCCACTCAATTATAGATCCACCCCGCCAACAAAAACAAGATACTTCGTAGACTGTGATATATTTCTAGTTTACACGCAACTGTTAAAATAAACAGCAATTAGTGCTTTTAATTTTCTCTCTCTCAAAGTAGACAGGAGAGAAAGAAGGTAAGAATAGCTAGTGATGTGCTCGGACCGGTCCGGAGGCCATTCTGCAGGCCTCCAGACCAGTCTGGCCTTGGGGCGGGTCTAGGCGCTGGGGTGGGGATCCCTCTGAGGGTGGGGGGAGGGTGTACCTACCCCTCCCTCCGCTTGTTCCCCACCGGCACGCGTCCGTTTAGCAAGCATTTGGGGCGGCAGGATACCTCCCTGCCGCCCCTTCCCCCTCTGGCAGCAAAAGGCTTCGGGTAGCCTTTTGCGTGCGCCAGGGAGGTATCCTGCCGCACCAAATGCTTGCTAAACAGACGCGCTGGCGGGGGACAAGCAGAGGGAGGGGTAGGTACAACCTCCCCCCGCCCTCAGAGGGATCCCCACCCCAGTGCCGGACCGCAACTCCACGATTCCGTGCACATCCCTAAGAATAGCAAGGTCATGAAAGTCCAAACGAAGGTCCAGGAAGTGGCAAGGTGATGGCATAGAATATATCTAACCCCTGCTAACTGGGCAAAGAGGCACCTTTTACCGTGGTGATTCTCTTTATTTAGCAGGGGGAGAGTAACTGGCCCTATCCACAACCAACACAGTACCTCCAGTGACTGTTGCTGGTGTCTATCTTGTGGTTTTTTTTAGAATGTGAGCCCTTTGGGGACAGGGAGCCATCTTATTTATTTATTATTTCTCTGTGTAAACTGCCCTGAGCCATTTTTGGAAGGGCGATATAGAAATTGAATTAATCATCATCATCATCATCATCTATGGAGTAGCTGGTCCACAGCCAATTAATGGCGCAGCGGGGAAATGGCTTGACTACCAGGCCAGAGGTTGCTGGTTCAAATCCTCGCTGATATGTTCCCCAGACTATGGGAAACACCTCTATCGGGCAACAACGATATAGGAAAATGCTGAAAGGCATCATCTCACACTGCGCATGAGGCGGCAATGGTAAACCCCTCCAGTATTCTACTAAAGACAACCACAGGGCTCTGTGGTCACCAGGAGTCGACACTGACTCGACGGCACATTTTAGCTTAGTTGATTCACACATTGAATTTATCCACTTGGAAAAACTGCATGGAGAAATGAAACAGCTCTTGTCTGTGTGACCAAATCCACAGTGTACTATTTTAACCATGAACAGCAGCTGCAATCTATTATCCCCAAGTATGCTGTGAGATACCTCTTTTCTTGCTTTCTCAGATTTACGGATTTCCTGTCTCATGGAGTCAATTTTCTGCATGATCACTTCCACTTCCTCTTCTTTGTCACGGAGCTGCCGAGAAAGCTTCTGCTTGTGAGAGCGCAAGTCTGCCATCCTCTCGTTCAGCTCTGAGAACTCCTGCATTGCGAGCTTTCTTTGTTGATGGGCATCCTTGAGTTCTTTGGACTGCGTCTTTAATCTTTCAGATGCTTCAACAAGTTGCTGATGAAAGAAAGGCCCAGACAAGTTTTTAGAGCTGTATTTCAAGTATGAAGTTAAATCTTATTGAATACCCAACAGCAATTTAGCAAAGGGCATATACACCCCCTCCCCACATATCCTAGCCAAAGCGGGGGCGGGGGGGGCGGGATAAGGTAGTTTCTGCTTCTCTCATCCTCAGCAGGCTGGGCATTATATTCATACACAAGCAGCCTCTTGTAACAATATAAATGTTATTTGTTGGCCATTTTTCTGTGCTTTCTCAACTTCCTTATTCTCTTCATTTCTTGTTTCCCCCATCAGTTTCTCCTTTCCTTCTCTTCTGACTTTTTCTTCCCTATGTCTCTCAACACTGACCCCAGTTTCATCCTACTACTTCTTTCCATCCATACCTCCCTCCCTCCCAGCCTAACTCTTCCTGTCCCATTTCCATTTTCCCCCCATTTCCCTCCTCTCCTCTTCTTCTTTTTACTATCCCTCTTTCCCCTTTCTTACACTCATGCCGCTGATGAAAAGGGATTTTTACTTGAAATACATTAAACAAAACAAATGATTCAGATTGTTTTATGAATTAACTGTATTCTTCAACACCTTCAGGGTTTGCCTCTGTTTTTGTGGCAGGACAATTGCTCTGAAAAGTCGTAGGACCCCCGCCCCCCAAGTTAACACACCATAAAGATGACTGCCACCAATTACCCTTCTTCTAATGGATTGTACCAAGAGCCCACTTCACCCACTAGCAAATAGTATCAGCATCAGCTTAGGTGGCTGCATGCGGGGCATCCTGCTCCAGCCTGCCCCTGCAGCCTAACCACTGGGCCTTCCTGAGTTGCCTCTCCTTTCTGCAGCAAAGAGGGAGGCGTGCTGGTGCCTTTTCTTGAACCCATTTCAAGGACAATGACAAATATTAGCAACTTCTTCACTGGAGGAGTTTAACTTGCAGTCTAGTCATTCACAAGCGAGTCAACATGGTACAGTGGATAAGGAACAATGGATTTAGATCAGGAGGACTGGAGTTCTGATTGTCCTGTATTTTGCCATGAGGTTCTCCAGTATGGACAGGATTGCTGTCATAACCTCACATGTTATTGTGAGGATAAAACCCAGAAAATCTCAAGTATGCTGCCCTGAGCTCCGTGAAGGAAGAACAGAATAAGAACATAAGAATGGCCCTGCTGGATCAAGCACAAGGCCCATCTAGTCCAGCATCCTTTTGCACACAGTAGCCCAACAGATGCCTCTGGAGAACCTACAGGCAAGAGGTATGTGCATGCCTCATCCCAAGGCACCACATCCCATGGCAAATAATTCTATAGATTAATTATGTGCTATGTGGAAAAAGTACTTCCGCTTGTCGGCCCTAAATTTCCCAACCTTTAGTTTCATGGCGTGACCCTGGTTGTAGTGTTGTGAGAGAGGGAGAAAGATTTCTCTCTGTCCAGTGGTCCCTCTAATTTTTTTCATCTCTGTGCGGACTGAGTTTTGTTCTGGAAAGAAGTGTCAAGGCAGTGTGTGCATACCTGCATTCAGAATGGGGCCTTTCTGATTCAACCTGAGTGGGATCTAATATGAACTAAGTGGACATCCAAAGACTTGTGAGTGTGCATACGTGTGCATGCCTTAGAGGGAACAGTGTCTCTGTCCACCCTCTCCATTCCATGCATAATTGTATACACCTTGATCATGTCTCTCCTTAGTCATCTTTTTTCCAAGGTAAAGAGCCCCAGATGCTGTAGCCTAGCCTCATAAGGAAGGTGCTCCAGGCCCCTGATCATTTTGGTTGCCCTCTTCTGCACTTTTTCCAGTTCTACAATATCCTTCTTAAGATACGGTGACCAAAGCTGTGAGCAGTACTCCAGATGTGGCTGCACCATCGACTTGTGTAAGGACATTATTATATTAGCATTTGTATTGTCAATCCCCTTCCTAATGATTCCTAGCATGGAATTAGCCTTTTTCACAGCTGTCGCACACTGAGATGACAGTTTCAATGAGCTGTCCACTACTACCCCAAGATCTCTCTTGGTCAGTCACTGAAAGTTCAGATCCCATCAATGTATATGTGAAGTTTGTGTTTTTTGCCCCAATGTGCATCACTTTACACTTGCTTACATTGAACCTCATTTGCTGTTTTGTCACCCACTCTCCCAGTTTAGAGAGATCTTTTTGGAGTTCCTCATAATCCATTGTGGATTTCACTACCCTAAATAGTTTAGTGTCATCTGCACATTTGGCCACTTTGCTGGTCACCCCAACTTCTAGATCATTTATGAACAAGTTAAAGAGCACTGTCCCAGTACCGATCCCTGGGGGACCCCACTTCCTACTTCCCTCCATTGTGAAAACTGTCCATTTATTCCTACTCTTTGTTTCCTGTCCTTCAACCAGTTACCGATCCACACATGAACCTGTCCCCTTATTCCATGACTGCTAAGTTTACTCAAGAGCCTTTGGTGGGGAACTTTATCAAAAGCTTTTTGCAAGTCCAAGTATACTATGTCAACCGGATCACCTTTATCCACATGCCTGTTGACACTCTCACAGAACTCCAAAAGGTTAACTTTTCCTTGCAGATGCTATGCTGGTTCTTCTTCAACAAGGCCTTTTCTGTATGACAAGCAGACAACTCTCTATAGCAGAGGTTGCAATGCTGGTTCTTCAGCTGTTATTGAACTACAATTCCCAGCATCCTCAGGCACTATAAATTGGCTCCCATCATCCCTAGCCACAATAAATTGTGGATGGGGATAATTGGGGTTGTAGTTCAACAACAGCTGGAGAGCCAATGATCCGTTCCCATGCTGTTCTAAACAGTTGGCCACACAATCCAGATTGGTAACACCTGTATTCCCCCCACCCAACCCACACTTTGCTGGATGCTTTGTGCTAATACCTTATGGAGGTCCTCCTTCTCTTGCCTTAGTATCCTGCACTGCTTTTCAAGACCTTTTAACTTATGGGTGGAGTCTTCATGTTCTTGCCGCAGTGTCACTGCATCTTCGAGCTGCCGTTCTAGTCTATTTGAGTCTGTAAGTTTAAAAAGAAGATTATTTCCTTGGTCTTCTATACATATAACACAGAGCAGTTCTATATTCTTGTAGGTTACAAAGGACAATTTAAATTGGACAGTTCAGAGCAAATGTAACAACACATCCCTTGTATCAAAACATGCTGGTGATATACCATCTTCACATGGCTTTATACCGTATTCAGAAATGAAATGAAATCCAAGTTCTGCCTCACCGTGGTCCAAATTGTGTACTAAAGAACTGTGGATTCTGAACGCAGAATAAATTACGCAAATAAACTTTTGTCGTTTCCTTATTTCACACCACTGATTCTGAGTCCAACATCCATATTGCCAAAAGAAAGGATCAAAAGAGAGTTCTCTTTGAACACAGAACCGTATAAGCAGTAGCTGACTGCTCACATTTCTTTTTATCTTAGATATACATCACAAGACAATGAAATACAGAGCAATTAAACATTTTCTCATGGACAACACTTGCACCAAGTTCTGTAGATAAATTTTGTTTCTCCCTGGGAAAAGGCAAGATTAGGAGAAGAGGATATCCTGGGATTTTTATAAAAAGAAACAAAAATCAAAAGAATTATCTAAGTGAACCTGTAAAAGCCAAATTGCTTGTTCTCTTGGAACCCCAGTGGGAGTATCTGCTATCAGGTTGATGAAGCTTTAAAAGATAGGTAGATTTTTATTTAAACAGCTAAATGTTACTTAACACTGCATATGCCACAACTCTCCAAAGCTATATTGGAATATATAATTTCTCGTGCATTTACAGAATGAGTTATCTTACTCCCCATATGAAGGATCCAACAGTTAAATAAATGAAGCTCTATGCCAACAAGGTGCTTCAAGGAATTATTCTTCAGACTGGAATTATTCTGTACTACTTCCAGGGAGATAGGAACCTATTAAAATATGCCAGACACATACCTGCTATTTTATTTTTCAGGCGTTCAATTTCCTCATTTAACTTTTTTATTTCTTTATCCCGAGTTGTGCTTCCTGTTACGCGAGCAGAACCGTGAAGGGACTGAACAGTCTGGGTAGATTCTTGAATTGAATAAACACACAATATTTAGTCAAAATCAATGTAATCGACATATTCACCGCATGTAGTATTGAAGGAAATTAACAGCATACCTTGCAACTTCCTGCTCAATTCCAGCTTTTCCTGCTCCAGTCTTCGTATTCGCCTTTCGTATGCTTCTATTTGCAAGCTGTTTTCTAAGTCACGTTGCACATCCTCATCTTTGGTTATTCCACTGGACTGCATTACACTTTTTAGTGAGCCTCTATCAGAAAAACAGCTGGAACCCACAACACACCAGAGAACACATTTTAATCAACATGTTCAACCCTAAGCAGCAGTTTCCTGTTGAAAATTCAACAGAGCCAGAAGCTTGGGAGCAACTGTTAAAATTATATCATAGACATCCTTGCTTTCTCTCCCTTGGGCCAATCATGAAGGCTCAGCCCAATGTATCTCATAGGTTGTTGTGACAATGAAGTGAGAAAGGGTACAAAGTTTACACTGCCCTGAGCACCACAGAGGAGAGGCAAGATAACAAGAAACAATTACTTCGATATCTAGGTAAGTGGTGGTATGGCAATGCTCAACTCACCCTGAGGCCAGAGCTGGATTCTCCTTGTGGTTAGAATCACCAACCAGGGCATTTTTAAACAGACACCTTGCTTAAACTGTCTTGTATTTACATATTACAATTTATTTTCCTTTGTCCTCATCCTCAATTAAAAACGAAGCTCAAATATTAATTTATTTATCATATTTTATACAGATTATCAAATATCTATACAGGAGAGCCTTGAGTACTGCAGGTTTCGCTTTCATGGTTCTAATTTTTCACAGGCAACTTCAACCAAAACAGATAGTTTTGGTCTTTTGTAAGGTTTCCTGCTTAGAATTTAGAAGTGAAAGGGGTTATCCCCAAGCCCACAATGGCTTCTCAGTTGAGAACGAAGTGGTGCTAGCTGCTCATTCGTTGGGCTGGGGAATTAAAAAATAAAGGGGTTTAACTTTTAACTTCCCAACTGTATCTCAGGCAGTGTTTGCTCTAATTTTTTTCATCCGTGTGCAGAATGAGTGATCCAAGAATGGGTGTGCACATGCATTCAGAGTGGGATCTTCCTGATTAAACCTGAATGGGATCTAAAATTAACTGAGTGGACATCAAAAAACATGTGAGCGCATGGGCATGCGCATGCCTTAGAGGAACACTGATCTCAAGTAAGAAGAGGCCATTTCTTTTTCGCTTGGTTGAGATTTAAAAGAGGAACCTAACCTCATTTCCCAGTTAGATTTCAGTTTTGAAAAACATAGTTTTAACTTTTGCAGTACTCTGTGGAACATTATCCCCACAATGTTCAAGGGCCTCCTGTAACTGCATTTTGCTCACATTAATCCTTTATCTTTTTGCCTCCCCTCTTCCTTGTTTTTCCATTGTTGGAATGTAGATTGCAAGTTCCTTAGGGCAGAGACTTGTCTATCTGACCATGTGTCTCTGCAAAGCAGTGATGGCACTACATAAACAATATAATCCAGTATAAAAGCAAAGACTAACACTGAAGCTTGAACACTCATTGAGAGCATAGGAAACCAAATTCAATTCATGACTCTGGAGAACTAAACCTAAGGATTATGCATAGGCCATAGCCTAGTGGTAGACCACATTATCTACATGCAGAAGGTCCCTGGTTCAATATCTGGCAACTGCAAGTAGGGTTACAAAAAGACCACTGTCTAAAATCTTGAGAGAGCTAGTGTTAATTATTGCCAACAGTACAGACCTAGATGGACCAATGATCAGATCCAGTATAAGGCAAGTTTCATGTGCCATTTTTAGGTACTCCCTGTTTGAACAATTTTTCACTTACCTTTCAGTTGTGTAGGTAAAGCCAACAAAAGGTAAATGCAAGCCAGAAAAGCCAGTGTGAGAACCAGGTGGTATCATTTCCTGCACAAAAAGGAACACAAGAATAAAACCAACAAAATATGGGAGGATGCAATGGCTTTTTTTATTCAATTCCTCAAGAACAGGCTGAATAAAATGAGTAATATAATTCTTCAAGCATGTCAGTTTAAGAAGTTATTTATCAAACTGTCCAATGCATGCAAAGGTATATAGAACTTTTGACTCAATAAGGTTTCCAAATAAGGATTCAGAAATAAGGTAAAAACATACAAACATAGAAAAATTACTTTATTTAAAATGAAGTGACTGTTGAGCAATTTCATCTGATAACCTCTAATGAGGAGAACAGCTAGTTGTGTGCCCTTCTGTTTGTTTTGGAGTCCTGCAGAAGCAAGCTACTCCCATCCACTAGCTGCCACACACAAATTATATCCTGATTCTGGGCAGATACCCCTAACCTTAAACAGCCATGTCCTGCTTACTCTGGCGATGGCTACTTTCTCCTATTTGGCACAAAACAAGTGGGATGGGATTCAAACACATGTGCTTCCTTCCTCATTAAGAGAATGTCGTATTAATCAGTCCTCAGTATCTACACTGAGTTTTAAACATGAGCCAACCAGACTTTATGCTGATCTACACATTATTTATTTAGCAGATTTTTATACCACCCCATATATAGATCTCTGAATCTCTTACAAATTATGCAGAACAAGTTAGCAGAACTCGACTATACAACTTTAGTCTACAGGTTGAGCATTCTATTATTTAATGGTTCCCCCACCATGGGCTGTAGTCGACAATTAGAGAAAGAGGTTCAGTACAGGCTTCTCTCTGATATAGTGTCCTATAGTGCTGGGAACATGTAAATAATTTGTGTTGGGGGCGGGGGCACTGTATTTCAGCTGCAGTCTGAAGCAATGCATTCCAAACTTCTACTGCCTCAGTCTACCACCTCATTTTGTGTCATGTACAGAACAGTCCAATCAAAGTAAAACCAGAATGGTATGGTATGGCATGAGTTCATATCACACAGGCAGGCAGCTTAAATCTTAGCTCAAAATACTCTCTCAAAAGGTTCATCTGTCTAAAAAGCATGGTATATTTTCTTTGTCTGCTCCATCTTTTGGGCACACTAGTTTCTGACATGCTTGTGTGCCCCCTAAAGGACAGAAGGGGACATCCACAGAGCAGTCAAGGGATAGAAAACAGCAACTAGCATTTTTTATTATATACGTGTGGAAAGAAGCCCATGCTGAGGAGCTGAAATGACCCAGCAAACTTCAGTTCTAAGAATCTTCTGAGAAGCAGTGAGCACAACATAGATTGATCTTATTTAGACACTCAGGGCCCTGAATGTTGAGCCGATGAACAGAACGTTGAGGAAATCGTTCATTTTACTCACTATCCCCAATGCTGCCATTAGGAACAATCCACACTTCACAGAATAAAATTGGGGGGGGGGGGGAGAGAAGCGACATCTCTTTATATGACCAAAGAATCAGACAGAAGTCCAGGATAATTTCAATACTATTTACCAACTTTGTGAGTAACTTTGAACTGGATGGTCACAAAAATGTTGCTTAGCAAGATAAAATATAGTGAGAATACCTCACAACAGTGAATTTTCAAGCTGTGTTCTGGAGAGCCCTAGGGTTTCTCTATGAGAAGATCAGTAATGGTGGACAAGTTTCTCTGAAAACAGTTTGCCAATTGCTAGCAATCCTCCCCTAAAATGTGCAGCCACAGCAGAGGGCTAGGTGTCCACTCTGGTGCACTCTCAATCTCGTCTGGCTTTGTTCTTTTAGACACCAGGTAAAGACATTTTTGTTCAACCAGGCCTTTTAAATACTGATTTTCAGATTTGATCTGATTTTAACCAATTTTAAAATGAGTTTTTAAGCTGCTTTGTACTGTATTCTTTATTTTATTTTCACTTTTTTGTAACACATTTAATGTTTTGTGTGTTTTTATTGTATGTTTTAATCCTCTGTTGTGAGCCGCCCAGAGAACACTTTGTTAGGGGCAGCTAACAAATAAAGTTGTTGTTGTTGTTAATAATAATAATAATAATAATATTAGGCGGCAGAGAAAAGGTGGTGTCTGGACAAATTGCCCCCCCCCCCATGGGAACCAAGTGTGCACTCTAGAACATGTCCCAGAATCCTCTACAATAAGACAGATGAGATGAAATGGAAAGGTTTCCCAAGAAAATAAATTTGAAAAGCACTGCCTTAGAGGATAAAACAGTCACTCACAGGGTTCCTTAATACATCATCATCTACGTCAAAGTTTGATGTATCTGAAGGACTGCTAACTTCAGGAATGTAAGGTGCTTCCAAATTTCGGATATTATCCCAATTGAGTCCTTCAAAAAATGCATGTGACTTGAAATCCTGTATTCCGTTCTGTCCCAAACGACGTTCCCTACTGCAGATAAGCCGCTGGATGAGGTCTTTTGCTTCTTCAGACACATCAATAACATGAGATGGAAACTGAAATCTCTCCTGTGGGAGAAAGAGAGAAGATATTTATTTACGATAAAACGATGAACTGATGAACAGATCTTAGTTCACCCCATTCTCATCATTACTGTGGCAACTGGAATTTTTTTTTTTTAATAAACCAAATTAGATCAGGTACTGATATGTATTATGTAGTGTTCATAAGTACAACTTAGCTTCTCCCAACAGCCCAATCCGAACTATGATCAATGTAATCACCGCTGATTTCAATGGAATTTATTTCCAAGTAAACTAGCATAGGATTGCAAGCAAAGTGCTAGCATTTATGCATATTCTCTCTTCACTAGTTCAATAACTGTATGTGTCAATTCGAGTAGTAGACAAAACATTTAAATCTATGATTACTTGTTTTCTACTTAGGAAGGAACAAGTTGCCCATCACTTGTGCATTTAGTAAAACAAAGAATCTTGAAAATCCCAAGGGTAACTTTTAATCCTTACCCATAAAAGCCTTGGGCGTGCGTCCGTGCCGCCCGTGTCTTTTTCGCCCGTTCTGGGCATGCGCGGAGATGGGCGGCCATGTTGGACCCGGCCGCCGGTGGGCGACTGGCCCCAATGGTGGCGGCCGCCGCCACGGGAGACCAGAAGGAGCAGAAGCGGCGGGCGGAGAGTGCGGCCGAGGCGGCGGCGGAGCCGCGGCCTCGGCCAAAGGAGTGCGGGCCAAGGAGGCGGTGGCCGTGGCGGGGCGACTGGCTCCGATGGCGGCGGCCGCCGCCACAAGAAATGGCGGGCGGAGAGAGCGCCCGAGGCGGCGGCGGAGGTGTCGGCCCAAGGAGTGCGCCCGAGGCGGGTGAGGCGGCAGCGGGAAACCCCCCCCCCACTAGAGCCCGTTATTACAACGGGCTTACACATACTAGTGATTTATAATTGCCACATTGCAAGCAAAGAAAGATGTAATGGCTTGAAGAAATAACCTTTCGGTTATTGGTGGACCAGTGATATTTCTAGTATGCCATAGCAAGGCTCTAACCAGTCTATCTACATCCTTAGTAAACATTAGTCATCAAGTTTGTTGGTGTACTATCAGATCTTCAAAGAAAGCTGTGGTCTTAAAATCCCATCATGCAATGTATTCACTCCATCCCAATCTTCCAAGAACCATGTTAAAATATATAACAGATCCAGTTTCCATAGAAAAGAAATAAGAATTTTTAGTGTGTGTATATTTCTTACTTCATGATTCATAATCTTTCCGTAGGTTTCCACCAGTGACTCTGCATAAAACGGTGTTTCACCATACAACATTTCATACATGCAGACACCCAGGGACCACCAGTCGCATTCAGGCCCATATTTTCCCATGCCATCCTCCATGGCTTGCAGTATCTCAGGGGAAATGTAGTCAGGTGTGCCCACTGCAACTGACGATTGCACCTTCAAAGTAAAACAAAAATGTTAAGTCCGGGAGGACACTCTCCCCTACACATGAACTATATTCTAGCATTACTGAGATGCAATGGCACAGAGCCATTGTTCACTGTAATATGGATCCCCAGATATTGATGATTACAAATCCATCATCCATAACTATAACATTAGTCAACATCTGGGAGACCCTGTTATACAGAACACTGCTTAAAACCAGAGAACCATCAGCACTGCACCCCTAGCAAAATGGAGCATTCCTTCTCCCTCCTCCATTCTGCGGCTCCCCACCCCCAAAAGCCAACCCTGAGGGTTAGGGGAGCCCCAGTAATACTATGATATATGGCAAGCAGGGAGGGGGGTTGCAGTGGAAATCCTGCCTGCCCCCTTGAGCAATTGGAAGTGGTGCTCTGCTCATGCAAATGCTAGTTGAGATGCAACCTAAGGACAGCAGGCAGTTTTCTTAAAACATTTCTGTAGAAGTTCTTACAATTTGTGTTTTGAGTGAAGACATTTTATAAAAATGTTTGAAAACTATAAATTCTAGTTTTACCAATCTGCAGTGTCATCCACCTCCACCCTCCTGAAATTTCTGTATTGTTTTCAGACCTTCACATCTCTATCCAGAACACAAACATGGGGGTACACATGCAGTATAAGTAATTATTTTGCTGAATAAAAGCCCAAACTTCTTTGTCCACAAGATCAGAACACACACTATTACCTGCAGTCTCATTCTACTAGCCCCAGTGACTCCCATACCATATTTTTGAACTTGCTGGGTTGTGTGTAAACACATATACCAGGTTTAGGACCAACAAAGGGAAGTACTTTTTCACACCACGCATAATCATCTTGTGGAATTCTTTGCCACAAGATGTGGTGACAGCCAACAACCTGGATGGGTTTCAGAGGGGTTTGGATAACTTCATGGAGGAGAGGTCTATTGACGGCTACTAGTCAGAGGACTATAGGCTACCTCCAACCTCAGAGGCAGGATGCCTCTGAATACCAGTTGAAGGAGAGCAACAGCAGAGGAGAGGGCATGCCCTCAACTCCTGCCTGTAGGCTCCCAGTGGCATCTGGTGGGTCACTGTGGGAAACAGGATGCTGGACTAGATGGGCCATGGGCCTGATCCAGCAGGGCTGTTCTTATATTCTTATGACACTTACTTGGTTCAGGGCTTAGGGCTTAAATGAATGGCATAATTTGTAGGTGTGCAATAAAATAATATTAGGGTGAAAACTTGCTCCCACAGTCCAAAAGAGATATACAGTGCTCCCTTAAGGAAGCAAACCTTAGCACTGTACGCTGTATGTAAAATGGGGACTACAGCAGCTTGCTGCGTGAGATGGGATGGGATGGGGAGGGGCTGGCTCTACCAAAAAGCCATACTAATTTTTAACTTGTAAAGAGTAACTGCCACAACTACAATGAGACTTATGTTCTTTGTGTACCATGACAAAATGACTTTATGGGCCTTTGAATTGTTTGCATTTGAGGAGGGAATGCACGAAACAAGATCCATAAAGTAGCTATCACAAGTATCTTTGGCACAACACACACAGGAGTGTACAAGCTAAAATTCACTAAACATGGCCGGACTGCCTCTTGGCATATTTATTGTTTCTATTATAGGCCAACAGTTTAAAGCGAAGTATTAAAAGTAATTATCCAGGGGGTAATACACAGCAATTATGCCACAACTGCTTAAAATGAACTCATCTAAAATCAGACTGATACATACTGTGCCATCTTCACTCATCTTCAAGCATGATCCGAAGTCTGCCAGGCGTATGTGGCCATTCACGTCTAACAAAACATTGTCAGGCTTTATGTCTCTGTGTATTAAAAATAAATATATTACTTTTATATAGTACACACAGTTGGTTCAAAGTAGCAGCTTTACAATCCAGTTAAGAAAAGCAATCATCTATTTTATGCCACTGGTGCATTCGGGTTATAACCCACATAGCCTTACCCTGCTCCTCTGCAATGCCAGGTTGGTCCAAAAAAAACCTGAACTCATCCATGATTTGATCATGGATGAAGGGGCCGACCTGGTATGTATTAGCGAGACTTGGTTGCAGGAGGCTAGTGGTCCATTTTGGTCCCAGCTTTTCCCTCCAGGATATTCTATAGAGCAGCAGGTGAGGGGACATGGGTGGGGAGGTGGAGTGGCTGTGGTCTATAAGGACAATATCTCCCTTACCAGGGTCCCTGTTAGGGTTTCAGACCATATCGAATGTGTGAACTTAAGTTTGGGGACCAGGGATAGATTGGGACTTCTGTTGGTGTCCCGATCACCCTGCTGCCCAGCAGGATCCCTTACTGAGCTCACGGATTTGGTCGCGGAACTCATGTTGGAGTCTCCCAGACTCTTGGTGCTGGGGGACTTCAATGTTCATTTCAGGACCAATCTGTCCGGGGCAGCTCAGGAGTTCATAGCAGCCATGACAACTATGGGCCTATCCCAAGTGGTCTCTAGACCAACGCATACTGCAGGTCACACACTTGATTTGGTCTTTTACTCTGATCAGGGTGGTGTTCCGTGGGTGGGGACTCCTGTGATTTCCCCATTGTCATGGACAGACCACCATCTGGTTAAGGTTGGATTTACAACCACTTCCCACCTCCGCAGGGGCGAGGGGCCTATTAGAATGGTCCGCCGGAAGAGGTTATTGGATCCAGTAGGATTCCAAGAAGCCTTAGAGGGATTTAGTGTTGGCTTTGCCGGTGATCCTGTTGATGCCCTGGTTGAGAATAGGAACAACTTTCTCACCAGGGCAGTAGACACGATTGCTCCCAAGCGTCCCCTCTGACCCACTTCAAAATTGGCCCCTTGGTATACAGAAGATCTACGGGGGCTGAAGCGGCAAGGCAAGTGACTAGAGCGCAAGTGGAGAAAGACTCGACTCGAATCCGACAGACTGCGACATAGAGCACATTTAAAGATCTATGCTCAGGCAATATATGCGGCAAAGAAGCGGCTCTTTTCTGCCCATATCGCTTCTGCAAGTTCACATCCAGCGGAGTTGTTCAGGGTTGTGAGGGGATTAGTATCTGCCCCCTTCTGCTGGCCAATGGCCATAATAAAATTGATGATGATTATGATAGTACCTGCCCCCTGTCCCTTGAAGCAGAATTTGGAGTCATCAGTTACCCGCTGTGATGTGTTTAAAGAGTTTTTCACAGATAAAATCTCTCGGATTCGGGCTGCCTACCACTTGTTCTCTTGACCCTTGTCTAACATGGCTTGTTCTATCTAGCAGGGAGGCTGTTGTAGGCGGCCTGGCAGAAATCATAAACACTTCTCTAAGGGAGGGCAGGATGCCTCCTTATCTTAAGGAGACAATAATACCTCTTCTAGAGAAGCCTGCATTAGATCCCTCAGAGTTGAGCAATTATAGGCCTCTTTACAACCTCCCATGGCTGGGCGAGGTAACTGAGAGTGTGGTGGCCTCTCAGCTCCAGGCAGTCTTGGATGAAACTGATTATCTAGACCAATTTCAAACTGGCTTCTGGGCGGACTATGGGGTGGAGACTGCCTTGGTTGGCCTGATGGATGAACTCCAATTGGGAATTGACAGAGGAAGTGTGACTCTGTTGGTCCTTTTGGATCTCTCGGCAGCTTTCAATACTATTAACCATAGTATCCTTCTGGAACGTCTGAGGGTGTTGGGGGTGGGAGGCACTGTTTTACAGTGGTTCCACTCCTACCTCTCGGACAGATTCCAGATTGTGTCGATTGGAGATTGTTGCTCTTCGAAATCTGAGCATAAGTATGGTGTCCCTCAAGGCTCCAATGCTTTTTAACATCTACATGAAACCACTGGGAGAAATCATCAGGGGATTTGGAGCTGGGTGTTACCAGTACGCTGATGACACCCAGATCTACTTCTCCATGTCAACTTCTTCAGGAGCTGGCATATCCTCCCTAAATGCCTGCCTGGAAGCAGTAATGGGCTAGATGAGCGAGAATAAACTGAAACTGAATCCAGATAAGACGGATGTACTTATTCTGCGGGGTCAGAACTCTAGAGACGATTTTGATCTACCTGTTCTAGATGGGGTTCACACTTCCCCAGAAGGAACAGGTTCGCAGTCTGGGACTACTTCTGGATTCACACCTCTCCCTGGTTTCTCAGGTTGAGGTGGTGGCCAGGGGTGCTTTCTATCAGCTCCGGCTGATACACAAGCGGCGTCCGTTTCTCGAGATCAATGACCTCAAAACAGTGGTACATCTGTTGGTAACCTCTAGACTTGACTTCTGTAATGTGCTCTACGTTGCGCTGCCTTTGTATATAGTCTGGAAGCTTCAGTTGGTTCAGAATGCAGCAGCCAGGTTGCTCTCTGGGTCATCTCGGAGAGACCACATTACTCCTTTACTGATGGAGCTACACTTGTTTCCGGACAAAATACAAGTGCTAGTTATAACTTATAAAGCCCTAAATGGCTTAGGCCCTGGGTATCTAAGAGAGCGTCTTCTTCACTACGAGGTCCGTCTCCAGTTACCGCCAACTTGCTTGGTGGCTACACAGAGACGGGCTTTTTCAGTCGCTGCCCCGAGATTGTGGAATGTGCTCCTTGCTGAGATACAATCCTCTCCATCTCTGGCAATTTTTAAAAAACACCTGAAAACCCACCTTTTTGCCCAAGCTTTCTCAGCTTTTAAAAATTGTCTGTTTTAATTTTATGGTTGATTTTAAACTGTTGATTTGTTTTAACTTTTATATGTGTTTTAATTGTTTTATGTTAACCGCCCAGAGACAAAAGTTTGGGAGGTATATAAGTTTGATGAATAAATAAAATAATAAAAATAAAAGCAGGGAATCTACTTCACAATTCTATAATAGTACTAGGGATTTAAAAATTGATACGTGCCTAACAACATCAAACAAGACCTAGATTGCTTCCGATTTACTGCTCAAAATCAAAACCTAGAACAGCCATTAGGACAAACTAGACATCTCAAAAGATCATATGTATTTAACTAGATTGCTGTGTTGGAACAACAGATGCATTGGCTTAACAAATATAAGATGGCAAATTTTGCATACAAATATATGCAAAACAGTGAAGCACAAAAGCAGACTGCTAGAGGTCAAAAGAATATTCTTCTAAAACACGCCAACAAAATAGCAAATGAAATTTCAACAATAAGTACAAAAGATATGTTACAAGCATAAAAACCATGACATTCACCCAGTCATGTCTTCATTCATTCATTCATTCATTCATTCATTCAATTTCTATACTGAACTTCCAAAAAATGGCTCAGGGCAGTTTCATGAATGGATTTATCATGACAGTATTTTGCTCCAAAAAAATCAGATAAGCATGGCATAAATTTCACTGTATAATGGGCACCCAATCGCATGAGTGCAGATTCCATGTACACATAGAGGAGCGGAATGCTATCCACTGATTTCCCCCTTCCCTCTGCAGACCCTGTGCCCACTGAAAATAAGTATGTGAGCGTTGGAGGACATACATAGACATTTTTGGGGCTGCAAAGGTAAGCGGGGGGTGGGGGTGAAAATCAGTAAAATTCACTCCACCTCCAGAGTGTGAGCAAAAGAATACTCTTCAATGAAGACTTAATCTGAATGCTGCCCAGTAGAATCATTTTGCATGGATAGTTACCTTTTCAAAAGCAAACTGTAAAGATGGTTTTACAAAAAGTGAAAACCTTCACAGTAGATCAACTGGGAAGATTTACTTAAGGATACTGGTGAATGTGTGTGAGGTCAAGCACGTGTGTGCACACAAGAGTTTACAATTCTAGTTTGTTCCATTTGCTACTTAGATTGGTTAATAAGGATTCTGTAAAAGGTTATAAGCTGCTTTGAGGATTTTATGGACAGGCAGGGTAGAAACTTTGGTAATAAAACAAACCTTGTGTTCCATGCTTGGTTGCAAATATATACAACCTACCAATTCTGTAGAAGTGCATTAATTACATGCAACTACACACACAACTTATCCAGTGCCTGGTTGTCACTGGTTTTTACACACTCTCAATGCTGCAGAAATTGCTCTCCCTAGGAGGCTGAGACTGGCCCACAGGGCAACAGGGAATATTCCTGGTGTGCCCCACCCACGGGGCACCCCTGCGCCCCGCTGCATTCGGCTGCAGTGAATACTCCCACCCTTAAGTACCTATTCTGCTAAAAAACCGGCGCCCTCCCCACATACATTCCACTGTCCTCTCAGTGCCCCCAGTCTGGCCCTGCTCCCTAGCTTTAGACTAAAAAAATCAGGTGTACATAATACTCAGTGGCTGCACACATAAGACAGTCATTCCATTTTACATAATCTCTGTTCATAACAACCTGAAGTGGAAGGTCCATGTTTCCTGTACTAAGGCTTTTGTGCCAAATTAAAGAAATAGCACCATTATTGGGTGTGTACAGGTGGGGGAACAGTGCCAAGATGTGTATCTTTACTTAATCAGCTTTCTTATAACCCTGAGGATAGCATCATGTATTTCTCTTAACACTTCTGTTTACGAAAAGGTTCTTCTGGAACATGCATTCTAAGAGCAACCCAACAATAAAAGTGTACAACACGTACTTTGTCTTTCATTTCCTCCCACAGTGTAAGAGGAAGGAAGGTGATTAACTATTGGAAAACCTCAAACAGGAATTGATATTTTTTTAAAATAGCTTTGCTTGCATATACAGATATTTGATTTTTGCCACAACTGCCATGTAAAAAGACCCAGAAACAGGCTCAATAATATAGGGTTTCGCGCCCCCCCCAGCTAGTAAAATTTAATTGCAGTAAAGGAGGTAACAACACTGTCTTAGCTATGTTAACTAGATCATGTTACTGAAGTTTTTCAAATGGCATTATATCATTTTTGTTTACTCAGAAAAGCTGTCTTTAAATGCCAATTTTCTAGCTAGCTAGAGACAAAAAGTCTTTGAGCAATTTCCTGAAGTAGCAGTTATTCAGAAAGGTCATTAAAAGTCACATTATTTTTAGCAAGTTAAAAATTACTTTAATGCGGAAACTACTAGTACATTAAAACTGGTTGAAACAATACCCAAACATCTCCCCCCGCTGCCAACCACACACACTACCACTGTGGCTTTTTTGCAATTCTTTCAAAAATAGTAATGAAGAAGAGTTTATTCTATAAAAGACTATAAAATGGGTTGGGATGCAAATCAGCCACAGAACGGAAGGTGCCATTTTGCATGGTAAGCCCATGTTGCATGACTTGCATGTTCCCAAAAAGAAACCCCATGCTATCCCCACTAATGGTTCAGAGACTACACACCTGATGTCATGACATTACGATGACATATGATCGGCTGACAGCTTTTTTCTTAAAATTAAATTGACAAATGAACTTTTGTTTGGAAACTACATTTAGTGCTTTGTTATTTTTAAAAAAGTGGATAGCTGGGTTGAATATGGGGCTGACAACAAAATCAGTGGTAGAACCTCTAAGTATGTCCATCAGAAGTATTGCAAAGGCGAGGAAAGCTAGATTTACTGCAGTGCTTCTTCTGTTTTATGCACACCAAACCTTAGGTGACCTTTCACATTTTTGTTACCTTCAAAATATGCATTTTTTTCAAAATAAAACTAATCCCTCACCTGTGCACATAATGTAGCTGATGAATGGAATGTATAGCAAGTACCATTTCACCGATATAGAACCTTGCCATGTCTTCAGGGAGTTTGTCTTCAAACTTGCTAAGTAGTGTCAACAGATCACCACCTACGTAGTAGTCCATTACTAAGTACTAAAATGGGGTGGGGGTGGGGGAAGCAAAACAACAGGTAAGAATCAATGTAGAATTAAGGTAATAGTGGATTAAATACAGCAATTACAGGTAGCATTTTAAGGGGCACTACAAGTGGGGAAATGACTTGACTAGCAAGCCAGAGGTTGCCAGTTCGAAGCCCCGCTGGTATGTTTCCCAGTCTATGGGAAACACCTATATTGAGCAGCAGCAATATAGGAAGATGATGAGAGGCATCATCTCATACTGCGTGGGATATACTCCTCTCCTCGGGAGAGGACAGCTGGTCTTGTAGTAGCAAGCATGACTTGTCCCCATAGCTAAGCAGGGTCCGCCCTGGTTGCATATGAATGGGAGACTCCATGTGAGCACTATGAGATCTTCCCTTAGGGGATGGAGCCGCTCTGGGAAGAGCAGAAGGTTTCAAGTTCCCTCCCTGGCTTCTCCAAGATACGGTTGAGAGATTCCTGTCTGCAACCTTGGAGAAGCCACTGCCAGTCTGTGAAGACAATACTGAGCTAGATAGACCAATGGTCTGACTCAGTATATGGCAGTTTCCTATGTTCCTATATGGCAATGGCAAACCCCTCCTATAATCTACCAAAGACAACCACAGGACTCTGTGGTTGCCAAGAGTTGACACCAACTCGACGGCACACTTTACGAACAGCCACTAGAAGCAACATTTTTGTTACAATCCACCAAAATTTATCCTGTACAAGTGTTACTGAAATATGCAAGTATTTGAGCATCACAGGCCCAAGTCCAAAAGGCACACCATGATTCAAAATAGGGATGTGCATGGTCCGGAGCAGTCTGGACCGACACCGAAGGGGGGCCTTCCTTTTAGGGCGGGGAGGGCTTGCTTACCCCTCCCGCCTCTTTGCCCCCTCCAGCGCCCATATTTTACAGAGTAATTGGGGCGCTGGAAACCAGCCGCCCCAGCTGCCCCCCCCCCGCGAGCGGATTAGGGGCAAAAAAACCCTACTGCCGCCCTCCTGCCCCCCTGCCAAAGTCTCAGGCCCAACGAGGCCCGGTCTACCCAGCTTCTTCCCGGTGGGTAGACCGGGCTTCCGGCCGAAGTTCCATTAGCTGAGGAGTCCTATCGCGCGCAGCGCGCGCCCAAGGCCCCAGTTGGGCCTGAGACTTTGGCGAGAGAGGAGCTCTGTTCGCGAGCTCCTCTCTATTTTTTGCAAATGATGTGGTGAGCACTCGGGGGGGGCAGCAGGAGGGAGGGCAGGGGGGCAGGAGGGCGGCAGTAGGGTTTTTTTGCCCCTAATCTGCTCGTGGGGGAGTGGCGGGGGCGGCTGGTTTCCAGCGCCCCAATTACTCTGCAAAATACGGGCGCTGAAGGGGGCAAAGAGGCGGGAGGGGTAAGCAAGCCCTCCCCGCCCTAAAAGGAAGACCCCCCACCCGGGCCCGGACCGGCCAAGTCCGAACCGGTCTGGAAGTTCGGAGGCCTTTAGAATGGCCTCCAGACCGGTTCGGACACATCCCTAATCCAAAAGGCACACAGAGCAGCAACCCTGGTGAAGCTAAGCATGTCTGGATCTGGTTAGTGCCTGGGTGGGAGACCTGGGAAGCATATGGATATATCACACTGAGTTCTATTAAGGGTATACTCTCTCTCCTGCTATTACTCCCCTGCAACTGGTATTTAGAGGGATCTTGCCTCTGAAGCTGGAGGTGGCCTATAGCGCTCAGAATAGTAGCCATTCACTGACCTGTCCTCCATGAATTTATCTAAACACTTCTTAAAGCCATCCTGGTTGGTGGCTGTCACCATATCTTGTGGCAGAGAATTCCATAAGTTAATTATGCCTCCTTTTGCTGGTCCTAAATTTCTTGGCAATCAGTTTCATGGAATGACCCCTGGTTCTAGTGTTGTAAGAGAGGGAGAAACATTTCTCACTCTCCACACCATGCATAATTTTATAGACCTCTAACATGTCTCCCCTAGTCATCTTTTTTCTAAACTAAGAAGCCCCAGGTGTTGTAGCCTTGCCTTGTAAGGAAGGTGCTCTAGGCCCTTGATCATCTTGGTTGCCCTCTTCTGCACCTTCTCCAGTTCTATAACATCCTTTCTGAGATATGGTGACCAGAACTGTACACACTACTGCAAATGTGGCCACACCATAGTTTTGTAAAAGGGCATTATAACATTAGCAGTTTTATTTTCAACCCCCTTCCTAATTATTCCAAGCATTTTTCACAGCTGCCACACATTGAGTTGACAGGTTCAACGAGCTGTCCACCATGCCCAAAGATCTCTCTCTTGGCCAGTCACAGACAACTCAGATCCCATCAGCGTATATGTGAAGTTGGGATTTTTTCCCCCCAATATGCATCACTTTACAGTTACACTGAATTGCATCTGTCAGTTTGGCGAGATCCTTTTGGAGCTCCTCACAATCTGTTGTGGATTTAACTACTCTCAATAGTTTGGTGTCATCTGCAAATCTGGCCACCTTACTGCTTACCCCAACTTCTAGATCATTTATGTTAAAAAGCACTGGCTCCAGTACAGATACCTAGAGGACCCGGTTCAATGCCAAACCTGTGCATGAACCTTGCTTCGTGCACCCTGTTAGTTTCTTTGAATTCTAATTCCATCTGCACTTCCCTCAAATACTTGGGAACAATGATGGAACAATACAGAAGCCAATTGTGGGCTTCAACTCAGACAGCCAACAACCTGGATGGCTTTAAGAGAGGTTTGGATAACTTCATGGAGGAGAGGTCTATCAATGGCTACTAGCTGGATGGCTATAGGCCAGCCTCAAAAGCAGGATGCCTCTGAGTACCAGCTGCAGGGGAGTAACAGCAGGAGAGAGGGCATGCCCTCAACTCCTGCCTGTAGGCTTCCAGTGGCATCTGGTGGACCACTGTGTGAAACAGGATGCTGGACTAGATGGGCCTTGGGCCTGATCCAGCAGGGCTGTTTTTATGTTCTTACCTCAGTTTGGCCACCTCTGGATTTTAGAAGCAGTCTTGGAATCTTGCATAAAGTGACACATGAAGCTACTGTGCCAAGGTAAGTAACTAGAGAATAGGCATTTAGCTGAACAATTATCCATCTAATTAAATTGACTCTAACTCATTATATTTAATGGCAAATCAACATATCTACTGAGAAAAATAAAGCGAGCATACTGTATATGCATTATTCCGGAAATTTGTTTTTCCTTCAAAATGAATGAATGAGCATGTAGCTAACAATAATCTAAGGCTCTGAAATTCTCAATAGGTATCCAAGTGAGAATCCAGGTGTTAAGGGTCCACCTTTTAAAGTTTACTGCTCAACATACCAAATAGTTTTCATCCTGAAAGGCATAGTGCAATGTAGTAATCCACTGACAGTCTCCATTCACCAATACATCTCTCTCTTCTCGGAAACAAGCAGTCTAGAAATGGATTGAGAAAAGGAATTGCTGAAAACTTATATTTGTGTATACAAAACAAGGCGGCAAACATTTTAAATGCATTTTTATTTATAGCTTTAAAAAAACATGCAACTGCACACTAATACCAAGGAACAAAACAATTTACAACTTATCAAAACATTTCAAATAAAATTCAAACATCATAATAAAATTGCGTTCCCTCATACACAGTTTTGATTTACAAAAAGAAATACTCCTTTAATTACAGAAACCATCATTTCCAAAAGAACTATTTATGGAAAGGGACTAACATTTAGAAATGAACTCCTCTTAGCTGGCATATGAATATATATGGGTTTACAGTTGTGAAAAATGACACGTTTAAAATGGAACATGCTCATCTATAATCGATATGAGAGAAGCTGTTGGATCAGTGGTAGCATACATGCCCCGCACACAGGTCTCTGGTACAAGCCCTGACATCTCCAGAGAGCTAGGAAAGACACCTGTCTGAAAACCCTGGAGAGCTGCTGCCAATCAATGTAGAAATTAAGCTGGATGGCTCAATGGTTTGACTGGAGAAGAGCCTCGTAAGTTGAAAATATATAGTATCTATGTGCTTTCCCCCTGTACGAGAAGATAGATCTAGATCGTGGGTTGCTTCATTTGAGCTTTTAGGTAGACGACAGAAGCAATCAAGAAAAGATGTCTCATACTCTTTAAACACACACTGTAAACCAAGGTAAGGCAGGCAAACTTTGCTTCAAATAACTTTATTATTTCAATAAAAGTTTTATATCAGTTTTCTTCCACACAACCCAAAGTGGCATATAAACGGTTAAAAATAATTTTCATACAAACAAAAACTTCTGAGAGTCACTGAGCATTGAAGGCTATCCTGAAGAACCAGTTTACACCGATCACATTAAGGTGAGCAATGTGAGGGGCTCAAGTAGCCTCTATAGGGAAAGAATTCCAAAGAAGTGTTGCTGTCAAAGAGGCACTATTTCTTGTGGATGCTTGCCAAACATCAGAGAGACCAAGTATCCAAAGCGAGGCCTCAGATGACCTAAGAGTACAAGGGGGTACAAATAGGAGAAGGTGGTCCGTCAGGCAACAAGTCCTAAGCCATTTAGGACTTTGCAGGTAAGAACCAGGCACCTTAAATTGCGCCTTGAAGCAAATAAGACAATGGTTTTATAACCCAGCAGCACTCCTGAAGTTGTATTGTAGATGAGTAAAATAACTGCTGCATCATTTTTACTTGCACTGTGAGTCAATTATAGTCCTTAACACATCACGTTACACAAGGCAAGTGAAATCTTCACTCTCCAAATGGTGGTAGAGGGAGCAGGGTAAGAAAAGTAGTAACAAAAAAGGGATGGTATATGTGCTTCCCATCCCTGCAGAATGCACTGAAATTTTAAGTACCAATGGAAATACTTCAAGATTTCAGTATCCACAGATGTCCAGGATTAGAATGAGTGCTTACAACCTACATACAGGTGAAACTCGAAAAATTAGAATATCTTGCAAAAGTTCATTAATTTCAGTAATGCAAATTAAAAGGTGAAACTGATATATGAGATAGACGCATTACATGCAAAGCGAGATAAGTGAAGCCTTAATTTGTTATAATTGTGATGATCATGGCGTACAGCTCATGAGAACCCCAAATCCACAATCCCAGAAAATTAGAATATTACATGAAACCAATAAAACAAGGATTGTAAATAGAACAATATCGGACCTCTGAAAAGTATAAGCATGCATATGTGTTCAGTACTTGGTTTGGGCCCCTTTTGCAGCAATTACTGCCTCAATGCAGCGTGGCATGGATGCTATCAGCCTGTGGCACTGCTGAGGTGTTATGGAAGACCAGGATGCTTCAATAGCGGCCTTCAGCTCTTCTGCATTGTTTGGTCTCATGTCTCTCATCCTTCTCTTGGCAATGCCCCATAGATTCTCTATGGGGTCAGGTCAGGCGAGTTTGCTGGCCAATCAAGCACAGTAATCCCATGGTCATTGAACCAGGTTTTGGTACTTTTGGCAGTGTGGGCAGGTGCCAAGTCCTGCTGGAAAATGAAGTCAGCATCCCCATACAGCTCGTCTGCGGAAGGAAGCATGAAGTGCTCCAAAATCTCCTGATAGACGGCTGCGTTGACCCTGGACTTAATGAAGCACAGTAGACCAACACCAGCAGATGACATGGCCCAAATCAGCACAGACTGTGGAAAATTCACACTGGACTTCAAGCATCTTGCATTGTGTGCCTCTCCATTCTTCCTCCAGACTCTGGGTCCTTGCTTTCCAAATGAGATGCAAAAGTTGCTCTCATCAGAAAAGAGGACTTTGGACCACTGAGCAACAGACCAGTTCTTTTTTTCTTGAGCCCAGGTAAGACGCTTCTGACGTTGTTTGTTGTTCAGGAGCGGCTTGACAAGAGGAATACGACATTTGAAGCCCATGTCCAGGATCCCTCTGTGTGTGATGGCTCTTGATGCACTAACTCCAGCCTCAGTTCACTTCTTGTGAAAGTCCCCAACACTTTTGAATGGCCTTTTCCTGACAATCCTCTCTAGGCTGCGGTCATCCCTGCTGCTTGTGCACCTTTTTCTTCCACACTTTTCCCTTCCACATAACTTTCAATTAATGTGCTTTGATACAGCACTTTGGGAACATCCAACTTCTTTTGCAATTACCTTTTGAGGCTTTCCCTCCTTATGGAGGGTGTCAATGATGGTTTTCTGCACAACTGTCAAGTCAGCAGTCTTTCCCATGATTGTGATTCCTAATGAACCAGACTGAGAGACCATTTAAAGGCTCAGGAACCCTTTGCAGGTGTTATGGATTGATTAGCTGATTGGAGTGGGACACCTGGAGCCATGATCATCACAATTATAACAAATTAAGGCTTGACTCATCTCACTTTGCATGTAATGCGTCTATCTCATATATCAGTTTCACCTTTTAATTTGCATTACTGAAATTAATGGACTTTTGCACGATATTCAAATTTTTCGAGTTTCACCTGTATACTTTTACCAAAGTCTGCACAACTCCAGCTCTCCAGGAGTTGGACTACAACTCCCATCATCCCTGACTATTGGCCACTGTGCCTGGGGATGATAGGAGTAGCTCTCCAACAATCTCTCTCTCTCTCTTCAGGCTTTTATATGATTGTCTCTGCAGCTGCTTATTTGTATTTTGTACTGTTTTAATGCTTATGTTTTAAATTTTTAATCAGATTTGTTTTATATTTTTAGCTTAATATTTTAATTGTGTCATTATTATAATTTTGTTTTTAATTCTGTGTAAACCACCTTGGGATTGTTTTAATGAAAGGCAGTATATAAATTTAACAATTAAAAAAAATTAAAAATAATCTATCACATTTTCAGACCACCCCAAACGTCCATCTCCAAACGTCCAAATTTTTATTTTCATCTGTTTTAACACAATTTAAAGCCACAGTACAGTTAAAAAGCATGGGCAAAAAAAAAAGTCTTCAGAGACTTTTTAAAAATTGTCAGAGATGGGGAGGCTCTCATTTCAGCAGGGAGTGCATTCCAGAGTCTTGGGGCAGCAACAGAGAAGGCCGGTCCCTACGCAGTCACCAGACAAGCCAGTGGCAACTGCAGATGGACCTCTCCAGATGATTTCAGTGGGTGATGGGGCTCATAGTGGATAAAATATTCTCTTTAATACTCAGGGCCTAAGCTGTTTAAGGGTTTTATCGGTTATAACCAGCAGCTTGTACTTTGCCCAGAAACCTATTGGGAATTAGCCAATAGGAGTAATATGGTCCCTCCGAGATGACCCAGAGATGACCTGGCTGCTGCATTCTGTACCAAGTGCAGTTTCCAGACTATATACAAAGGCAGCCCCACATGGCGTGCATTGGAGTAGTCAAGTCTGGATGTTACCAGAATACGTACCACTGTTCTGAGGTCATTTACCTTAAGTAATGAACGTAGCTGGCATATCAGCAGAAGCCTCAACCTGTGACTAGGGGTGTTCACAAAACCAGGTTGCCCAGTTTGGTTTGAGTCCAGAACCGTTTTGTTCACCCCCAAATGCCCCCCCCCGGTTTGGTTTGGGAGGTTACAAATTTTTTAAAAAATATTTTTTTAAAAACCCTTTTTAAAAAAACCAGAAAAATAAGTCTTCACCCCTGCCGTTCTGGAGGCTTATCCATGGCCACTGGTCGGGGTGTGTGTGTGCTCTAGAGGTTCATCTTTCTCTCGCCAGCATCCATTAAGTTCCGAATAGTCCAGTTTGGGCAGTCTTTGGCCCATTCTGGGCCTCATCTCCATGGTGGTGGCCATTTTGGAGGCTGTGCATGCCCAATGGGCCTCTGTGTGGACGGCCCAGGAACTTAATAACTTGGCGGCAGTGAGTTATATTTCTTTCTTTTAAAAAGTTTTTTTAAAAAAAAATTAAAAAATGAACCCCCAAATCTGAACCAGGGGTTGTTTGGTCCATGATCTGGCCGAACAGGGGCCAGTTTGGTATTGATGTTCCTGTTCGATGTTGAATGGGTTTGATACTGAACCCATTCACACATCCCTACTTGGAACACCAGAGAAAGATTAAGATCCAGAAGGACCCCCAAACTGCATATCTGTTCCTTCTGGGGAAGTATGACCCCATTCAGAACCACCACATAAAATAGTCTCCCGAGTTTTGACCTCAGACAATAAGTACCCCTGTCTTATCTGGAATTTATCCCTCATTCAGCCCATCACTGCCTCCAGGCAGACATTTAGGGAGATTATGCCTTCTCCTGGTGATGATGTCATGGAGAAATTGATTTGGGTGTCATCAGCATACTGATAACACCCTGCACCAAGTCTCCTGATAATCAATCCCAGCTGTTTCATGTGTAGATCTTTAAAAGCACTGGAGACAATATGGAGCCCTGGGGGACACCATATAAGTTTAGATTTTGAAAAGCAACAGTCTCCAAGCAATACCATCTGGAATCTATCCAAGAGGTAGAAGGGGAGCTACTGCAAAGCAGTGCCTCCCACCCCCAACCCTCTCAGATGCTCCAAAAGGATATTATGGTTGACAGTATCAAAAGCTGCCGAGGTAGCCAAAAAGATCAAAAGAGTCACACTCCCTCTATCAATTCCTAATTAGAGATCATCCACCAGGCTGACCAAGGCAGTCTCCACCCCATAGCCCGCCCAAAAGCCAGTTTGAACTGGGTCTAGATAATCAGTTTCCTCCAAGACTGCCGGGAGCTGGGAGGTCACCATCCTCTCAATTACCTTGCCCAACCACAGAAGGTTGAAGGCAGGCCTATAGTTGCTTAACTCTGAGGGATCCAGTGCAGGCTTTTCCAGAAAAGGTCTAATGATTGCCTCCTTAAGGCAGGAAGGTATTCTGCCCTCCCCAAGAAGCATATATAATCTCTACCAGGCCTTCTACAACAACCCCGCTGCCAAATAGTATAAGCTCTGTCAGACAAGAGCCAAGAGAACAGGTGGTAGGCCACACTGTTCCAAGCAGCTTGTACACATCCTCAGGAGTCACAAACTGATCCAGGCTAACTACATAAGAGATGTTGCTGGACACCTCTGCATCAGACACTGCACGAATTGTGGGATCTGAGTCAGCCTGAATACAAGAGATTTTATCCACAAACAATTCATTAAAAACATCACAGCAGGTAACTGATTGTTCCAAACCTGATTCAAGGGAGGAGGGGCATGTACTAGCCCTCTCGCAACCCTAAACAGCTCTGCTGGACCTCTCTGCCCACATCCCTTTACCTGTTCCTCAACAGAGTACCCTGGAGGGAGTAGCTGGAACCAGACCAGGTCACCAGCCTCTCGCAACCAGGTTGGACCCTTCTCCATAATCAGATGCAATACAGACAGAAAAGAATTGATTCTTTGCTGCATGTACTGGCTGAGGACAGGTCTTCAAGTGCGCTCCATGTCATAATCTGTCAGATTAGAGTTGAGACTTTCTCCGCTTGCAGGCCAGTCTACCTTGCCACTTCAGTCCCCTGTAGAGCTTATGTATACCAAGGGGCCAGTTTTGAAGCAGGTCAGAGAGGATGCTTAGGAACGATCCTGTTTACTGCCCTGGTGAATTTGCTGTTCCGGTTCTCCACCAGGATATCAACAGGATCTCCGGCAGAGCCAACACTAAATCTTTCCAAGGCTTTTTGGAATCCTATTGGATCCAATAAGCTTCTCGGACAAACCATCCTAACAGACCCCTCACCCCTGTGGAAGTGGGACATGATTTTGAGTCCAACCTTAACCAGATGGTGGTGCGTCCGTAACAATGGGGAAAACACAGGAGTTCTACCCACCGAACACCACCCTGATCAGAGTAAATGATTAGATCAAGCATATGACCAGCAACATGCATCAGTTCCTAGACTGCCTGCGATAGGCCGATAGTTGTCATGGCTGCTATAAACTCCTGAGCTGCCCTAGACAAACTGGTCTCGAAGTGAACATTGAAGTCCCCTACCACCACAAGCCTGGGGGATTCCAACACCAAACCCAAGACCAAATCCATCAGCTTAATTAGGGACTCCACTGGGCAGCGGAGTGAGTGGTACACCAGCAGAAGTCCTAGACTATCCCTAGTCCTCAAAACCTAAGTATACACATTTGATTTGGTAAGACACTTTGGCAGGGACCCTGTTAAAGGAGATGTTGTTATTAGCAATCACAGCCACTCCACCTCCCCTCCCCTGCTCCTCAACAGAATACCCTGTAGGGAGAAGCTGGGATCAGACTGGGCCACCAGACTCCCTCAACCAGGGCCAAAGTTACGCAGCCTTGTTTTTACCGTATTAACATCTGCAGTAACACACAGACAGCATTATATATGACCCTTTAAATCCAGTCAAGTGCACAAATTTCTTTAAGTTGTAGAACACAAACCTATAGAGTTTTTATAAATTGTTCTGCTATTTGTATGCATGGATTGTTTGGTCTAGGACCGTAAATAAAACTTGACTTGACTAGAACACATCTTATATTTTATTTATCATATACAGAGATCCAGATATTCTTCCCTATCTTCATAACCAGAAACTACTGAATGTTCCTCCCAGTCTGTGGCAGAAGACTGAGGGGAAGGGCTTGATCTTATTTCCCCTGCTTGTAGGGCTATATAGAAGGCAAGAAGCAGTCAGTATCCCATGCCACTTTCCTGGTGCCATGGAGAACACAGGGGTCTTGTTTGACTTTCTGTGTCTCAGAGAATCCAAGAAAGTGCGAGAGAGGAGCTGGGGCCATTGGGCTTTCTTCATTTCCAGCAGGGATTTTGCAACATTACTCTCTCACACTGATTCTGCCTTCTGCAAAACCAGCCAGACACTCCCTGCATTATCTGCAATTTATCATCTGTAAATCACTTGCCATTGGTGTGCTGGTAAGATTTCTGGAGCCCTTAGAACATGTAAATATGAGGTAGCCTTTTTCTGAATGCTATTAAGTGTCAGGAAACTGTATGAAGAGATAGAAAGAGAGCATAAGGTTGAAGGATCTCTGCCTATGAAACAGACAAAAGCAGCAGCAGCAGAGAAAGAAGTTTAGTGTGTCACCATGACTTTAATGTCTACTACACTGAAAAAATATGGCCCTTCCTCCCTGACCCCATACTCCCTGGCAAAAATTGTGGTTCACACACTGGTCTTAACTATTGCAACCTTCTCCTTTCTGGTCTTCCAGTATCCCACTTCAGTCCTATCCAGAACTCTGCCACTAAAATAACTCACCTATCTTGTCGCTCTGACCACATGGTCTTTAAATCTCTACATTGGCTTCTAGTTTGCTCCTAGACCCAGCACAAACTCCTTGTCCTTATCTTCAAAGCCTCCATGGACTTGGCGCTCTCCTTTCCCTCTGATCTCATAACCCAATATATCCCTGCCTATAACCTTTTCTCCCTAGTTGCCCTTTATGTCTAGAATGCCAGCCCAGAATACTTCTGTGATACTGCCACTTGTCCTTCAAACTCCTCCTCAGAAGTCCTAGTCCTTATTTTTTGCTACAGAGGTTTCCAACCTTGGATCACCAGATGTTGCTGGACCACAACTCCCATCATCCCCAGCCATAATGTGGCTGGGGATGATTTATTTATTTAGCATATTTATATACTGCCCACCACCAAAGTCTTTAGGTGGTTTACAACATGATGGGAGTTGTAGTCTAGATCCCTTCATCTAGCAACATCTGGAATCCCAAGGTTGGGAGAGCACTGTGGCTGGGAATGATGGGAGTCGTAGCCCAACAACTTCTGGGGACCCAAGGTTGGGAACACGCAACCTAATGATACTAAACCTAAATGTACGTAACTGACCTGAACACATTATTCCTTTTTTTTTTACCATTACCACCTCCTGTTGTCTCATATTTAATTTTAGTTAGCTCCTTGAGTACAGACTTTTAAAATCTGTAGAGTGCCATGCATATTGGTAGAATAATATCTGAAGGGATGCTGGTGATTTTTTAAAAGTATCTCATATTGAGGTGACAACCCCGGTGAATGGATCATAGGGGTTTAATACGATAATATTAATTTGTGTCAGGGTTTAAGGTGACAGGGAGCCAGAGCTAGTTTATAAGAGACAGAAGCACAATGGAGCATATGAGGAGACTGTTAAGAAGCTGGTGATTGTGGAAAGCAGGCCAGCACAACTTTGGCCCTCCAGCTTTTGTTGGACTACAATTCCATCATCTATAGCCGTAGTGGCCAATCGTTACAGCTGGAGGGCTGAAGCTGTGCAGCCCTGGTATAAAGACTGGGAAGCATGACTACCCGAGAGGATAGAGAGGATTTCCCTGAAGAAATATAACCATAAATTGAGAAAGGTTAGGAAAGATTCACATTTAGATAGGCCTAGATGAGTTTTTTCTATTTTATTTGATAAGCAGTCTGACCTGTGCTTATTAGATTTTGGTAAAGTAAACAGTATTAGAATATATTTGTATGTTGTTAACAACAGAAATGGATCACTTTATGACAACAAAACAGAAAGGAGCATCAGTCTCACCATGAAGCCTTGCTGCTGGATTCTTCTGGCTGCTGGACATCTCATGTTCCCACATGTTCCTGGAGGCAGGACTATGCAAATTATGAGATGCTTTAAGAGTCTGAGAAGGAGAACCCCACCCAGTTCATAGCAGCCAAGTCCAAAGTACATAGAGAAATATGAGAAGAAAAGGAGAGGTACACCAGCAGATACAGATCCCTGAACAGGTGGTTTTAGATGTCCTTAAATCCAGCAGCAACAAGAAGCCTTCATGGTGATTAACCAATGCCCCTTTCTCTGCTGCTGGATGAGGACATCTCATGTGGAACTTGCCACAGCTAAGAACCCCAGGTGGGAGCATCAGCATCTACTGGGGCAGAAGAGCCTCTCAAAGGACACGTCTGCCAAAGGCAACTTGTGAAGAGTGATGCAAGTCAAGCTTGTAATGTCAGGTGAAGGTGAATGTAGATGCCCAGGTGATCCTGCTTGGGAATCAGGCCACCCCCTCCATCAAAGAGCACCAGCGGGCACCTGTTGGTCGCTGGCGTGCTTGCGGCCGTAGAGTGGGTTGTTACCGCTTGCTGGTAAGGTCACCTCAGTGGAGGAAAGGAAGAGTTCTTCCCTTTAGGAGTAGAATATTCCTAATCCTGTTTAGCATCTGGGCCATAGAGGGCAGAAGAAAAGATAAATACCAAGATAACAGAAGAGAAGATAAATACAAAGGTGGTTTTTGTTTTTTAAAGAGGAGTAAATAAGGCAAAGAAGAGAGAGAAAGATGATAGAGAAGTATAGGAATATGGGAATATAGCAAGAGAAGGCTTGGCTAAGGAGGAAAAAGGCTGTCTCTGGAGCAGGATGTAAGGCTAGAACTGGGTGGGGCTCCTTCCTAGCCTCTTTTCATAATTTACATAGTCCTGCCTTCTGGAGCATGTGGGAAGGATAACCCATGTGAGATGTCCTCATCCAGCAGCAGAGAAAATCCTGATTATTTATTTTAACCTGGTGTAGAGATCCACTTTGTAAAAACCTGAGCCTAAATCCACACAACACCATCAAAAAGGTTACCCTGTAGCAGGGACAGAAAGCTACAAGAAAAGAACAGAATAAAAAAGAAACAATAACAGAAATGAGGCTTGGGGGTGTATCTATGGTGGGGCAGGCAGGGCATGTGCCCCGGGCGCCACTTGAAGGGGCACACCATTTTATTTTATTTTTTTTAAATGGCCACAGAAAACAAAATGGCAACCGTGCATGCTCAAATGACCTCTGTGAGGCCCTAGGCCATGCCAGGCCTCGCAGAGGCCAACTGAGCATGTACGGTGGCCATTTTGTTTTTGACAGCCATTAAAAAAAAATTTTTTTTTTAATGGCCACCGCACATGCTCAAATGGTCCCTACGAGGCCCTAGAAGCCAGCAAGGGGAGGGGGAACTTTGCAGACCTCCCCCGTGGCCTTTAGGAAGCCCCCCGAAGGGGCTACAGCTTAAAAAAAATTAAATTTAATATAAGTCACTGTACACATATTCAGTTTGGCACTATGTACAGAGAATCAGGACTTGTGAATACTGAGCTGAAGCTTATGAGCTAGGATTGTATTCATTTGCTCTTACTTTGCTTCTTGTGATAAGTGAGTTAAATGTGATGTCTTAATAACATGGCTATTAATGGTGAGTTTGTCTTTGAATCAGTGTGAAATCCTTAGTATTAAGGCCCACTGGGAGTTTCTTGCTCTCTTTCTCTCATTTTAACTGTCTTTCTGAAGGACTAGAATATATTCCAAGCAGTGAAACAGTTTAATCTGCATATCCTTTAATTATTTTCAGAGTATCTGGGAAAAGTCAAATTCTCCATTTATTTTTAAAACTTATGTAATAGTGATGCTACAATGCATAGTAGAGAATTAGACAGGCACTTCTGTTTAGTTTTCCAAGTACACCTCCACATAGTATTTGGGTATTTCATGAGCCACAGCATACTGAAATTTTTAGTTTTCTAGCATTTTTTGGTCTGGATACATCCACTGCTAAATAGTTTTAGAAATATTAAAAGATTAACAAGCCTGACTTGAATTTTTGAGCTGATATTATGGTAAAGTTATCTGAAAGATGGGTGTCAGATGCTTGGACAGGGGGTGCAATTTCAGTGCTTGCCCTAGGCACTATTTTCTCTAGATACGCCTCTGGTGAGGCTGTATGTGGATTTGGAATCCCCCCCACCCCCGCCAGGCAATCATGGTGGTGGCAGCAAGGAGTTAATTGGGCAAGCTCAGCAGTCCTTAGAGGAAAATTCCCAGCAGAGGGGAGAAAAGGATCAGCAGGTCCCCACACAACTCAAAAGTGTGGCTGAGCAGACAGATTAGACATACAAAGGTTTATTAAATTTGCAAGGGGAACACCAATCATACAGTCATTTATGCTAACGTTTTTGCTCTACAAACCAACTGGGTGAGTTTCTATGATGAAGACTGAGAACATTCATTATCCTATGCTCAATGTGTGTGTGGGGGGGGGGGGGAGGTAAGGGAACACATGGGGGAAATTGCCTTTATCAAATCTCTGTTAGCTTATGGTATCCAGCAGGGGAAAGGGGATTAGTATCCTAATCTTCCCTGGCCTCCAAATCCAGGATGTTTTAAAAGTTTGACAATGCTGAGCTCAAAGAGCACTCCTCGCAGGTTCCTAACACTTTAATGTATCATGGAAGAAGAAGGGGGGCAGGGGAAGAGTGAAACAGAGTCTGGAGATGTGAACTGTGAGAAGTAAATATATTCACCACCACCACCACCACCTGCATAACACTACCCAGGTTCATAGCAGTTTCCTGTTCCTCTGGCCCCAGAGCTCAGCAGTCTCATGCTACTATACTACTAGGTGGGGGACTCCTAGTTTTTTCTCTATTCCTCATGGGTCCCCAACTCGTTTTAATTCTATTTTCTGGCTTTATTAACATATTATCAATTTCCAAGTATCAAAATGAAACAAATCACTGAAACAGATTTAGCACTCACTTTTGGGAGGCAACTATATGTGTAACCCTTTTTATCTGCTAACTAGCATTTTGTTCTAGTCCATCTCTGAACATATTGCCCTGAGTTCGTTCAACAGGTATTTACTAACTTGCAGCTGACAGACAGGGATAGGAAACAAAATTGATCTTTTACAGTTTCCAAGAGAAAATTAATACATACTCTCCTCTCCAACATGTCAGAGACTCATGTTCATCTTATTGGAATGTAAAATTAATGGTTAGACATTAAAGATTCCAATTAGAAGTAGTTTCACAAAGAATTAAGTCAACAATGTCAAACTTATTACAAACATTGATTTGATTATTAAACTGGTTGTTATTTTTATTCAAGGTTCTAATAATCTGCTTTTTGTATGAGCATCAGAGTAGATAGAGAACTTTTTAAAATGTATGTGATATTTAAGAATAGTATTTGAATAAAGTATAAATGCTATTTTGACCGTGAGATTTACTTGTTATGATTTGTAATCTATTGCCACTGCATCTTTAGCTTGACATAGCTAATGAGTAAAAGTATCCATTACATAGGAACTCTGTTATGTACTACAGGTGGCCCTCATTATTTGCAGAGATTCTGTTTTCACCTACAGGCGTGAATATGGAAACCACAAATAACGAAACCTTGAGTCAATGGGAATTGGGGGGTTAGGTTCCTTGAGCTTAAAAAAATCCAAAAAAATCAGAGGGGAAAGGAATAAAGCATAGTATCTTGCTCTCCAGGCCTCCAGAAAGCCTCCCCCCATTCAAACCTTCAAAATTGAGAATTATTTTTGAAAATTGAGTGTTTGTTTTTTTTAAGCCACAAAATGGTTCTGTGCTGCAATTTAGTGGCTGGATATGACATCAGAAGTCATTTCCAGACACCCAGGAACTGCGGATAGATGAATCTTGCCTATTTTAAAAACCACAGATAAAGAAACTGGGTCCCTAACGCAAAATTACATCAAGTACACTATCCTAGATGTTGTAAATGCTCTACGGAATTTAAAATTAACATGTTTTAGTTTTCAGATCTGCACCATTGTTAAGAAATATGTAGAAACTTTCTTCAAATCAACGGCGGGCGGGGGGGCGAGAGACGCGGGGGGCGAGAGAGGCGGCAGTGGCAGGCGGACAGGAGGGAGAAAATCGGCAGCAGCAGGGCCCATCTTGGCTGCCCGCCGCAGTTCTGTGTAGCGGGTCAGCTAGTGAATAGTTCATGATTTAAATCCTAACAGGTATGATAGGTTTTACTAGCTTAATAGTAATTCAAATGGCTAGTTTTGACCCTTAGAAGGACCTCATGACTTAGGATCTACATGTCTTCTGTCTGTCCTCATATGAATGCTTCCACCTCATGTGTCCCATTTCATGCCACTTCTGCAGGAAGGAGCAGAGCTTTTCAATAGAGGCCCTATGGAATGGGGAGGAACAATATAAGGAGGAACAATCTTACTCCTCTCTTGGCTTTCAGATTATGTAATCTCCATTTATTCAGAAAGCCTTTGGAGCACTCAAAGCATGCTGGCTTTTCAGACTGTGCATGAGTGGTAAAGAAAGCTTTAAAACTTTTTTTACTGCACTTTTGAACTTGTATCAAAATAGATTTGGCATTCAAATTTGTTTTATTGTGATTAACCAATTGGTTAAAAGATCAGAAACTATAAATTCTTCAAAATCTATTAATAATCCTAGTTTGTAAGCATTACAATGATCTCCCATTTTCCTCCAAAGTGGTTATAATAGAGATGTGCAGAACGATTTGAGCTCAAAAGTGCTGTTTTTAAACAAAATACACTTAAAATAGAGGACCTGTTTCAAGCTTGAAACAAAACTACCCCATTTTGAGCACCATTTTGGAGGGCTGTTTTTCTGGGGAAAGCTGGTCTACTAATTAGGGCCAGCAGGTAGACCAGTCTTCCGAGATGGGCTGATGTGCTAGGTCCAGAGCAGGGGCTGGTCTCCACGTCAGCCCGTCTCAGAGGACTGGTTTATCTGCGTGAGGCGGGTAGATCAGGCCTCCCCTCTGGACTTAGCGTGTTGGCCCGCCTCTGAGGACTGGTTTGCCTGCTAACTCAACTGCTAGACCAGCTCTCCCCAGAAAAAGAGCTCTCCAAAATGGCACTTGAAATGTTTTGAGTGTTTCATCGAAACAGCTGTCTTGGCCGCTGTTTTGATGAAACAATTTGAGCATTTTGGGTTTCATTTTGAGCTCGAAATGAAACGCAAAATTCATTTCGTGCACACCCCTAGCTTACATTTCCATAACAACTCATTTACATACTGGTTTTCATCCTTATTTATGACACTTTTACTCCACCCTTCAGCGGAGAAGCAACCTGCCTAGACAGTAGGAGGCTATTGGTTCAAAACCCCACTGGTGTGTTTCCCAGAATATGGGGAAATCCTATATCAGGCAGCAGCGAAATAGGAAGGTGCTGAAACGCATCATCTCATGCTGCACAGAGAAGGCAATGGTAAACCACTCCTGTATTCTACCAAGAAAACCACATGGCTCTGTGGTTGCCAGGAGTCGACACTGACTCAACAGCACAACCTTTCCTTTCTATAAAATACTTAAGGCAAAGTAGCAGCAACAGCAGCCATCACACCCCAGTAGATGCAAAACCACACACGAAGAAAGAAGTGATGCAGAAGTTTTTCTTTCACATATTTGAACCAGCCTTAGATTGGAGGAAGGAGAGATTTCTTGTGGCAGTCAGGAATGTATCTATGCTTGCAGAATGCAAGCTGTATTTCCTATTACTTGTTATAAGACACAAGGAAGAAATAAAAATATCTCTTCAAAAAGAAACAAAACCCGATGGAAATCTCTCAAAGATTAATAGAGGTTGTATTGTAGTGGACTGTGAAATGTGTTTATAGAGTGTGTTTCTGCATCCAATCAAATTCTTCCAAGTCCAATGAAAATTAGCCACTGGACTGTGTCCATAGTGTGAATTTCACACTATGTGTTATAATTTGATAGTTCTTTTTGAATGTTATACACTGTTATAATGGATTTTTGCCAATGCATTATTTGCTGATTTATACATATCTTGATGCATATTCTATTAAAAG